>NW_028227261.1:32635000-33305000 GCF_978045245.1 Mus caroli | reverse complement strand
GACTGAAACCAGAGGCCTAGAAAGCCCTGTCTCTGGTTTCTCCACAGCGTCTGAGGCACCCCTGACAGAGCTCCCATGGAGAGCTCCTGCATTCAGCTGCGCGCTCTTTGTGAACGTTTAGGGGGCTTGCAAACCCCTTGTTCATTTCAGAAGGCCTCCCTGACCCTGCCTCGGGAAGGTAGCTGCCCTCTAATCCTCTGTGATGGGGAACATTAATATCACTGTTCGACTGGACTTAGCAACGCTTCGAGCACGTTAGTATTTTGATTGTCACTTCCACTGGAACCCTAGAAGAGCAGCTCCTGGAAACCACAGGTGGCACCTGATGAACACAAGCCCTTCTAGGAGAGACATTACTAAAGCTGAGCTCATACAAGGTCGGCCCAGCAGTGTGCCTGATCTGGGTAACTTTCAGTGCATAATCTGATGATTGGATGGGAATCCCAGGCCCAAATGTTTAATGTCTTTAAAACTTTCATGTATTGGGGGAAGGGGGTGTGACAAGTCAGAGGACAACTTCAGGTGGGGTCTCCTTTCCTTCCACCATGCTTTTCAGGGAGGGTCTCTCCAGCTGCTGTGCTGGATACTTCAGGTGAGCCGGCTCCCTTGGTCTCCACCACATCTTTCTTATGTGGCTTCCACCAACCCACCTCCCTGGTCCCTAGTCCCAGATTTTAAAGGAGCCTTTCAAGTGGTTCCAGTACAGGCATTTGGGGGGCAAAAGTAGTTGACAAATGCTAAGCTGGAAACTGATAAAGAAAGACAAAGGAAAGCGCCGTGTATCGCTTAAAGATTAGCAAGCTGTTATAGTCTTACTACACAGCTCTTAGCTGCCAATTCTAGAATATTCCTTGAGAAGTGTTGGCTTCTCTATGATGACTTATATATGTATATGTAACCCCCTGCTAGAATGTCTTGGCTTATTCAGTGGTTAATTCTCTCTTTCTCTCTTAGCTTCTCATGGTTCCAAACCAGAGGCCAGGTCAGGGAGTAGGAACAACTCCACTTGTCTGGCTTCTCCTGTCAACAAGGAGTCCTTGCTGAGGACCAGCAACTTCCCTTGAGCATCTAAGGAAGCCATAAGTCCTTCTATATCTCTATCAGACTTAGGACCATGAGAGGGACATATGGAAAGGACCCTCTTGGTTTTGCACTGATGTGGGCTCTGTGTCACAGCAGTGGATCATGGGTACTGTGTAATCTAACAAACTGGAGTTCAAGCTCAGGCTTTACTTAGTACCACAGTGAGGGCTCCTGTCTCTTTGTCTATAAAATGGATGTGACAATCTAGCTCACCACTCTGTTGTACAAATCAAACAAGGAACAAAAGCAAAACAGCCCAGCACTGTGTCTGGAACACCCTAAGCCTACCATGTGGACAATCCCAAGTGTCTGTGGGCACGTGAGAACAGGCTCCAGCAAAGGTGAACCAACCAAGGCAGGGAGAGCACCATCCCTTCTGTGTGACCATACCTACTTGTGCTTTCTTGAAGTGGAAACTTAAGGGTTCTTTGGGAAACCGGTCGGATGGTGTTTTGCTGGGGCAAACATGTGAAGGAAGGTTTCATTAAAGTCGACACCGGTGTGAGAGGCTAAGGCAGACTCGTGAAGGAGCGTTTCCCTGAAGCAGACACAGGAGAGAGGATGTTCTGCTAAAGCAAGCATGTAAAAGGACACGTGCTGAAGGATTCTTTGCTAAGGGCATGCATGTATTGGTCTGCCTTACATTGCATAGTTGAGCTGCATTTGTCAGTATTCCATAGAGAGATAGACACCAAAAAACTTCTGGCAGTGTGCTGCAGTTTCTTGCTGTTTCCAAGGACTTGGACTGGTCAGATGCATGTGCTGAGGCAAGGCACATGGAAGACACATGATGTTTGGAGGGTATAAATAGGAAGGACAGAAAAGAGCTTGGCTTGCTGGTACTGCCAGCTGTGCAACACTTGTGGGTCTCGAGTCTTCACTGATCTTCACTTCCCTGAGAGAGACATAGCCGAGAACTTCTCCTGATATTCCTCCGGGCCCCTCCTGCTGACTGAGGCCTGCCTGGCTGTCTCCTGCTAGGTCATGTCACCGCTATTGGTAACCCTACTCTACTGAACTGGGCTGCTGGTGTATCTGTGAAGTGCTGGAGAGTGGATCAAGCTGCCACTGCTTGCTGATCTGTGAACTGAACTGTTGATTTCCAGACAACACAGACGGAAGTTGCTCTAAGGAACCTTTCTAGACAGGTCTACTTCTCCCGTATCCTTTCTTTTCCACTACCTCTGGTGGATGGTGGCCTACAAGGGAGGTTAAAGCATTTAAGAACCATCATTAAAAAATGGTTTTGAAAAAAATTAAAGTTACAATTTCTGCTTCATTCAAACCTTAGCTAAGAAAATCAGCTCTCTCTCCCAGACCAATTAAATCAGAACCTCAGAAGTGGGCCCTAAACATCAGAGATTTTTACATCTCCATCCCGAGCTACTGAATACAAAGCCTGTGCATCTCCTTGTCCACTTCACAGCCTGCATCTCTCTGGTCCTCCTCCAGTGTCCTGCTCCCAGTGAGCGGTATCAGCCATCCTGTTAATACAGCACAGGGCTGGCTTCCTCTGCTCTCCCCCAACCCCAAGTCCCCAGCACCTGCTGAAGATCAAGTGTTTCTACATCATTCTGTCCCTAGCTTATCCATCATCCAGTCCAAGCTATCAGCCTCCTCACCTGTGCCATGGCAACCACCTCCTGATTCATTTCCATGTGTCCTTCCAGATCCTTGACAAAAATTTAATTGTGTGTGCATGTGCACACACACACACACACACACACATGGTAAGGAGAGGATCTCACTTTTTAAAAAGATTTATTTATTTATGTTTATAAGTGTTTTGTCTGTATGTATGTCTATGTGCCACATGCATGCCTAGTGCCCAAAGAGGCCAGAAGAGGACCTCAAACCTCCTGGAGCTGGAGTTACAGATGGTTGTGAGCCACCATGTAAGTGCTGGGAACCAAATCCTGGGTCCTCTAAGAGATCAGCCAATGCTTTTAACCTCTGAGCCTCGTCTCCAGTACCCACTTCCAGTTCCTTGTGGGGAAAGGGCTCCTTGCCTTTGCTCCCTACTATTCAGCCTTCGATCCTCTTGCTGGCCAGGCCCCTTCCACCTCTCCATCACTTTAGCAGATGTTGTTCCCTATGCTTGGAGCACCTAGCCTCCCCCATTTCCCTAACAAAGCTCCTACTCAACCTTCAATCCATTTCAAGCAGCCACTCTAACCCCTAAGACCAGGCCAACACCCTCCCCATGCCCCATAGTACCTCCCTGCCCTTCTCACCCATCAGAGAGTCTGGGGTATCATCCATCTGCATGAGTATTTGATCAATCATCACCATACCACAACCACCAGACTCTAAGTTCCTTCAAAGAAAGGCCTCTCTCTGCTTGGTTTGCTTTGGTTTTGAGAAGTTTAAGAACATAGTAGGCACTGATTAAATGCACAAGTGCCATCCAGACTACTCCACCACAAACTGCCTTCCAGGGACGTTCCTGTCTGCATTTTTTTTTTTACTGGTGGGCTTTAATGAGGATTCCCAAAGCACATGGAGTCATAGGTATGAGTTTAATTAACTCCAATAGGCATTTAATGTAGATTTAATAAGACAGTTATTGTATGTTAATTAAATGTCAACTGATTGCTAAAAGGTTTTTGCAATTATTGAAGTTTACTAATTATCTAATAGATAAATCAGTTTCCCATGTAAATAACTAGCATCTACATAAGCAATAAATATGTCATTAGTTTCCACACATTAACATATTGAAATGAGAGGTTAGCCCCTCAGGGAATTTTTGAAACCAGTGTCCAATAGAGGGAAGGGAGGCACCACACATCTTTGCTATCCTTATGTCCCATCCCCGAAGAGCCAGTGAGAAATGAGTTGGAAGACGAGTCTGCGATTTTATCTCTTTTCCCCAAACCAGGCAGCTGGCCCCAGAGGGATCCAATAGGAAAACACTGTGTGTCTTGGAAGCTCTGCGTCCTCACTTGTAAAATAGAGGTGTGTTGAGGGTCCCTACCTTAAGGTGGGGTATCTGTAACCACTGCACCGCAGATATCTGAGCACAGCTTCTGAGGGGGCAGATGGGCAATGGGAATCCTCTGTCTCCTCCTGCATAGCACAAAACACCAGCTTTTTCTTGGGAAAGCCTACACCCCTTCACAAGCCTCAGTTTCCCACTGGGGAAAACCACCCCCTGACGTGGGTGTATAGGGTAAATGACATGAATAGCTATACCTCTGAGTGAGGAGAAGATGCAGGAGAGAACAACAGAAAGAAACAGGAGGCTTCCAGGGAAACCAGGAAACGCGCTGCAGTACATGGTAGGGAAGGCATCTTCAGACACCTGTCTCCTTAATCCTCAGCTTCTAACCACACCTCCTCTTGGAGACCGGGAAAGGCGACAGAGGGGCTGAGGAATCCGAAAAGGTTGCACAGGAAGAGGGGTGATCGGATCTCAGTTACCCTGCTCCCTCTCGACCTTGCCCCTCAGATACCTCGGTATAGGAAGTTAAGGTGAGCGCTAACTATAACTCTGTAAAGGCGGGAATGAGAACTCAATCTAGCCCTTTCTAGACACCCTGGCTGTACCCTGCCTAGGTTGCAACACCCCTGAAGAGCTGTTATTTTACAGAGAGAAGAGGGATCACAGAATTTTAGGAATGTCCTCAGGGTTACACAGCTGTAAGAGAACCCAGAATCTGAACCCAGGCTTACCCTGGGCCAGGTGACCCTATATATCTGTAAGGCCCCCAGTAAGATACAAATAGATGCCTCTTGACATTTATGGCAATCTAAGCTCCTGAAAATGTTGAATATACATGAACTATCTTGACAAACTCGTGTTCACCAAAGCCCACAAATCCAGTGCACATTTCCACCCTTGAAGTCCACAGACTTCCATGCAGGCTCAAAAAAAAAAAAAACCCCAACATTCACAAGCAGCTTGCTTTTTAATGGGGCTCAGCCCAAGGGAGAGAGAGAGAGAGCCCTGGTGTCCCAAGAACCTGGGACATGATTATAGTCAACAAGAAAAGCAGGGTTTTAGGCAGGTCCTCAGAAGCAAGGAGTCCTTTTCTAAGAGGAGGGTGAGGCCAGAAGAGAGATACAGAGAAATTCAGAGGGGGCCTCCCTCCCTCAGAGCAGAGGACAGAAACTCAGGGGTGCAGCTGCATCTTTGAGAAACCTTTTTAGTGACCAAGAAGAGGCCAGAGGAGTCTTTCCAACCAATGAAATTCACAGAGGCTAAGTGATCTGACCTCCTATCCATTCACTAGAAAGCCCTGGGAAGGGGGTCCAGCCTGTATCTGGCATCCTTTTTTTTCTGAAGGATGAGCCAGCAATGAAGGTATCTTGTTAATCCCGCAGAGGAGAGGAGAAAGACCACTAACCCAAATCATCACGGCCAAATGAATTAAAGCAAGCGTTTTCATTAGTGTACACAGGCTGCCTCCCCCTAAGGCAGGGTTTGAGAGATCAGCATTGGATGTGAGGAAGTCAAGTCTCTTATAGTGGTAGGGGGGTCTCCAAATGGGGGATTTAGCAAGCAAAATGGGCCGGGTTACAGAAGCAGAACATAAGCAGAACAAGTTAGTCTCCTTCTGAAACAAAGCCACGGTTGCCAGGTGAACATAACAAGATAATCACACCTGGGCAGTGGTGGCATACACCTTTAATCCTAGCACTTGGGAGGCAGAGGTAGGTGGATTTCTGAGTTCGAGGCCAGCCTGGTCTACGGAGTGAGTTCCAGGACAGCCAGGGCTACACAGAGAAACCCCAATCAATCAATCAATCAATCAATACAACAGGTAGTCATAGGTGGTCATAGAACCTTCTGAAACAAAGGGTTGTGAGATGGTTATAAACAATGTTTAAAATTAAGACATGATTGGCATTTCTGAAACAGGCAATACAAAACAATATGTAGTTAAAGTTACAAGTAGAGAATAGTCCAATCCTTGAGAAACAGAGGTTTAATCATGACCAGGAATGAACCTAGTTTGTCTTTATTATAAAATGGCTTTTAAGCCTAAGATGTAGACAGGGTGGTTCAGCACATCGAGACAGCCTGCATCCCGAAGGCACTCCATCCTCACACTTCCCAGCGTTAATCTCTTGAGCAACTCCCTCTGCACCAGGCTCCAAAGGGTTACCAGGGCAAGACAGAATATACTGCTGGTAAAGCACTAAGTGTACCGCTCAGCACACAGTAGGTTCTCAGGAAATGTTACCTCTATGTCTAGTTTTGCTAAGACCACCAAGGGCCTGCTCGCACATCAGCAAGTTCTATTGTTCTTGTGTCTCCATCAAGAGTCCCCAGGCTTCTCACAGGCCACAGGCTTCCCCAGCCAGCTCCAAGACCTCCCAGTCACACCGCAGCCTTGTGGGCATCTCCTCAGCCTCCAGGGGGCCTGGAGTACCGTTTACAGAAATTCCCTTCCACCCAGAGAAAGCCTTGTCTTTGGGAAATCTTCTTTTCGGTGATCTGGAGGCCAGAGGGGTCTCCCAACCAATGAAAATTCACGGAGCAAATAAAGAGACACAAGACCCCCAAAGAGCTCCCAGGACCCCTGGGGTCAGAAGCCAGGCACTGCATTTATGTGCAAATGGAGCCGGATTAGGGATTAGGGATTATCAGAGCCCCGAATTACGTGCAGCTGTCAGGTCTCTTTGTCCAGAGGGATCAGGGAGATTTCTGGCTCCCCTCCCACCTCTCCTCCGCTGAGCTGTCAGAGGCAGAAGGTAAGAGGGTCTCACACTGCCTGCTGGGGAGCACTGGGGGAGGGCTGGGGAGAGGCAGGCCTTGAATCGATAGGCAGCCCACATGGCCCCTCCCAATGGCGATCAATGCCTCTTCCTGCTGATTCCTGATTCCAGAGCATCCAGTTGTGAGTGTGTGTTTGTGCGCGTGCATGCGTGCGTGCATGTGTTACGGGACGGGGGATGGCCTTAGGACCATAACCCCTAGCTCCAGTTTTTGCTCAAGGCATCTGGCCCAAGAAGCCCACTGAAACAGACATGTCAGAATAGCGTCACCACCAGCCCATTCCCCATACTGACAAACTCTAGCAGTTTTTCTTCTATCTAAAGAGCTGTAGTGAGCCCACCCACAGGAACTTAGTCTAAAAAGCAGGTGGCCCCACTGAAGGCTCCCATTTCTCCGGTCACTGCTCTGTTCTGCTTTGTGATGTGGGCCAGAAACTCTGGGGCAAACTAAAACAGCCTCAAGAACAGTCTCCCTCTCCCTGCCCCCAATTTGTGTCTGTGTCTAGGTGTGTCTGTCTCTTTCTTTCCTAATTACACAAAATGATGTTACAGTAAACATGAAAGAGCCCTCGAAGCTAACTACACTCAGTCCATTTTAAAGGGGGGGGCTGGAGTATAGAAGGGGTCTGACAGCAACCCTTAAGGTCACTCAACAAAGATGACCTCCTGGGGAGGATAGGTCAGGACTGACAGCCTCTCCCCGGGGGCCTCAGGAACAGCGGGGCTCTGCAGCCCTGGCCAACAAAACAGAAGCACAGCATTACAGTAACCACCAGGTCGGGAGCTGTGTGACCGGTTGCTGCAGTACCCAGAGGTACACACAGCAGCTGCACGGTGTGCCCAGGGTCCCTGACCCCTAGCACAGTCCCTTGGCTACTGTCCAGTCTGTAACTCAGCTGGAGAGTCAAAGCATAGTTAGCATCCTTATTCAAACAGCAAGAAGACTGGGGGATGGAACGCTGTGGCAAAAGAGACCTTGGGCTGCGTGGAGAAAGACCGGCCGGCCTGCTTCCTGACCCTAGGAGGTAGAGATTAGGGACTCTGATGAGTCTGGCAGGGAGGGGGCCTGTTTACTCCAGTTGCCTAAACGCAAGCATCACACCACTAAAGCTGAGGCCGGAGAACAAGCTGCACGAAGCATGTTGTGAGCCAAGGTCTAGTAAGAAATATTTTATACACTTCAGACTGTGCATCGGGTGTCTCTGTCCCAGACTCCTTTTTGTTTTTCTTTATAAATGTAAAAAAAAAAAAAAAAAAAAAAAGCAGACAGCATGTCGGGCGACGGGTGGGAGGCAGGCTGTGAGCTGGAATTGACCCACGGGCCCCACAGTTTGCTACCCACTGGTCTGACTAGTCCCCTGGGGCTAAGGGAAAAGCTGTTTGGCATCTCTAAAGGAGCAGGGCCAGAGAGGAGGGTGAATGCTGCACAGATACTAAGACCAAGCTGGAGCCATAATCCAGAGTAAGGGCAGAGGTGTCAAAAGCAGCAGAATGAGGCTGGGCAGGGCCTAGGTGCAGCTGTGAGAGAGCCAGGCCAGATCCCCACATTCCCCCCTCAGCGAGAATCAATAACGATTTGAATTTCTTTCATCTGAGCAGGGATAGCAACACACGCAAACACAGAGAGGGAAAAGGCATTGATTCCTCCCAGCTGCCGCCAAGCCCTCCTCACCGTTCCGACACCCCCCCACCCCCCCCACCCCCGCCATCTGGCCTCCCCTCCCCCAGACCCCTCGCACTCAGCATCCTCTCCCTGTCTGCGCCACTCCTGTATCCACTCTGCAAAACCCTGGGGACGCCGGAGGCAGGGAGTCCTGCCAGGGTACTGCAATCCTCCACATACCACATCATCAAGACCCCACTGAGTTAAGGCCCCCCAGAATGGGACAAGGCTGAGCTCCACTTGGGGGACCTACACCTCCTGAGGATACCTGAGCTTTATCCCTCGTGCCCATTCCCCCACCCACCACCCTGCTGGTTTCAGGAATCCGTGGGGTTTTCTTTTTTTTTTTTTTTTTTTGCGTATTCATGCATCTGAGAGACAAAGCAGGTATGTCAGGATTGGCTTCTCCACAGAGTGTGATTTTGGATTCCGCCAACATCGGAGTGGTTCCCTGAGGTGTCAGATAATGGATTTCCTGGGGAGAAACAGGAGGCAGATGTGTGGTTAGAAGAATAAGGACTGAGGGGTAGTGCAAGCCTAAAACGGGGTACAAAAGAGAAGAAGGTAAAGAGGGGAAAGAAAAGGTCTCCTTTCTGTGCATCATAAAGGTCATGACCAGCACCCCAGAGCAAAACACCGGATAACAGAGAAAAACACCGGATAACCGAGAAAAGCACCACAAACTTACTTGCTCGCTGGTTTAGGTGACTCAGAACCTTCCCAGTGAAGACCCAAAAGCCCTTGTTTATCTCTAGCATCAAAGAAGAGGGGGTGACCTGTGAGAGATAGGCCTCCCTGAAAACTGTGGGCCAGGGCTCTGGGGGAGCTCAGCAGGTCTGCAGAGTCTTCACCCCACCCCACCCCCCACTGTAGCATTTCGTTCTCCTAGGTATGAGAGATGCAGAGCTGTTTGGAAATGAGAAAATAAATTTCTTTCTGGCTGGCTCTTATATGTAAAGGTGGGTGGGAGATTAGAAAAGAACTTTTTATGCTTGGCTTTAGGGGACAGGATTCTGGTTACACACGTACCCTGAAGAAGAGGAATTATAGGTGTGTGTGCTCATGCATGCTCTCGTGTGTGTGTGTGTGTGTGTGTGTGTGTGTGTGTGTGTGTGTGTGTGTGTGCAGACCGGAAGCTGACAGCAGGTCTCTTCCTCTATCCCTCTCCACCCTGTTGTTTGAGACTGGGCCTCACACTGAACCTGGAACTCACCAGTTTGGCTAGACTGACTAGACTCGCAGGGCATGCTTCCTCAGAGCTGGGGTTACAGGTGCACACCGCCAAACCCAGCTTTCTGCACGTGGGTGCCAGGGATCTAAAACTATGTCTTCGTGGTTGCGCAGCAAGCACTTAGCTGAGTCTTGTTCAGTGTTAACGCCTTACCTTGGGGGAGAAGGACTGTGAGAACCAGGCAGCAGACTAGTTAGAAATTTTCTTTTGAAGCAGCTTCTGAGGTATTTTGGGGTGTTTTCCCTGAGCCCCAGTGAGGAATGAATGGAAGTATATTAATGACATAAAATTAATATGAGTTAGAATGGAAAGAGGAAATGGGCCAACTCTTGGACCAGGTCTGGTGTTCTGGTTTCGGTCAGTGAGCAGCAGAGGAGTGAGGTTTACAGTGGGGTACAGGGGACTGGTCCCATGCCAGGGGGCACTCATCTCATGGGCTAAGTCTCAAGGAACACCATGGACTATAAATATGACCTTGGCCATCTTTGTCTCTCTTCCATATGAGACCTTGGGCTCCTGGAGGTCCTTTGACATTCATTGGGCCTCACTTCCTTGGCTTCTTCTGGGCCCCACAGATGACTTTTCACCATTCTAGTTTCTCCTCCTCGGTCTCGCTTCTTTGGCCTCATTGAGACTCCAAGTTGTAATTCCTTCTGCCCCCTCCTATCCTTCATCTCTCCGTGTGACCTAGAACCTCTCTTTAGTTGCATGCCATGGAACTCTTTTTTTTTTTTTTTTGGTTTTTTCGAGACAGGGTTTCTCTGTATAGCCCTGGCTGTCCTGGAACTCACTTTGTAGACCAGGCTGGCCTCGAACTCAGAAATCCGCCTGCCTCTGCCTCCCAAGTGCTGGGATTAAAGGCATGCGCCACCACGCCCGGCGCCATGGAACTCTTAACCATGGTGACTTTCCCACAAGCTCCCCTGGCTTCCTGGCCATGTTTGAAGACACTTTTCCCAGCCATCATAGCAAATGGCACTACTGTTATGACTTGGATCTGCAAAGTCACCAAAAGATCCTGTGGGAAAGACTTAGTCCCCGGATGATGGCTGAGTTGGGAGGGGGCAGAAGCATTAAGAGGTGGGCCCTGGTCAAGGGAAGAAACCTCTTGAAGAAGGGTATAGTATATTGACTCTCTCTCTCTCTCTCTCTCTCTCTCTCTCTCTCTCTCTCTCTCTCTCTCTTCCCTTCCTCTCTCCCTCCCTCCCTCTGTCTCTCCCTGTGTCTCTGTATTGGCCCTCCCTCTGTCCTTTTCCAAACATGAGATAAACAGCTTTGCACTGACACATGCTTCCCAAACAACAGCTCCAACGGATCATTCACTGGAACTTCTAACCCCGTGAGTCAAAATAAATCCTTTCTCCTTTAAACTGGCTTTCTTGGGAGTTTTGTCACTGTGACAGACAGCTGACACTCACCTCCTTGGAGCCCTTCTTTCAGTCCTCCCCTATATCCCAGCTAAGGAACTCATCTCTGTCTCTTCACTTTGGGTTCAGTCACATTGGCCAGTAGCCTGGGGCGGACAGTGTCTATGTGCAAATCTAAGCCTGAGTCTTAGAAGGCATTGCATGTTGCCAGTGCTGCCTCTAGAAGAGCCTGCCCCAGAGGGAGGATGAGACACACGCAGTGAGCCCTCAGCTGCTATAGCACAAAGCCGTGCTAAACAGCCTGGCCCGGGTGAGACCACTGAACTGCAGCCAAACTGGGAGATTTCCTGGTGCGCAGCATTTGGGGAGGTTTGTTTTGCAGCATTTCTGTGGCAAGAGTCAATGGCTGCCCATAATCTCAAGAAAGCAGCCATCTCATTCCATACACAAAGAAGGACAAAGAGCAGAAGGCATGTCCCAGATGGCTTTTCTCTTTAATTAGCCTTTAGAGATGCTTCACCCAGCCATTTCCATTTCTATCTCCTTGGCCAAAGTCTTTGCCATGTCCATCCTGAGTATGTAGCAAAGGAAATATTTTTAACCAAGCTGCTCCAAGCCAAATCTAGGTCTTTATTTGGCTGGACGTTAATCTAGTGCATAGCACGGGTAGAAATAGAAAACAAACACATAAGAGATCATTTTAGGCACCAACAAATGCTGTGAAAGAGAGAAAATAGAAAGAATGGTTAGGGGATCATTGGTGCAGAGACATGTATTAGCTCAGAGGACAGGAGAAGGCAACCAGAACCATATACGAGAACTGGGTGCCCAAAGGAAAAGCAAAGGTGAAAGTGCCAACCTAGGGGCATCCTCAGCAGGTCTGAATAACAACAGGAAATGATGCAGTAGCTGGGGAACAGCAAGCAAGAGGGGAGAGGCAGAGAGGAGAGCAGGCAGCCTACTGTAGAGTTCTGTGGGCTCTGACCAGAAGAAGCCCGTGTGTTGTTCTAGTTGATCTCCAAAGATTATGTCAGATGGTCTGTGCAGGAGGATCATGACGACAAGAGCAGAAGCACAGTTAAGCAGCTGTGTGCAAGCAAGAGAAGCATCCAATGCAGGTGATATTATTCAACGCTGAATTAGAAACGCTAGCCAGCGTAATAAGATGAGAGAAAAAAAACAGTAAAAAACATACAGAATAAAAGAGAAAAAAACAAACTAGTTTCCAAAGGTAGGTGGCACAGTTGTTTACATAGAAATCACATAAGTTGCAAAGAAGCTATTCAAAATCTAGTAGAAAAGATGGCAAGACCATAGTATACAAAATCATATGCAAAAGTCCAGTGTTGACCTATATGCCAACAAGAAACAATTTAAAAATGACAATGTTGGAAGTACCATTTACAACACTACTCCTAAAACCTGAAATAATGTTGTCGATCTACCAAAATAAATGGAATGTCTATATCTTTTTTGTTTTTTGTTTTGTTTTGTTTTGTTTTTTCCAAGACAGAGTTTCTCTGTGTAGCCCTGGCTGTCCTGGACCTCACTCTGTAGACCAGGGTGGCTCGAACTCAGAAATCCGCCTGTCTCTGCCTCCCAAATGCTGGGATTAAAGGCGTTCCCGGGCAGAATGTCTATATCTTAGCAAATATAAAACTGCATAAAATAATTCAGGTGGAACATACATAAACAGAAAGACATGGTATAACAGATACCAACTTTCCACAAACTGCTCTTCAGTCCAAATCACTATCAAAATCACAGAAGGATTTTGAAAAAACTCAACAGAGTGAGTCTAGTCTTTATATGTAGAAACAAAGTAGCAATTTTGAAAAAGCAACTGACTGGGGATAAGATTTTATACAAAGCTAGACTAATCTTAACCTGGGGTGTTGGTAAAGAATAAGCCTAATAAGCAATGTTCAACAGAAAAACAAATGTCCAGCAACAGGATCCTACACATGTAATTAACTGATTTGCATAATGTAGGGATGCAACAACAATCTTTCCAACAAGCAGCAGGGACGGACTGTACATCCATAATCTAAAAAAGGAGAAAGAGGAAGAGGGTGGAAAGAAAGAAACAAAAGAAGAAAATTGACCCATACCAGGAACACCAAAAACATGATTTGTTAAAAAAAAAAAAAAGTAAAGAAAAAAAAGAAACAAAAAGATAAATCAAGGGGCTGGAGAAATGGCTCGTGGTTAAGAGCACTGGCTGCTCTTCCAGAGGTCTTGTGCTCAGTTCCCAGCAACCACATGGTGGCTCACAACCATCTGTAATGCGATCTGACATCTTCAAATGTACATGCAGATAGAGTACTCATATACATTAAATAAATCTTTTTTAAAAATTGACAAATTGGGGGCTGGAGAGATGGCTCAGTGGTTAAGAGCACCGACTGCTCTTCCAGAGATCCTGAGTTCGATTCCCAGCAACCACATGGTGGCTCACAACCATCTGTAATGGGATATGATGCCCTCTTCTGGTGTGTCTGAAAAGAGCAATGGTGTACTCATATACATAAAATAAATAAATAAATCTTTTTTAAAAATTGACAAATTGGACATCAACAAAGTTAAAAGCTTCTAATATCTGAGGGATACTGTGGGAGGCTATGAGGTAAGCTATAGACCGAGTATTTGATAAAGAAAATATAAAAAAAAAATTAATACCCCATAATAAGAAAACACAACCCAAATTAGAAACGAGTAAAATTCTGAGCGGATACTTCACCAAAGAAGATATGTGGGTGGAAAAATGTTAATTAATCAAAAGAATCCAAAATTATTAATCATTAGGGAAATGTAAATTAAAACCATAATGAGATACTATAACATACTCATTGAAATGGCTAAAAAAAGAAAAATTAAAGCAGGTTGTACCAAGCTCTGATAAAAACACAACACAACCAAGACTCTCACACATGGCTATGGAAAGACAAATGGGATAATGGCTTTGAAAGACAATTTGGACATTCATGTAGGTTAACATAACTTACCTATGTGGGACTGGAGAGAAAGCTCAACAGTGTAGAGCTCACTCAGCTCCTGGAGAGGACCCGGGTTCAGGTCCCAGCACCCATGTCAGGTGGCTCACAACCTCCTCCAACTCCAGTGCCAGGGGATCTGATGCCCTTTTCTGGGCACTGTAGGCACCTGCAGTCACATGCTCTCTCTGTCTCTCTGTCTCTGTCTCTGTCTCTCTCTCTCTCTCTCATACAATGCATATACATAATTCTTAAAGTAATAAAAACACAAGGTAATAATAATCAAAACTTGCCTTATGAACCAGCAATCTCATTGTTAAGTATTTACTGAGAAAAAAATAAAAAAGAACATATATTCACACAGAAACCTATATACATTTACAGCAGCTCTAATCATTCAAAAGTTAATGTGCTAAAAGATGGCAGCAACCATCTTAATGAGTAAATAGTAATCTAAACAATGGAATATAGCCAGGAAAAGTCCTACTGCTGACCTGTGACACTCCCAGGATGAATCTGGAAAACACGAACCCCATTGAAGGGATCCGGATCCCAGAAGCCTCACACTGGTTCCATTCCTATTCATCTGCAGAAAGGTAGGACTGCAAGAAGGAAAACATCCCCCTAGCCACCGAGAAGCAGGGAGAAGGAATATGGTTGACTACAGTGCTGTGGGTGTTCTGGTTCATTCCAGCAGAGAAGTATGCACCGTGTCACCCTTCATCCAACTGTGTCCATAAAAAGGTGAATGAAGGCCAAGGGCGGTGGCACATGCCTTTGATCCCAGCACTCAGGAGGCAGAGCAAATGGCTCTCTTTGAGTTTCAGACCAGCCAGGGCTACAGAGTGAGACCCCAACTTTAAGAAAAGAAAGTGAACAAAATCAATAAGCCTGGTTTTGGGAAGATGGCTTTCAGTTCATTTCAAGTCCAAGCAGCCAACACAAGTTGGTTTCATGAGAAACACCGGGAAGGGAAAAGGAGAAGCCGGCAGGTGAGTGATTTAGGAGAGCTGACAGGGAGCAGGGTCTGGTTGGACAGCTGACCCATTGGCTGTTCAGACAGATGGACTTCCACCAGAGTGGACAGCTGAGCTAGGCCAGACAGGACAGGGGCCTACTGAGGACAAGCAGCCAGACTCAGTTACACTGCAGAGCTTCCATCCTATCTAGTGTGACACCTCGGCAGCCTCAAGGACTTCAGAGAAGCATCAATCTGATTCTCTACCCGACCAGACTCATCCACTTCACAAGGTTTACATAGCACCAACCTGGCACCTGGCATTTTTCACTCACCGCAGCTGGCTTATGTGGTCCATCTGATGTGCTTAGAGCCCTGTTGAACTGAAGGAGAGATGGACACACCGTCAGGGACAACCCGAGGTCACTCAGAAGGCAAGTGGTGGGAGTAAGTTTGTATCCAAACTGGACTACTCCCAAGCCAGATTTCTCCCCTTGGTACCACAGACTCCCAACAAGGAGGACAGGACACTCAGGTGTAAGGTTGAATGGAGGAAGTGGCTAACTCTACTTACAAAATTCATGTTTCTGTCAAGTTGGCCCTAATAATGCTGTCACTAACCACTCCATATGGAGTGACTTTTCATGCTCTGTCTCATTTTTAATTCTCCAAAGGGAATCATCTCTTCTACTTCTTCCAGGGTCCCCTCCTCCCAAGTTCAGGCCCCTCTGCCATCTTGATTACAAAAGATATAAACAGCTGGCAGCTTTGTTTTAGCAGCTGTGTCCCCAAAGCCTGGCCTAGCCGGATCCCTGGTCCCTGGCTGGCCCCTCGGTCAGATTCAGATGAGGGCACAGGAAGGCATCCCTGATGACTATCAACCTCTGTTCCTCTCAGGGTCTCAGTGACTCAGACCCCCCACGTCCAAGGCTGACCTCTGCTGTGGGCTTCTCAGGGCCTGAACCTAGACCCAGCTGAGCTGCTGTCCAGGATGAGTACAGGAAGTGGCTGTGGCTGCTATGGCAACGAGGCTTTGCACTGTCTGCCCAGAACAAAGAGGGCTTTCTTGGCCCTCGAACCCTGTGGCCAGCAGGCTGTGAACATCGCCATCTAAGAAAAGCCTGTATCATCTCAGCTGTCCAGCCCCCCACTCTCTCCTGTGGCAGACATCTCAGTGGCATTTTCCATCTGGAGCCTGGGGATGTTCCCTGCTTCTAAGGGCGATGGATGAGAAAGGATGACGATGAAACAGAAAGTGGTCCAGAGACTCAAAGATGTGTACCCCAGAGAGCCTATATTAGTTAGGCTTCAGGCCACTATGGTGAAATACCTTATAGAAGGATTTCTTTTGGCTCCAGGCCTTAGGAGATTCAGCTCCTCATTTATAGGGAAGGCGTGGCCGGGCAAGAGGTAAGCATGGTTTAGGGGGAGGCATAGCACATGGTGGGAGGGGAATGGTATAGTACAGGTGTGTGTGGGGGAATGGTGGGGAGGCAAGGCATGGTACGGGGGTGGGGGTGGAGTGGAGATGGGGAGGCCATGGTACAGTGGGAGCTGTCAGCACCGAATATTAATGACACTAAACAGGAAATACAGAGTTCAGGCTGGGACCAGGCTGAGCTCTATAAGTCTGAAGCTATGGTCTTACAGCCTATGTCTGCCAGCTAGTAATATCCAAAAGGGTGCCACAGCCTCACAACTCTTGAGGACCAAGAGTTGCAAACACAGGAGCCCAATGGAGGGCATTTCACACTCAACCATAACAGCTCCCTGGCCCAGTGACACTTAACATTCAAATAGACAGGCGGGAATTGTCCTCGGGTCACTAGCTCAGGTTCAGCTCAGATGGGTCCTGGCAGCCTTTCTGCCATTCTCATTCTGGGCCTCAGTCAAGCTTTCTACTGTCCCTCCAGGCACAGAGGCTGTGTTTCAGATGCACACACCTTAGCTAATGGCGCTAACCAACAAGTGGCTTCCAGATACCCACCCTGCCACCACTGGATCCAAAAAGCTTACACTGAAGGCAGGATAGTCAGTGTTGGCCTTCAAACACCTAGCCCAGATCAAGCTTTGGAAACTCTCCAAGGCTACGTAGACAGCTGGAAAGCTATTGGGTACAAAAGAAGGGTCACAGAGTTGAGAGGGTCACCAAGTGGGAAGGGTCAAGGATATGGTTCAAACCTAAAACCTAGTGTGGGGAAGGGATACGACGACATAGGAATGAGGTGAAGTTGGGCAGCCCCGGCAGAATCCAGAACTAGCTGTGGACTTGAGGCAGGCTCTGCTTTCTCTAGGCCTTCCATGGTCCTATGGCCACCCTCCTCCAGCCACTGATAGGCACTGCTGCTCCCCTTGGCGTCAATTGAAAGGGCTCTGCAGGAAGCCCCTGTAAGCCTAATCGTGAATGCACTATCAGGAAGTGATCCTCTCCTGTGGTGCTGCTCTGTTGCTTTTAAGCAAACTGCACAGTGAGGACTTTTGCTACGCTCACGTTGCACACAGCCGCGCTGTGAAGCAGGAGGTTGCAGTTCCTGCTGCATCGTGGCAGAGTCAACGGCTATAGCAGCACTGTTCATTGGTCAGGGACTTCATATAAATTCCCAAATCTGTTAACAAAGTACTGGATCTAACCAGGAGCTCTCTTCACTTCCTTCCGATTCTGACATTCTGTGGGCAAGATTGCTCCAACGAATTTTAAAATTACTTGGGAAGATAGGACTCAGGAGGTGGCTCAGTGGGTTAAGTGCTAGTCATGAAGACCTGAGTTTTGGTCCCAAACACCCATGTAAAAGCTGGATCCGACGGGCGTGGTGGCGCACGCCTTTAATCCCAGCACTCGGAAGGCAGAGGCAGACGGATTTCTGAGTTTGAGGCCAGCCTGGTCTACAGAGTGAGTTCCAGGACAGCCAGGGCTACACAGAGAAACCCTGTCTCGAAAAACCAAAAAAAAAAAAAAAAAAAAAAAAAAGCTGGATCCAGTGGCCTACACTGTATCCCAGCCTAGGGGGCAGAGAAGAAAGACATGTGGATTCCTGGAGCCCAATGGCCAACTAGCCTAGCCAAACAGACACATTAGGTCCAGTGATAGACCCTACCACAGAAAATAAGGTGGAAAGAGCTCAAGGCATTTTTGACTTGTTCACCATTGACTCCATTCGCCACAGGAAACCACGCTCATGTGTATCCGCATCTACCCATGCATACACTGACATGCAATGATTTCAGCTTGAGAACCAATGTATTAGTATCAGCAAGGCTTTGGGGGAGAAAACACACACACAACATACACACATAATACACACATACATAATACCCATGTACACAGCACACACACACACACATATAACACACAGCACACACATATAACACACAGACAGCATACACATACAACACACACATACTCACATTCTTCATGTCTTTAAGAGCCTGTAGCCCAGTGCCCATGAAGTGTGAGTTCATCTCCTGACTCTGCTTTCTGGTCACATGGCCTCAGACAAAGCACTTTCTGGTTGTCTCCAAGCCTTGGTTCCTCCTCTCAGAGAATGAAGCTAAAAGCAGTATCTGTGTCTCTTCCTTTCTGTGCTTTCAGTGCTAAACATATGTAACGTTCTCTGCCACTGTTTGGCAGACAGGAAATGATAAAGAGCAGAATGTGACCACTGATATGTGTTGAATGAATGAATGAGAAACAGGTCAAGAGGAAAGACATATGGCATGTTTTCTTATGTGAAATCAGTGGTGTGTGTGTGTGTGTGTGTATGTTCAAAGAAGATGGGAGTGACTATCAAAGAAAGAGGGATCAATGAGTAGTGGACATGGGGGATAAACAGGGGTTGAATATGAACAAGGTTTTATATATGTATATATGCATATGTGTGTATATGTGTGTGTATATATATATATACATATATATATATGAAACTTTTTTACATATCTTATATGTTAACTTTAAGTGGGACATGGTGGCATATACCTACAACCCCAGGATTCAGGAGACTGAGGCAGGAAAATTGTTGCACATTCAAAACCAAATTGACCTATATAGCTAGTTCAAAGCTAGCCTCCATTGCATAGCATATCCGTGTCTAAAAAAAAAAAGTGATTGATTTTTTTCAGAGAAGTCAAGGGTGCTTTCTACTTTCTGCACTTGCAGCTTGCCTCAAGTAAACATGACCTGGGTGTGAAACTTTCACTAACTTCCGCCCCAGAGGGCCCCTCTAGGATCAGTCTGTAACCGGCAGATCTCCTCCCCTCTCTTGTCCACTCTCTCCCCTTTCTTTATCGCTCCCCAACCCCATACCCCTCAGGTATGCTTTGTCTCAGAATCCACTTCTTGATTCTCTGAGACTGCTGATCTCTATCTAGGAGTCCAATTAGAGGAGGGCTCCTGCCCTGTGATCTCTGAGCAGTGTGGGTAAAGAGCCACACCCAAGCAAAAGCCAACAAGGAACAGGACATCCAAGAGTGAGTGACAGACAACCGACACTATGGAACTGAGGTCGCAGATGTCCAAGTAGGAAAAGTAAGCCCTATTTTCTGGGGTCTGTTCCTCACACTCCTCATCGAATCTGATCCAGGATAGGGATCTCTGTAGTCCAAAGTCAGCTGATAGAAGCCACACACTGTAGACAGGGATGCAGAAGGTGCTCCTGAGCCACGAAGAGGAGTGGGCAGTAGTCAGAGTGGTCAATAAGGACCCAGGAAGTCCCTTGGGAAGAAATCCCTGTCTTCTGAAAGAGTGCAGAAGCCAAGACTGGAACTACTGGGAGCTTGGGAAGCTCATGTCCGAGCCTGTTTCCTTGAAGCAACCCCTACCTCCTTAACCCAAGCAAGCCCCAGTGTAGATGACAGATACAACAAAGACCAGCAGCCAGGGAGCCACATGTCAGCATCTGGGGCTGCATCCTGCAGGCCTACCAGAGCTATGCACAGGCGCAGGGACTAAGGGAAGCTTGGGAAGATCGATGGCCACAGGACAGTGACTGGGGGCGACTTCTGTCTCTCACACCTTGCAGATCCATCTCTGGCACAGCCAGGAGCAGAGCTGTGTCTGGAGGCAAAGCATCCCCCGTTAAAGGGAGAACCTCTGGGAGCTAGGACAGGTTGTGGAAATTAAGGACCACCCTGGGCTAGGTCAGATAGCCCAGTTGCCCAGCTTCAGGCTGCCTTCCCAGCCCTCCAGGGTCCTCAGCCCAACAGCCTCAAATTATCCTGCCATTAGTGGTGATCCATCCCTTCTGAGCGCCCGTGCCATTTCATCACACCGTCTCAGCATCCAACATTAGGAGATAACTGCGCTCACAACATATGTCATTACTCATTAAGGGACTTTTTCTGGATTATGGCTGGGGCTTAATGACTTGTTAAAGATGTTTAACACTTACAATTTTGTTTTTAATTTAGGAAGCAGCATGATCAAACTGCGCCCTGAGACTCTCTTCTCGATTTGGTGAAATCTGGAGATGGGCCGGCTCTGAGGCTGCCTGTGCAGGGGAGGTGATCCTTAAATTGAATTGCAGCCCTCGGAGGGGTGTTTGCCCCGTCAGCTGCTGCCAGGATCTGACATGTTAATGGGGCTGAGGAAACAATGGGTTTCAGAGGTAATTGCTGAAGCAATGACTTCCAGGCAACATTTGACTTAAAAGAAGTGCTGTTGCTGAAGGGAGGGGCAGCTCTACTCCAGAACTCCAGCCTGGGTCTATGCTTAACTCTAGTGGGCCTGCACCCTGCAACCCCAGATGTTGACACGTGGCTTCCTGGGCACTGGCCTTCGTTATGTCTGTCATCTACAGTGGGACTTGCTTGGGTAAAGGAAGTTTGGGATGCTGTCAGGAAAGGGACCGGAAGGTGAGGTTCCTGATGAAACATTTGGGAAGGCAGACTCCAGAGGCAGAAGGGCCTGAGACTCCTCATGCCCCACTGCACGGGGACTGCCATCCCTGGAGACCTCTGTGGTCTTGCACACAGTGCACCATGGATTTGGTATAAAGGGTCATCCTTGCTGTCACAAAGGAAGCCATCTTTCTTGTCCTTTCTGTACTGCTTCAGTCTCAGGAGTACCAGGCTCAGAAAGCCCTCTTCTCTCTCCGTGGCTGCCAGGTTCAGAACCCTGAAAGCAGCTGCCTGAGCCACCAGGCCAGACCTCGGAGAAGGCAGGCCTCATAAGGCCATCCATCACACAAAAGCTGCTGAGAGTGGACAAGATTCAGGCCAGGTCCCAGAGATCTCAGAGTGTTCTGGGCTTTGCCTAAGCCCTTCTGGGCTTTGGGCTTTGGGCTTTGGTGGGGTGATCTCTTCCTATCCCTCAAGGATCAGAGTCTATCAAGAAAATCTAGCTCTCTGACTATGGAAGCTGTCAGACTGGGGGAATCCTGCACTATTAATGAATCTAGCGAGATTCTCCGGAGTCTCCTCATGGCAAGAGGTATAGGTGGATTCTGTGTGTCCCGCAGTGATAAGCACTAGCATACAGTAGACAGCAGCACACGGGATAGCCAGCAGAGGAGAGAGCCCCTCCCCGTGTAGTAGGGAATTGATTCATGTCCAAGAGTCAAAGCCAGAGCCCTTTCCTTCCTATACCAAGGTCCCCAAAGCTCTGAGGCCCTCCATACCAGGGCTCCATTTTAATAATAAAGAGATTACCACAGGGGATCACAGACAGACCAGAGCTTCCCAGGACAGAGGGCAGGCTGCCTTCCTTAGCCTCTACCTACCCAAATGCACATGCTGCCCTTAGCTCCTCTGTAGTGCTCTCCTTCTTCTTAGAAAGCATCGAATACATCCCACCCATGCATCCTCCGAGCCCCAGGCCTCCCCTCCTCCAGGTCTTTACAGAGCCTCACCTAGTCATCTCTCACTGGACAGAGCTGCTCAGAAGCACATCCTTCTACGGGACCAGTAGATCTGACCTAGTGTGACCTGGCAGTTAGAAGGCGGTTAGAAGTAGTCTGCCACGTTTGAGAAAGAGAGGAAAGCAGAGAGAAGGAAGAATGAGAGAGAGTAGAGAGAGAGGGTGGAAAGGGAAGGGAGGGGGTAGGGAAGGAGGGAAGGGAAGAAAAACATCAGTAACTTTTCTGTAGAGAAAGAGAGGGAAAAGCCACACACCAGAGTTCATGGGTCAGGTTCTACCTCAGGGACTCCCGCTCACCCCTCAGCTTTTAGAAATTTCACTTTGGATTTATTGTCTACCTTGATGGAAAGAGATTGCACTGTCACAGATGGAAAGAGAATGCACTGTCACAGAACAGCAGTTCTCTCTCTCTCTCTCTCTCTCTCTCTCTCTCTCTCTCTCTCTCTCTCTCTCTCTCTCAAAACAGGGTTTCTCTGTGTAGCCCTGGATGTCCTAGAACTCACTCTGTAGACCAGGCTGGCCTTGAACTCAGAAATCCACCTGCCTCTGCCTCCCGAGTGTTGGGATGAAAGGCGTGTGCCACCACTGCCCCGCACAGCAGTCCTATCTCACTGGCCATATGTGTGTGTGTGTGTGTGCATGTATATATAAGTGTGGTAGAAGAATTTGTATAAACTGTAGGCACAGACTCTGAAGAACTCCATAGCCTTTACTGTGCAGGGTCTAGCACACACACACATCCTGGGGAAGCCATGCTGTGTTCCCAAAGCTTTGTGATGGCAAAAATGGCAGGACTGCACATACCCTCATTCTCCTTTACTGCTGAAACCGTCGGGTCACTGTCTGAGAGGTGAGGAGGTTTTTCTTTGGTTCTATGGCTTTCTCCTTTCCTCTCCTCTCCTCTCCTCTCCTCTCCTCTCCTCTCCTCTCCTCTCCTCTCCTCTCCTCTCCTCTCCTCTCCTCTCCTCTCCTCCCCTCCCCTCCCCTCCCCTCCCCTCCCCTCCCCTCCCGTCCCCTCCCTCTCTCTCCCCCCTCTCCCTCCCTCCCCTCCCCTCCTCTCCCCTCCCTCCCCCTCCCACTCTCCCTCCCCCCTCCCTCTCTCTCTCTCTCTCTCTCTCTCTCTCTCTCTCTCTCTCTCTCTCTCCCCCTCTCTCTCTCTCTGACATCTTTGTTTGCTTTCCTCTGAGACTCCACAAGGCAGGTGATCCTTTAAGGCCTCCTCACACCCCCTTCCGTCTCATGCTGTGTCAGTAGCATGAGGGACCCAACAAGCAGGTCCTCCTTACAGAATCTGCCACAGGCTGTGATAGACAAGTAGGGGGCTGGAGGCCTCACACACTGTCCTCCTGGAGCCACGAGAGTTCAGGCAGCAGCAGTGTGGGAAATGAGTCGGCCATCTCACAAGTCATAGAAGGAGAGATTTGGTGGCTGAACCCTCCATGTTATCGGAGCCCCAGGGGTTAAGTTACTGTAGAGAGCAGACTTCACAGATCCCATTGCTGGAACCAAGCATATGATAAGCAGCAGCTATGGAGAAGAAGGGCTTGTTTGACTCATAACTCAAGTGGGTGCAGGTCCTCACGTGGGTAAAACATGGCATCAGGAATGTGAGGGGGCTGGTCACATCATACCCAGGGTCCAGAATCAGACAGGGACAAGAAGTGTGGCCAAGCTAAGGCTCCCCCTCCAGGTCTGTCTTTATGATCCACTCCCTCCAGACTCCACCTCCAGCCTTATTCCCAGCTGGGGACCAAGTGTCAAACACATGCACCCTTGAGAGACATTCTAAATCCATTCCACTACGATGTACTCCACCCAAATCCTATCCTGCTACTCAGTGAGATGAGCGAGCTTGGGCAGGTGACTTCAGCAATCTGGGGTCTCTTGAACAGTTCCAGGCACACAGTGAACACTGAAAACCCAAGTTCCCATTACAGCTTGGATAGCTGTCATACAAGAACGATGTCTTCCACTTTGGGCATCCCTTACTGTAGACATTCCCTACTATGGACACCCCCCACTGTGGGCATTCCTTAATATAGACATGCCTCACTGTGGGCCTTGGCTCACATCCCCAGGCCTGGCTCCTCCTGCTCTCCCTTCCTCTCTTAGCAACTCCACAGGTCACCCTTGAAGAATGCCTTGGCCAGGAGGTGTTTCCTGTTCTGAGCCACTTTGTAGTGACAGAAAAACCAAGAGGGACCAGAGAAAGCTCTGTCCAGAATCACGCCTGGGCTGTTACTCTAGGAATGGAGGCACTGAGTGATTTGCACATACATCTTCTGAAAGAGTTAAAGGTGGAGGAGTCTTGACCTCTTGCCCCCCCCCCCCCAGGATGGACACACTGATGTATACTCCAGTTAGTATGCTAGGGTGTACTGATGTCTAAGTTCCTGGGATATGTAAATCACAAGCATTATTCTTAGCCTCAGTGCTAGGGTAGAGGTACGTGGAGGGGTACGTGAGTTCACATAAGTACAGCTCTACATAAACACACACATGAACCTGTCCGGTGAGCCATGTGGCCTGCCAAGCTACCCCTTTCCCAGGCTACCAGACGTGATAGGGAAAACCCATCGGTTGGAAGGCACTACCTAGGATAAGCTATCTGGATCTGAATCACGGCATGGCTTTCCTGGCTGGGCAGACCCCCCTATGTCACACACAGGAATGTTCTGGTCCGCACTGCTCCACTGAAAAAGCCCCTGTCTATTTCACAGGGAACCCCCAGCTGAAAGTCTTGGCTTCAGCTAGCTGGCAACCAAGGTTACTGAGATAGGGACACCATCCATCCTGACCAGACTGGAGCCTGCTGTGCCTTTCCCCACCCCACCCCACCCCACCCCACCCCACCCCTGTGACATGCAAAAGTCACAGCGCCCACCTCTGCCCTAGGAGTTGAATCATTTAAGATTCCCCTTTTGTCCTAGAGCCTGAGAGCAGCCCAAAGCCATGGGCATGTCTCCCTGGATAGAATTTAAGGCGGCTGCAAAATGCCTTGATATTTTCAGAGGCCTTATTGTGCTTAAACTCGTTAGAGAGGCCACGGAGTTAATTAGTATATGGATTTTCCCATAGAAAGCTAATTTTCAGAATGATTTGCAGTCACTGGGTCTGTAACAGACTGCAATCTATTTTCTTCTCAACCCCACCCCCACCCCCACCCCATCCCAAAAGTACAAATTGCATTGACCAGATGAATCCCATACGTGGGTCTCAGTCCACCCAAGTCTCCAAGCAAAACAGCTGCTTCTCCGTACTCTCTATCCCATTCTACAGACCCTCCCCATCGCCACAGACACTGGGACCAGCTGGCTTAAGCAGGTTTAAAGCAAAGAGTGGGCAATACAAGAACTGAGGGGGCTGCCCCCACACCACACAGTGCAGAACCTGGCACAGAAAGGCCTGTGAGGCAGCCCTCCTTTGACCTCCTGGAAGGGTGTTTAATCTCTGTAGTTCTTGCCCCTCATCAGGATGGTCCTTATTGCCTCCAAAGGAATGCTGGAAGGAGTGTGTGTGTGTGTGTCTCTCTGTGTGTGTGTGTGTGTGTGTGTGTGTGTGTGTGTGTGTGTGTGTGTGTATACACGTGCGCAGGTCACAGAACCACCTCAGGTGTCAGCCCTTGCCTTCCACCTTGCTTAAGTCAGGGTCTCCTGGCTCAGGTTAGCTGCCTCACACCTTTCTAGGCAGTCTCCTGCCTCCGCTGTTCATTTCCTCACAGGGGTGCTGGGTATATGCTGCTGTGTCTGCATTTTCCTTTCCTTTTAAAGATGGCTTCTAGGCATTGGGACTATCTCTCCATGCCCTGACTTTGAATTGTGATGTCCCTGCCTCTAATTCTCTGGGATGGTAGGCGTGCACCACCTCAGCCAGTTGATACAATGCCAGGGATGGAATCTGGAGCCTCATGCAAGCTGTTCAAGTGTTCTACCCACTGAGCTACACCCTCAGCTTAGAAGGATCATTCACACTGAGTCCTAAAAAGGCAACACTTGGTGGCACATTCTGGGTTCTGAAACCTGCACTGGAAAGATTTTGCAAGCTTTTATTCAATCCTTGTCACCTGTCTGTTTCGCAGAAAGAGACTGAAACCCAATGAGATAAAATAACTTGTCACTGGTGGGTGAGACAACAGGATTTTTTAACTCAGCTCTGCCTGATTCCAGAGCCATACAAAAGCCATTCATGGCAAGAAGAGCATACTGTGACCGCCATGCCTATGAACATTGCCCCTGTTGTGTTTCCCCTGGATAGATGTGGCTGTGGCTTGGTTGGTAAAGGACTTGCCTCACACACACATAAAGCCCTGAGTTTGATAACTAGCACCCCATAAACCATGCATGGTGGGGCGTGCTTATTATCCTAACACTTGGGAGGTAGAGGCAGGAGGACCAGAAATCCAAAGTCATTCTCAGCTACATAGCAAGTTTGAGGCCAGCCTGGGCTATAAGAAACTCCGTCTTAAAGAAATAAAACAAATTCCCTAGAATCTGAGACACCACCAATCCCCATACTGTACAAGCCATTGAGTTCTATTCTCCTGTGTGCCCAATGGCAGAAAAATAAGAGAATAGATCTCAAAGCCAAAACGTTCCTTATACTTGATGAGACTCCACACCCTCACGCACACGCAGGCTAGGTGTGGAAGTTGAAGCCCACAGAGGGATAAAGACCTGCCCTGAGCACCCAGAGATCAGTAGGGATCCCAACTGTGCATGGTCTCTGTACTCTGAGTTCCTCCAGGGGCCTCCTCGACAGGAGGAGAGCAGGGAGCCGGTACCCACAACCTGGCAATGCTATGGATGGTTCCCAAAGCTGTCTGTAAGGGAAGGTGCTATAGGAGATCTACTGGCACCTAAGAACCCTTCTCAGAAGATGTGACGAGTGAACTGAGGATAAGGTGGACTAAGGTATTCCACCACATCACATGTGTGGTGCTCCAGCACTGCTGCTCCTGGCCTGGGGAATTCGCATAGATAACTGTTTATCAGAAAAAGTCCAAATGAAGCTGAGGCAGGAGGGTGATGGCTAAAACCTTGAGGACCCTCGCTGCTGATAAGAAAGGGTGCCTGCTCTCAATCCAGAGGCCTAAGCTGGTATCCATACCCTACTTCTGCTGGGCAGAGGTTATAGTTCTCTTTCCACTGATGGGCAGTTGAGGAGTGTGTATCTTACTGTGACTGAGGAGGAGGCGGCTGATTTTCCAGATAGGGCTTTTATTCCACTGAAGTCTTTTTCTCCAAGAGCTGGGTCTTTGCTGGGTCAGGCCCACTGTGTGCCAAGTACCACATGGAAGTTATCTGTGCCAAGCCTTAAGTTGATGAGCTCCTGAATAGCCAAGGGCCTAGGCATAATTCATGATAGGCTATGCCAGATCCCAGAAAGGCTGGAATCCATGCTATACTGGTCCTCTAGGGAGAGATGCCACCCAGCATGTCCTCTCCTTGCCCAGTGCTGGACACAAAGCTCAACTCTTTCCCTATAGGATTTTATAATATGGTCAGGAAGGAAGACATGGCCCTGTTGGCTTAAATACCCTGGGGGCCACTTGTGGCCAGCTGGTTTATAAAGATTCATAGAGCCTGGCTTGGTGATATACATCTGTAATCCAAGCACTTAGGAGACAGAGGCAGAAAGATCACAAGTTCAAGACTAGCCTGGCTACACAATGAGCTTTGGGTCAGGGTTAAATTTCAACCACAAATAATCAGACAAAGACCTGTAAGAGTTGAGGCACAGCAGAGGTTGCTGCATGACTCCTGTCCAAGCCTCTGGGGTAGAAAGTCAACCCTGAAGGGTGAGTTGGATTCTCATAGGGTGATATCAAGGCCAAGGTAGCCCAGCAAGCTGGCACTAGAGCAAAGAGGGCTTGGCACACTGGGAAATGGTCAAGTGGGTGATGAGAGAAGGGAAGGGGTAGGAGAATGGGGGGAGGACAGGAGGAGGTAAGACTTCAAGAGAAGGTCAAGAAGGAATCCATCAGTGCACAGGAGAACCTAGAGTGGCCAGCAGGAAGTGAGCCCACCCCGCCTTAACCAAACCAGCTCCATCTTTCTTTCATATTGTAGGCATCTATGGAAGATTTCAAAAAAAAATCAGATTTGTCAAGACAGAAGGGATGAGAAGGAAAGAGAAGAGACAGGGGAGAGAGGGAAATACAGAGGAAGGGAAGGGAGGGAGGGAGGGAGGGAGGGAGACAGAAGAGGAAGGGGGAAATTGAAGAAAAAAAATCTAGGCTGAATTCCTATGGCCGAACTAGAGCCAAGAGCTAGAGCTTGCAGACCTTTGAGTGTCCAGGTTCCACTTGAGTGCCTGCCTTGAGCCTGTCCATGGGTGATGTCAGATGCCCCACAGCCTATCAAAATGCAGCAATAGCCAGCTCTCCAAATCCCAGAATATGCTAAGCCAAGGGACACAACAATTCTCAGTCACAACCCTGCACTTTCCTGCCTTCTCTGGCCTTCTTCCGTCTGCTCCTCGACAGGCCTGGTTGAGGGACCATGCTGGTGGCTTTAGTTTTCCTGGTCCATGAAGGAATCCATGCAGCTACCCCATCTCTTGTCTTGTGAGACATCTTCTGCAATAGGAGGAGGCTCACGCAGTGTCCAAGCTCACACTTTGGGCAGTGGCAGAGCTGAGGCTAGATGCCAGGTCTGCTGGCCTGACCCCAGGTTACTCTTCTATGTCTGCCATTGTGGGTCAGTATGAGAGGCTCAGCTGACAGACTTCTGTTATGTTACGAATATGCCTTGACCTTGTTTCTCAACATGCCTTGATGTAGGTGGGTTCTCTGTAGGCCGGTTCAGACACACACATGAGCACCCCAGGCAGGCTATGTTTAGATCAGCCTTGAATTTTGTTCTTAGATGGCCTCTTCTTTGGTCTCAGGAGATTGGTACAAGAAAATAGACACTTCTCCTCCCCACCCCCAAGGAGGCTTCCATTCTGCAGTATCTAGTGTCCTCCCTTGATGAGTTCTAGCAAACAAGGATGTCTGCAGGTCATTACATCTACAGTATATTTGGTGACCCAGTCTGAGTCAGCAGTGCTACCACAGTGAGATGATTCAAACCCAAACCTCAGGAGTAAACACACCTCAATCACCAACTGCATACCGGGCACCAGGCTTTCCTGTCAATTTTCTTATCCAACCTTCACCATGGCCCCAGGATCTGGGGACGGCTCACCCTCAGCTCACAGCTGCTGACATGATGCTGATCCTACAGTCACTTCCTGAGGCTCCAGGGCTCAACGCCTAGACTTAGCCTCAGCTCTATACTTTCTTAGCCCACTCGGCCTCAGAGATCAGCTTCCCTGCCCCTCCCCACTGGTACCCACTCCTGGGAGGCGCAACAAGATACTCAAAGTAGAGCTAAACCTGGAGACTCAAAAAGCTCACGTCTTTCCCCAGGACCTGTCAGAAATTCTGGGGTTGGGACATAGCCCTCACATCTGCTGCCTACATGGGCTTTCTGAGGTCCCCTGCTCCGAAAGTCCTAACCCCACCCTGGCATCTTTCAGAGACTGCCCCCCCATCCTCTCTTAGTACTCTTCTGCACCAGCTCCCCCCAAAGGGTTAAAAATGGGAACCAAATAATTTATTTCGAGATCTTCAAAAAACAAATTCAAATTTTTTTTAATTATGTCAAATTAAGGCCATTAAAAGTTAAGCTGTGTACCAAGAGCATTTTCCCGAGAAAGGTGCTGGAACGTCATTATTTCTTCCCAAAACGCACTTACTGTACACTTCTCAAAGCCATCAGCCTTGATTGAAGGCTAATGAAAAAGCTGTCCTACGTCGGTTTATTCCTTGTATCCATTAAGAATAATTACGGCTGAACAATTTTTGATGCCTGTAACCTTCGAAAGCGTTGCTAATGGCATTATAAATTGCTTCTTGTCCAATGACTACGGCGGGATGCTTAATTCAAAGGCGCTCTGTCAACAGGACTGATTTGTGTGGCTAATGAGCACATTTAAAACAACAGCCTCGGCTCATGCATCCGAATGTCAATAGGAGGACGGGGTTCAATAAGGAGGCTTGTCCGTAATAATTAGTAGGGACAAGCACTCTGGATCAGGTCCACTGTGGCTTTCACAGCCCTGCTGGCGACATTACCAGTGTCCCCGGGGCCCCTCTGGGTACCAGTCTTTATTGCTGGGCTAGGGTTAGAACCCAGACAGACAACCAGGGCAAGATGCAATGGCAGAGGAGGTGTCAGCCAGGGTGTACAATGCAGTAACAAGACAAGTTACTATTTATCAAATGCTTAGTTGTTCATTTCATGGGCTTCTATGGAGCACCTGTTGTATGCACGGGGTGTGATGGTAAGCAGGACTTACAGGTAGTCTGGCCTCTGGGGCCAGCAAACAGTTCGCTAAGCCATAGTCAGAGAGGCTGGCAAGTCACACTGGGAAAAGGAGGCCCTGGGAGCAGCAAGCAGAGGCCCAGAACCAGCCTGGGGCAATGAAAGTGAGGTTTAAGGTGATTGTGGAGGGTCCTTGGTAGCTAGCCAGTCCTTGACAGCAAAAGGTAGTTCTACCTGCCAGAGTTGGCAGAGGTCCAGAGTGGGCATGGAAGGGGCCTGTCAGAGAGGGCTGTTTGGAAGGCATCAAAGTGCTTTCAAGTGCTATTCTCTCCCCAGTCCTAGAATGCCTTCGCCTGGTCCAGTCCTTAAAGGCTTGATGCATATGAGATCTCCCTCAGGGTGTCAACATTGATTTCTTCTTGCTTTCTTGGTTAGACCACAGTTCCTGGCTAGTGTCAAGGCAAAACAGGTCAATATCTGCCATCTCCTCAAGTTCAGGGACTCAATACCCTCACCCCCAAAGAGCCAACCACGAAGCCAGCACATAGGTGGCCCTTTGTCAGGAAAGCTATCGTGTGGATAGCTGCCCCATTTAACTTTTCCTTGCACTTCCACAATTCACAGTCAGCCTCTGATGGCATAATCATTCCCTGGATATTCAGATGGGAGAGGCATGAGATGTGAGAGGAAGATGGAGTTGGAAGTGCTCAGAAATAAAGCCATGTGGTACCCTAGAACCCGCCTTTGTCCTAGACATGGGTACACACAGCACAGTGGCTCAACAGCCCCCTTACCAGTCACCAGGCCTGAGAGAGAGAGAGGCTAAGAAGTGAGGGCTTGAAGGCCCAGCAATGTTCTTTCCTTCCACACAGCTAATGGAAAACTAGTCACTGCTTGAAGCTGGGCATTGGCAGATATGTGACTGAAGAAGCTGGCTGGTTAAGACTGTACTGAAAAAGAAATCAGGAGAAGAAAGTGGCCGAGAGCTCAGGCTCCAGCTGTCAGGGTTCAAATCCCAGCTCTTCCAGATAGAAACCATGAGACTCTGAGCAACAGACACTTAGTCTAGACACTGCGGCTCCCCTCAGTGTGAGATGGGAATAAGAACAGAGCCTGCAGGGAGTGTCATGGCAAGAGCTGGATGAGCATCTGTGTGTAGAAGGCCATGCGTGGTCCCCAGGACTCTAACTGATATCGCTGTGTTGTCGGATGCAGGAAGCAAATGAGTCGACATTGGATCAAAAAGGAAACAAAGATGCCAACAGAAGCTGATGGCACAGCATCCCTTGGCTAGCGAGCATAAATTAGTCCAAACCAGGAGACTTTCCCCTGCCCCACCAGTCACCCCAGGTGCAGCAGCCCAGGGTGCACATGTGTGTGAACATCTGTGTCTTCAGAAGGTGGGATGCATGGCACAAGGATAGATGGATGCAGCCACACAGCTCTGTGTCAGACGAGGGGCGGAGCTGTCCCGGGACAGCCCTGGGCCTGCTAGGAGGGCTCCAGGTGTCTGCCCGCAGGAGCTGAGGGGTAGCAGACATAGTGGGGGGCCACTCCCCCCACTGCCTTCCCACCAGCACCCTGCCACCTCCAGGGCTCTCCAGGTGCAGGCTGACAGGATCTGTCTCCTCGCTTCTAGTGACAAGGCTCAGATTTCTATCTCAGGGAGAGGTGCTTCGGGAAATCCCAGGAAGAAATGATAAACAGAGAATTTGCCCCGCTGGTCTCCGAACATCATGTTTCGAAAGTCCTCCAGTGCTGTTTTTAAAAAGAACATTTACAGTAGCATTTTTATAGTGATTAGTATATATCAATTACACATATCAACGAGCTTCATGGCGACATCTAAATACATGCAATCTATCATGCTGTGATGGTACAGCCCTAACTACCCAAGCTTACCCTTCCCCTCAGCCCCTGACCCCTATCTTGCCCTAGTGCTATCTCTCTTGTCTTCAGGTCATCTATTATTGCCATCATCATTAATCTCACATGAGGAAATGCTCACTTTACTGAATAGAATGTCCTCCAGCTCCATCAGCTCCTGCAAATGACATGATTTCATTCTTCTTCATGACTGACTAGTACTCTGTTGTGTGTGCACACATGTGTGCATGCCTCTCTGTGTGTGTGTGGTGTGTATGTATGTGCCTACGTGTATGTGTACATGTGTGCACATGTGCATGTATGTGTGCATGTGTGTGCACATGCAAGTGTGTTATACATCTTTGTCCATTCAGCTTATGTGCAGTGTTTACATGTGTACATTTGTGCATGTGTATGTGTGTGTGCATGTATGTGAATGTGTGTGTTCATGTGTGCATGTGTGTGTGTGTGTGCATGTGCTGTGCATATGCGCGTGTGTGATGCATTCTTTTTGTTCATTCATCTACTAATGGACTCCTAAGCTGCTTCCGTGACTTGGCTATAGTGACCAATGCCACAATAAACATGTGTGTGGGCATCTCTACTGCACACTGTCTGCTTTGTAGGCTATACCCAAGAGTGGTACCCCACTGGGATCATATGTTCATGCTCTTTCTAGTGTATTCAGGAGTCACCGTAGTACATCTCACAGTGGCTGGACTGATTTTACATTCCCACCTGCAGTGTACAATTCCCACCCCTGCCCCCATAGGTTCTCCAGCATCAGCGATTTTCTTGGTTTGAGTTTTGATCATTTTGACCTGTGGCCCATTGATTAAAGCCCTCGTTTCTTTCTTGCAGGAGATGGAGAAGGAGCCAGTGTTTGATCTGAGCTTCCGTGCTTCATCTTCTTCAGGGCAATGGGTTTAGGGAATGATCGGTCTCTCCAATTAGACCTGACTTTCAGTTCGTCATGGCAGAACCCCTCTGCAGCATGGGACGTGCCCAGCCTGTTACCACAGCACTGTCTCTGGCTTCATGACAATGCTTCTAGTTCCCTCGAGGACTGACTGAGAGTGTTTTCTTCTTTGCCTTTGTCTCATCTGACCACGTTCCCCTTGGTGCCATGCTGAGTGGGCCTCTCCCCACAAGTTCTCTTCTGAGTGAGCCCACCCACCTTCTCATGCTTGCCCACCCACCTTCTCATGACTTGCCCATCACCTCCAGGGTACCAGCTCCTGTTCTCCCTCAGCCAGGGCTCCACTGAGTCAGATCTAAATAGCTCACTACCCTTTGACTATGTCCTTTCAGACAGTCCACATGGGTCAAGGGTCAGCAAACCTAAAGCCAATGTCACCTTGGTCCTTGCCATGCACCAAACACTCATTACTGTCATCTGTCTATCCACTGACCAAGCCAGGAATTGAAAGGGAAAAAAAAGAAAGAAAACTAAACTCAGTTTAAATCCAGGATCTGCCACATAACCACCTGTGTGACCACAGCAAATTATTTTATCTCTGCAACCCTGTTTCCCCATCTGCAAAATGGAGATAATAATTCCCCATCACTTCAAACGTTGTTATGAACCATGAGGGGGCTAATATATAAAATAAAAAAGTCAGAAGAATTAAACGTCACCTGCAGTTCCCATCTATTGAATCCTTTCAACTGGCAACCTATTTACTGACTTATTGCCCCCTTATGGGCAATGCTTAAAATAAGTTCAGAATTTACTGAAACATCTCCTGCCCTCACTTCCCCTGGCCTTGTCACCATCACTGAGCCACTAGAGTGAGTGCCCACAGGGTGAATGAGAAGGTAACCTCTCCTGACAATGAGGTGTCTGAAACTGGTTTCATCAGTGAGTCTCTCAAAGCTTTGGCAGACAGCACTCCCTTGTTGAGGGATGGTTTTGTGCACTGTGTATTCAGCTGCTGATTGCTGTGCTCAGAGATCTGGCTGCAGTCCGGACACACGTTGGCATCGTTGGGATATTTGGAGCATCTCCTGTCCCAGTGATGTGTAAAAATTCTTTTCCATCACCTCTGATTGGTTAATAAAGAGATGACTCAACCTATGACCAGGCAGAAGAGAATAGGGAGGGATTTCCAATCCCAGTCAGGGGTCCCAAGCAAAAAGAAGAGAAGGGGAGAGAAGGACCAGGAGAAGGACCAGGAGGGGTCACCATGAGCAGATTTTCAGGGGGGTCACCATTAGGAGACACACGGAGCAGAGTAAGCCAGGGTAAGACTCAGATAGCAGGAAAAGGTGAGAATCCACCTGGCATAGTGCCTGCAGCTTGTTAGTAAGTTTATTAATCCTCCATGTTATTTATTCAGGAGCTAAAATGAGATAGAGCAGACATATAAATGCCTTGTCATTACTTGGGAGCAAAAGGGGTGAAGAAAAGCCCCCCAGAATTCCATTTACACTTCCTGGAACTGCACGGGGGAGAGACCCAGTCATCCCAGCACCAGGGAGAGAACCAAAAAGGAAGAGGAAAGGAATCTGGTGTCCCTTTGTATGAAATGACCCCCCAAAAAACTTTCTACCTCCATCTCTGAAAGGGTCTACCACCTGCCAATAGCATCAATGGGCACAAAATCTCCAATATGTGGGACTTTAGGAGATATTCATGATCTAACTAGAACAGTATTCACACACACACACACACACACACACACACAGCTTCTAGGACCAGGCCCCTTAGGGTTATGCCCTCGCCCCAGGCACCCTTGTCCAAGAACTGTGTAGTGTGAGGTAGAGAAGTCTGGCTCCCTGTCTTCACTTCTTTGCCACTCCAGCCTTCCTCAGTGGAATCTGCCGAGGCTCTGGGGTAGGTGCACAGTAACCAAGCCTCTCCCTCCAGCCTGCTTCTCTGAACTCCCATAGGTGGACTTCCCAGATGACTCATGGAACTGCCCCCATCTCCATCTCCCATCCCTTCACCCCAACCCCTGAAGATCTCCATGTCACAGTTCAATTCTAGAGAGTCTACTCCAAGATGGCTGTTCTTCCTGCCCTTCTATGTTCATTCTTGGTGCCCTCATCCCTTGCCAACTCCTACAGAACTAAGATTCCTAGGTTCCTTGTCCATTACCATCATGGAGTAGAAGCTATCCAAGATGGACACCCCAACTCACCTCAGCCTGTGCCTGTTTGGTACCTGCAATTGCCCCTAAGAAGGCTAAGTTGATTCCATGACAGACTTCAAATTGGCAGTTAAGAAGACTAGGCCTAAGAACTGGGCAAGTCCAGGCAAGCCCAAGCAAGTCAATTACTAATAGAAAACAAAAAAACAAAAAAAAAAAACCTAGGCTCCAGCCTCCTGCCCCAGTCATGGTTCCAGAATGCCTAGAGATAGAGTAAGATGGAGCCCATCTACCCTGGACTCCCAATGTGCTTTAAAATGAGCCTGCGAGCTCACTTGATTGTCTCTCTGCCTTGGTGGTACTGCTGGACTTCTGCAGAATAAAAGAAAAGAAGGGGGGTCACTCCTTGCATTTATATACTATCTTAGTCTGGGGTATCATTCTTTGGCAAGTCATGGACCTTTACACCCCAAGATACATATACTCAGATATTTCTTCAGAGCTATCCCAGGAGAGGGTCTTGATATGGCTTACAAAACAAGTCAGTGGCCACTGCTGGCTTTCCGGTTATAAGTCATGAGTATGGTGGACAACTGGGGGGCTTCATTCCCCAAGCAGGAAAGCTGAGGGAGGCTTGAAGATGAGACCTGGGAGTTGCAGTGTGTTTAGAAGTCACCCAGTGTAGAAATATCAACTGTAACAAAACAGTCATACCAAATATACCAAGCATGTCTTCAGCTTGCCGTGTTCTAGAGCCCACTGAATGTTCATTCAGCGGCTCATCAGGATAAAGCCCTGGTTGTACAGCCAGACTCATGAAAGCCTAATGCCAGCCCATCTTGACAACCTACTCTTCCAAGCCCCACCTTGAGAGCACTCAGTCCACTCTCATCCTCTTGCCCCACAGGCAGCAGGCCAGACACACCCTTGCCCTGCTTTGCAGCCCAGGGTACTCCCATCAATGGAAACCCTTCCTGGAATCTGGTTCTCTCCTATCCCCCTTCCTTATTTCATTTCACTTTATTTTATATTTGTTTGTTGTTGTTTCATTTCTTTGTTTTTGAGACAGGGCGTCACTATGTAGCTCTGGCTGGTCTAGAATTCACAGTGATCCTCCCGCCCCTGCCTCCTGAGTACTGGGTCTTTCAACATCATTATTTTTTTTTAATTATTTCAATAGCTTTTGTTAATTTTTTGACAACTTTGTACATGTGTATAATACATTCCAATACTATCTTTATCAATACTCTCTAATCTCCATGAATCCCACGTTCATATCTTTTATTTTATTTTATGATCCAGAGTGGAACCGGGACCATTCTTCAGCTCGCTCAGTCCTCGAACCACCTCTGCTGTGGTTTTCCCTCAATCTCAGAGGGGTGACGTAGATTTCCATTTGGGGTTCATTAGTGTGTGTGTGTGTGTGTGTGTGTGTGTGTGTGTTCACGAAGGTGTGCCTATGTATGAGTGTGTATGTGGAGGCCAGAAGACAACCTTAGGTGTGTCATTTTTCGGGACACGGTCCATTTGCTTTGAGACAGGCTCTCTCTCTCCTTGACCTGGAGCTCATCAATTAGGCTGTACCAGCTAGCTCATGACCCCCACGGACCCTGCTCTCGCCATCTCTCCAGCCAAGGATTATTAGTGAACATCACCACACCTGGCATTTTTATGAGGTCTGGGACCAAACACAGGTCATCACACTTCTAAAGCCCTTTACCCGGTGACTCTGCCTCCATCCGCCCGCTCCCCCCCCCCCCACCCCATTCATCCTCTCACATCCTTTGCATCAGAGATATCTGATGCAGTGTCTGTTTCCCCAAGCAAACTGAACTCTATGCAGCCGGGGATGTGTTCACCTCTGTCCTCAGCACACACAGCCTGTACCTAAGTCACAGCAGAGCTGTCCATTGAAGGGACGATATAGTCTCGGCATCTGAGCCAACCCAGGACATGTCTGCAGCTATGATCTTCAGCTTCTAAGTACATGGCTGGAGAAGTGGAGAGTATCCTGGCTTCTCTGGAAAACATGATGTAGGACTCCTGGTCCTCAGCTTGGCTCTTGCCTGCAAGCTCTAAGGATCTACCTGTTCCCACCTCACCAGCACTGGGCTCACAGATATGCGCCACCCTACCCAGATCTTTTGTGGATGTTGGAAATCCAAACTCCGGTCCTCATGCTGTGTGTCAAATATTTTATAAGCCCCTTTCCTCAGCCTGCAATTACTTTTTAATTTGTTTTTATTCTAAAAAAAACAAACAAACAAAAAAAAAAAAACTGACTTTCCAGAATTTGACGGGAAAAGATTAAATAATACAATTTCAAAGTTTGTAAGTTTGTGAGGTTTTTTTTCAGCCAGAAAGTATATTAATATAATTTCATTCACAAAAAAATCTGTGGGTGCTGGGGTTGGGGTGTGTGTGTGTGTGTGTGTGTGTGTGTGTGTTTGTGTAGGTGTGTGTCCCATAGCTGTCATGTCTAAATTTTAAGTTCCCCAAGGACAGAGACAGCATCTTCTGGCATGTCCCCCACACAGAGCCTGGCGCATGACTGATGCTCAATAATTACTTGTTGAGTGAAAGAAAGTGAAGACAGTCCAGTCAATAAGAAAGAGCTGATGTGGCAGCCTTCCCTTGGGCAGCGTGGTGACTGGCCGTGACCTTCTGTCAGCTACCAGCAGGGAGGACGGGGCACCAGGAAGAAGGGACTGAATGGCTAATGCAGAAATCTGCAAAGCACTAGGAATTATTTCCCAGGGTTGTCATGGCCTCCCCACCCCATGGGGGTTGATTTCTGTCTCTAACTCCACACCCAGAACACACACACACACACACACACACACACACACCTCTGGGGGCTTCAGCCACCAACATGATCATCTTTATTAGAAAACCATCTGTTGTGTGTTCATATGTGATCGAGTCTGTATGCATGTATGTACGGGCACATGGAGGCTAGATATCGACATGGTGTCTTGCTCAGTCATTTCTCCATCATATTATTTGAGACAGGGTCTCTCACTGGGGAATCTGAAGCTCACTGTCTCAACTAGACAGGCTGGCCAGAGGGCCCTGTGGTCTCTGTCACCCCAGCTTTGGGATTATAGGTACACACTTCTGTGTTCAGGTTTTTATGTGGGTGCTGAGGATTCGAACCTAGGTCCTCACGCTTGCACAGCAAGTACTAAAGTACCCCTTGAGCCCTCTCCTCAGTCCCTGATAAGGTCATCTTTAGGCTTCTCCCTCTTTAAAGACCTTCACACCTAAATCTCTGACTGTGTCCTCTCAGACTCAGTGATGAGAATGAGGGACTATCTGACTCCCAGGGCCTCAGTCCTACACTGAGACACGGATGCCCAAGGCTCTGCATCCCAGAACAGAGCCTATTTCTCTCCTTTTGGGCCTTTAGACTCACTGTGACTGAGGGGATGAGCAGAAGTGACATTGCATGCACTCCCAATTGAGCTGACCTGGTTGGTGGCACACATTATCCGGTCAACCTCAGCCCAATCAATGGCCAGTCCACCACTAGAAGCATAAGTGATACTGAGACCAGCCAGCTCCAAGCAACATGCCGGCGTACCTCAGATGCAGAAGTGAGCCTAGCCAAGATCAGCCACGCCTGGCCTCCATCGGTGGAACAGTCCCACTGGTGCTAGAACTAGAACAGAGATGACTGGTGTTTGTTTCAAGCTTCTGGGTCTTTGGATGCCTTGGGGAACATTCCTGATCTCCCTGCTCTGCAGCTCAGCCTTTGTTCTGTGCAGCAACACCCATAAAACAGGAAGTTTCTCCACCCACTCTGTCACCTAAGCCCTCCCTGACTGTTTCCAGACAGTCTCGCTACGAAGTCCTAGCAGTTTCAAATATGTTATGTAGACCAGGTTGTCCTTGAACTCACAAAGATAAGGCTGCTTCTACCTCCCCAGCACTGGGATTACACATTAGTGTACCACCAGATCTGTCTTCTTGTCTTAGCCACAACTCTGGCTCTTCGCTTACACAACATGGCTGGCTATTTCTTCTTGTTATCCTCTTCCTGCCTTTCCTTCTCTCCCAACCCCACCTAGAGCCACCACTAGTCACACTGTCCTCTCTTTGATACCTTTGACCCTCATCCTTCCATCACATCCTTGAAAGGTGACCCTTGAAAGATGACCCCTGGTGAACCTCTGTTCATCTTTTTGGGAAGTTGTCTAACCTCATTAGATGGCCTTCACAACAAGTTCATAGTTATCAGAGAGGGTCCAACTGCTGTCTAGATGTCCCTCTGAGACCTGCTTTGTCCCTCCTCTTTTATCTTAAAGGCCATCACACCCAACAAGCCATCAACTTTACTTCCTATTTCATTAAGAAACAGGACCATCAACATCCTGTGACTACCTCTCAACCAGCCCTCCTCTCTGATTCCTTCTCCTACTTCCCACAGTAAGAGAGCCCTTCATCTTCTAACCTACACCTTCCTTCTGACCTGGATTCTCACCCCCAGGATGGTCAGGACCAAGACTCTAATCTTCTAAGTACCAGCCTCAGAAACTCTGGATAGGCAGAGCAGCCCCTGCACACGTGATCTGGCCCTAACTAGAAGCATGGCTGGCAGAGCAAGGGTCATTGCTCTTCCTTAGTGGGATACTCTTCCATCTTTAATTTTTACATATTATTGTTGTTTGACTATGATGTGTGGGGGCACACGTGTCTCAGAGCTTGTGTGGCAGCCAGAGAACAACTTTGTGGAGTGGGTCCTCTCTCTTCCACCTTTACATGAGTTCCAGGAATTGAACTCAGGTCACCAGGCTTGTACAGCAAGCATCTGTACTCACTGAGCCATCTCACTGAGCAGATACTCAGGGGGTTATGTGTGTGTAAAGAGAAAGAGACATATATAGACACACGCACACTATAAATAAAATGCAGTCAAAATATTTCTAAAGAGAGAGAAAGTAAGCTGGCATAGAGTTGAACATATGTTGTATCTGCTCAAGAGGCTGAAGCAGGAGGATCACAAGTTCAAGGCTGGCTTATACCTCACAATGGAACGATGTGTTAATTGCTTAATTGATTAGAGACCAAAAGGAAAGAAGTATAAAAAGAAGAGAGCACCCAAGCTGAAAAGATGTTCCAGTGGCTAAGAGCAAAAAGAACACGAGTTTGAATCCCCAGTACCCACATTAAAGTTGGATGTGACCATGGGCACCCATCCCTCTAGTGACAGAGTAGAAACAGGGGAATCCCTGGGGCTGCCCAGCCAGCCAAAAACCAGGGAGCTCCAGACTCAGTGACAGAACATGTTAGAGGAAGATAAAGTGGAACGTGATAGAGCAGACACCCAAGGGCTTTCTCTGGCTGCTGCATGCTGGCACACTCATGTGCATACACACACATGCAAATGCATACACTCACAGCATGCACACATGCATGTATGCACACACACGTGCACACGCGCACACACACATACACAAGCATTCCAAAAGACATTTCAAAGACAATAGGAAACAAAATTCAAAGAGAGGAAACAAAAGACAGAAAATGACAGAGAGAAAGCAGACAGGAAACGTGGGACAAGACCATGGGCTTAACTTTCCTCCTTGGACACTGGCTTTCTGACATACTAGGAGGTGCTGAGCATGACAGAGTGGGAGGGTGTTACTCAGAAGGGAAGGACAAGGACAGAAGGGGGTATATGGATTGGGAGAAAGAGCAAGGCAGGACCATGTCAACCCAAGCCAGTCCCCAGTAGGTTCTCTGGCTGGTATCTGCAGCCATAACCTTTTTAAGTTCTAAGATAGATATGCACCTAGAAGCAGGCTGGAGCTGACCAAGCAGGAAAGCAAGGCAGAGTGGGGGAGTTTTCATGTTTGTGGAAGCCTGACTAGTAACCTCAAGAAACAGCTTTGGGTGTGGAGATCTAAGGAGAAACAAGCTCTCTCAGAAAGAGTCACTGGAACACACACAGGCAGTCAAGGCTTGCAGAGGGAGGCCATCAGCCCAGGCAACCCTGACACAAACAAACATCAACCCCCAACCCCATCGGCCCTCCTTCACCTCCTTAGCACTCCTCCCACCAAGACAGCCATCTCTCCAGGTACCAAGAGACTCTCCCTGCACTCTAGACAAAGGCCACAGACGCTGGGGTCTCCTGCACACCAGGTTCATGGGTTCATGCCACCTTCTACTTCTTAGGTGACCCCAGACAAGTTTTTGTTCCCTTAGATCTTCATCAGTTAATTGTCTTCATCAGTAATGTTGAGGCCTTACTCTATACCAAATATCAGAGTCAAATGGGTCAGCTAAGAATATCTAACTGAGAAATTGCCACCCCCCCCCCAACCACACACACACACACACACACACACATGATCTGTCCAGGTCACCCAGGAGATGATGTAGTCACTCTGCCAACTCAGCGCTTGGCTCCTCCCACTCTACGGTCACGTTCTCTTTGGGCAAAACTCATCTTTCTGTGCAGCCCCACAGATGGAGGGGCAAGGCTTAGGAAGCATGCCCAGCACCCAGAAGAAGCAGACATTCCAAGACATCTGGTCTAGGCTAGAGCCCTTTGCCAGGCCTGTGCCAGGGCAGAGTGAGAGGAGACACCACTGTGACAGGCAATAGCCTACAAACCCTCGTGCCATTTCACCCGAATGGAAACCGAATCAGGAGACTGGCAGCTGGGAGGAGTATTTAACTTGGAGACCCCAAGCATCCAACAACATTCAAGGGGGAACAGGCTGGCCATGGGAGGACAGAGGAGGGGCCTCTTTGAGCTGGGGAACCCACCCACCCAGAAAGCTCCTCAAACAACAAAAGCAAGCAACCAGCTGCCTTGGGGCTAGCGGGGGAGGGGGCGAGGGAGGGGGGTCGGAGCGGGGGTGCAGAAGGCCTGGGAGAAGTGTGAAGAGGGAACGGGTTCTGTCCATAAACATCTCAATAGCGTGATTAACTGAGCATCGCAAATTGTAACCCTTTCCTTTAATGCACTTTCCCTGAATTACCGCAGGAGCCGGCGGCCGAGGAGCCCCGTACAAATTGCTGGAATGGGCAGTTAAGCGGGGAGGTCGGAGGTTAAATGAACACGGTTGTTTATGAAGACACAGCCCGAATCCATTTGCATTTTAATATTCTCTCAGTGAGACAGAAAGCCACTTTGAGGACAGCTTGTTTGGAAATCCCATTAACGGGTTATTTATGGGACTCGTGGCTGCGTGACCCTTGCCCTTGTTTTGTTAAACATGAACCAGACATGAATCAGACGGGCAGCGGGCTAGCTGCTATTGTTTCCTGTAGCAGGAAATGTCATCGGATTCGATTATTCTGAGGCTGACACCTTCTGAATTATCACCCTCATAATGCTCAATTTTCCCTTTTTTCCCCTTTGGTCAACCTGATTATTTCTGTCTTTGTACAACACCGACTTTCAGAGAAGCCATTTCCCTGCCATTGGCTGTCAAGAAGGCTGGATGGAGCTCTGAGAGGCTGCTGGCCTGGGGGATGCAGAGGCACAGGTAGCCGTCATGAGGGACCTGTATCCTGGATAGCTGGAGGCTCTGCATCCCACTTTTTGGCTCCAAGGCCCTGCCATCTAAACCTTTTGATCAACATCAAAGTTTATATTTATATATATATTTTAAAAAAAACTTGGAAACTTTTGTATAGGGTGTGTGTTTGGGGGTGGGGGTGGAGTTAAGAAACATTCTGGTAGCCAGGCATGGCGGCACATGCTTTTAATCTCAGCATTCAGGAGGCAGAGGCAGGCGGATTTCTGAGTTTGAGGCCAGCCTGGTCTACAAAGTGAGTTCCAGGACAGCCAGGGCTACACAGAGAAACCCTGTCTCGAAAAAACGAAAAACGAAAGGAAGCAAGGAAGGAAGGAAGGAAGGAAGGAAGGAAGGAAGGAAGGAAGGAAGGAAGGAAGGAAGGAAGGAAGGAAGGAGAAAAGAAATGTTCTGGTAATGTAGACTCAGAAGGCTAATTTTAACTTGCAGGATAAATAGAGCAGAGAGTGCACAGGGAAGTGAGGGGCACCCTGCCCAGGTAATTTTATGTACAAATATTCGCTGAATAGAAATAAACTCATCAAGTTTGGGATAGATTCTCCTTAAGATAGATGTCATCTTTAAAATAAAATGAGAGTCTGGTGTCCAAGGTCCTGAAACTGGGGCTAAAGCCTGGGGCCATCTCTCCTCTCCTTACCTGCTCCCCACTCACAGGCTCAGCAAAGCCACTCCATAGGCCCACTTCCCTGGGCTTCTCTTCAGCTCAGGAGCCAGGGTGTGACTTATCCATCCTCCCAGATCACTGCTCCTCAGCCCTCAAGCTCGGCTGCATTCACAGAGTCTGACCTGTCTGATGGTCCCGAGAGCCTCTGCTGAGCCCTGGGACTAAGCTTTCCACCTGTCCCCTCCTCTCCTCTCCTGCCATCTAAGCCATCACTCCAGTGCACAGCACTTCAAAAGGTCTCCCAAAATACCCAGAAACCCAAAGACAGACCAGAGCTCAAGAAGGCAGTCTGAAAAAAAAAAAAAAAAAGGTTGACACAAAAACTTGGAGCTGTCTTTCAGTGACACACACACAAAGCTGACATGGCACCTGTTGTCTGAAACTAAAAAAAATGCTAGACCCCAAGAAGACCCTTGTGGTGGGAGCCAGGATGTCAGCAAACACCCCTTCTCTGAACCTCTTCCCAGGAACCTGGAAAACCTCGCTTCTCCCCCACCTGCTCCCTGCTGCAGTCTACTTCACACCATCAAGGGGAAACCAAGAGTTAAACCCATGAGGAGCATCCTTCATCAAAGGTTTGGGATGGGTGTGACAGCAGCCATCCCTTTGACTTTGTGGGCCTACCTCTAGAATACATGTTCTACAGGCAGCAGTATCCCTGAGTTGCCTGGTAGGGCAAAGCAGCAGCTGCCTATAGTGGTAGCTGCTGGCTTGCTGAAGCCTGGGGTGGCCACTTAGCATCCCACATCGTCACACACAGCACACCCCCTCCTCTTCATCTCCCAAGAACACTGTTTGTTCTTGAATCCCTGTCCTGGGGGGCACCTGACCTCAGCAGTTGAGCCACTCAAGCTAAAAGTAGCCAGAGGGGGTCAACCCAGGCTCCTAGGCCTGAGCGGGCCCTGGGCTCCCTGCTCAGGTGCAGGGCCTGCTGTGAGAACACCTGCTTCTCCTTGGGAACTCTCTTCCCACCACTTTCTGCAAAAGCCTTTTCGACCAAGTTTAAAATAGATCTCTCCTTATGAATTGGCCGTCTGAGGAATTCTCCTCCAGTGGTTAATTCAATCTTAATAGACGCTGATTTTTTTTTCTCCCAGAAGAGAAGGGAACAATACGTCTTTAGAACGGGTTTATAAGTGTCATGATTTTTCTACTAATTTACGCTGCATTCTCTGCTTTAAAATGTGAAATTACCTCATTGTGTCTCTGAATATCCTCCATGCTTGGGCCTGAAATTAAGCTCGTCGGAGAGGAGCCTAAATGACCACAATTTGCTGTGTGAAATGCCCTGATTGCAAGAGCAATCCCAAGCAATCCCCAGCCCCAGCGCAGCCCAGCTCACTTGAGCTGATTGGCCTTCCCTCTTGGCTTTGCCAAATACACCTGGTGCTACCTGCTGTGGGGGAAGGGGTGGCAGGGAAGTCACCCGCCAGGACAATCTAGCCACTCCCTGTCCCCACAAGCAGACAACCGGCTGTCTTCTGGCTCATCTCCCGGGATCCAAAGAGCCTATGCTTCTTGCTCAGACACCCAAACAGCGCTCGCAGGTAAGTATGAGCTTCAATCTCCAGGCCACTTTGGACCAAGCTTTCAGGGACATCATGATCACCTTTATTCTTTTGGGAGATTCTGTGATCTCATCTCTTCTCCTAGGTCTTGGCCTATCGTGAAATGTCATCCACAACAGGCTAGGCCTTTGGTATCAGCCTTTGGCCACTTTGGCATCTGTATGCAGACTCCTCAAGTTCAAATGCCAGCACTATAACATGCTATCTGCATGACTGGGTAAACTACGCATGTCTCTGCATCTCTGTTTTCCTCCTCTGACTTGGAAACACTCAGAAAAAGAGAAGTCAACAGGATTGATTAATCGAAGGCAACAGAGAGCTGAACAGTTTGATGGGCCTGAGTTCTACGTATCCAGATGTAGAGGATTCTAACTATTTCCTATAACACACCCTTCAAGTAGAAAAGTTCATATAATGATAAGTGTGCCTGTGCGTGTTCATGTGCGCACTCGCGTGCACATACACAAAGCCCAGAGGATAACTTATATGTTGTTCATCAGAAGCCATCCATATTTTTGAGACAAAGTCTATCATTGGACTGGGGTTCCCCAGTTAGCCTAGGCTAGACCAGCTAGTGAACCCTAGGGATCTGCTTCTCTCTACCTCTTCAGAGCTAGGATTACAAGCACATGACAAGGCACCCAGATTTTTACAGGGGTGCTAAGGATCAAATTTGAGTCCTCTTGCTTGTATAAGTACTTTATGGACTGAGCTATGGCCCCAGTCCAGTGACTAATTTTTGTTTGGGAGAAAAATAAAACAGTTGACTTGCATCAAAAAACTGATGCTGGCCTAGCTCAGCCTTTCCCCATCAGCACAGGGGCAGACATAACTGTTTTTTACTTAGGCTCCTATGTCAGAAATTCCGGTCTTCATTATTGAATCATGGATGGCCCTAAACCCAGCACCAGAACTCTACCTGGTCTCATGGTATGTTGTCTATCCTTCACCCAGTTGTCCCCAGAGTCTGGCAGCTTCTTCCGCACTCCTGGACTCTTTCAGGCACTTTCATATAGTGGTGAAGATAGCTGGTGGCTTCTGTCCCCATGTCCCATCAGCCTGGTTTTTGTATTCCAGGAGCAACAGAGCAGCCACCACCCTACACTAGCTGTGCCATTCTCGCTGGTCCCTAATGCTAGATCCTAGAGTGGAACTCGAGGTGTGGCCCAGCCAGTATCCTAGTTTCCTGGAATTGAAGTGACAAAGCATCCAGCTTGGGCAGTTTGAATGACAGTTTCTAAAGTCCAAAGTTCAAGATCAAGGTTTTAGAGGATGCTAAGGACGCCCTTGGGCCTTTCCAGGCCTTTCCCCACCCACTTCTGCCTGTTTGTGGCAATCTTAAACAACCTATGGCTTCCCCAGTCTCTGTCTTCATCTTCACACAGGGGTCACGTGTATGTTTGTCTCTCCATATGTTCCCTTTTTATCAGGACACTAGTCATACTACATTAAGGTTGACCCTAGCAATGTTATTACACTTGATTACCCCTGTAAAGACCCAATCTTCCAGTAAGGACACAGTCTTAGATGCTGGGGACTAGAATTCTAACCAATTTTAGGGAGCCACAGTTCAACCCATAACAGCCAAGCACCCCCTTACTTCATAGCTGGGGCTCCTGAAGGCCAAAGGGAATAAGATTTGCATAGTTCCATCAGCAACTGAGTCTCAGAAGTAGAATTCCAACTCAGGACCCTCATACATGCATCATCTTAGGCCTCTTGAGAGTCTAAGTTCAGTTGGGGTTGGAGGGACCTAAAGGAGAGGGTGACTTGGCCATGACCCAGTAGGACCCATAGTGACAGTATCTCTCACAAGTCCCATCCAACCACAGAATCTGGGCCCAAGCACCCTAGCTCAGGCTGAGCACTCCCAATGGTCAATCCGACCACATCAGAGAGCTTTTTAACAAACATCATTCATCTCCTTCTGCCGTGCCAGCAACGGGACTGACTCACACACAGGGAACTCGAAGCCTAAATGCAGCCTTAAAATGATTTTAATGCTCACCTTCGAGTGCCAAAGATTGGGTCTCCCATCCCTTGAGCAGCCCATCTCTCCAACATGGAAGTCGGGAACCTGAAAGGCAATTTTGTTAATGCTACTGGGAGGAGCAAACGGGTCTGGAAACTCATCCATCATCATAACACACTCCGGGATGGACTCGGAAGACAAAGCTTTCATCTTCCCTGCCAGGTGGAGCCTCTTCAATTAGGCTGGGAGGGGGTGTGGGTGGGAGCAGAGACAGGCACCCTGAGGAGGACAGCAAGGGGATGGGAGTCTTTCCTAGCCAGGCTGGAGGGAGGCAGCTGCTCCATCCTGCAAAGTTAAGGAGAAAGGGGTGCCTAGCTGGAGGAGGTTCCAGGACAGGCCCTAGGAGAGTGAGCAGACGAGGCAGGAAATGACAAGGAGCTGTCCTAGGCTGAGTCCTCCCTCCTCAGTAAGGAGGAGGAAGACAACCGTGCCCTACCCTTTGGCTGGAAAGAGAAGAACTCTAAGCCACTAGAACAGGGATAGAGAAGTGATAGTTTAAAATCACAAGGCTCAACAAAGTGTCCCCTGGTCCATGTACCCCGCCCCGGTACCCCCCAGCTCATGCTCACAGAAGCCCAATAATCAAGCCAGCTCCTTAGGTCCTAGAAAGTACAGAAAGGACCATCTCTCCCCACCTTGTGCTTCTGCAATGCAGGCACCAAGGCTGAGGCAGAAACAGGTGGACATAGCTCTGCTCCGTCTTTCTGTACAGCAGTACTTTTCTGTCAGGTAGGGGAGGCAGCCCTCTTCACCAGGATAGGGACAAAGAAAGGCTACTGAATCTGCCCCTAGTGTGAGTAATCTGCCAGTGATCCTGGGAAAACCTGTAGGACCAGCCAGAGCAACAAATAGCAGAGATGGCCTGATTTATGCTCAGGGTAGATTCTTCATCCCGACAGATTGTCACCTGCCCTGGCTGGACTCTCCATGAGTCGATTGATTATTGATCATTCTGCCAATAAGTCAGCAAGGGATTTACTGAGCCACATCCACTAGGTACTTAGTGGGAGTTGCCCTCTGCCTGCCGGCCAAGAAGCATTGGCTGAGAGGCTCGTCATCGCGATACAGCAGAACAGAAGAAATGGTGTCTCTTACTGTGCACATGGCTGTGCGTTTTAGATACCATACAGATACAGGTACTAACTCATTACCCCCCCTCCCTTTTATTCTCTGTTTTAACTTTTATCTCTCTCCTCCTCCAGCCTTGAGTTCCCAACACCTGCCTGCCCACCATGGTGTTTCATAGCTCACGCTCATGCAGTTCTCTTGCCCAGAGCATCCTGCCCATCCTCATTCAGCAGACTGAACTCAGTGCTCCTCCCATCTGTTCTCAACAGCACCAGGCCAGGCTGAGAGGACAAATGGAGTCCTGACATTCCCCTGGCTTCACCCGTGGCAGACATCATTAATGGAATCATCACAACATGATTCTGAGAAGTTTGCTGGGCTTAGCTGGACCTGCCTGCCTTGAGAGCACAAAGTGGGTAATTAAGTCAGATGTGAGATGTAGGAGCACAGCATAATGCCAGGTGTGTTCAGCACCATCCTGCCTTACAAGGTCCATGGCCTGCCCACATCCTGTCACTTGGTGGAGCTGGTGGTAGGAGTGGGGGGATGTAAGAGAGGAACAAGAAGGTGAAGGACCATTTCTAGAAAAGGACACCACCTGACAAAGGAGCAAGAACAAGTGACCTCTCCCCCTCTGCTTGCAGCCAGGCTGGGCTGTCACCGGGGCTCCTGGAAGGCCAGTGGACAAAGCCTCTACCCAAGATTCCCTGCTTCCTAAGCCTCAGTGCTGCTTGCCTCCAACAGGTCCTCCCATGCACGCACCACGGGCACTGCGCATGACATCATACTCTTCACGGCTCCCTCCTCCAAACACTCAAGGCAGGTGACACAGTTGCACTCACTTTTCATGGGAAATGAAGCCATTTGTCAAATGTCCACATGTCCCACTCCGCAGCTCAACCAGGGTTAAGCTCTGAAAGGGATTCAGCTACTCAGCCTCTTGACTCCGAGGTTCCCCGTTCCCAAAGTGCATCTTGCCCTTTTGCCTCCATGGCTGCTAGCAGTCCCCTGGAATAAAAACTAGATGGTATGTGTGTGTGTGTGTGTTTGTGGATGTGTGATTGTGTCTCTGTGTGCCTGTGTACGAGTGACTGTGTCTGTGTGTGCATGTGTGTCTGTCTGTGCGTGTGTGTGTGTGTGTGTGTGTGTGTGTGTGTGTGTGTGTAGGAGGGATGGGCAGGGGTGGGTAGCAGTGCAAGCTGGGGGCTGGGCAGAAGTCCTAAAGATTTCACAAGGGCTTATATAGATGAAAATAAACTACTCTAAAACAAACCAAAAAAGTACAAAAACTAAATAGTGTGTGCCTGCAAGCACCTCACTCCCCCACACACACACACCAACCTGATTTCTGCCCTCCCATCCCTCTGGCCTCTGCCCCCCAACCCCCAAACACCCTTCAGAAATGCCTAGGAGAAGGGAGGGGCAGGAGGCTCCCTCACCTCAGGGTCTTCTGCAGTGGGAGCCTCCTCTCCTCTTTTTCTGAGGACAGAGCGGTTTTCCTTGTGCTCTATGTAAATGAGCTGTTTGTGAATGTGCATCTGTAATGGAGGAGCTGTCAGGTTGGGCTGGGGGGTTGGCTGCGACGGAGGAGGACAATAGATTCTGTGCTCAGAGGTCAGGCGTGGGGGGAGGGGACTGCTGGCTCCAGGGACTGGGGAGAAGGAGCCAGATGCAGGGGTCGGGGACAACATGCAGGGATGAGGCCCAGGATCCAGTCTTGCTGAGACCTGGGGCCTCAGGCAGGGAGGTGGTAAAGAGCCGGGAGCCTGTGGTGACAGCTGGGCTGGGGAGGGTGCCATGTGCCAGGGTGAGGAGGAGAAGCCCGGGGCACTGGGGCAGCTGGGGCACACCCTGGGTGCCAGGAAGAAGCTGTAAGGCAGCCTAGGAGCTGCTGCTTTGGAAATCAGGGAAGACTCCTGTAAGGGACCTGCTTGCCCTGTGCAGGGCCTCTATGCAGGATGGGACCCACTCAGGTCTCACAAAGCACCAAGCTCAGAGCAGCATACAAGCTATTCAATCAACGGTAGTGCTGCAATCTAAGAATTCAACGATAAGCCCAAAGAAAACCACTTCGTTTAGCCTAAGGAGAAACTGGGGTGTGGCTATGACAAGGCCCTGGAGTATGATCAGAACCCCATGCCAGCGAGGAACAGCAGGAGTTTCTCTCTCCATCCTGGGCAGGGCTCCTTGAGGGGCCTCTGAAGACCAGCTTCACCCCAAATCCACAGGTTCTAAGGCAACCTCACTGGCCCTGAAGCCTCAAGAACTCTCTGGTCTCCTCAGTACAGGTCCGGGCCCCGGGCTTGTGTGGCAGCCACAGGTCACTCAGTTCAGATTTGTGAAGTGCAGCCTCTGGCCGCTACTTGGAAGAGACAGGCAAGAAGCAGCGGAAACCAAACACATGCTGTCAGGACAGCAAGTGAGGCAAAGGGAAAGAGCGTTGTGCAGGTGGAAACAGAAATGAATGGACCTTTTTAAAGGTATCCTGAGAAGGTCTCCCTCTTGAAATGAAAGAGATGGATGCTCAGGTGTGTAAGGGAAGAATGTTATGAGCAGAGAGAGAAGCAGGTACAGAGCTCTGGTGAGACGGCCTGAGCATCCTTAGGTCAGGCAGAAGTTTTCCGGTCTTTGCTGGACTGACACAGTTGAGCTTCTGCATGCCAGAAGTTCATGGTCACGCAAGCTTCCCTGGAGTCAGTGGCTTTGTGTTCTTGTCCCAAAGAGTATAATTCTAGAACAGGAGGGTGAATTGATAAAGGGTTTTATTATACAGCTGTAGGTGGGAGCTTAAGAGAAGAGGGCACAGCCCCTGTGTGTTAAGACGCAAGCCCCTGGAAGTAAGGTACTATCAAGGGTCCCCACCTTAGGGTTAGTGAGGCTTTGCTGAATGGAGGCACGGTGAGCTTGGAGAATGAGCTAGTTGGTCGGGTCACCCTTCCACAAGGTGTCCGGGTGACTCTTCATGGCTGTGTCCTCGTACAGTTTCCAGGCAGAAAACTATAGTTTGTAAAAAGGAGGAGAAAAAAATGACAAGAACCCAGACCAGAAACCAAAGCACCTGTCTGGTATTCTTAGCCTTGGGCCAAAGCAGAACCAAGACCACTTTGGCTTCGGACCAACGACAAGAATCAGGAGTTTATTTTCTTTTCACATCATGTGTGCATGTATGGAAAAGCTTGTGCACATGTGAATCAGATGCCTGTGGACCCCAGAGGGATCCCCTGGAGCCAGAGTTACAGCAAGTCGTGAACTGCCTAATATAAGAACCAAATTTGTGTCCTCTTCAGGGGCAGTATTTGCTCTTAGCTACTGAGTTGTGTCACCAGCCCCAGAGGACAAGAATTACAATTTCTGGCCTGGGGGATGGGGGTGGGCGTGTCCTGCTGTAAAACTGCCTGAGTGGATTTACTCCTGTTCTCTATCCCTGGATGAAAGGAGAGAAGAGGTTGAGGAAAAGCAAGGTGCTAGTTTAAAAACCAAAACCAACAACAACAAACAAACAAACAAATCCCTGCTCTTGCTGAGAGTAGAACAGTTGGCAAAGCAGAACAGACCAAACTAACTTGGGTTTGTGGACTCCTGATCCTCTGGACTCCTGGATCTGTGGGCTCCTGGGTCTCACTCCTGCTCATTCAACCTTGTTTTGTTTTACCCCAGCTTTCTGCCATGTTAGCAGACTCCAAGTGAGCTGCGCCCCAGTCACGGCTAAGGAGCCAGATCTGCAGCCTGAGACTCCTCCAGAGCCTCTGCATCCTCTGCCTGTGCCAAGAAACAGCACACCAAAAGGCTAAACCACCACAGATTCTGACATTTGGATTCATTAAATAAATGAAGGACACCCCCCCCAGAAGTGCAGGAGAGTTGGCATACCATGGGGCAAGCTTCCACAGATAAGAGAAAACCTGGGCATCACTTCTTTCTATGACTTGCCCTGTCACCAGCTCTTCACTGATCTTTTAAGCTGTTGTAATGGTGCCCTGCACCTAGAAGACGTCCTGGGACCAAGCCTGTGGCTACATGTATTACAAAAGTGTGTGCTAGCCCAACTTAGTATTATGCTCATGACATTTGCTCTCCCTGTCTTACTCCCCTCTGTCTCACTACCCTGGATTACATGCTCCACTAAATGTGATCACAGAATCTCAAAGCCCAATTTCTTTTCTGGGAACCATGACTAATGTAGTCGATAGTAGTCAGGGTCCTAGAGAGTAGTCCTAGAGATAAGATTTAGGAGTTGCATTGCCCACCCATCTAAAGACAGAAATCTACCTCATTGCTGGTGGATTGTGGGAAGTGACTGCATATATGGGATGCAGTTCACAAATACTTAACTGTTGTTCATGGAAAGACCATAATTTAAATATGAAATGTCCCACATAGGTTCTCATGTTACTGGCTTGGTCTCCAGCTGGTGACTGCTATTTTAGAAGGGGCTTGCAACGTTATTTGGAGAGGCTTAACTGCAAGAAGTTAAGTCACTAGGTGTTGTGTGTCTTCAGGAACAATATCTTGTCCTGACTCATTCCAGAACCCATCCCTGCTTCCTGGCAACCATGGGTGACTACTACACCCTCCCAAACTTGTCTATCTATCTGTCTGTTTGTCTTACTTACAAAAGGCCCACAATGATGACTTGAAACTTCTGAGAGTAGAGCTAAAATTAACCTTTTCTCTCCAAAGTTGTTTCTCTCAGGTGCTAGTCACGGTGATGAAAAGTCTGACTGGCATGTAGAGGCGGGATGAGACACTGGATTGGCAGAGACTGAGGTACTTTGCTGGTTTGGAAAATTTTATTATTGAGGATTGTGGTAAAAATCTGGGTGCTTTTGATAGCCTTTAAACTCTGCAAAAATAAAATGGTGAATGCAGGGAAGCTAATTGGTGAAGGCATGCTTGGGAGGCCAGAGGATCCCATGGCATTTTTAGAGGAGCTGAATCACCAGCAGCCACAAGGTAGGTTGTGCTGAAAATTGAACCAAGGATCTAATTATAAGGGGTAGACCAATGAAGGGAACTAATGCATTTCATTCACAAATGTTTTATAGACTGACAGGTAGAGATTGAGGCCCTTACCAGAGTCCTTGAGGACACTCATGTAGACAAGCCTGGAAACCTTGAACTTCAGGTTTCTCTTGGGCCCTCTATGGCAGAAGAGGCAGCCCTTTCCCCTTTGCCAATAGAGAACAGACTCCTGGAGATCATACAATGATACCACCCATAGCAGGGTCTGTCAGTAAGGAACATTCAGAAAGTAGAACAGTTCAGACCTTAGAGTTGTTTTTGATAATCAGCACTGATGTTTAACCTTGGGAATGAAAGGTAAAGTGAAAGTAACTTTGGAGGCCAGAAAAGTAAGATTTGATGCTAGGAGAAGGGTCATGTCTACATCTACGGAAAACATGAGGAACTGGGGCAGGACAGTGTTGGAGAAAGAGTTCTCAGGATGTAAACATCTTCAGGGTAAGTAAAGGAGAGTGTCTGGAGGTCTACAGGTGCTGGGACAGGAAGCTTCAAAGGGTCTGGTGCCTTCAAGCAGAGGTTTAGGGGGATGCCTGGGAATGAGAGTCGAGAGCATCAAGGAGGAGAGAGGAGGACAGCAGCTCCACAGCCCGTGCCTACTGGTTCAGAGGCTGAAGAATCAAGAGCAGCCTCTACTTGAGAAGGCAGAGGATAGTCAGCAGCCTCTGGGAGTGGATGTGCCTCCAGATAGACACAGAGGGACATGAGGGTTGAAGGTAAGGACATAGAGTACTTTGCTGATGATTAACAATAGAGAGTTCTCATAAGTAGGAAAAGGGGAGTGCAGGTGGTGTAGACAGGGCCAAATAAGGGTTAAAGAGGAGAAGGGAGACCCTGGAAGTGAGAAATAAACAAAGTGTTGAGGTTAGCCTGGAAGAAAGCCCTCCCAGGCAGACAGATGGCAGTGGGAAGCCTAGCAGTGCTGGGAATGAGCTGATGAACATGGGACCCAACTCCCCTCTTTACTCTTGCCAAATGCACATAGACTTAGTTGCTATGGTCTATGGTAGGATCCGAGAGAACAAGTGGCAGGCCCTGGATGAACTGTTGGTACTTATGTGTTGGGAGCTATTAAGACAACACTATTGTCCTGATCTCTGAATTGGGCCTCTCCCCCCCACCCCCGAGAAGTAAAGGGGGTCAAAAGCGGGCCACCGACACACCGCTCTGAGAACAACCACAGATTGTTCCAGCCCTGAGTCAGCGCCGGATGTCCTGACCTCAAGATGTACCCTGATACTGCCAAGTTCCTGCTTCCCCATCGTCAAAAGAAAAATTTCCGCAGCCCCATCCCTCCTGCTGAGGTGCATTTCCGCTGCCCCATTCCTTCTGCTGAGAAGTGCTTCCCCTTTTGCTTGTGCATTTAAACCTTGGGCCTAGCTAATACAGTGAGACCTTGATGTTACTCAGACTGCTTCCGTGTGTCATTCATTACACAAGGTTCTCGTCTCTTTCTACCCCCCCCCCATTTGGTTCTTAGGAGAAGGTCCCCTCGAGACCCTCGAATAACTGGACCTGCTGGACGGGTCACTTATGAGTGACAGCTAGCCCAAGAGGTCAAACCCCATCCTCAGACTGCCTTGACTAGGTGACTTTGAACTGAATGGCTAAGGCTCTCTAAGCCCAATTCCCATCTCTAAAATAGAAAGTTAATCATCCTTCGTGGAATTCTTGTGAGATTCAAGATGAGGAACACAGGGCACGGGGTACCACTTCTTCCAGGCATTCCTCATTTCAGACCATTGAAATGGCCCTACTCCATGTGACTCAGTACTTTGACAGCAGAGTTCAAAAGATCTGCTCTGTTCTGACCCCACTTTCTTCAATAATGTCTGATAGAGTTCTCTGGGCTCTGAACATTTATTTTGTTGCCTATTTATTCATTCATTTAAAAAATATGGGTATGAGGTGGTGAGTCATGGTACACATGGGTGTCTGTGCATGTGTAAGCTGAAGGGCACAGGAAGCCGCTGGATATCTTTTTCTATTATTGTTCTCCACCTACCTGCCTTGAGATGTTGGTCTCTGACTAAACATGAAGCTCACCAGTTTGGCTAGACTGGCTGGCCAGCAAGCTCCAAGAATCCATTAATATGGCGCGCGCGCACGCGCGCGCGCACACACACACACACACAACAATTGGGGTTATAAGTATGCATGACCATGCCTTTCTTTTAAGTAGGATCTGAACTCAGGTCCTCTTACTTTCAGAGCAAGTGTTTTTTGCCCAGTGTGCCATCTCCCAGACCCCTGAATATTTATTTTTTTTAAATGCCTGACTGGGAAAGGATGAAGCCTATATCTGAAATTAACTACACATGGGTTTCTATGTTAATACACACAGGGCACACTCTCCAAATGCTCCAAAGAGTGCGTCTGAAGAATATCCCTGCCCCTCCTCACTGGAGCTTCAGTAAACTGCCAGACAGAAATGACGGGAGGTGGAGGGTCAACTGTGTTCTGCTTTGGAGAATGTGCCTTTGTATTCCCACAGATGCAGTCTAGTCTGGTCGCTTCCTCACACTGGAGCACGTTCATGCATTCATAGCAGTTAGTGCTCCCCGCAAGGCAGACACAATGCAAGACCCCCAGTGAAGACCTGCAACTGCAGATGGCACCAACCCTCATATATATATATATATCCTTTGCTTACATCTGTATAGCCTGACAACCCTTCCTTCTGAGCTGATTGCCCATCCTGACAGCATCATGAAAACGAGCCTTTTCCTTCTTCACAGATCCACAGATAGGCGACTCCTTACTGCTTTAGATCTTCACACCTTCAGTATAGAATCTCTGAAGTAGATAAGGTTTACCTTCTTATGTAGAGTGTGCTATCACAACTCTGGCGTGCAGAATCCACAACATTTACACTCTTGCACTTTGGGACAGTTATGAAGGAGCGTAAACCCTCAAAGCATGTCACTATCCCCCCATTGTGGATAATCCCCCAATGCTCAGTATTCCTCCCCTCCCCTTTGCTGACTCACTCGCCTCTCATTCATTTCAGTAAGTCTACACACATTTTGTGGACATCTAATGTGCAGTGAACGGTACTATAGGGGATAAACAAATGGGCAGACTCAGCCTGGCCTTGAAGGATCTAGAGGAGATTCGATGTGTCTGTCAGTGACCATGACACAAGTGGCACAGGAAAAAAATACCAATTGGTCCTGCAGAAATGAAGACAAGAACTTCCTCAAGTGTCCGAGGAGCCACATGCAGGGGCTCCTTGGCCACTCTCATGCCAAGTTCCAGTGGTGCCTAAGACTCGGCATGTTTTAAAATGCAGGAAATCAGATCTACGGGCTAACAGATAGAGACAGCTGTTTCAGAAATCTATGTAGCAAAGTACAAGGAATCAAATCTGTGCCAGGAACGGTGGCTCACACCTATAAGCTCAGCACTTGGAAAAGAGTCCGGGGGGTTTGGGAATTCAAGGCTAATCCTGGCATCATAGTGAGACTTTTGCTCTTCCTCTCAAAAAAGAAAAGGAAAAAAAAAAGGGTAATTGGGTGGTAGATCTAAGAAAGCACTGAATTATGGGTTTGATCCTAACATTGCAAAGAGAAAAGTGTGAAGGAGAAAGTTGAGAGTTTCTTTCTTACCACATGAAATAGCAAGATAGAATGGCATTCTTGAGAACTGTGGCTTCTGGGGAGTACAGACTAACCCTCTCTAATCCCCAAACACTCAAATCTGAAATACACCACAACCTGTACATATCTGCTCCCAGACATTCCAGATAAGGGATCTTCAACCTGGACAAATTACACTTCAAGATATTTGTAACAACTACATCTGTGCCCTCCCTCTGTTGTTGGCAGAGCTGTGGAATGACTGATCCTATGCTAGTGTATTGCCCACATTCATAGTGCAAGGAAGAGCTGCCTTCAGGGCAGAGGATGCTGCATGGAGGCTTTGGGATTCGTGGGACCCACAGGAAGAAGCCCTGTGCAGAGTGGACCATGACACTGTTGTGAGGAACCTGAACTTTGCAATAAGAAGCCTGGCTGCCAATCTAGGCACTATCACTTGTAGCTTGTAGTTTCTACTATGCCACTTTAAGCTCCAGGCGGACCATGCTACCAGCCACCTCCCTGCTTTCCTTGGATCTGTGACACACAGACAGACACACATTTGTTTATTTTTAATGTGCTTTTTAGCTCAGTGGTTGAGCACTTCTAAGCCTCCTGTGGCTAACATTCCCTTACCTTCATTCCCAGCTTAACACTTTGTTTCCCTCTGCTTAGCTGCTCAGTTACCTTTACTCCTAGCTCAACACCTCTAAATATGTCCTCAACTTACTTGCCTAATTACCTTCACCTTGCTCAGCAACCTAAATCCACCCTCAGTTGTGTTTTTAATCTCCCACCTGCTACCCCAGGCCCAGTCGGGGAAGGAGCCTATGGCCACTCCACCTGAGATCTCACATGGCTGGTGGCTCTCTCTCCCTCCAAAGCATGGTGAATCCTCTTTCCCCTCCTGCATCTCCTAACCTGCCTGTGAAACCTGGAAGTCCTGCCTCTTCCACCCAGCCATTGGCTGCTAGCATAGTTATTGCTCCATCAAGAATCAACTGGGGAACAGGACCTCAACAATTCTAGAGATTAAAGGCATGTTTAGTAGGCAGGCCCCTTTATACAGTGTCTGCAAGCTACTATGTTTGGGCCGGGCAGTGATTCTGTCAATGTGAAAACTGGCCATGCTGAGACTGTCTGAGTTGCCCACCAGATTGCATTTCCAGAAGGACCCATGCTGGTTCTCTGGGTCAGGATTCTTCAGCTATGTTGTCACTCAGAAGCAGTTTCCTCACTCTGGATGTTGAAATCCCCAGGAGTCCAGCTTCCACTTTAGAGTGGGAGAGACAAAAATTCCAGTGATATGTTGGTCAAAGGGTGCTGATCCGTAGGAAACCTTCGAGAGCTAGGACTAGCCAGCTCTGAGGGCTTGCACAGAGCACCCACCTGCACAAATGTACACTAGGGAGAGGCTGCAGAGATGTAGAGACTGTCTAAGGCCAGCTGACACTTAAGTTGTTCCTGATTTTCAATGCTTCTCCTGTAATCCTTACTGTTCCTCTTTGTCTACTCCCTGCCATGAAGTCTACTGGCAAGATACCCAGGTCTCTCTTTATCTGGCACCTTGCCATCCCTCATCTCATAATTAACCCAGTCTCTATTTCTGTGAAAGGGACACACACCTCATCTCCATCATCAGTTTCTGCCTGACAACCCCGTGCCCTTCTCAATCCATATCCTTACCAGCCCCTCCCAACGTCCCTCTTCCAAGATTGGCCTGCTCCCCTCTGAGCTCCCAGCCAGGCCTTCCTGGAGCCCGACTTTACTCTGCATATTTCCATCTGCAACCATGTGGTGATTTGGTTGAGAATACCCTGATTGGCTCATAGGTTTGAATGCTTGGTTTCCAGTTGATAGAATGGTTAAGAAGAACTGGGAGATGTGATCTTTTTGTTGGAGGAGGTATGTTGCTGGAGGTGGGCTCTGAGGTTTCAAAAGCCCATGCCATTCATTCCCCGTTAGCTCTCTCTCCCTCTCTCTCTCTCTCTCTCTCTCTCTCTCTCAGTGGTTGTTGTCCCCAGAAGTAAGCTCTCGGCTACTGCTGCAATATCATGCCTGACCGTCTGCTGCCAAGCTCCCCACCATAATGACCATGGACTCTAACCCTGGGGAACCACAAGCCCCACATTAAATGCTTTCTTTTCTAAGTTGCCTTGGTCATGGCATCTTATCACAGTGGTGGAGCAGTAACTAAGACAAACCAGAGTTGACTTCCTGACTCAAGTGTGCAGCACTTTGGAGCTGAGACCACCAGGCCTCAGATCTCACCCAACGACCTACATACACCACACCTAGAAAAAAAGAGCATCAGCCCTCTTCAAATGGCAGTGGAAGAGTGCATACCTAAAAACCCAAGCATTTCCCATCTCAGTCATCTAGCCATTTATATATTCACTCAGCAGGTACTTACTACAGGCTGACTTGTGTGCTACATATTGATCTAGGAGCTGGAGCAATGGCCAGAGCTAGTGAGGAGCCTGTGTTATTGGAATACATGTTCTAATGAGGAAAGGACATAAGCAAATGAACTCAGGAAACATGTGGTATGCACAATGCCTATCACAGTCCCTGGAGAGGGAGGACCTCCAGCATTCTCTCCTAAATTGGGCACTGAGAGAACCCCTCATTAAGAAGGTGACAAATGCACACTCAAGGCCATAAAGGAGGTAAGTGGAAGCCTCCCAGTTATCCAAGGGAGGAGCACTTCAGACCACAGGAGCACTCAATGAGTTTTACGTTGACGATGGGCAGAAATGAGCCCAAATGCAGTGGCTATGCAGTGGCTTCAAACAGCGTTCTTGCCATTCTGCAGCAAGTCTCTCAACAGTAAAATCAAAGTGATAGTCATCTGGCTCATCCTGGAGCCCCCAAGAGGGGAAGCCACATTCTCCACTTGACATTTCTTGGTTCTTGGCTGTCCTTTACAGCTCTGGTCTTTAGTGTCACAAGTCTTCTCTTCTGTAGTCAAATCTCTTCTTCCTCTTTTGTATGAAGACACTTGTGATGGCATTGACCCACTCAGCTAATCCAGAATCGTGTTCCTATCTCAACGTCCTTAACTTATTCATACTTCCAAAGTCTCTTCTGTGATCGTAGGTAACATTCACAGGTGCCAAGAATTAGAACAGGATGATCTTGGGATGTGAATGGGCCCATATTGAACTTGCCTCAAGCACCAAGCACAACACCCATGGGCATTTGAAGAGCAAGGGAAAGGGTGTGGCTGTTGTGGAGTGTGTGGGTTCAAGCTATGGCAAGGGCCAGGGTGAGTAGAGCCTTCAAATTGTTCAGATGTTAGCATTAGCTACTGTGCTAACTGACTCCTCTAAAACCTCAGAATTCATCAGGTTCGAGGCTGCCTGCCTGTTACCCTATTAAAGTCCACTTCTATGTAGCTCTAAGATTCTTCAAACTTAACACACTCCCTGGGAACTTTGAATCAAGCAGGAGAGAAACATCAGGCATTTTTCTAAGGATATAGACCCAAGTCTGAAAGGTGTAGACATTGCTGCTAACCACTTCTAATGTCCAGAGCTAGCCACACATTCCTACCTATATGCAAGGAATACAAATAGAGTCTTCCTTTGTGCCATAGGGAAAAAAAAAAAACAAAATCATTTTGCAAACCTACAACAGCCTGTCTTTCATCATGACCCCAGGAGACACTGTAAGAATGTTGACTGTCACTTAAGAGGGATGGGAACCCTTTGAACATGCTGGGCAGAAGAGTGACATTATTTGATTTCAAGTTTATTAAACACACACACACACACATATCCGTGGAGACATTCTATATCTTGAATGTGTGAACTTGACTGTTTGCATTTGTCAAAACTCACTGAATTGTACGTTTAAAATCAAAGAAACTTATTGTATGTAAATTGTATCTCAATAGAGCTGATGGGTTTGTTTAATTTTTTTTTAAAGAATCCCACCGATTGCTATTTTTTTTGAAGAATTTGTGGGTACAGAAGGGTAGAGAAGCAAGAATAAATGTGGGAGAAACTAGTTCAAAGATTCTTGGAAGAATCTGTACCCAGAATTGTAGTCATGGAGGTGACAAGGAGTTGGGTTTGAGATGGGGTTTGCAGGCGAAAGTCAATAGGCCTTGCACCGTAGCAGGTGTAAAAATGTGATTAAAGGCTGAGGTTTAAATTTAGGCTTCCTGGTGCCAAATTATGCTCCATTGTTTACTTATGGCCTTAGGTAAGCAGCTTCATAAATCAAACCCTTGGCTTCTTTCTCTGCTAAATGCAGATGTGAATAATGACAGAAATGACCTCATAGGGGTGGTAAGAGGTGGGATTGTGGTGCCTGAGTTAGGGTTTCTTTTGCTGTGATGGAATACTGTACTGGCTGGTTTTGTGTGTCAACTTGACACAAGCTGGAGTTATCACAGAGAAAAGACCTTCAGTTGGGGAAGTGCCTCCATGAGATCCAGCTGTGGGGCTTTTTCTCAATTAGTGATTAAGGGGGAAGGGCCCCTTGTGGGTGGGACCATCCCTGGGCTGGTAGTCTTTGGGTTGTATAAGAGACCAGGCTGAGCAAACCAGTAAAGAACATCCCTCCATGGCCTCTGCATCAGCTCCTGCTTCCTGACCTGCTTGAGTTCCAGTCCTGACTTCCTTTGGTGATGAACAGCAACATGGAAGTGTAAGCCGAATAAACCCTTTCCTCCCCAACTTGCTTCTTGGTCCTGATGTTTATGCAGGAATAGAAACCCTGACTAAGACAATACCATTACCAGGCAGCTTAAGGAGGAAGGGTTTTCTTCCTGCTTGCACTTCCAGGTGAGGAGTCTCTCACTTAGGTTCTTCCTGGGACTGAGAAATAGCTTAGTCAGCAAAGTATTTGTCTTACAAACGAGAAGTCTTGGGTTCAAGACCCAGAATCCACATAAAAAGGGCAGAGTGGCGGTATATGCGTCTGTAACCCCATCTTTGGGAGAGTGGAAACAGTCCCAGGGAGAGACCTTGTCTTAAGAAAGAAATAGATGCTACCTGAGGAGCAATACCCTAGACTGTCCTTTGGCATCCATGTACACATGTGGTTCATACCCAGAGGCTCTTCTTTGAGCTGATATCATTTAAAAATCAAAGATCATTATGAGATCTGGACGCTCACAGAGGGTGTGGAGGGTTTCCCAAGGCACTCGGTAGCCAGCAAAAGGCTAGAATTTCAACTCCCTTCTAACATTTTGGTCTTTCCTGATAGGTTACAGATCCTTTACATCAGAGAAGTGAGCCTAAAAATGGAAGTTCTCTGTACAGAGTTTTCTCACATAAACTGAGAATGACGCAAAATGTGCTGGGTACGTTTTTGTTAACTTGATATAAAGTTTCCTGGGATAAGCAAACCTCCACTAATTGCCTCCATCAGATTGACCTGTGGGCCTCTGCAGAAAGAGAGACCTGTCTCAACAAAGTGGGAAACAAAAACTGATTTTTACAGGGATGTACACACGTACACACAGCAGGGATATTCACATGCACACACATACACACTTCAGGGATGCGCGCGCACACACACACACACACATACACTCATGCACACTTGCGCACACACAAACACAAATTAATTGAAAGAAAGCATAAATGCTGGGCATGTAATATCTGTCTTTGAGATGCCGAAGCAAAAGGATTCCACGTTTGAAGTCAGCCTGCAATAAGACCCACCCTGTTTCAAAAGGTCAAACGCATAAAACAAACTAGCAAAACAGCTGTAGGATGGCTCAGGGAAGGCACCTGCTCCCGAGTCGTCCCCAAGGCCCACGTGACAGAAGGAAAAGCCTGACTACTGCAGGATGCCACCTGAATTCCATGTGAATTCTATGGTACTTATATAAATAAGTAATTAAATGTTTTTAAAATGAAACAAAAATGTCAAATGTGGGGTTAGGTATGGAGAAAATGGACAGGTAGCTCAAGAGCTAGGATTCGGTGCTCAGACAGACTTAGTGTTGCTTCACCAGAAACCCTGGCAATGATTGTCTTCTAGAAGGCTCAGTTTCATCACCTGCAAAGAGACCATTGAAGGTCACAAGGTCACTGCACATCAGGTTACTATATTGGGACGAAACTTGGGTCCAGAACTCAGGCTGGACATGAAGCATCCACTTGAAGAGCATTTGCTATTGTAATTAAAATTATACTAAGTGGCTTTCTCTTCATTCTTTTCCCTTCCCTTTCCTTCCCTTCCCTTCCCTTCCCTTCCCTTCCCTTCCCTTCCCTTCCCTTCCCTTCCCTTCCCTTCCTTGCTTTCTTCCTCTCTTCCTTTCCTCCTTTCTTCCTCCCAAGTTGCCATGAAAATGATTTTCTATTTCCCCACCTCCAATTAGATATTGATCAGAGCGTCTGATTGCGAATAAGCACTTAATAAAAGTAAATAAGTTCTGACATTTTATTTTTACTCTTGAATAAAAATGCTCACCACCGTCCTGAAAATGAGCCGTCACATTTTATTTAACAGCAGAAAAAGATTTGTACATTTGGCCCTGCAGGAGCTGAGGAATCTATTTTCATTATAACAAACATTGATTTTGCATTAAAAAGTCTCATTATTTGAGATAATGACTGCTAGGCTCCTTAGTTATTCTTTTGGTTCCTAAATCATTAAAACCCTAACATTTAAAGAGCAAGTGGGGCAAACCTCAGTGGTCCCAAATTGTCACCAATGAGTGGTTCCCTGGCTCTCCTCCTGACGGACAAGATGCGCGGAGATGCTGGAAGCCCCATGGTTAAGCCTAGCTCCGACTCTTGTGTTCCCACAACTCCACACTCCAAAATGGAACTAATTCTTTAACAATCAGTTCACAAAAAGAAAGAAACGGGTGGGGTATTGGGGGTTCTGTTTTCCATGTCCCCATTCAATCTGATCTTTAAACAAATCTTAATTTTAAAGAAACAGGAAAGGGGAATGAAGCAGAGACAGTCCCCTGACTGGGCGTTAGTGGCCCATCAGTGTTCTCATGGGTGGTAGAGGTACTTGGCCCGGCCAACCTTGCATCCCCAGTCCAATAAATGATTGACTCCCGCAGTGCCTCCTGGGTAAGTTTCCACAGTTATTCTCTCTCGCACAGAGCACTCGTGCTGCCTGAGACCTGGCTGGACATCTCATTGGCAAGCCACAAGTGACACGAGTGAGTTTTGCAGAATTTCAACCGCATGCGCCGATTTGGATAATGTATTCTTTCAGAAGCCAGGGCTGAGCTTTAAACAAAGCGTAATCCTGCCTGCATATCAATTTCCCCAGGATGTCGAAGAGGGAAAGGAAAAAAAACCCAGAACTACAGTGCTTTCTGCAGCCGCATCTCCACGTGGGGTTTAGCAGTGGGGACGTCCGAGCAGCCTTCGCAGTCTCCTGGTTCATTAACAGGAGCACAAGGCAGGCAGGGGAGAGGTGGGGGGCGAATCATAAAATATGAAAGGGCTTCCCTGGAAATTGGCATCAATGTGATTTATTCAATCCAGATCCAGGCTCAACTATTTGAAAATAATTGAATAGTTGATACCCACTGCCACTTCTAAATGATGGGAACACGGGCTGGGGGAGGAACGGAGGAGGAACTAGGAAAAATTCAAGATGCCCCAGCTTTCTGGAAGGGTGAGAGAATTCTCCTTGGACACCACTCTGTAGCTTCCTGACTCTTCTAGGACATCCTCTCCCTGGGTTCCTGCTTCTGCCAAGTCGTGACCACCGTGTATAAGCATTTCGAATCCTACCATTTGTCCTTGGCATTGCATGCTAAACATCCTTTAGAAGTCATAGATGTAAAAATGTAGATAAACCATATGCGCTTATGGTATGAAATGCAAGCCTAGAAATATGGGAAACATGTTCCCTTTCTCCATAGACATGTAACCCTAAGATTGCTACCACTAACAGTTTAAAGTTTGTCCTTTTAGAGATTTTTCTATGTCTGTAAACACACATATACACATTTATATAGACTTTAAGGCTTTTTTAAAAAATGTCTCACTGGCCATAGTGACACAAACCTGTAACCCCAGTACTCAAAAGGCTAAGACAGGAGATCTTGAATTTAGCTGGATGGTAGTAATATACTCCTTTAATCCAGGCTTTGGGAGGCAGAATCAGGCAGATCTTTGTGAGTTTAAGGCCATCCTGGTCTATAGAACAAGTTCCAGGACATCCAGGGCTACGCAGAGAAACCCTGTCTTGAAAAACCAAACCAACCAAACAAAAACAAAACTGGTGTGGAGGGTATGTATGAATACATAAACCAAGCCGGATAAAATCCCAGGAAACAGAAGCAAGCAGATCTCTGTGAATTTGAGGCCAGTCTGGTCTACCTAGGGAGTTCCAAGACAGAAGGATTATATAGAGTTCCTGTCACACACAAAAAAAATTGTGTATGTGTGTTTATGTGTGTACATATACACATAACTTATTTGCAATTTTTCATTTAACAATGTCATGAATATCTTTCTAGGTCAGCACATACAACATATTCTGAGGATTATCTCACTTCTTCTACTGCTGGGAATCAAGGCATATCCTGTGGTTAGCACAGGCAACATGACTTTGCCATTGTGTATACATCTAGACATGAGATGCATGCTTCTTCAGAACTTTCAGCACTGACAAAAATCTCAATATGTGACCTGTAAAGTTTTTCTGTATTGTTGTCAGTATTTCAATTATCACACTTAATGTCCACAGACCTATCTGGTGACTCCTACTTGTATAGTAGGAAGAAAAATAAATCTGTATAGATTTATTGTATATTAAAGCTGTGCGTGTATCTGTGTGACTGTGTGCACTCGCACATGTGTATATGATCCTTTTCCTGTGGCGACATAAACAAATGTCTATTTACCTTACACAGGGCACTAAGAACCAACCAAAGAAGCAACCCCACCCAAGTCTAGCTTACTGAACCAATGTATCTATAAGGTACTTAAAGAAGCATAGATGAGGGGTCACTTCGAAAAGCATGGCTGACTCAAAGATATTTGATCTGACCAAAAAAACTGTTCCAGTCTGGGTCTCTCTGACTCATGAAAACTGTATCCCAACCTCTCCTTCCATAACCTGTAGGAAGGTCCACTGAGAGCCTCCTCCCTCTAACATTTAAAAAAACAAACAAAAAAACCCCAAAAACAAATAAACAAACAAACAAACAAACAAACAAAAACTTTTATAAAGTTAGAACCAGGTCTTGTTGATCCTGTAAATTTCAGGAGTTTCCTGAGTCTTATGAGAGTTCCTCCTGAATACTACAATTCAGTATGAGAGAAGGCTCTAGGAAGCCGCTACCCAACAGCCTCCCTAGAGGAAAAGGAGCACTAACTCAGTAAGCCTGTTTAGGATATAATGGGCCTCATCCTAGGACATGGTTGGAAAGGGATGCTAATGTCATGAAAGGACTGAATGAAGCTTAGAATATGGAGTTCCCAAAGGACCTGGGAGAGATGGGAACTAGTAAAAAGTTCTGGGGAGAGAAAAAAAAAAAAACGTTAACAATGTGGCAGAAGATGGAAGGAGATTAGCCCATTGGTTTTTAGGACGGAATGTTAGATCTTTACGGATAAAATGTAGGGAAATCCTTTGTAGCTTTTGCTGATTTGTGTGGGACAGCCACTCTGCTCTGGCTACCTGGAAATGCCTTTTGAGGGTCCTGTCCACTGGTAAAAGCCTGCCTCATCTGACAGCCTCTAGACCAAAGGACTCTCCCTGAGCAGAGGGAATCAGAGAGGTCCAGCTTGGAGCACAAGAACCAGCAAAGGACAATGAGTGTTGCAAGCTCTCTTGGCAGATTCAGACGTATGCAGTGTAGACAGAGAATAATGCTAACCCCTGAGGAGCTGCACACTAACCCTGAGGAGCCGGCAGAAACTCTTAGAGGAACACCCACTGCCGAAACAGGGGCTCCTGCTTGGTTGCTCCCCCAGTTTTGAAGTCTTGAGCCTCACTGGTTTCTGCTTCAAAGCACACCACAGCAAGCTAAGGCTTTGCCACACCCTTCTCTCACTTGCCCTAACCTAGGTGATCACTGAGCCTGTCCCCTCCCACGACCCAAATGCACTGTGCATGTGGCATCTCAAAGCTTCTCTCTCTCTCTGGCTGTCCTTCCCCACCGTCTAGGTTCATTCCTCAGTAACAGAATCTGTCCCCTTCCTCCCCAGGTCTCCATACTGTTAAGCAGCTTGTCCCCTCAGTCTAGACAGCTCCCAGAGGAAGAGCCCCCTGGTCAATCATCTTCCTGACCTCAGACAGGCAGCAGTTTGAGGAAAGCTGACCTTGAGCTAGAAAGCCTGCTGAGCACACTGAGCCCTGTCCCAGCCCTGACAACATCCATGTGGTGGTCCTGCGGCCTTGGGCACTAGCAGGTTTATTTCAAGGAGACCATTGTCATTTGCATACAAAAGGGAAGAGGGAGGTCACTGACTATTTGCCTAATTTAATTTAATTTTGTTTCCCTTTTTGAAGTTTTTGTTTCTGTGGCAGGCTGCTTTTTTGGTTTCAGTTTTTTATTTGGTCTCTTTTTCTTGTTTTATTTTATTGTTTTGTTTTGTTATACATATACATATCATATTCATACTCATATTCATATACATATACAATGACAGGCTCTCTCTATAGATATCCCTTGCTTGCCTCAAATTCATTATGTGGATCAATTTGCTCTCAAATTTAAATGCTCCACTTGCCTCTGCTTCCCCTATACCAGGATAGGTTTTTGTTTGCTTGCTTGTGTGTTTTTGTTTTTAGCATTGCAATAGGATTTGCTGCTGACTTCATTCACAATATAGGTAAACGAACTGAGACTCACGGGTCTAGAACTTAGCCACATTATATGGCAATTCATTAAGCAAAGCTAAAACTACATTTCCCAGGATTCCTTTCACCACACGGATCTGGTTGGTGTGGCCACCATAGGTAGGTATGGGAGAATTTGAACTTAGAAGTGGAGCTTTGTGCTCTCATTCTACACGGGTGGGGCCACTGCTGCTGTAAGTGTAGCCATCTTCTGGCCTATGTGAGCAGACCCTCCTAGATGCCCCTTCCAGCTTCTCCAAACTCAAGGCCAGCTGGGCATGCATTTCCTTCTGTGTGCTGCCTTGTGATCTGTTGGTGCAAAGAGGTTAAGCAGAGCCCAGCAACCATCTGACGTGTGTCCTTTCAGGGATACTCTGTTCTCGCTCCTCCTCAGCAAACCCTTCTTCCAAGTTTGTCTGAACTTGCTCTCCGCTTCTCCCTGGCCATCTTTACTCAGAGACTGCCAGCCCTGCTGACTCCAGGCCTAGAGCAGACTTCCTCCTGTCAAGCAGCTCTCTGGACCACCAAGCCCTGGCAGGAAGTCCTGGGATCCCGCTCTAGCGGAATCACAGCTGACACAGGGAGCTGGCTGCACAATTGTCAGCCTGGGCTTCCCATGCCCTAGTTTTGGACACCTTGCTAAGGACACAGAGGTGGCTGGAACCTCAAACTCCAGGCCCTTCTTAATGAGGTCACCACTTTGTCAAGGGCTCTCTCTCAGATCTATCTCTCCAAGCCAGTGATTGAGGGGAACATACCAGGCCCTTCCCCTAGACCCCAGAAAGCTCCAAGGGACACTTAAGCCTGTCTGTTTCATAGACCCTCAGTGGACTATGGGATAGGCACCTTGTCTAGGTGATCACTGAGCCTGTCCCCTCCCACATTTCCCTTGGAGAAGTCTATTTATTTCTCCTGGTTCCTAGGCCCTTAACCTCAGAGCTGCCTCTTATGCCTGCTATCTGAGGACTCTATTAATTAGACAGTAAAGATGTCACAACACCACCAGCTCAGGCCATTGCCCAGGCTAGCCCCAAGCCAGCCCTTCCTCTCACTCGCTGTCCCCTACACACTGAGCATGGAGACTGTGTGCCGCTCACCATGGCCAGGAGCCCTGCCATCCATAGCTGTAAGGAGTCTCCACACACTGTGGACTGAACAGGGGGCTTTTGGGATACACGCTCTCCTCTTCCCCTCATTCACTGTCCTTCTGTGGAAGGCCTCAGGTCGTCACTCCCAGACTCCTGTCTCAGACATTTCCTTCTGAGAAAAAGGCCGCCGTTAGGCTGTGGAAACAGATGGATCTGAGTTAAGTTTCTTGGTCACCACTCACTAGCTCTGTGACTGTGGAGACACTGCACACTCTCCCTGAGCTTTAGGCACTGTGGTTTGAATGAAAACACCCCCGTAGGCTCATAGGGAGTGGCACTATTAGTGGGTGTGGCCTTGTTGGAGTACGTGTGGCTTTGTTAGAGGAAGTATGTCACTGGGGGTGGGCTTTGGGGTCTCAGATGCTCAAGCCAGGCCCAGTGTCTCTCTGTCTCTTCCTGCTGCCTTTGGATTGGGATGGCAGAACCTCTCCAGTACCATGTCTGCCTGCATGCCACCATGCTTCCCACCATGGTGATAATGAACTAAACCTCTGAACTGTAAGTAAGGCCCAGGTCAATGTTGCTGAGGCCACAGCATCTATTCATAGCAATAAAACCCTAACTAAGACAAGCACTTCAACTCTAACGTGAGGATATTAACTCAATAGGGACACTGTGATGGTTCAGTAAAGTGCAATGTGTGAAGCACAAAGCCAGCGCCTGTCACATCGTAATGTGCCTTTTTAATAGAAGTCATTATTCCTGTCGTTAAGATGGCTATTGGGATTTTTAAAAAATCATTATGGCCACTAACCTATGTGCTCCATAAGGGTAGGGACTGTGCCTGACTTGTTTTCTCTACTACCTAAAATGGTGCTTCGCATATAATAGCATTCGGTGACTGTCTAATTGCTGGGCTGTGGAGATGGCTTAGTGGGTAAAGTCCTTGCCATACAAGCATAAGAACCTGAACTTAGATCTCCAGTGTCTATGCAAAAAAGCAGAACACTAGCATGTGTCTGTGACCTAGACACTGGGAGACAGAGACAGCAGGGGCTAGGGGGCTTGCTGGCAGCCAGCCTAGTCAATCAGTGAGCTCCAAGTTCAATGAGAGACACTGTCTCAAAACATACAGTGGAGAGCAATAAAGAAAGATGTCTTATGTTGACCTCTGACCTCCACTATTTACCCATCCACATATATGATGCACACACACACACACACATCTATAACTGCACAGTTTGTGTTTCTGATAAAGTAGGCAAGAAACCTTTCTATCAAGGCTGTCCTGTGACAGCTTCAAATGTTTTCGTTGACCATCTACTGACTCCCGCCCCACAAACAACAACCGTGCTATGATTCCTCCATGTGCCAAGGACATGCACACCTGCCAGACGGCAAATCTCGCTACTAAATGTACAACATGTACCTCTAAACACTGAACCTTTGGGCAGCTTGGACTCAGCATGCAGACCTCTTTCACGGCAGGACACAAATAGGGTTCACCCCAATTCAAAAGCTCACCTTCACAGGTGGAGAAACTGAGGCACGGGAGTTTAACTCACTTTCCTGTAGTCTGAAACTAGGCTTCAAAAACTTACCCAATGCCTGCCATGTCCATCATAGACAATCCATACACTCTGTGAGGTAGCTATTAATATGTACATATACCGCTGAGGCTCAGAGTGAGTATCTTGCCTAAAAGCACACAGCTAATACAATTTTATAATGCATAGTAGTTTCTAAAATTGGCACAAGAGTTACACGGAGTTCTATCTCAATCGCCTCTGAGTGCTGCCCAGTACAACCATTTTTGCCTAACTAACACTTGAGTTTGAGAATCTATGTCAGGACATAAAATCATTCTACCGCTGAGCCCTGTAGGTCTTCGGTTGCCCCCTGGCCCAACAGAGGCAAGAGAGAGGATTTGGAGTATCCACATAATGGCAAGTTCCTGACATTGTCTACGGCCCTTATACATAAGCAGACGCCATTATGGAATTGGCTTAATGAGTAGCTTATACAAGGAATCCTGCACAATGACTGGCATGCAGCAGGTGAACAATATGTGTGTGTATGTTAGATTTAACTCTGAAAAAAATCTAGTTCTCTCCTTAAATACACATCACACAGGTATCAGGGACCCTCAGTGACAGGACAGGTAGGATCTGGGCTCTAACAGACTGTTGTTCAGGTCAAGGAAACACACAATGAGCAGATAATCAAATAATTAGTGTATAAGAAGAGCCAGGCAGTGCTGTGTGTGATGGGAAGAAAAACCCAGTAGAGAATGAGAGGCAGCAAGCATCTTTGCAGGAAGATGTCTCATGGGAGGTGACCTTTTAGCAAAGAACTGGTCTAGCCTAGGGAAATGGGTCCACAGGCTCACAGAGGGATAAGGTGAAAGTTGCTAAAGTTCTGTGTCCAGATTTAACTGGAGCCTGCTGTGACAGTTGTATAAACCTTAAGACCCAGTCCACCTAGTGCCATGGCCAATGGTTTGTGTCCCTTGGCACAGCTTATATGAGAGGGAATAAAAATCCAGATATCTGTGGTGGTAGAACACAGAAGGTTTGAACAAGGGAACTCGGTTCATGAGCGTGCACCTCTGTGTGTGTGTGTGTGTGTGTGTGTGTGTGTGTGTGTGTGTGAGTGTGCACGTGTGTGTGTGTGTGTGTGTGTGCACGCACTCGTGCATGCACGCACACAAGTGTAGACACAGGATTATGTATCTGCAGCACCAGGGGAATGAGGTGTTGGTAATGGAGGAGAGAGACAGTGTTATTTGTGTGTGCCTCTAAAGCCCAGGGGACTGACCTCTGTGTGGGCAGTGAGGTAGAAGACCAGTCAGCCACAAGCAAAGCTGAGCAAATGAAAACTGAATGTCCTTTTACCCAGCTGTGTCTCTGCTCCCCGCTCCTCTGGATCCCAAATGTCCATGTTTATCCCTAGTTCACAAACTGCCTGACAATGTTGTTTCAGTCTCTAAGGGTTGCCTAGGTACCAGGGTCTGGCCACTTCTCCATCCTCGGGTCACTGCATGCAACTTTGTAAGGTGGAGATTCTCTGGTTTTGCCGGTGGGAGCCATGGCTCACCGTGGGCCCAGCTTTCAGAGCAGTCTCCCTCTCACCCCAGGCTGCTGCTCACCAGCACAGCTGAGATTCTCCCCCTGCCTAAGCCGTGCCTCCCACGTGGTCAGCAGAAGGGCTCCTCCAAGGCTCCAGACACAGCCATGCAGTTATGGGGATTGATAACCAAATCCCAGCATCCTCTAACCCCCTCCCTACTGGCCTGTGCCCACCCTCCGGATGCAGCAGGAGCCAGGCTGGGCACTAATTTACACTTGTTTAACTACAGCTGCCGCCCACCAGCCATGTGTCTATCCACCATTTATTGCGCTTTCCAAAGCCCTGCCCGGCACTCAGGGGCATTTCCTGCCTGCACTAATGGAGGAGAATAGACGCATTATATGTGAATAATGGATTATGATGATACAATTTGGGTCTCTTAGCTCTCACCGAACCTAGGCTGGCCTTGCATTATTGATAACTTACACACACCTTCCCAAGCGTGTTTATGTAAATATTTAATAGGGAAAGCAAGTTAACCCATTGGTTTCAGCCTTTTCTAGAGCACTGGGGTTTAAAGGCTATGAGAGGTTACTGGGGGACCCTGGGCAGATGGAGACTGTGAGTTTGATCCCTTTGGGAAAACTGGGAAGTTCCTAGGGCATTCACATGGCTGAGATTTTCCAAGAATGGAAAGCGAAGCATGGGTCAGCCCGGCCACGAAAGACATGCCTCTGGTCTAAAATGCTGCCATGAGGGACACCGAATGCTGGACCACAGCCAGGGCAAGTCCTACCACCAAATAAATCAAGCCACTGCCTCTGACATACGTTACATGGCTGGTTTCCTGGCTTTTCACTCGGGCTCCACGTTTCACACTCCATTTCCTGATGGAAGGCAGTGCTTTATAGACCTTCCCTTACCACTTGCTGGACAGCGAGCTCCTTAATCTCTCTGAACATTGGTTGTCACATCTGTAAAATGGGGAAAGAGTGTGCTTGCCTCCAGAATGCTCAGGGGGTTGTCCAATGACACCCCGCCAATATATTGTGTATCTGAAGGGATCAGGGCAGAGGCCGATGTGCAGTGAATTCTGCGTACCACCCATCATCATCACATAGCCGCAATCTTCTGTGAGAGGTCTGTGTTTTCCCCCAAGGTCTTTATGCCATGGCACACATTAATTGGTAGTGTTTCTTAGCAGTGTGGAAAATACCTATGCTTTCTATACTTACTCAAACACTATAGTTATTTTGCTAATATTGTTTCTGGCAATTAAATTACTTCGCCCTCTCTGGGGAGTCACCAGAGTGGGGCATATGCCACATCCGATTGTGCTGAAGGGAGAGGGTCAGGAAGAATTAGGAAACCTGTGGCGGACTCCCTCTGAAGCCCCCTAGATTCCTGCTTTCTCTTTGGCTTATGTTTCCTACCTCTCCCTCCCAAACTGTTTCTGCCCAGCTGTCCTTTACAGAGCATGCGTCCTTTTACTGCCAAGCCTTCAGACAGGTATACTCCTCTGCCGAAGCTCCCCTCCCCTCTATCTTCCTGGGAGTCCCAAACCTTTCAGTATGTGGTTGAAGCATCATCTCCACTACCAAGTGTTCCCTGCCTCTCACAATTGGAATCATTTTAACTTGGAACACTTAGCTTGCTCTTCTGCATGGCTACCAGACTTGTAATACTAAGGTCCCCAGAGGCAGACCCTGTGTCCAGATTCTCTATAGCCCCAACCCCTCCACCATATGGGCTCGGTGCTGCATGCAATAAGAGTGCATAGGTCTGATCTCACCCTGCACCCTCAGGATCTCAGGTGCAGAGGGAGAAGATAAACAGAAACCAGAGATGAGGGCAGAGAAGAGAGAAGATGGCACTGAGCAGAGAAGGTCTGAGGGAGTAGAGGTTATGAAGACAATGAAACTCAGCTCAAAGACCGAAGAGGCAATGGCGGGTGCCACACATGGAGTCAGGGGCTGCAGAGCCCCCTTCCCGTGTCTCTCCTACAGGGTGTCTAGACAGAAGACTGACTTGTATTTAAAGGGATTATTCCAGCTATCCTGCGGGTCACAGGCCACTGGCGACAAGCTTCGCCCAGAGCAGAGAGATTAATAAAGAAGCCACTATGCCCAGTAAGACATGATGGTGACTTATCCTAGGATGGCAAGGTTAGTGGGTGAGAGTCAGAGATGTCCGGTGGAGGTTGTGGGGGAGGAGATGATGGGTGGATAGCCAGGTATTCAGGCTATACCAGAGCGGAAGGGTGGAGCTGATCCCATTCCTGGAGGTTCAAGTATTTGGTGTGAATGAATCAGGACTTACCTGAAGAGCTCATTCCATCCTAGAACACTGGTGCTGCTGTTCACTGAGGTAGGGAGGACTGCAATGGAGCTGGCTTGAGAATGAGGACCCCAGTGGGCTATGACAGGAGACAGGAGATTTGAGATAGCTCTCAGATGTCCACTCAGGGGGACAGTTTGGGGTGGGCAACTATCAAGTAATGGAAGAGAGTTATGAATGGCGTGTGAGGTCATCACCATACAGACAGGAGTGATGACAGGTAGAAGTGTGTGTGACATTGGAACCTGAGTCTCTACGGTATGTGAGTCTTGGGGGCAGGAGGAAACTCAGCAAAAGAGGCAGGGACATAGTGGCCCATGGGGTCATAGGGAAACTTGTTTAATAAAACTTCAGTACCTTGAAGCTATAATGAACAATTATAATGACATTGCTTCCAGTAACTGCTTTAGGTGTGGCTTTTTTTTCTAACCCTGACTTAGGAATTTAGGTTCCCATTTAACAGATTAGAAAAATGAGGCTCAGCAAGGAAAAGCTACTTGGCCAAGGTCTCATGGCAGATCATTAGAAATTGCCTACCCTAACATGTATCTGTTGAGAGCTGGGTGTGCTTTGGTTTTGTTTGTTTATGGTTTTTTTTTTCTTTTTAAACAGTCTCATATATCCCAAGCTGGCCTTGTGCTCCCTATACAGTTGATAATGGTCCTGAATCCTGCTTCCACCCACCAAGTGCTGGCATTTCAGGCATGCACTACTACACTTGATAATGCCGGGTTAAGACTCCAAGCTGGGGGGCTCCAATGAGGGTGGAGAAGGCACTGTACAACCACAGCCACAACCCTAAACCTACTCTTTTATTTAGCAGAAATGTCATCTACCCATTTTGCAGATGAAGAAACAGAGGATTAGAATCTCACTTGATGACCTCCCCCAGGCTTCCCAAAGACAAAATAGCTGACAGAAACATGAACCTGATAACCTATCTTCCAATACGCATTTGTGATTTCCCTAAATTGCAACAGTAGATGGGACTGGGATTAAAATTAAATGTGGCTTCTCAGTTTGGAATGCTACATCTCCTCCAGGGGTCACATGCCAGGCCAGTATCACTGTAACCATTGCCTGGATCCTATGCTGGGAATGTGGAAGAAAGGGAGATCCATTCCCAAGCCAAGCTGGGTATTCCCAGGAAGTCCTTTCCCTTCCATCAGCCCAGCATCTGCCCCGCGCCAGCTCCTGCCTGGCTGCCAGATGTGCCAGCTGTGACTCTTCTCCACTGAGAGCCTCATTTATTAATTAATGTGGACGCCAAGGGGGCAACTTCTCAGGCCCAGCCTCACAGCAGATCTTGGCACATTTTTCAGACTTTGTTTAATAATTTATCATCTTTTAATCATAAAAATAATTAGCACAAGAGCAATAATCTGTGTTCTGCTGAGAGCAGACCAGCGGAGGAGTTTTTTTGACAGTGCCAGAACCCAGAGAGCCACGCATTGGCAGAGAGGCAAAGGAAGGCTGGCACAGGGCCAGGTGTCCTCTCTAGAGCTGGCTTAGGGGAGCTAGCATGGCAGAGACACTGCCTGTCTTTGAGCAGGACTTTGGGGGGACTTGAGGTCTTGCTGTTTGCTTGGCCTGACTCGCTGCCATAACCTTTGGGAAGCTGGTTCTTCACTTTTCCCATCTGTCAAATGAAAGTTAACTTAAACAACAAACACCTCAAGATCATTTTGTTCAAGGTGTCATGAAACAGTGATGTAGCAAATATAGACATAGTGATTTGTAACAATGAGGTTGAAGACCAAGCAAGAGAGTCTATAAGAGCCATAATGATGTCTTTCACGTCCCCCACACCATGGCCAGCAAGAGAGAATGCTCTCTTCTCAGTTCCCATAGATGTTCACAAAGCCCTGGGACAAGTATATACTGTGTGTCTTGGCACAGAGCTCCTTCCCTAAGCCTCGGGTTACCCCAAAGGAAGGTATGGTCATTTGTGGCATATAGGTATTCCAGAGAAGATCCAAGGGGCAAAATAATAAGGTCTTCCCTTGGATACACTGACCCCATTATTCCCTAAGTGGAAAGGTCACTTTAATTTATCCAGTATATGAGCTCTAGGATGTGGAAGGAACAGCTATATGCTTGGTGTCTCACACACCTCATAAAGAATGGACAACTTGGGGCTGGAGAGATGGCTCAGTGGGTAAGAGCACTGACTGCTCTTCCAGAGGTCCTGAGTTCAATTCCCAGCAGCCACATGGTGGCTCACAACCATCTGTAATGGGATCTGACACACTCTTCTGGTGTGTCTGAAGATAGCTATAGTGTACTTATATACATAAAGAATGGACAACTTAAAAATGTCAGCTCCAGGGACCTATGTTAAGGAGAAAATCCAACCTGTATAAGAAGATACACATTCCCCCAGGATGATGGTAGATTTGGTGTAAGAGGGGCTTCAGACAGGACCACAGCAGATCATGGAAGTGATTCTGAGTCTTGCAGGTTCAAGTGTAAGCCCTTGGCCTCCGGGCACCTCAATCTCATCATGTATGATTTGGGACGCCTGTTTTAGCTTATGAGTCCCTAGACAGACCCCAAGGCAAACATTTGAGAATTAGGTAGTAGTAATAGATACTATGCCATTATCAAAGCCTGAGAGATCCCCTATCTGGTCCAGTCCCAATAGTGTTCACTGGCCTATAGTCTAGGGCATGGCAGAGTCCCTCAGAGTCATCTCCCCTGAAGGAGAAGTCAGACTCTTGGTACCCAGCCATTTCCCAGCACTTTGGCAGTCAGAGGAAGTTCCGAGAGAGGCTTGTGGACGTGTTTAGAGCTGGCATGCAGGGTCCACTGCACCCTGAGCTGCTCTAAGGATGATAGGCCCTGACATGCTTAGGAAGGAGCCCCCGTGAGCCCTCACTAAAGTCCTCCCTGGCCCTGTCCACCATGAGCTACCTTCCAGGTCTTTACAGGTTTTTACCTGTTTGTCCCTCTTGGGTCCCACTCATGACTAAGTGCACAGACACGCCCTCCTTGGCCACCTTTTCTTGCTTCTTTCCTGATGCTTCTGGCAAAGTCTGACCCTGCAGTTCTGCTTCCTGGGATCCATCTTTGGCCTGCCACAGGAGTCAGAGGGCTTCCTTTGGTCATCCCCTGGGTAGGCAGGACTCCTCTGGTCCACCATACGACTGCTTCTTGACCCATGATTTTTGATCATTGCTATCGTTCTTCCCATATCATCCAGAAGTTGTTGGTGTGGCTGGACGCTCCCCTTACCCCCCATTTCTTGTGGGATATTGTGGACATCTGTTTCGAGGACCCTTCTGAAGAACTACATAAGGTAGCAGCAGATTTGCCTAGAAGACCATTGGTATCAACAGTCAGCAATTGGGATCAGGGCTCGGATCAGTCAGGGTCAGGGTTCAGTCAAGATCATAGTCAGGGCTCAGGAGTCATTCTGAGGAATCAGGGCAAAGCCTGCGGTCAGGTTCAGGGTGGTATTTGGCCAAGGTCCAGGACCCCACTCTTCCCAATGGCTTATGTGACAGTTCATCCCAGGCCATGGAACCCACCGTTGATCCCCTACCCTGGTGTCCCTGGAAACCTCCAACTCAATCCTCCCTATGGGGGTGCCTGTATATCCTTTCACGTGTACACCCTCCTGGCCAGGCGGCAGGGATTCCCAAGTCCATCTGTCTGCTGAGCTGTCGTGGGAACCGAGCTCAGCAAATGGGCCCGAGCCGTCTCCCTCCGGAGCCTGCCTCCAGACTGTTGGCGTTCACGGCTCTGCCTCGCAGCCTCCGAGCTGGGCTCGTGCTGCTGAGCCCAAACACCGTCCACTGCTCAGTTCCAGCCAGCACCAAGCACTCCCCAGATGGGCAGGGACCGCAACGAGCCTGCCTGCCTCCTGCCTCAGGCACTGCTCGCTCCCTGCCAGAGGCCCAGGGAGATGCCCAGTCCCCAAGTACACAGGGCCAGAGGAGGGCAGCGAACTAGCCATCACCAGCTTTAGGAACTCATACATCGTTTAACCAGAGTCCCTCTGACCCCAACCCTAGCCCTGGTAAGGCTCAGCCTATTCCCCATCAAGGACCTGCCTGCCGCTCCCCACCCCACTGGACTGCTCAGAGAAATTGTGGAACCCAAACAAACCATGGTCAGTGTGTGTTCCCAGACTAAACATCTGAAATGGTCAGCTCTTGGTTTCAATACAGGATTATTACCATTTTGAGTTGTATGAACTTAGAAAAGATGTCCCACTTCCTCGCCAAGGAGTCCCAAGGTATCTCAAACACTGAACCAACACCTCCCCTTCAGCTGAAGAGGTTGAGCATCTGTCCCTGGTGACTGGATTCAGGAACAGAAAGGGAGCACAAGTCTTCATCAAGAGCCCATTCTGAAACTACACTATCATAGTTCAAATCCCAGCCCTGGTACTCACCAGTAAGCAAGTAGATACTTGCTTATTTTATTATATTATATAAAGGTATTATAATGATATTATATTATATAATGATACTTGGTATCATGAAATCAACTTCCTCATCCATCAGTGGTAGTGATGCCAATACCCGTCTCCTGAGGCTGTGAGGATTTAATTAATATCTATGTAAAACATTACATTGCATTACAGAACATTACATTAAGTTTAGTTAACCCAGGGTTGGGCCTGGTGTCTATATGAAGCTGGTAGCTGTATCTGGGCTTAGAACAATGCCTGCCACATGGCAACTATTGCCGACATATTTGCAAGTGTTTTTATTACCATGTTCATCATTTCCTGCTCAATTCCTCTCTCCCGAAATCTAGAAGATAGAATACACGACAAATAAGGTCCCTGCTCAGAGCAAGACACTGGCTCTGTTGGCAAATGAGGTTGAGGTAGACTCTGACGTCCAGGAGCTCACTTTGCTAAGGGATCCCAGGGAGAGTCCTGTTGTGAAGATATTCCCTCCAAGTTGGATGTGATTACCATCATCTCGTATCTGAGGAGGTATGCTTGCCTGTAGCAGACTTGCACAAGATCATGCCTATTGATAGTCATCTATTGTGGAGAGAGCTCACAAGGCGTTCCTCTGTGTATTTTGCCAAGTTGTCCGTGAGAAGGGCAGGACCTTCAGTGGTATAGGCTGTCCAAGGGCACTTCCCAGTGATGGAGCTGCCCGGAGTCATTCATAAAACCACCTCGGTGGACTCACTGCTACGCCAAACTAGGTACTGTGCTTGGTACCTGCTGATCCTCCCCCCGCCCCCCGAGCTGGGGCGGAACAGACACTCCTTGATGTATTCCCAGGACAAGTCACACAGCCATCAGTCACCCAGAGAGAGCTGTATCCTCTGCACCTCTCGGCACTCGCTATGTGATGACCAGCTGGGTCTAGAATGCCTGTCAAGTCACCAGAGTTTGAGTCCAGGCTCCCAGCAACAAATGGTCTTCATGAAAACTCTTGACACCAGAGAAATCTCCCTGAGCAAGTGGACCCTTCAAGGCCTGCACACCAGGCTCCCTGAGAGACTCCCTTACCTGCTTCAACAGGCTGGAGAAGAGACGCTTGTGAAACCAGACAGAGAAGACCCAGAAAGCGAAGGAACAGGATGCTGAGATGAATAGCCAGAAGAATCTTACCAGGACCCACAGGACACAAAGTGGCCTTGAGGTCATGACAGGAACAGGAAGAATGGAAGAAAGAAGGAAAACAGGCTGTGTCACTGGGGTGCTCTGGTAGGGAAGAGCTCAATAGGCAGAGGCCCTGGGTCTGACAGCCAATGGTTCTTAAAGAGCTTGAACTCTCCCAGCTTGAGCCACTGAGAGGCAGAAGGGCCCAGCCCAGTGGACAGTGGAAGCTGACCAAGGAAGTATCAAAGCCCATATACAGTCACCAGCTTAATATGGACACCAAACCTGAGTTAACTAAACTTGGCAATGAAATTCTTGGAAAATTATATGATGGTTAGTGATAGTAGTTACTAATTACTAACATTCATAGCATAGAGAGAAGCCATATGGCGTGATGGTTAAGGTTGAGGACTGCCTGGGCTTGACCTCAGCTTCAATCCTTAACGGGGTTTCCTCTTGAACAGTGCTTAGCCTCTCTGCACAAAGGTTCCCTCAACAAACGGGACTGAAGAGATAAGAACCCCCACTTGGCAGAGCTGTTAAGAGAATGACGTAATTATTAGGCAGAAAGTGTTTGAAGATGGCTTGGGGCACGATAAGAACCAGTAAACGTAAGATGCGTGTGTTAGCCCTCACTTTGTATCAGTAACCGTGCTAAGCACTTATCTGCATCACATAGAAATCTTCACAACAGGCTAAGATGGAGCTTCTATCACTCCAGTTCTTTGAGACAGGTCTTGCCATGCCTCCATGGCTAACCTCGACTCTGTCTCTTTCTGCCTCTGCCTCCTGATTTGACGGGGAGAGAAGACTGAAGTCTGCCTGAATCCCTCAGCTCTTCTGTGGCTGGACTGAAATTCAGAACTACCTGACTGGAGTATAAACTCTCTTGCCTTTGTTTGCTTTTGTGTTTTAGCATGGGGTCTTGTTATATAGACCAAATTTGCAGTCATCCACCTGCCTCTGCATCCCTCTCTAGTGCTGGGAGTTACAGGCTCCTGTCGCCAAATCCAATAAGGATTTGGGTTCCTAATTTGATGGTCAAAATGCCAACAGGACCCAGCAAAGAGCAAAACCTCAGGCAGAATGGTAGTGGGAATGGACACTAACAGTCACAGCACAGAGAGAAGTCGTAAGGCACGATGGTGGAGGCTGAAGACTGCCTGGGTTTGACCTCAACAAATTCAGGGGCCTTTAAAGGACTGGACCACTTTGATTCTTTTTATTTTTAATTAGGTATTTTCCTCATACATTTCCAATCTATCCCAAAAGTCCCCCATACCCTCCCCCCACTCCCCTACCCACCCACTCCCACTTTTTGGCCCTGGCGTTCCCCTGTACTGGGGCATATAAAGTTTGCAAGTCTAATGGGCTTCTCTTTCCAGAGATGGCCAACTAGGCCATCTTTTGATACATATGCAGCTAGAGACAAGAGCTCCGGGGGATACTGGTTAGTTCATATTGTTGTTCCACCTATAGGGTTGCAGATCCCTTTAGCTCCTTGGGTACTTTCTCTAGCTCCTCCATTGGGGGCCCTGTGATCCATCCACTAGCTGACTGTGAGCATCCACTTCTGTGTTTGCTAGGCCCCGGCATAGTCTCACTAGAGACAGCTATATCTGGGTTCTTTCAGCAAAATCTTGCTAGTGTATGCAATGGTGTCAGCGTTTGGAGGCTGATTATGGGATGGATCCCTGGATATGGCAGTCTCTAGATGGTCCATCCTTTTGTCTCAGCTCCAAACTTTGTCTCTGTAACTCCTTCCAACCACTTTGATTCTATAGAAGCATTGGAGAACCCTGAGTGACAGCTGTTCCCCCAAGCCAAGCCATGTCCTCCAGCGATGGAGCTTGGAGCCAACCATCTTCAGAGAACATTGGCTCCAGCCTTCAACCTCTACAACCCTGTGTTGGTAACCAATGGTCCCTAGAGCATTAGCTCCCAAGTGACCCCAACTTAATGGTACCCTTTGTTCTTTCTCCTCTCCTCCCATGTTCCCAAGCTGTCTGTCTTTCTATAGTGTTGTCCTCTTCTCTGTCTCAAGACCTGGTACACTAGGGAAAGCCAAGTCCCTCAGCTCTGCTCCTCTCCTCAGCCTCACTGTAGACAGGAGAGATGTGCATGCTACAATACTTACCAGCACCTTCAGTCCAGTTGCTGGAGACCTGCTATCTGGCTCAGGTCTTCCCTTCCCCTGGGTAAATTCAGCATCCATGGGAACCACCCACATAACACCCAAGCTTCCCAAGCCTTTGACCTCATTCCTAATGACTTTATCCTCCCAGCCTCAGTCTCTGTCTCACCAAAACCCTTGCTGTTACCCTAAACTGTTCCCCCTCACACCAAATTCATGCTGCCTGCCACCACTTCTCCATCCCTAAAAGCTAGCATCAGGACCAAGATCTCTGCCAGCGTCTTTAGCTTTCAGTGGGTCCATTGAGTCTGTGGTTAAGTATCTTATCTGAACTCATGCCACCTCCCCTGACTCTTCCCAGTCCCCCATCCCTTCCTACCCATTTATCAAAGTCCTGGTCCTGATGCCAACACTGCTTTCTGCATGCTACACAAAAACATACAAGTCCAACACTACTAATGTCTCATGATTCACCAGCATTCCTTCCTATCAACTGCCTCTCTTCTACTCAGATTTCCCAGCTCCACAAACTGAGTTGTTTCCATCCCTCTCTCCTTTACCTGATGACCTCGCGCCCCATTTCACAGAGAAATGGAAGTCATCTGAAAAGAATCCCACCTACAACCTGCCTATACCATATCCATCCCCGGGTACCACAGATGGGTCCTTCCTCCCAGCCCCCCTGGGCTTTGCAGCCCCTCCTCTCCCACCTGCTCAGAACCACTTACTCCATACTGTGCAGGCTCCCTCCTGTCTTTATCTTCGTCCTCTAATGATGTTTAGACATTCAAGACTCCATGGCAGAACAAGCCCTCTTGTAAGCCACATCCCCCCACTATTATACAGTTGGTGCTCTCTCTCTCTCTCTCTCTCTCTCTCTCTCTCTCTCTCTCTCTCTCTCTCTCTCTCTCTCTCCTCCACAGCCAAACTTTCCCAAGAGTTGTCTTTACTGGTATCTTTAGTATAAGGTAAGAGTCAGAATTGTGCACACTGGAATCATAGTTTGAATTTGAACCAAGTTTGAATTCTAGCTCCCTTTCTTACCAGGTGTGTGACCCCAGGCAGACTACTAACCTCTCTTAGCTGTTTCTCTTCTCTCTTCCCCAGAGTCCTTGTAAGGAGTTACACACAGGCAGTGCATAGAACAGAGCCCACTTGCAGTAAGGGTATACCTGGGGTCACCACTATTGGCTGTCATTTACTGATGCTGTGAATATTTCCGTTCATTTCGACCTTAAGTTTGCTTTTCCTTCTACCTCTTGGAGTGATCCTTTCTGGTTTATTGGGGGTTTTATCCTTCTGCCTCAGACCTGGAGGTGAAACTTCACCATGGACGGCTCATACCTGCCATGAGCCACTGCTCTTGTGATATGCCTTGGACAATAACATATGGCATGGGATCTCTCCCCAGCGTGACAGTACTCAAGTGACAGGGTCTATAGGATGGACCCTGTGAGAGGCACCAAGGCCACTAGTGACATCTTGTGAGGTGATTTGGGGACTCTGGCCTGTTCACGTACTCTCTTGCTTCTTGGCTACACGTGCATGGTTGGTTCCAGCGCGTACTCCTGGACCACGGTCATCTAACCCTGCCCTCAGAGACTCACAACCATCACTGTACCTTAGATTTGACTGGAACCAGCAAAACTGTAAGCCAGAATCCTTCTCTTTTCCCCCCTTTATAATATTCTGTAACAGTGATTGAAACCTGGCTAAGACTCTCTACAACTATGTCCAAGCAAATGCTCTCCTGTGGCTTTACATTAATATTCTACTCAGCATTGCACTGAGGTGTGTCAAGAGCCAGCCTTAAGGGCTGCTGAGTTAAGGGCTGCTGAGATGGCTCCACGTGGGCCAAAGGGGCGGGGGGGGGGGGGAGTCACTGGTCACCAAACCTGACAGCCTGAGTTTGGACTCTAGAGCTCAAATGGTGGGAGGAGAATACTGACTCCCACAAGTTGTCCTCTGATCTCTCTCTCTCCCTCCCTCCCTCCTTCCCTATCCTGCTTCTCCCTCCCTCCCCCTCTGTCTTCCATCCCCCTTATCCTCCCCACTCTCTCATGTGCTCCTCTCTAATCTAATCTAAGCAACTATGCTGCTCACTTTTTCCCAGTCTCCAAGCTAGACCCTTCCTGACACTAATTTCCACCTAGCATCAACACTGATCTGTTCTGTTTTGTTTTGTTTTGTTTTGTTTTGTTTTGTTTTGTTTTGTTTGTTTTGTGTTTGAGACAGGGTTTCTCTGTATAGCCCTGGCTGTCCTGGAACTCACTCTGTAGACCAGGCTGGCCTTGAACTCAGAAATCCGCCTGTCTCTGCCTCCCAAGTGCTGGGATTAAAGGCATGCACCACCACTACCTGGTGACACTGATCTTTTAAAGACTTGGTTGCTCTCCACCACTCAGCCCTGGTCTTTTCATTGAGATTTCTTCCTAGGCCCCACATAGTAGTGAACTCTGCCACCATTCCTAGCTTCACAGCCTCTCTGCCTTCCAGTCCAACAGTCTCTTATCCTAAAATCTCTGCAAAAATACCATGGTGCATCAGTAGCTCCAGTCAGCCCATAAGCCTTTCCTGAACCCATTCATTGTGTCAACAGCATGCACAGCCTCTGTGCTCACTTCTGGAGCTAATGGGTAGACTCTTGTGTTAGTCTTTTTCCGTTGCTGGAACAAAATGCCCAAGGCTGGATAATTTGTGAAGTAAAGAAGTCGATTTAGCTCACAGTTTTAGAGGTCCAAGAACACAGCGCTGCCTTCTGCTCAGCCCTATTGAAGGCCTTCTGGCTGCATCGCAATGTAACAGGTGGCTTCACGACAAGAATATGTGCGAGTGGAGAAAACAGCCACATGGCAGGACTGGAAGCAACGGAGATCCTTTTATAGCAATCCCTTCTCACAGGAACTAAGTGGAGTCCATCAGAACTCCATCCAGCCACCAGTCACCAGGCTGCTCCTTGTAAAGGTCTTATCCTTCAACACTGTAACCTGGGAGCCAAGCTTCCAGCCTATAAGGCTTTAGGAGATACTTGCAGCATCCAAATGGTAGCAAACCCAAGCAGGAAGAAGAGCCCTGCAAATGCGAGGAGAAACAGTGCCGTCCACTGTCTCTACAGCTAGATACCGACCTGCAGGATCCTCTGCAGCTGAGAATAAGGGAGAGAAGATATTCACAGGCAGACAATTTTGACGTCAATTGGCTCTTATATCTCTACCCTCAGAGATGGCCTATGCATATTAGCATACTGGGCCACTTAGAGCTGCAGTAAGACACCCTTTTGGATGTGCCCCCTTGGCCCGCCTGTGTGTGTGTGTGTGTGTGGTGTGTGTGTGTATGTGTGTGTGTGTGTGTACATGTATGTGAATAGTCATGCATCTATGTATACATGCACACCGCATCAGAGGTTACCATCAGTAATCTTCTTCAAGCTCTGTCCATTTTGTTCAAGGGAGGATCTCTCACTGAACCTGGAGCTCAGCAATTTAACTTGGCCAGTGAGCCCTGGAGATGCCCCTGTCTTCACCTCCCCAGTAATTGGGTTACAGGTATATGTTGTTGTCCCTGGCTTTCTCTGTGGCTGGGGGGGGATTCACACTCAGGTCTTCACCCTTACACAGCAAGCACCTTACCCACTGAGCATCTCCCCAGCTGTATCTAGCTTTCTTCAAACCCCCATCTCTCATCTGTATTTGTTTGCAAATCCTCTCCCTCCACACTCTGCTATAGAGTTCACTTTCCCACCACTACCAGGGGCTCCTTTGTCAGCTTGTAACATCGTCCTCTTCCCTGATTTCGGGTACTCCCACAAGCCACTTTACACATCTTTGTTCTAATCCCAAGTCTCCTGTGGGCTGGACAAACAATAATGGAACCTAACCAAACTTCTCACAAAGTCAATGAGGGTGTTCATAGGTACCTACCGTCACGTGAGGAACGCGCACATGTTCTATGGCACTATATCTTGATGGTGCTGATAAGCCTGGCTCTTCATCCTTGACTAGGGTACTTGAGCTGCCAGAGGAGCCAAGTTCTAGACATATGCTATACCATTCTGCACTCATCTCTCTCTGTTACATGTCAGCAGAAAGGCAGAAGCTAGTCAGGTCAGTCTGTGGTCCCTTCTCCATGTGGTCCCTGCCATGGGTCACCCAGGCAGCACCAAGAATTCCCCAGGACAGCCCAGGTAAGCTGTGATTTAAGCACTGCAGATGTGGTTCAACAAGAAAGTCCTCTGTCACACCTGGGACAGCTATAACTGTCAGGTGACAGAAAGATCAGCATAAAAATATTATAAAGCAGAGCCCAAGAGAGGTTCCAGAGCAGAGCAGAGCCATAGGTGACTGTGTGTGTGTGTGTGTGTGTGTGTGTGTGTGTGTGTGTGTGTGTGTGTGTGTGTGAATATGCACATATACAGACACGGAAATAGAAGTGTGGGTTTTTGAAGCACAGGAAGACATACAGAGAGGGCTCTGTGTAGAGGAGAAAGGGGGCAACAGACTGGCTGATCTGAACTGAGGAAAGGTGCGGACAGCCCTGTGGCAGAGCCCCATGGGGCCATTGTCCTGAAGTCTAGAACAGAAGCTGTGGCTGTGACTGTGGTCTGGCATGTGGGTTTCTCTCCTACCTGGCTCATGAGCCTCTGAAGTATTCTGACCCACGGATGAGTCTGTGGTCTGATTTGTGGTCTCCCAATGTGGTCTGCCACAGATCCACATACGGACAAGGAGTCCAGAATCAGGCCAGGCCCAGGGATGTCAGATGACAGGGGCTGGGATGCACTGTCCCTTCCACAGCCTCTTAGGGGGCTGGGGGAGGCGTTGGCGGCTCCTGTGAGTTATGACTTTTATTATGCAGAAAACAGGCACATTAACTTCAGGTCCTTTGAAAAATGTGGTCCTGTAATCAGAGTCTGTGTCTGTCCTGATGCACGGTGGCACCAGGCCAGGGAAGTGCAAGGATGAAATAAACATTTAGAGAGACAACTGCATTTGCAGATCTAAGAATTGAGTTATATGCATTTCTGACAGCTTCCTGAATCACAGCCCACGTCTCCGCCTGGCGAAACTGGGACCTGGCCCTTTAACTAGACTCCATTTCACATAATTAAAGACTCACAAAATTAAATGGCCTGCATGGAAAGTGGCTTTCAGTGGACTAAATGCCGGGAGCAATCTCCTCGCTGGAGTGGAGAAGTGACACTAGTGTGCAGATCGATATCATCTCTGTTATTAATATCAAAAGCACATTACTTTGTTTTTGCCTGGCTCCCCTCCAAGCCTCCGGCCCTGCCTCGGAGCAGCCATTTGCTCGGGCCATAATTTACTTTGGTGAGTTTTTAAGGTATTGTTTTGTCAGGACCAATCACCGTTACGTTATAAATGGCTGGGAGGACCTGCGCTCTCCCTCCATGGCATATGCAGCGAAATTAATTTTTAAAAGTTTCACGTCAATTACTCCTGTCCTTGAGTTATGCAAGGGGACAAAGGAGCGGAGACGTAAGGATGTGAGTGATCTCAAACCGATGAGCTAACGACACACAGAGGGCCTAGGCTGCGGACCAGAGCAGACATGACACTATCTTTAATTGATGCATTGAATTAAACAACGCTAAAGCCAAATAAATATTGACCACTTAGCAAAAGAACCATTGATTTTTATGATGGACAACAACGCCATCCTTCACTCTGCCTGCTGGGGGGGGGTCGGAGTTGGGGGGCCTCCTTGGTTCCGGAACAGACCCTAGGCTGGATGACAGGGGGAGCGACCATAACAGTTTGGTAGAACTTGGCAACTTGTGTATGAAGGTTCTCCATGTTTCTTGCTCTCTCTTACCCAAACTCCCTTGCTCCGGTCAAACCATCATCCTATTCTTATGTGGTACTCTGCAGCCCTCGCGTATGGCCCTGCCTCCTCCTCTGCTGCAGCTCTCATAGTCCAGAAGCCCCCAACCTTGCATTGGAACCTCCACCTGCCTGCCTCCTCTGCTTTGCCCCAGAACCAAACTGCACGGCTTAACCTCAGCCCTGCACACAGAATAGATTGCTCACCTCCTTCTCTGCCTGAAAATCAAGAGGACACGGGATGGGATGGTGAACACAGAGCCCTGTGCCAAAAGAGAGAACTAGATCTCCCACCTACACTCACCCAAGATGAGCCTGCTGCTTTTCCAGACAACGTGGAGCTGCAGTCTCCTGGATACTTGATGGGCAGATATTAGAGTCAGACTTGAATATAGGAGGGAGTGCTCTGAGCCTGCAGACATTCTAGTCTGTTTCACCTCACACTGCTACCCCCAAATTCTACCCTACCCTTCCCCAGAGCGCACACTCCATGGATCCATTTCTGATGGATTCTAGACCCTCCTGGCTCTGGCACACAATAGGCTTCTTGAGAACTACTTGTAGAATGAGTGAATACTGTGAACGAGTCATTAAAGGGTGAAATTTTCCATTGTCTTTTGAGAGGAACAGGCCACCTGGTACCCATTACCCCAGAGCCACCTGTCACAATGCCTGCAGTCTGGGAGGATGTAGCAAGAACAGGACAAGTGACAGCCTTGGTCAAGTCAGAGTAGACGCCAGCTGTCTGTGTCAGGGGTTAGCCATGGCAGAATCTAGACGGTCTTGAACCTCCCGACCACACTGGGCTCCAAGATGTTTGAGCAAAGCAGATGTGGCTTTTACTAGAGTTGGGGCAAGGATCTTTGTCTCGACCTGTACTCTGATGTCAGAAGCCAAAAGAGAGTTATCCTGTCTGTAACTCAGTATTGATGAGCCTCTCAGCTATGGAGGGTTCTCTTCCCAAATGCATTGTGATACTTGTGTGTGTGTGTGTGTGTGTGTGTGTGTGTGTGTAAACTGAGGCTTGAAGAAGTGAACCACTTACCCAGGAACTTAACATCTTTACCAAATGGAGGTTTCAGTTATTTACTTGTTTCTCCTTCTCCATTCTGGCTACTCCTGTGGTTAAATATGGAGATCTTAGGATGCCATTTCTAGTATTCACTCAGAGGTTGCCAAGCCCTTGAAGCCCTAGCCAATCTGTGCCATGCACACAAGGCAGTCCAGTGTAAGAACAGGTCACACATGGCACTCAGGGTGTCCTGGGCAGGAGGAGGTGCACACCCCCTGCAGAGTGAACAGTGGCCTTCAGTCCAAGCTGGACTTTGCCACCGTGAGAAGAGGGGCAGCTGAGTTAGGCATCTAATTCACTATCCCTCCATCAACAAGCATTTGCTGAAGCAACAGGCAAGACTCAGAGCACAGATGCCTCAGCAAGCTCGCAGGTGACCGGATATAAGCTGCTATGGGTGTGGTCACGCCACCGCTGATACGCCAGTTGGTCCTTAGGTGGGATAAAGAGACAAGACATCGTTTCAATTGTCTTTAACTTTTATTTGCATGTATCTCAGGCAAGGAAATGAGCTTTTAAATACACTCCCGGCTTATGGGGAAAGATGCATAATTCTACATCAATAGATTAATTAGGATAGAGAAAACAACCACCAGACCTGGGAAGCATCTGTGACAAACAGATTTCTAGTCGTAAGTGAACATGCACAGGAACCCACAAAGCATCCCGGAAGTGTACATTTTCAAACACAAGTATTTACAAGATGTATTCTAGCAACCAGAATATATATATATATATATATATATATATATATATATATATATATATACATATATATATATATTTTTTTTTTTAACAAACACTTGTCTCAAGGTAATACAGGAATACAGGACCGGCTCTTGAGAGATATCTATTCAAATTTTAACTCTCACGGGCTATGCTTTTAGAAAACACTGAGGGGCCCTCCAGAGGCCAGGAGTCCCACAAAGTGTGGATTTGCTAGAGCCTCACCAGGAAGAACAAACAGTGCGATGCTTCTAATCTTGTTTGTTCAAACAAAGGGGACTCGCTAACGCAGTGCTTCTGCTAGCGACTCGCGTGCTCAAATAACTCACGTCAGCCCAGAAAGCATTTGCCAGGCGCCACTCCCAGACCAGGCTAGGGAAGGTCTGTGGTCTCCAAGACCATCAGAGTTAGATCTTCATGTTGGAAGGACTCCTGACCTAGTGGAAAGAGGGATGAGAAACACACTGTGTGAGCCTGTTGTTAGAACTGGTAATGGCAGTGAGGATGTGAATGTATCCTGCCACGGGTGAGGGAGGAGGGCTCCCCAGGAGCTGGATTCTGAGGACTGAACAGGAACTTTGCAAAAGGTCTGGGGTAAAGATATTCCTGGAACGCGATGTGTCGGTGTAAGACCTAAAGGAGCTAGGATGGGATATTGAATATCTGTAGAAGCCTGTGATGTCGGACTAGTAACTGGCGCAATTATTTTTTTCATGTGTATGTGTGTGTATGTGCGTACATGCTCACACGAAAGTGTGTGAAAAGCTAAAGACAACTTTAGGTGATGTCATCAAGAACAGCATCCACCTCCTTTGAGATGGAGTCTCTCCTGAACCTGAAGTTCACTTTATTTGCCTAGACTGACTAGCCAGCTCGTCCCTAGAAGTCTCTTGTCTCCATCTCTCCAACCTAAGGATTACAAGCTCATGGCACCATGCCCAGCTTGTTTGACTGAACTCTGGTCTTCATGTTTACACGCAGGCACTTAAATAATGACTGCTCCATCTTCTGACCTCAGAGCTCTTAATGGTCTCTCTGTTATCAGTACAAAAGGCAGAGAGAGACATATAAATCAAGTCAGAGTTTTCCCTAGACCCACGCCCCCAAGAGCTGCTATTGTACTTACGGGGAAATAAAAAGTGTCATCAAGATCCTGCCTGTTGTCACCGCTAAGCCCCAGCCTCCTCTGGTTCCTGGAGTTGGAAAAGTTCTCTCTAACCTCAGGGCCTTTGCACTTCCTGCTCACTGAGTATGGGATGTTCTTCATCTAGATCTTCCTATGAATGGCTTCGTCACACTCAAATCCTCCTGCAGATGTCCCCTCTTGTGCTGGAGATGGCATCTCTGTCTGCAAACCACAGCAATGGCCAGTCCCTTCCCATCGTGCCTCGTGTTTTACTGGCATCAAGGACTGTGTTGCTCACTAAAAGCCGGCACGTCTATCCATTCAGTGTGGTAACCTCTGTAGAGAGGACAGACTGGTCAGCTGGGGTCACTGCTGTGTTCCCAAACTAGGAGAGCCTAAGAGCTCAGAAACTACTTGCTGAATGAATCAACAAATGAATGAGAAGAGAAATAAACACACCCACCCAGGAGAAGAGCTGAGAGCAGCCTTCGGGCATCAGCAATGTTTAGGAAGCAGGGAAACTGGAGGAGTCGGCTGCTTTCCCTGCTGAGCCTGGTTATGAGCAGGAAGGCAGACCACTGTAGAGCAAGGATAGAGGGACAGGGATGCATGGGGTGGGTGTGGGGGCTGGAGAACGTCTAAGTGGATCCAACTCAGCATCCTGGGCCAGACTGCTCTTCACTCCATGGTGCTGGCAGGAGGCTAGTGGGAAAAATTGTGGATGGGGTTGATAGAAACCTTAAGGACCAGTTGTACACACCAGCCTACAGATCTTCCCCTCCCACCTGCGCATCTCTGCATTGCAGGGAAGGACAAGTTTAAGACTGAAACCAGAAGGGACTCGGGACAACCCAGGCCAGGCTAAAATGCTTACACTCCACCTAACTCTGTTCTTGCTTGCACAGAGAACAATTCCTATCAAGAGTCTACCAAAGCTCCACTCTGCCCTCAAAGGCCAGCTGGGGAAAGAGACTTCTAGGAGCTTCTCCTGACCCTCCTCTGCTCCTGCCAACCTTTGCCAAGCTGGGTTTGCAGGTCATCCCTCGCCAGCCTGTATCCCAGTCACTCTGACCCTTACCTCGGGAAGCAGCTCAGTCAGTCACTAGGAAGCCTCCTTCAACCTGCTTCCACATCTGTAAAATGGGGGCAATAACAGACACCTGTGCGAGGGTGTTCTGAAGCTTTCTGGAGAATGTCTGCAGCTGGTGAGTGATGGGTGTTTCACAGATACTAGACAGGATGGCAGCAAAGAGGAAACATTTCCGAATCTCCCCCAAATGCCTGCCAGGTGGCTAGGTGGGCGGCCGCTGGTGAGAAAACAAAACAACGAAACAAAAACTCCGGGCCTCAGAATCCAAAATCCTGGCTCTGACACTGTTGTTTGAGCAGGTGTCACACACTCTCAGGCCCCTCCCTCCTGCAGGATGGAGTTCCTAAAACCATCCTCAGAGGACTGTTGGGACTGACGGTATTCAGTCCTCTTTCCAGTGAATCAAGAATATGTCAGACACCAGCCTGAGCGCTAAGTTAGACTTCGGATGATCCAGGGTCTGATGCCTGTAAGGAGAAAGGGAAGAGGGCGGGGATAAGAAACAGCAACTGGGACAGCTCAGGTCATGCAGGCATCCAGGCTCATCCTCAACAGGATCCATCCAGGGCCTGCTCTGTGCCAGCCCTCCAGATAGACAAGTGAGACGCTTGCCCTAATGACGTTACTAACAGTTAGCTAATGTGCACAAGTGTTGACTGCATGACCTTGGCTTTAAGTTCTTCACACTTCCCAAAGCCCAGGTACAACTGACAGCTCTCTCCCACAGTGGCAGCCAAGATTCTATGAATTAATGTGCTAGGAGCATGGAGCAGAGAGGCCTGGCATCTCACATGTGGTCAATAAATGGGAGCCCTAATTCTATTTATCAGCTCAAGAGGTAACACCAGGCGTTTAGAGCCCCGAGTGTTTGATCTCGTTTAATCATTTAATCCAGGGAGACAAGTGTTAAGACACGGCATGCGAAACCCGCCTATAAACTTAAAAGCTTTGCACACGTGAGTGCTTGCTGGTGTTTCACAGGGGCTGGCCGGTGACCGGAAGGCACGGAGTAGTCAGCTAGTCAGCGTGAGACTGGATCAGTCAGGAACACTTCTGGAAGGTGAGTCGGGTCATTTGGGGAGTAGGGCAGTCTCCTGCCAGCGTCAGAGGGCAGGAGGAACCACCCTCCTGCAAACCCGGATGCTTCAGTGGCTGCAGATTCAAACAGGGCAATTTAAAAACATGTAAAAGGCATAAAGCAAGAGCAGCTGTGCACAGCTGCCGCCAAACGCTCCATCGCTGCCAGGCTTTGGACTCTAAATGACAATAAACCTTCCACCCCTTATAAATTAAGCAGACTTTCAAAAAAACCATATCTCCTCCTGCAACTTTTTATGGCTGTTTGGCAACTTTAATCATTTTGCAAAATGCAATTCCTGGCCATAAATTCTCTCCCAAGTACAGATTTAGGGAGATCTAGAGGACTGCGGCGGGTTGATAGGTAAGTTTTAATCTGACAAGGCCAAAAAGTCTATTAGATTTATAGGGAGGTAGCAGATACCCTGTAATTACTCCAGGCTCGACCTCCCGGGAATCTCGAATGCATGGGGCTGGGGGTTGGGGGGAGAGACTGGGGAGGAAGCAGCCGGGGCAGCTGCAAGGGCAGGCCAGAAGTCCCATGGTTCATCTCCCTGACCCGGCCTTTCCAGCCCAGGCCATGGTCACTTCCTGCACAGGCTCTCACTTTGGGTTCCAGGTCAGTGAAGCCCGTAATTGATGCTCACACTCATGCATATCTCATCCACTGTGCCTGTGGCCGGAGCCCTTTACGAAGAGCCAAGCGCTCTGAAGGAGGTCACAGATCCCTGAGCAGGACTCAGAGTGAATGAAAGGCCCTGGGTTTCATTCAATTATACATTCAACAAGCAACGCTCCCTGGATTTGTGCTTTGTGTCGCAGGCTGTGTGAGACAGCAGGACAGGGCCGTAGAATGTGTGTCACTTTTGTATTGTACAAGACATACTGCTAAGGGCCATAGGATACAGGCTCCAGTTCTAGACACTCCATCCTGGAGAGGACCTGTTCGGCATGCTCAGGGACATGACACTGATGGCCCAATGCTAACGTGTTGACTGATATCTCTGTAGCTTCAACTTCGGCTCATGTCCGGGAGCTCAGTCTAATAGGAACCCCTGGAACAAACTAACAGCCTATGGGCCAGCACAGAGCTTTAAAATGTATAAATGTAACATGCATCTTCTCTCCCTTATCTTTTTCTTCCCTCTCCTTTCTTTCTTTTCCACGTATTATCCTTTTTCATTATTTCATATCTGGAGAATAAATTTACATTTTGCTTGGCTCTCTAGTGTGAGCTCCAGACCCTGGAGAGAGCTAAGGGTGGCTAATGGGGAAGTAAAGGGTGGCCTGGGACAGGAACCATAGCATCCAACCCATGAGCCCCTGGTAGCACGACAGACAGAAGAACTAACTGACAGGAGACACTAGGCAGATGATGCTAAGATCCTTATCTTGGACACTGAGAATCTGCTACATCACTTGGCCCATGGGAAATTAAGGCTGTGGGTGAAGTGAGTTGCTAACCTGTTAGCTTTACCACAGAGAGCTTGTCCTGGAGTCACCTGCATGACCCAGTGTTGTCACGTGTCCTGGCAAAGTGGAAGGAAGAAGATGAGTCAAGTCAGAGTGATGTCCCATGAGACAGATGTGACCAGTCAGGGCTGGCTACATGTGATGTAGGAAGGGATCAGAGCCAAAGAAACTAGGGCTAAAAGAGATAGAGTCACCCCTCCGCCTTTTAACCCCACCCACACCTTGATTTTAGTCCAATGAAAACTTAGACATCTGATCCTCAGACCATAAGATGGGGAATATGTGCTGAGACTGACAAGTACAGGAAGCCAGGACAGCAGCAACAAACGAGTGTTCACTGAAGCAGAGGCCAGGTAAAGAGAGCCACACCCAGGGTCATCCTCCGTGGTCCTCGCTGCAGTTTACATGCACCCACATGAAGGGCGTGTGAACATTCAGGGTATGTGAAGGTGGCCTTCCTGTGGGCACAGGGTACAGACAGAGGCTGCCAGAGGAAGACAAGTCCCAAATGGGTTATTTAGGGTGGCAGGGGTTAGTGGCTCACCAGGGCATGTCCTGAGAGTCTTCTGAGGTTTGTCTTCACTGGCAACCCCGGGTGTTGGATCACATGGTGTCTATGACCAGTTCCACAGTGCTCCTGCCTTCCCCTGGTAGAACCCTACCAGGCTCCTTGACCTCCACATTCCTTCATTGGTACAGTGATGGCAGTTACTGCTCTTCTTGGGTTATTCTGTGGATCAGGTGAGAAAGTTCACAAAACGCAGAGACAGTGAGTACGTGGTACTGAGAGCACTCCCTGCTAACTTTGTCAGATATGATGTAAAGGCTTGAGGGTCACTCAGAAACCCAGGCCCCTGGTATTCATACCCCTGTACTATTCCCTCCCATATACGTTAGCAGAACCTGTCACTCACTAGTAAACCTGGAAAGGTGACAGTGTCCCTCCATGCTTCATGATCACTATGTATCATATAAGCTCTGTCTTAGGAACAGGTTCTTGCTTGATGTAGCCAGCAGCCATGCTGAAGTAATTCCCAGGGCCAGTGACCATGGGCCACTCAGAATTGAGGGTCTCCTTGGCAGACAACCAGCCAGCGTCAGATCCTGAAAGGAAACAAAAGTCAGCAGACTGCAGAGAGTTCTTGAAAGCAGACACCCACCACCACCACCACCATCGCCACCAACATCACCACAACCATCACCACTGCCATCAACAATGTCACCACTACCATTCCCACTGCCATCGCCTCCCAACTTTACCACCATCACCACTGACATTGCCACCGACATCACCGCTACCACCACCCACAATTTGAGCCTCCCAATCGATGACACTTGATGGAGCTCTGTGAGACCCCAGAAGAGTAACCCGATAAGTCATCAACCCACCCCCTAAGCACAGTGTCTCCTATTACACAAGTGAAAACTGAGGGTTAAAAAAAGAGGATCCAGGAGTCCTACAGCTAGTTAATGGCACAGCTAGAGCCCAGGCCATGGCTATCCAATTCTAGAACCATTGTTACTAACCCCCCCACCAAGCAGCTTCGCTCCTCCAGAACAGCCAGCTCACCCATCACCAGACCTCCAGGTGCCGTTCTCTCCCTCTTGGCTTTCGTGTTCCTTCACACCCTCCCTCTGTTCCCTTTCTCTCCTCTGGGTCCCTTCCCATTTGTCTTAGTTAGAGTTTTACTGCTGTGAACAGAAACCATGACCAAGGCAACTCTTATAAGGACAACATTCAATTGGTGCTGGCTTACAGGTTCAGAGCTTCAATCCGTTATCATCATGGCAGGAAGCATGGCAGCATCCAGGCAGGCATGGCGCTGGAGATGCTGAGAGTTCTACCTCTTGTTCCAATGGCAACCAAGAGAAGACTGACTCCCACATAGTTGGAAGGAGGGTCTCAAAGCCCACTCCTACAGTGACTTCCTCCAACAAGGTCACATCTCCTAATAGTCCCATTCCCTGGGCCAAGCATATTCAAACCACCACAGCTACCCACACCCCACTATAGAAGAGTCACTTCATAATACTCCCCACCTGCCTGCACTTCTGTCTTCAAGGCCTCCCCTCTTGATTCCTCCCTGACAGCAAGAGGGCACCTATACAACTTTGCTTTACCTGGCCAAGCCTGAGATACCCATGCCACTCTCCTGTAATGCCACCAGAGAAGCTGAGTTCCCCGACAGGGACTCAAGCAGGTCTTCATACAGACTCTCAGGCAGGTCTTCAAAGCTCAGAGCCAGTCCCAAATCTCGTCATCTTAAAGGCAGGGCTAACGGAAAGTGCCCCCCTTGGCTGCTGTCGTCCATCAGTGGCCCTCCAGCCCTACCGCCCTTCCCCTGAAGGAAAGAGGGGCTTTAGAGATGGCAACAGAATAAAATATAGATAAGCATTAGTCAAATGAAATTAATGCTTCCAATATTGTTTTAGGGTTGCTCATATGCATCAAGCATTTATGAAGTTGCCGTTTATCACGTGAGAATATTGCAGTTATATATTAGCTGACTGTCTGGTGACCACTGCAATGGCTCTCCCTGGACCCCAGGTCGCCCTTCACAGGCAGAGTCAGCCTTGGTGACATCCATCTCTTTCCTCTGCTGACATGTCCCCAGATACTGATAAAAGGCCTTGCCCCCAACAACATATGAATATTTAAATGACAGTTAATTATTCAGCATATAATGATATGATTAGCATCCGCTTTATTGCTGGCTGTGGGCCCAGCCAAGTCTTGCCCCACACCGAGGGGGTGATGAAGAAATGCCAAAAAACACAGGCAAGCCCCAGGTCTGTGGCATCTGCAGGGACCCGTTTGGTATTTGGGGGAAATGACCCTGAGGACATCCACAGCTGTTCTGTGTCAGGTTGCACATGGGGTCTGGGAAGGAAATCCAACAGCAGGGCTTCAGAGTCTGCCAGGAGCTCCCCTTTGCTCTGCCGAGAGCTCTACAGTGGCACCACTGGATTCGGAAGCATCATGACGTCTTGACCTTCCCAACAGTCTCGCCCTTAGAAACGAAGGAAATGACGTTTCAGGTGAATTGATACACGCAAGGTCACAGAGGGGTATGAAGGGCCTGGGATTTGAGCCCTTGACTCCTGCGAGCTTGCTCTACCAGCTACAAGCAAAGCTTGTGCATCACACAGGACCGAATACTGAGACGGTGGTGCAAGCAAAGGACCTGAAGCCAGTGAGGCTACATTTGGATGGAGAGGAGCTGGGAGCAGGTTCTGCAAGATCGCACTGGAGCTGGGCATCTGGGAATAAATTAACGTGGGGTGCCGAGGGGCTGGGCATCCAGGCTAAACAACCTCAAAGAAGCAAAAGGTACGGGGTGCAAAGGTGAGGGGCACCGGAAGGGAATGTACAGGTAAAATCTGGGGAGGAAAGGGTCTCAGGGGAAGGTTACGAGGAGCCAAGATGTAACTGAGTGGTAGAGGGCTCACACAGCCAGCATGTGGGAGATGGAAGTGGGCAGGTCTCTGTGGGTTTGAGGACAGCCTGGTCTATCCAGAAAGTACCAGGACAGCCAGGGTTATGTAGTGAGTCCCTATCTCAAAAAATAAACAACAAAAAAATTAATTTCTTTCCCCACCTTGCCACCTCTGAACCTCAGCTTTTCAGCTATCAAGTAAATACCCTTCCCTCAAAATGTTTTTTGTGGGTCCAGATAAGAAACTCTGCCAAAACATGTAGAAGAATGCAAATCGATCCATTCCTATCTCCTTGTACTAAGGTCAGGTCTAAGTGGATCAAGGAACTTCACATAAAACCAGAGACACTGAAACTTATAGAGGAGAAAGTGGGGAAAAGCCTTGAAGATATGGGCACAGAGGAAAAATTCCTGAATAGAACAGTAATGGCTTGTGCTGTAAGATCGAGAATTGACAAGTGGGACCTCATGAAACTGCAAAGCTTCTGCAAGGCTAAAGACACCATCAATAAGACAAAAAAAACCACCAACAGATTGGGAAAGGATCTTCACCTATCCTAAATCAGATAAGGGACTAATATCCAATAGATATAAAGAACTCAAGAAGGTGGACTCCAGAAAGTCAAATAACCCCATTAAAAAATGGGGCTCAGAACTGAACAAAGAATTCTCACCTGAGGAATACCGAATGGCAGAGAAGCACCTGAAAAAATGTTCAACATCCTTAATCATCAGGGAAATGCAAATCAAAACAACCCTGAGATTCCACCTCACACCAGTCAGAATGGCTAAGATCAAAAATTCAGGTGACAGCAGATGCTGGCGAGGATGTGGAGAAAGAGGAACACTCCTCCATTGTTGGTGGGATTGCAAGCTTGTACAACCACTCTGGAAATCAGTCTGGCGGTTCCTCAGAAAATTGGACATAGTACTACCGGAGGATCCAGCAATACCTCTCCTGGGCATATATCCAGAAGATGTCCCAACCGGTAAAAAGGACACATGCTCCACTATGTTCATAGCAGCCCTATTTGTAATAGCCAGAAGCTGGAAAGAACCCAGATGTCCCTCAACAGAGGAATGGATACAGAAATTATGGTACATTTACACAATGGAGTACTACTCAGCTATTAAAAAGAATGAATTTATGAAATTCCTAACCATGGACCTGGAGGGCATCATCTTGAGTGAAGTAACACAATCACAAAAGAACTCACACAATATGTATTCACTGATAAGTGGATATTAGCCCAAAACTTAGGATACCCAAGATATAAGATACAATTTGCTAAACGCATGAAACTCAAGAAGAATGAAGACCAAAGTGTGGACACTGTGCCCCTTCTTAGAATTGGGAACAAAACACCCAGGGAAGGAGTTACAGAGACAAAGTTCGTAGCTGTGATGAAAGGATGGACCATTTAGAGACTGCCGTATCCAGGGATCCATCCCATAATCAGCTTCTAAACGCTGACACCATTGCATACACTAGCAAGATTTTGCTGAAAGGACCCAAATATAGCTGTCTCTTGTGAGACGATGCCGGGGCCTAGCAAACACAGGAGTGGATGTTCACAGTCAGCTATTGGATGTATCACAGGGCTCCCAATGGAGAAGCTAGAGAAAGTACCCAAGGAGCTAAAGGGATCTGCAACCCTATTGTTGGAACAACATGATGTACTAACCAGAACCCCGGAGCTCTTGTCTCTAGCTGCATATGTATCGAAAGATGGCCTAGTCGGCCATCAATGGAAAGAGAGGCCCATTGGACTTGCAAACTTTATATGCCCCAATATAGGGGAATGCCAGGGCCAAAAGAATGGGAATGGGTGGGTAGGGAAGTGGGGGGCGCTATGGGGGACTTTTGGGATAGCATTGGAAATGTAATTGAGGAAAATATGTAATAAAAATATTAAAAATTAAAAAAAAAAAGAAACTCTGCCAAGGGGGCCAGCGAGATGGCTTAGCAAGTAGAGGTGCTTGCCGTGCAAGCCTGGTGACTTAAGTTCAATACCTGGAATCTACAAAAAGGCAAAAGGAGAAAACTGACTCCACAAAGTTGTCCCATGACATCCACATGCATGCCATGGCATGTGTACCCCCCATACATATCTCTCTCTCTCTCTCTCTCTCTCTCTCTCTCTCTCTCTCTCTCTCTCTCTCTCTCACACACACACACACACACACACACACACACACACACACACACACAAGTAAGTGATATTTTTCCAAGAAGTTCCTCAAAGGGCTGGCATAGAGCAGGTGATCTTATTACATCTCTGCCATGTTTTCAAGTTGTACATCAAGGAAGTTCAAAGATCAAGGCCTGGGAGCACATGCTGTAATCTAAGACTGTATGGGGCTGAGGCAGAAGGAGCAGGTGCTGCAGCCTAGCCTGGGCTACATAGCATAATCTGTCTCAAAAAAGGAAAGAAGGAAGGAAGGAAGGAAGGAAGGAAGGGAGGAAGGGAGGGAGGGAGGGAGGGAGGGAGGGAGGGAGGGAGGGAGGGAGGGAGGAAGGAAGGAAGGAAGGAAGGAAGGAAGGAAGGAAGGAAGGAAGGAAGGAAGGAAGGAAGGAAAAGTTCAAATAAGTTTGGGCACAGTCCTGGTGCACAGCAACATTAGCAACCCAAACGCCCGGGACCTTGTGAAGCTTGTCCACCCACAGCCTCAGCAGCCAGCTGCTGACAACTAGGACTAACCAGTTTAAGACAAAATCGGGGCTGGGTTAAATTATACCAGGAGAAAACAAGTCAGTAAACTTAACAGGAGATCTGTACCAAACCAAAAGGCCTGCAGTCTTCAAAAGTTAAATATGGTAAGAGAAAAAAAAAAGGTAAGAGGGTTATTCTTAAAAGATAAAACGTAAACCATAAAGAAGTATTACCTGGGGAGATGCTAGTTCAAATGTGTGTGCATACACATATTCATATGTGTGAGGCTGCACGTGTGCATGCATACATGCATGTATAAAGCTGCATGTAGGCACATGCATTCATATGTAGAAGCTACTATGTAGGCACACACATGTTCATATGTGCAAGGCCATATGTGTATACATACATGTTCATATATATGAAGCTATGCACATACATGCACACATTCATTTGTGTGAGGTTGCACATATACACACGCATGTTTATATGTGTAAGGTTGCATGTATGCACACAGATATTCCATATGTATGAGGTTGTACATGTACATGCAGTTGATCATATGTAAGGCTGCATGTGTGTATGCATGTTGTGAGGAGACTAGAGTACAACCTCAAGTGTAACCATTCCTTAAGTATCATCTACCTTTTAAAAATAATTTCTAAAGATATATTTTATTTTTGTTTTTACTTTTTATTTTATTCTATTTTATTTTTATTCATGTGTATGTTTAAGTCTGTGTGTGGATGCTGCATGTGTTCAGGTATGTGTGGAGGCCAGAGAGGGTGTCTATCCCCTGGAGCTGCAATTACATGTGATTGTGAGCTACCTGCCTTGGGTGCTGGGAGCTGAATGGAAGTTCCCTAAAAGAGCAGTAAACACTCTGAAGCCATAGCCATCTCTCCAGCCCCAGGCACCATTTTTTCAGACAGGTTCTCTCACTGGCCTGGAGCTCAAGTAGGCTAAAACTGGCTGTCCCACAAGCAGGGAGCTGTCTGTCACCACCTCCCCAACCCTGGGATTACAAAGTGTCACCACCATACCCACCTTTTATTAAATAGGTTCTGGGGTCAAACTCAAGTCCTCATGCTTGCATGACAAGCACGGAACCATCCTCCCAGCCCAGAGTGCAAATGATGTACTTTAAACAAAAGATATAAAACATTATTTTAGAACAGTTGAGAAAGACGACTGAACTCAAGCGTTCCTTTGGAACTGCTATTGATCTTCTCACACGAGACGTTATAACTGTAAAGGATGTTTTTATTCTTAAGGTTATCAGGAGTATTTGGAGATGAGAGCCACAATATCCAAACTCACCTGGAAATACTGTATCAAAAAGAGCCGGCTGCAACAATGTAGCAACGTTTCAACAGACTCTGCAAACAGGCTTCATGGGTCACTATTCTTCCAAACTTGTCCATAGGTTTGAAGATTTCCAAAATTAAAAGTCAAGGGTGAAGGGAGAAAGTGCAGGACCCAGACTGGCCGGAAGCGAGCTCTGCCAGCTGCAGGGACCCCGCCTAGCCAATGCAGCCCGGCCACCCATGGCCAAGGGCTGAGTCACCATTGCAAAGAGTCCTTCCCCCAAGGGCTGCAAACCGGAGAGGGCAGAGGGTCAGGGGCCCAGCTGGAGACCCACTTCCCCTAGTAGGCCTCTTGAAAAGGTCAGGTCCCCAGACATCAAGAAGGAGCCCTGTCCCTGTGGAAAGCTGGAGCCAGAAACCGGCCTGCGAGGCTCACTGGGAGGTGATCACATGGACACTTGCCCCCTTGAGACAAACCACTCTTGTTCCCCCACCCCCACCCCCACTCCCACCCCCCGCATGAGCTTTAGGTCCCTGGTGCAAGAGTTTCCTTCGGTTCCTCTTCTACAGGCTCCAAAGCAGCCACCACCCACTGCTGCCTGCAGAAGGGTAAGAGAAGAGTTGTCTGACCAACCGACCATGGCGTGCTCGGGGCTCAAATCACAGCAACATCTGGGCTGCAAGGGCTGGACCGGGTTCCCAAGTGGAACAAACTAAAAACCTATGGACTTCAGCTCTCTTTCAGAGACTCCCAAATGATATTAATACCTCAGGGCTGAGGTCAAAGAGACTCATGGCCCTTTTTTAACAGATATTTCTCCAACTGACTGCCCCACTCCCAAACTCTCTTTCGCAGCCCTACAATGCTCCAGTCACACAATGTCAGGATGCCTTCAGGAAGTTTTGCTAAAAGCTGTCTTTTGGCTTGATATGGTTTGAATCCAGAACATTCCCACAGACTCTTGTTTTAAGTGCTTGGTCCCCAGCTTGTAGACCTATTTTTTTGGGCAGTGGAGCCTTTCGAAGGGGGAACCTGGCTGGTGGGAGTATGACTGTCACTAGAGACAAGCCTCTGACACTTATCCCAGCTGGCTGTCTCGGCTTTCTGGTCTACCACCACAGGAACCCCAGCTACTTCACGCTCTTACCACCATAGATGGAGCTGCCCTGCCCTGCCTTCCCTGAGAGGAAGCATGGAACTCTCCAGAATCCCTGAGCCAAGATAGGGATTTTTCCTTTTTCCTCATGAATGTTATTTCCACCAGGTGTTTGTCACAGTGACACAAAAGTAACATGCGCTCCTGGAACAAATTTAGCCATTGTAGCACCTCGCTTACCTATATTCTTCCCTGTTACATGAGCTAGCCCCATATTCAGTGAGATACAGACGTGACATTACCTCCACATCCCTCAAAATAACAGGCATAAGAAAAGCTGAGGTAGGAATAGGTGAGAGGGCAGGGGTGACTAGGTGGCAGGTCTGAGGATCTATTCAGTGGTGGGACCAATTGTTCTGAAGACAGAGTTCAATGGCCCCTGTGTGTGTGTGTGTGTGTGTGTGTGTGTGTGTGTGAGAGAGAGAGAGAGAGAGAGAGAGAGAGAGAGAGAATGAGAGAAAGAGATTGAGAGAGGGAGGAAGAGAAAAATATTGAGGGGAAGGGAAGAGGAGAGAGGGATGGAGAGAGACGGACTGAGAGATTGAAAGAGGGGGATATGATGGGGGAGGCATACAAAACACATGACATGGCGTAAGTGGTGCAAGTCGGAGGACATTCTCAGGTGTTGGTCCTTGCCTTCCACCTTGCTTGAGACCCAGCCTTTAGGTTGTTTTTGTTTCCCACAGCATACATCAGGGACCACAAGTTCATAGAGATTCTCCCATCTCTGCTTCCTGTCTCCTTGTAGGAGCACTGAGCCCTGGAAATGTGGGAGGGGAAAACGATACCTGCATCTGCGAGTAAATGGTCACTGTGTTGGGCCTTGCTGTTATGATCCTTGCTTCCCATCAACTCTTGAGATTTGATGGGAGTCTTTCTCCCAAAATTCCCAAAGAAAAGGAAAAGGGAGATTGTGCCAGGATCCCCCACTCCCGGTGACTGTCCTACATGCAAGAAAATCATCCCACTGAGCCCAGGCAGAGCTATAGACTGACCCTGTGTGCATAAACATCCAATCTCATAAGAAAGTGATTCACCTCATGTGACAGGGTATGTGAGTTCCTTTTCTCTTTAGAAGCAGCTCAGGGAGTGTAGTGCATCATGGTGGGGGGCGGGGGAGAAGGTATGGTGGTGAGAGCCACTTTGTCTCTGTTGGCTGGAGCATTGAGGTATCTGGTCACATCATGAAAGCCAGAGATGAGACAAGACTTAGGGCCAGGCTATCACCCTCAAGGCCTGCTCTGAAAAGATTGGCTTCTTACAGCTAGGCTTTGGCCCCTAAAAGTTCTACAGTTCACCACCACCACCATTAAACAGCACCAACCATTACCAACTAGCAACCAGTTAAAGTAAACATGAGTCTGTGTGGAGAGATGCCATTTCCCAGGTACCCAGGCTGCCAGCAGCCCAGAGTCTGAGATCACCTTGTTACAAACTGCAGTAGGTCTTGTGTTCTCTGCTGCACATTTCAGACAGAGCTGAGGCTTTCACTGCTGTTGGCGTTGAAAGAAACGTACCTCCTGGTGCCCACTTGATGGTCAGAGGACACAGAAAGGACACACAACAGCAGAGAGGGGTCCTGACTTCAGTCACCTGCCTCTTTACTGAGAACCTCCTTAGTAAATGCTGAGCCCTCGCTCTGTGCAGCCTGGGAAAGGCAGCATCACAGACAACGCTCAGACAACAACTGTGCTAAGTGCTACAAAGGGAGTAATGATGATTTCAACAGGCATAGCAGTAAGCCTGACCCAGCCTGAGGACTCAGGACCTGGCCAGGGCAGATGCAGTCCCCACAGCTAAGGGCTTCATCTGTGCCCAAGAGTATGGCCCAGAAGCCAACCCCAGTCTAATTGTGCAGCATTTGCATATGCACACATTTATTTATAACCATATATTTTTCTGTTTGAATGTATGCATATGTATCCGTAGATGTATTTATATAGTTATACATATAGATGCTCTGCATGGCTACTTGAGTTAAAGTTAACCATAGAGGAAATTCAGTGTCATTCCCTTCCATTTAATCTCTTTATCATGATTATATACATAAGGCATCATGTTTATTTTTATATTCATATATTTACTCTCTCTCTCTCTCTCTGTATGTGTGTGTGTTTCTGTGTGTGTGTGTGTTCATATGTGACACATAGGAGGTCAGAAGACAACTTACAGAACTTGGCTTTCTCTTTCCACCACTTGAGTTTTGAAGACTGAACTCAGGCTTGGTGGCAAGCACCCATACCTACTGAACCACCTTGATGTCCCAGGAGATCACACTTATGACCTACAGCCAGAACACATATGAGTCCTGACCAGAACAAGACTGTTGCGATCAAACATCCTGCCCCAGTGTGCCCTATGCTGCACCTGTCAGACAGTGTGTATGGAACTGAGCAAGGATGTGCCCACGGGCCTCTGAAAGAGGCATGAGGCTACAGAAGATCTCAGTGCACTTCACAGTGCGTATGTATGTGTGCATATGTATGTCAGCTCCCTGAGCTCGGGCATGCCTATGTGTGGAAGCCCTGTATTCTGTGAAGGGGAAGGGAGGTGAACACCTCATTTTCCTGGGTTGGCAGGTTTGTGGTTCCATGCCTCTGGGAGTCAGACACTTGCTACAAGCTCTGGTGTTCCTTACAGCCGTTTTGCCTGCAGCGGTTGCACAGTTGAAAAATATGGGTCCGTGTGACTGCCAGGAGCCTTGGCAAAGGCAAACAAGTAGGACCCATGGCCATTTTGCAATTCCTGCTCATTAGACATGTCTGGGGCCTTGCGCGTGAGCTCTGAGGATAAATAAGTATAAATATTATATTTGCCTCCAGGTTATCTTTAAAAATGTATTTCCCTCTCCTTCTACCTGTCTCCCAGCCCCCACCAGTAACTGTCAGAGCCTCCCAAAGCTCCTGGGTGTCAGAAATGCCACCCAGAGTGTCCAGAGTCCTTAGTGAGTGGTTTGCTCGTCCTGAACTGACTCCGTGGCCTGTTCATGGGTTGTCAGAGGCAGCTGGGAACCCTGTGAGCTTCTCGATGCCCCTGGAGCAAGAGGAAAGGGTGTGGCTGACACCTGGCACTGAGTATCTAAGCGTCAAGAAACACTACAACACAGTGGCAAGGGCCTTTGTCCTTGCCAGATGGGCCTGGTTAGCATAAACAGGGCCACACATGAACTAGGGGCATAGCAAAGGTTGCAATGTACTCCTAGCTGGCATAGTGCCACTGTGTGGGAAAAGCCTGAGATTCCCACAATGGGGCTAAAGCCATCCAGGCCATCCTCAGTGTATGGGCCACTTCGTTAAGGGAGCAAAGCCAGGGCTAGGCTGTTTCTCCACTGGTGGAATGCCTCCTGGGCAAGCACAGAGCCTGAGTTTGGGCTCAATGGCACAAAACCTGGAAGTGGCTATGTATACTCATAATCCCAGTGCCCTGTATGATAGGCACCAGGGTTACCCTAGGCTACATAGTGAATTCGAGGCCAGTCTTGGCTATATGAGACTCTGTCTCAAAAGGAGAGGTTGGGGGGAGCCCTACTCATAGAACTCAAGGAAAAGAGGGTTTGGGGAAAGAGGCTGGGCCTCCTACCATGCTCTGAGCTGCCTGTGACTGGGTTTTAGGGAACAGGTATTTTTAGGAGGCTGCCTGTGCAGTCTGCTGATTCCCTACACTGAGAGTCACTGAGGTAAGGTTAAAAAAACATGGAGGGAGGTATGCCCAGCTCCTCAAGCTTCAAAGGGGGTGGTAAACCCTAGAAACTGCGCTGCTCCCGTCTTCTATGAAGGCCCCCCTCCTCTTCAGGGTCCCCATGAAGAGTCCACTCTTCTACCTACATCGGCCTTTCAGTGGTCCAGGGAAATACAGCTCAAAGCTAGGTCTTCAGGCTGCTGAGACCCCCACCCCCTTCATGGGACAGCATCTCCTCACTGGCACAAGTCAAGGCTAGTGTCGTCCAAATGTGCCCCATCTGCCACTGCCATCTCCAATGGGGGACATAGTGGCATCTGCTCAGCATCCACCCAGAACAGCAGGCTGTGGATTGGTGCAGTCGTCGTGGGAGAAACCATCTTTCTCCCCTCAGGTCTGTCTGCCTTGGGACTCAGTAGGTAGAGTGAGTCTCTAAGGCATCAGAGATTGTACATCAGCACAAGGAAACATCATCTCTATGTGACATGACAGTAACAGCTACCACTTGTTTGCTACCTATGACTAGTCTAAACCTGTCGTAACGATAGTGTTCTTTTCAGGCTTCTATGTCAGGTTTGGTTTATCCCCAGCCCGACATAGAAGGAAGTCTATATGACACTTAAAAAGGAAATAGTGAGGTGAGGTGATGCACACATTTAATCCCAGCACTCGGGAGGCAGGGGCAGGCAGGTCTCTGTGAGTTCAAGGCCAGCCCGGTCTAACCTGAGCCAAAGTTTTAAGTTTTAATTACTTTGCCTAAGAGATCCATAAAACAAAAATGCTGCTTAGCTGTAAGCCCCTTACAGAAGAAAGATATTCCCTGAGATGCTGGAGGCTATTTATGTCAGATAACAAGCCGCGTGCTTCTGCTTCCTGAAACAAGTGTGTTTGACTCAACTGTAGTGGATGTGCTTGACCACGTGTAGTCAGGAGGTACATGGGCAGGAAATACCTCAGGACGTACATTTGCCCCTGACTGGGCATGATGGGACATACTGTGGCCTTACAGGTTTGTCCTTTTAAGCCTCTCCATAATATGACTCATAGCCATTTTCTGGGGACCCTAGAATGCACCTTGCCAGACAGAGTCCGTCATCCTGGCCAGCATTTAATTAAACTTGCTTCAAATCTGACTCAAAACTGTAGGAGTGGTCATAGTCTCAATCCGTGGGATTAATCACACATAGGGAGTTCTAGGACAGCCAGGACTACATAGTGAGCCTTGTCTCAAAAACAAAACAAACAAAACAGATACAAATGAACAGATGATTCATGCTTCAAGCTTTAGATGTAGCCATATGATTGATCCAATGGCTGGAACCTGCTACTGTCGCCTTACAAAGACAGAAGGAGACCTCACCCACCTTCTGAAGGCAAGAGGGTGAAAATCTGGAAAGAATCTGTCTCTGTCTCTGTGTGTGTGTGTGTGTGTGTGTGTGTGTGCATGTGTTTGTCTCGCTCTGTGTGCATGTGCACACACATGTGTAGACACTGAATGTAGAGACCACAGGTAAACACTTGGTGTCTTCCTCAATCACTTTCCATTTTTTTTTAAAGATTTATTTATTTATTATATGTAAGTACACTGTAGCTGTCTTCAGACACTCCGGAAGAGGGCGCCAGATCTCGTTACGGATGGTTTTGAGCCACCATGTGGTTGCTGGGATTTGAACTCTGGACCTTCGGAAGAGCAGTCGGGTGCTCTTACCCACTGAGCCATCTCACCAGCCCTCCATTTTATTTTTTGAGACAGGGTTTGGACCTCACAGATTTAGCTAGACTGACTGGTCAGCCAGCCCCAGAGGTCCTTTGCAAGTGCAGGCCCCACAGTGCTGGGGTTACAGACACAGGTCACCAGTGTGGCTTTCATATGAGTCTTGGTGATCCAAACTTGGGTCCACCTGCCCACACAGCAATCCCTTCACCACCTGAGTCATTAGACCAGCCCCCTGGGAAGACACCTGCAGGCGGGGGGTTCTTTAGCTCCTTGGCTTCTTCTAGGAGGTGCTACACGAGAGGAGAGTTTATCATTCCAACCTCTTCTAGTTTGAGCATCTACTGTTCGAAAATGAAGCATGTTTCCTCATCTGTTCTCTCCACATCTCAGCGTTCTCATCTATAAATGGGAGTCACGGAGTCTTCCGGGGACTAAAAGAGATAGAAGCTGTCTCTGCACATGGTTGGCAACCATTATGATTAGAAATCATTACTGTTTGTCCAATTCCTTCTCTCCCTGCAAACCACCATTCTTCCCGATCACTTTAGCCCAGGTCCGGCAATGACAGAAAAAAGGAAAAGCTGTCAGGAGGAGCCTGACAGAGCAAAGAACGGGAGGAGCAACTGGTGCTCCCCTTCTGGCCAAAGATGGAACTCTGTGACTGTTCTAGATTGGTTGGTTTGTCACCTCTCGTCCAATCACCTGTGAGTGGCTGTGAGCTCTACACTGACCTGTGATTTGCTTGTCCCAGGAGGGTAGAGGTGACACGGTGATAGCTCAAGATCTGGCCTTTGAGGTGACTTGGTGATTTTTGCTTCCTTCTCCTCAGTCACTTGCTCTGGGAACAAATCTGCTTAGAACCCAGGCACAAGCAACAGGACTCCAAGCCACACAGGAAATAGCTGTGGAAATAGCTCTAGCAGAGGTCCTTGCCCAGAGCCACCATTGGCCAATAAGCATCAGTTGCAAGATAGTGCCGACTGAGCGCTAGATACCACCCAAGCAGGAGAGCTGCAAGTTCAGATAGCGCCAGGCCTAGTCATGATCTGAGTACAACAGCAGGACAGAGCCCGAGTGAGAATCAGCCCGCCAACTCCAGCTTACCCTCAGAACCAGGAGAGAAAACAATGAACAACTTGTCCGAGGCCTTAAGCTTGGGGTTGGCCTATGAGCAGTAAGTAACCCACTCACTGTCAATATTATCATTATGCTTCTTGTGGCCTCCTCACGTTGGCTTGCTACAACTGGAAGTGTGTCTCAAGAACAGCGAATAGGATGGAGCATCCACATCAGCCCCTAACACTGTGTGACCCTGTTCCCACCCCACCTGACTCATTTAGTTCCTGTGTTGGGAGAAAGGATCTGATTGGTCCGCTTAGATAGATGTTCACACTTGATAAAGTTACCTGGGAACAGGAATGGAGGGCACAGGTGCCTAGGACTGTATGGAGGTTGGAATGTGTGTGTGGGGTGGGGGGAGGAATGGCAGGGTTCTCTAAGAAAGGATTTGGGACATGAAGAAAATAATAGGGGCTCTTGCAAGGCACATTTTACTCATGGTTTCTATTTTGATTTGGTTTTCTTCGTGGGCCACACAGTGCCAAAATACCTACAGGAGCTCTATCCTAGTATCCTTCCTGTTGCTACAACAAAACATCCTGACAGAAAGCAGCACAGGGGACAGGGGACAGGGGACCTATTTTGTCTTATAACCGCAGGTGGTAGTCCATGACTTCAGAGAAGCTTCCCACCCACAGACAAGAACAGAAGGGACATGGGTCCTTGTTGGCACGCTCTCTCTCTGTCTCTCTCTGTCTCTCTGTCTCTCTGTCTCTCTCTCTCTGTCTCTCTCTCTCTCTCTCTGTCTCTCCCTCCCCCCCCCCCCGGTTGCTACCCAGCTAGTTTTCTCTTACTCAGTCCAGAGCCCAGCTCATGAAATGGTGCTGCCCACATTGGGCTCTTCCCACCTTCATTAACAATGAAGACACTCTCCGACAGACATGCTGCGTGACAACTGGCTCTCCTAGGTTGTAGGAAGTAGTCAGTTAAAACAGATCATCACTAGCTCCAACTACTACACCCTCTGTGTTACATGAATTGAAAGATAGCCAGACTCCCCCAGAAGTCCTGGGGTTCACCCTAATTTGTAACCAAGGGCAAGAGATGATTTATGGGGCTGAAGCCTTGGGGAATCTTGAGCTGTTCTCAGACGTGTACATGAATAAACAATCTGTGTGTGTGTGTGTGTGTGTGTGTGTGTGTGTGTGTGTGTGTGTTCACAGAGAGTCTGCAGGATATAAATACCATCCTCATCAAATAGAGTGAAGATTCCAGAAGCTTCTGAGAGAGGGGCCATGTTCTGGACAATAGACATTAAGTCCTAGTTAGTAGAGGGCAGTCACTGGGCAAATGCATCCAAGTTAACTCCTTAACTTCTCCAGCTTCTCTACTATCTTTTCTCCAGAGCCTTTCTTTTCTACCCTTCAACACAAACCTGTACCACACCAGATCACAGTGACCAGGCCAGTGTCCGTCCCTACAAGAGATGGCTGCAGCCTTTGCTGCCCAGAAACTTCTATTACCCACACTAATAACATCGTGAGAGATCCTCCCCAGAGCCTCTTGGGATGCGGTAGGGACACATCTCTGTCCTTCCAAGTCCCAGCTTAGCCTTTCTACATCTAGATATTCCTCTACCCACCGAAGTCTCATTGCATTCACACTTCTGCCTAGAGCTGGTTGTCTCTACATTTGGGGTGTTTGTAGCCTAAGATTGATGGCAGGACATCAGAATGGGCATGCCTGGCCCCCAGTGACCCATTAGCGGGCAGGAGGCAGCCATGTTGGTGGGGGTGGAGATCAGTGAACATCACAAACTACAAACTCCATCTTGGCCTCACAGCCATTCATTAGAGTCTGATGGTGCTGGCCAGGGTCCAGGAGAGTAAGCGGCTGATTTCTGTTCTATTATAGCTTGAGTCCATATGCAAACCAGGGGACTGTCTATAAATAAGATATTATAGTTAAATCAATATTGATTATTAGGAGTTAGTGTTATATTTAAAGCCATAAAATGGAATAAATATTATGGTAAAAGTGTCCTAAATCTCATGGGTAAATTAACTGTGTAAGACAAGGAGACGGGCCTTGGATTGTAACCCTATGTCCCAGTAACGACAAAGAGCTGTGGGGTAGATGGCTGTCCTTTGTAGAGGTAGAGAGGGTCAGAGAGGGAAAAAAGTGATTTAGGAGCGATGTCTATGTCCATTAGCCCATTCCTCAGCCATAGTCTTTAAATACTAGCTTAGGGGCTGGTGAAGACATCCAGTATATACCACGATGCTTGTCTAACAGGTACTAAGGTCTGGGCTCTAAACATAAAAATGGGTAGGAAGGTAGGCAAGCAGGCAGACAGACAGATACACAGGCGTTTATTCTGACAGTAATTTGTATTTGCCTCATTTATTTTTGTCTGTCTGTGTGTGTGGCTGAGATGGGGGTCACACGCGGAGGTGGTCAGAAGATATCTCTGGAGTTGGTCCTCTTCTTCCTTCTTTACGTGGGTTCTAGAGATCAAACTCAGCTCACCAGACTTCGTTCTGCAAGCACCTCTGCCTAATGAGCCACCCTGCTGCCACCGCCCCAATTTCTCTTTCTTTAATTTTTAAAATTAACGTGATGATTTTTAAAAAAAAAAACTTGCAAATACAAAATATCAACATTTTTTTTCTAATTTCTAAAATAATGTTTTCCTTCTTGAAACCCCTGATATTTACATCCATAGAAACTACGGAGAGGTGAAGATAAAGGAACAGGAGGAAAATAAAACCAACAGAGTCTTGGTCCCTGGTCTTTGGTCCCTGGATTTGCTTAACAAATCCCTGAGGGAACTGATGCATAAAGCAGACAGGTAGCCTTCGGCCCATGGTTTTGATAGTCTCAGGGGTCCTTGTGGCTTTTGGCCCGTGTTGAAGCCCTTTGGGAACAGAGTAGCCATGTGGAGCCTGTGGCAGAGCAAAACCCTTCAACTAGAAGCTAGGAACAAAAAGAGGAGTCCGCTGGGGTCCATTCCCCCTTCAGCGGCATGTGACTTACAGGCTCCTGCCAGGCTCCACCATGAAGCTCTTGCCCATCTCCTTGCACAAGCCAAAGAGCAACTTTGAATTTCTTTTGAGACAGAGATATTCAGGTAACCCCAACTGTTTTAGAACTTGTTGTGTAGCCAAGGGTGCTGGGACTACAGACGTGTGGCACCATGCTTGCCTCTGAAGAGCAACTTTGAGGGGCTTTGGGAGACCTCCTGACCCCAACTTACAGCCATTGCGGTCAGCATTTTGGTGGGAATCCTCCCAGATGTTTTTCTGTGGGTCTGTGTGTGTGTGTGGATAGACGTGTGAGTGTGATATATAATTCTTTAATAGCACCAAAGTCGGCAGGCTGACCTTCAGTCTAAATAGATTAATTCTGCAATGTGTACTAAAACTATACTTGAGGGCTGATGGGATGGCTCCACAACTAAGAGCACTTGCTGCTCTTCCAGAGGATCCAGGTTTAAATCCCAGCACCCACATGGTGCCTCACAACTGTCTGTAACTCCAGTCTCAGAGCATCCAATGTCCTCTTTGACCTCCAAGGTACATACATGATGCACATACATACATGCAGGCAAAACAGTAATACATATAAGATAATAAAGTAATTTTTTTTCAAAATTAGTAAAACAAAATATACTTAATTTTTTAAAAATGAGAGTGGTCCTCATTGGCTCATATATTTGGATGCTTAGTTCCTGAATGGTGGGACTGTTTTGGGAAATATTAGGAGGTATGGCTTTGTTGGAGAAGGTATGTCACTCATGGGTGGGCTTTGAGGGTTCAAAGCCCACATCACTCTCTCTCTCTCTCTCTCTCTCTCTCTCTCTCTCTCTCTCTCTCTCCCTTACTCCCTCCATTCTTCCTTCCCTCCCTCTCTCCCTCCTTCACTCCCTCCCTTACACAATCCCTCTCTTCCCCTCCTATTGCCCCTCCCCCTCCCTCTCTCTGCATCCGGCTTGAGGATAAGATATAAGTTCTCAGTTACTGCTCCAGCACTATGCCCACCTAATGCCACGCTCCTGCCATGATGATCATCGACTAACCCTCTGAAACTATAAGCAAGCCCCCAACTAAATGCTTTCTTCTATAAGTTGCCTTGGTCATCGTTTCTCCTCATGACAATAGAACGATAATGAAGACGATAACACTACTCTAGCAATTCCTTCTAACCATGTGTATGACTTGTTTCTAATACTAATAAAACTTCAGTTTTATTCTTTGTATCAATGGAACTAACTGAAAAGTGCGTACCTTCAAGAAATTAGGCTTAACTTTTCTCCAGATGGAGGAATGAAAGTTGAGACTTGGATGAGAAGCCATGTCTAATAAGACAACAAACAGATGCTGCCACATCCCTAACCAGGAGATGACTTAGCAGAGGCCGGATGGGGAGATTTGCAGAAACTGCATGCGGTGAATGCCTGTGGTCAGGAGACCTCCCCACACCACCTTCCTCAGTGGACAGAGCCCAGAGACCTCTTGCACTGTCCCATCATGGAATGGCTAGGTCTGCAGCAGTCAAGACAACCCTCAGTTGCCAGCCCTAGTTGTGAATAGTCATCTTTGCAGAGCCCCAACAGGAGGGAACTTCCCACATCCTGCTCCTCTTCACCGAGCCCATGAAGAAACATCAGGCCCTTCATCTGTCTGCAGAGATCAGGAAGATGTGAATTACAGCTGGTCAGTCAGTATCCTGAGCAAGTATCACAAGGACTCCAGGACCACTTGGAGGCCACCCGGAGCAGGGGCAGACACAGCTAATAGTAGCCATGTCCCCCTCTAACACGCTTCTGCTGAAAACTGGTTTCTGAGCTTAGTTACAGCTCAGACTTTCAAGGCTCCCAAAGCCCCTGCCTCTTCCAAGCCTGGCATCCAGCCTCCTGTGGATCAGTGTGTTGGTCAGGGCTGGACAGACACTAAGAATTCCCATGGTCTGCCATCTGCAATTTTGAGACCCAGAAACACCCCCTCTCTGAAACCTTCCCAGGTCCCCAAAGGTAACACATTGTCTTCCTTTACCTCCTCTCAGAATTCCCATGATCTTTTGCTTGTACTCATAGCACGTATTTTACCATTTCTGGTTGTTATTATTGCAAATAATTTGTGCCATAGCCGGGGATGCATGTTCATGTGTGTGCACCTGCACATGTGTGCATGTAATGGCCAGAGATCAGTCTCAGGTGCCATTTGCCCAGAAGCTACCTACCTTGCTTTTTCAGACAAGGTGCCTCACCCGTCTAAGGCTCACCAACTTGGCTAGACTGACTGGCTAATGAGACCCGGGAATCAGGCCGTAGTGAGGACACAGACTCATTTCCTCGTACATGCACATCACACACTTTACAAACTATTCTTTCCCTAGCCCTACAAATAATTTTTAACATGACACAAAACCAGGATTGCACCCCATATGATAATGAGAAGAGCTTGTAGAATAAATGAAGAAATAAATAGTCGTATACACACATTGACAGAAGGCATAGCAGCGCCCTCCATGTTCAGCCCTCAGCGGGCTAACCCTCGCAAGAGGCACTGGATAGAATGCAGCATCTGCAGAGGAAATGCAGAGCTGCCAGCATGAGCATCCTCTGCAGATGTGAGACTCTGGGGGCCCTGGTCCGACTCCATGGGCGTGAAACCTCAATGTTTCCTTGTGCCGTTTTATTGGCTTGAGCACCTGGCTATTGTTAGATCGTGACTATTCCTGGGTCCCTCTGCGGTTCTATATCAGGCATCCCAAACTGGCCTCCCGCAGGCCAAATGCATCCTGCAGCTTTGTTTGGCCCAAGCTGGTATTTTTTGTTTTAATTGACTTTAGTTGCCAGCATGCAAAATTCAAGAGATGTCACATAAAATTCCAGATTTCTGACTTCTCTTGAAAACTCAGGAGGTCTAACAATATCATGCTTAACTTTCTATGGTCTATAAACCATGGCTGGTACTGCCATGGCTTACACACAGACACATACCCACCCACCCCTACCCCACCCCACCCCACACACACATGCATGCCCTTTATGGAGCCATCTTCCCCACAAGGCCTATCTCACTGGTTTTCTGTCTGGCCCCTGAGGCTGTAACGCCTCTAGATCTCTGCTCACTGAATTTGACCACTGGGAGCAGCAGGTAGCTGAATGGGTCACAGGAGGACAGTAACTAGAAGGTTCTGGAAAAATCACTCTCCTTCAACCTACCTATGGAGAATGTGCCTTCTTCTGTAAAAACTGAACTCTTTTCCCTGTTGGCCTACAGAGGAACGCAACCATCAGTCCCCAGGGGCCTGAACAGTAGGTCTTCGTACCAAATCTTCAAAACTTAAGTAAAAGCCAGAACTAATTTGCCCACTTACAAAGAAGAAAGTGAAGTCGAAGGATATGAAATCAATCACCCAAGGCCCCACAGCTTAGCTGGCTGCCCCAAGGCCTCTGCTCTTCCTGCCTAGAGATGACTGGAACTCAGCTGGGCTGAGAAAGTCTGGAGGACTTCATGTAGTCTCTCAGCCTTGGAGGCTCTTAGGGAGTACTTACTGCTTGGTTATCACAGGTCAACAGGGATGGGAGTTCTGGCTCAGAGGGCAAACACGGCATAAGGCTCGAGAGGTGACTTGACCCCCTCCAGGTTTGCCCAATCCTTGATGGGGCCCAGCCAGTTGGCTCACCCCAGACCAGGCTGCCTTTAGGCCGGAACACTTTAGCCCCTCAGACCTCTCTACAACAGACTGCCAGAACAGGCCCATGAGGAGAGATGAAGCCCATGACTAGTAGCTTCTCTTGTCTAGGAAGGGAGCACGGAGAGTGAGGAAAGAGAGGCTTTTCTTGAATCCCCACCCCCTTTTCCTGTATCTTTGATCCCTGTTTTTTCTACCAACAAACCAGCTGACTACCTCCTAACAAGTCCTGCCCCTCCACACCCTTCCTGCTCCTTTGTACCATCCCCATCTTAGCCACCAGATGCATGGGACCCCATGTCCCCTGCCTCCACAATGATGTCTCACACCTGTTCCCCACACAGCGGCCACAGTGAGCTCCCTAACTTGTGCATCGGAACTCACTCCTCTGGATGTGAGTTGGAGGTTACGCTCATGGAACTACTGCAGCTATAGCGGACACACCACACACACACACACACACACGATCACAAATGTGCACAGCACTAACCAGAGATGCTGCATTTTGTTAAATGTTTTTAAAGGAAGTAGTGCAAATGTAGGAAGGTGATATGTTGGAATGATACAGGGGGGCATAGTTGGAAATTTTGGAGGTGGATATACTCAAAACATACTGTGTGGTTGGGCATGGCGGTATATATGCCTTTAATCGCAGCATTCGGGAGACAGAGATAGGTGGGTCTCTGTGAATTTCGGACTACATAGAAAGTTCCAGACCAACTAGCGCTACAAAATTAGGCCCTGTATATAATCATCAAAGAAAATGACTTGACGTGCTCCTAAAGGCGTCTCTTCACCTTACAGTCAAATATAAAGTGTTACGGCTCCACGCCGCAGCTCCACTGGCCCTCACCTCTTTAAATATATGATCTGCTGGCCTCCCCTCCCCCATGCACATGATGGGCCAGCAGCAACCAACCACCTCTTCACACTCCTTGAGCAAGCAAGCTCATTCCCACCTCAGATCTCACCAAATGTCCTTTCCCCTTGAAAAATCCTGCGTGGCTGCTTATTTTTGTCATCCAGGTCTAAGCTGAAATATCCCCTCCTCAGAGTCCCTCCCAGTGCCCAGGAGCTCATCTCTGGTCCCTTATGCTCATGTCATTCATGTTTAGTTTCTCCACAAATCTATCTGAAGTGATCTTAATTAAATATTTGCCTTCTTGTCAATGGAGAGTCCAAGCTCAGACACATTCTGCCTTGTTCAATATTATTTTCCCCCGTGAGTAGCTCAGAGTAACATAGTTGTCAAATTAATTAATTAATCAGTTATCCAAGCGAAAGATGATCTGGGCACATAAGAACGCATGTGCATCAAGAGAGAAATGGAAATCTGAGAAGTGGTGCAAGAACAGGAATCGAGAAGCCAGTTACAGAGAGCAGAGGAGACAGCAGAAGCCTGGGGGCTGAACAGGAGGAGCTACACGTATCAGGTATACATCTATTTAGGAGTTCAGGAAAGAGATTTGGGCTGCTGGTTGATATTGGAGGAAAATATGTAGAATAAATGGGGCTTGGAGCTGTGACTTTCCTCCACCCGTGATAAGAGGAGGGACTCAGGTGACTGCCATAGCATCCCTAAATTTAGCTGGACAGATAAAATAGGACTAGAAAGGGACCCTATGTAACCAAACACCTGACAAGAGCAATTTAACTAAACTCACAGTTTGAGGGGATACAGTCCATAAGCTCGCAGTTTGAGGGGATACAATCCATAAGCTCACAGTTTGAGGGGATTCAGTCCATAAGCTCACAGTTTGAGGGGATTCAGTCCATAAGCTCACAGTCTGAGGGGATGCAGTCCATAAGCTTGCAGTTTGAAGGGATACAATCCATAAGCTCACAGTTTGAGGGGATACAGTCCACATGCCCTCCTGGTAAGAACACATGGCGGCTACACAAAGTGGCTGGGCATTACATTCACAGTCAGGAAGCCAAGAGAAATAAAAACTACTGCTCAACTCACTTTCTCTTTTTATCCTTTTTTTTAATCTAGCCCAGGAATGTTGCCAACTCTATTCAGAATGGGCCTTCCCTCCTCAATTAAACTTCTCCAGAAACACTCTCACAGGAACACCAAGAGTTGTGTCTTCAAAGTGATTCCAATTGTAGCCACACTGACAGTGTCTAACCATCATAGCAGCTAAGAGTCTGGAGAGATGGGGAAGGAGGAGAAACCCTGTTGTTGGGGAGCTTTTCAGGGAGATGGGAGCTCTGGAAGCACTGCCCTTGCAGTTTGGAGACACACGGACCTAAGCTCAGTCACCGACTCTAGACAGATAGACACCAGATTAGAGTGGACTGAAAATGGAGGTGGGGGTGGACACCAGCACAATGGTGGAGCAGAAACTCAGTCAATCTGGTCTGGATGGAAGGCCAAAGACATGGTAACAGCCAGAGAGGACAAAAGGTCAAGAATGATGATGTCACGTAACCCAAACCTTTGATTGGACGTGAGTATAACAAGGCTTAAGCTCATTTCCCCAAAGGGCTGCTGATGGCCATGCAAGTCATTCTAGGTACCCAGCCATGTCTGAGGCACGTATGAATACCACCCAAGTAAACAACCCCTTAAGCCAGGTACCAGATCCTCCACTGGGATGTAAGAACAAGGGAAGAAATGACTGTGGGAAGTACACCAAGTGATGGAGGAGGTGATTATAACCCTCTGAGTGCTGGAGGGCTAGAGATGGTCATAGGGCAGCACGAGGCTTTACTTTGTATGGTGTGTGTGTGTGTGTGTGTATGTGTATGTGTGTGTGTAGTGTGTGTAGTCTGTGTATGGAGTGTATGTGTGGTGTGTGTGTGTGTGGTATGTGTGTGTGTGTGGTATGTGTGTGTGTGTGGTATGTGTGTGTGTGTGGTATGTGTGTGTGTGTGTGTGGTATGTGTGTGTGTGTGGTATGTGTGTGTGTAGTGTTGTAGTCTGTGTGTGTAGTGTATGTGTGGTGTGTGTGTGGTGTGTGTGGTGTGGTGTGGTGTGTGTGTGTGTGTGTGTGTGTGTGTGTGTGTGTGTGTATGTGTGTGTAGTATGTGGATATGTGTGTGTGTGTGTGTGTGTGTGTGTGTGTATGGGTGTGTGTTGTATGTGTATGTATGTGTAGGAGCACTTGCCCATGCATGTCTGCGAGGAAGTCAGAGGACAACACCAAGTGTCTTCTTCTGCTTTGACCCACATTTCTTTTACTGAACCTCTAGAGCTAGTTAGACTAGTTAGTTAGTTCAGTTAGACTAGCTGGCCAGCAAGCCCTTGGACACCATCTATTTACACTCTCAATACTGAGTTTACGGATGGCACTCTGCTGTGCCTGGCTCTTACATGAGTTCCAATAAAACTTTATTTACAAGAACAGGAAGTAGGCTGGCTTTGGCTTGTGGTCCAGAGCTGGCAGACCACTGCTTTGGATCTAAAATCCCTGGCACAAGGGACAGGGAAGGAGTCCATCCCGGGCATTCAGATTCAAGCCAGAGGCCTGACCACTGTGCCTGTAAACTCACTAAAAGGGAAAGCTCCCAACTCACTGAACAAGCAAATAATAAACGAGTTTTAAAAATAATTAAAATTGAAAATTGATTGTCTGGACCAGAGCAGATTTATGCAAAGGGCCCCTGGTCTGCCGGGAGTGGAAGGAGGGTTTCTAAGCTCTGTGTTGAACAAGCTAAGCATTTTTTCAGATTATTCCCAGCATAATATGCCAAAGGGAATAGGCTCCATTTATTATTTCCTTAAAAAAATCAATGAGCTGAAACATTCCCTCTAGACCTATAATATTTATTTCAATGTTCTGTCAATAAATATAACAAGGTTAGCTTTCTATCAGTTTAGTTGGAAGAATCATTTGAGGGAAGTTCTATTTGTTAAGCTCGATTACAGAAAGCAATCAATAAGGGAAAATTCCCTGGTCACTATAGGCAAGAAATATAGAACTCAGAGGAGCCATCCCAGACAGGAGATTGATGCTTCTGCCCCTAGTCATTCCCAAAGGTGGGAAATGTGGGTGCAGCACTGAGTGAACTTGGAAACCAGAGAGTAGAAGGGATCACTCTGTCACAAAGAGACAGAAAATGGAGCCAAGTATCCCAGCACACACTTGGTACCCAAACACTGAGATACAGTGAGTTCAAAGACAGCAGGGTGAGACCCCATCTCAAAGAAACAAAATAGACAAACAAAAGGAACTAAAAGCCAAGCATTCTGACCTTAGAGTTCATCCAAGTCTTGAGTTGGGTTGGAGGCTGGGATGGGGACCCAGGGAAATGGGACGTTTGCCTCTTTTAGTTGAACTTATTTTCTAAGAGGCTGATCTCGTAGAATGTGGTCTCAGACTGGTGTTAAAATGGCAGGGAAAAGAGCCATCTGTGACTAGGAGATTGCTGGGTGCTTAGAGAGCTCACCTTTTGATTAATACACACACACACACACACTTTCTCTCTCCTAGAGTCTTATTTTGAATGCTGTTCCTGGCTTAGGCTAGAGAACTCAACTATCTCTAAGCCTTCTGAGACATGAGCCATAGAGGTCACTGACCAGTTGGCCACCTCCCCATTTACACGGCTGGATGGTGTCTTTTTCACCTCTCCAAGCTTCTTCCTCCTCTCGGAAGACTGAGGAAAATCTTGACACCTTACCCCTGGAGTACACAGAAAGCAAGGCAATCGTGACAGTGCTGGGGAGATGCCATAGCCGTTACTACTATTGCCTGAATTACTATTGGCATCGACTGAATGCATTCGATATGCCGATCGTTAAACTAAGCATGCTGCAGGTCTTATCAATTTGACTCTCACTGCAACTCACTGAGACAGATGACGTAAACATTCACCTAACAAACATCAAAGACGGCACTTGGACAAGTGATGGAGCCAATCTAGAGACGCAAAAACGAGAGAGAGAGAGAGAGAGAACGGCATATATACACAATGCAATATCATTTATGCATAAGGAAAATCAACAGTATATGATTTGGAGGGATGGGGGAGGAACCAGAAATCATCATGTTAAGTGAAATAAGCCAGGTGCAGAAAGAAAAAAAAATCACATTTTCCTCTAATAGGCAGCATCTAGCCTTTTATACAAAAGCAGAATGGGGCTATCTGAGAAGAGGAAAGAGAAGAGCAGAAAAGAGAAGGAAGAACAGAAAAGGGGGATAAAGCAGGGCAAAGAAAAACAAAGTAACCAAAAATAATAGTTAATTTTTAAAAAGAAAGAAAATAGGCTTAAGGATTTTTTTTAAAAGATTCAGAGTCACAAAGCCAAAGAAGGCAAAGATTAAAATCCAAAATTATCTAACTCCCAAGCCTGTACTGATAACCTTGGCAATCAGACTATAATTATCCTAACCCGAAAAGAGTGGCCTTCCCCATCCATACCCACGCCCACCCAATCACTACCAATCACCACCTGACGCATAAAAAATGGGCTCTCAGCACAGGAATATAGCTCAGTTGGTAAAGCGCATGTCTCACTAGTGGGAAAGCCTGAGATTGGTCCCACAACCCACATAAAAGCTGGATGTGTGGCCTGTGCCTGTAATTTCAATTCTGGGGCCGTGAAGACAGAAGGATCCTGGGGCTTGTAGGCTAGCCCATGTAGCCAGACTGGTGAGCTCCTGGTTCAGAGAGAGACTGTCTCAAAAGTTATATGAAAAACGACTGAGAAAGATACCTGATGTCAACCTCAGGCCTCCACGTGTGTGCACGTTCACACACACACACACACACTCATATGCATAGATTCACATACACACACACATGCACACAGAAACACACAATGACACATGCTCACATGCACACACTCACACACATACACACACTCACATGCACACAGAAACACACAATGACACAGGCTCACATGCATACACTCACACACATACACACTACACATTCACAAGCACACACAAACCCAACACATCCTAAGCAGGGCTCCAGCAGGCTTCTGGGTCTTCATCTCTCACCTCTGAGTCCCATAGCCTTAAATATCCAAAGACGGCTTCAATGAGTGAAGAGCCTTTGAAGACTCTCCAAAGACATGCTTCAGCAGTAAGAGGTCTTCAGCTTTTTTTTTTTTTTTTTTTTTTTTTTTTTGGTTTTTCGAGACAGGGTTTCTCTGTGTAGCCTTGGCTGTCCTGGAACTCACTTTGTAGACCAGGCTGGCCTCGAACTCAGAAATCCGCCTGCCTCTGCCTCCCAAGTGCTGGGATTAAAGGCGTGCGCCACCACGCCCGGCTGAGGTCTTCAGCTTTAACTAACTTAATTCCCTATGTGGAGACTAAATTACCCTACAGAGAAAACTGTTAACATCTATTCTGAACCAGCATTTAGGATGGGTATTAGAACTTAACTCAAACAGCTGAACAATTATTTACTGAGATCCTAATATGATGGGCATTATTTAAAAAAAAATACACACACACACTTTTTAACAGCCTCATGAACATACTCCTAAGTATCCCTCAGAATATCTACCTCTTATGAGACCCAGCATACATTCACTAAGTCCCTAGGAAGTCCAGCAGAATAGTCCTCAGGCCTAGGTCATTCTGGAACACCACTGGCACTGCCTTTAGCGGTTATTACATTTTAAACAACTATATTAGTTGATTTTCTTGTAACCAAAAGCAGACAAAAAAGCAAGGAAGGAAGAATTTGCCTTGGTTCATAGTTGGAGGCGACAGTACCTCCTGGTGAGGAAGACATGGCGGTAGGAGCAGTGTTCACCTCTCTGCAGACCAGGAAACAGAATTGGAACAGGAAGTGGGGACAGGCTATCAACTCCAAATTTAGCCCTCCAGAGATACACCTTTAGCTAGACCCCACCTCCTAAAGGTTCCACCCAATAGCACTATGAGCTAGAGAACAAATATCTGAACAAATGGTTCTGTGGGGGACATTTCACATTCGAACTATAAGAGGGACCTTAGGAAACAAGTCTCTATAGCAGTAGTTCTCAACCTCTGAGTCACAACCCCTGTAGGGATTCAAATGACTCTTTCACAGGGATCACATAACAGATATTTACATTATGATTCGTAACAGTAGCAAAATTTCAGTTATGAAGTAGCAACAAAGTGAGCTTATGGCTAGGGGTCACCACAAGATGCAGAACTGTATTAAAGGGTTGCAGCATTAGGAAGGTTGAGAACCATTGCTCTAAAGAAGCAGCAAGCATCATACAAGAGAGCTTTTGTATCATACAACAAACATAACAACCCGATGCATTGGGCCTAACCAGTCCCCAAGTGCAAATAACAGTCCCATTTCCCCAGGGTCCTGGGCCTCCAGCTAACTGGTGAAAAGAATTCCCCTCTTAAAGAGTTCCCTTCTAGTCAACTCCCATGTACCTCCCTACTGGGTAATTCTGGATGGTTTAAGATTGCCACATGATTCCCACAAATCAACGAGACCACTACTCAACACAATGACAATCAACCAAACACCACAGCGACAGAGTTTCGCAGAAGTGCCACACTGAGTGTCCAAAACAGAAGGAGAATTCCTTTGCTCTGCTAAAGAGAATAGCTCTCTCTGTTAGTTAGTTGGACTTATCTTGAGAGGTCCTGCACCAGGGCTTCAGTGCACTGTGCAGCTTCAATGGCCAATAAGCAAGCTCTCTGAGTTATATATATATATATATATATATATATATATATATATACATACATATATATATATACATACATATATATATATACATACATATATATATACATACATATACCAGCAAGAGGTCTAAGTGGGGCTTGCTGTGGAGCCAGTGATTGGCCTTGGCCTTGCATGGGACTGTGACTGAGTGAGCCGAAGCAATCCTGAGCAGATAGATCTCAATGGAAACAGGGAATCCCTGTCTTGCTGATTCTATTCCCCCAAAGTCTCCATCTGCCTCTCTCCATTTCTACTGCCAGTATCACACAAGAGCAACTCATAACCATTGCTTATCTTGGATATTATAATTACCTTTCCTCTCAACTCCCTAAATCCACTTGAGCCCCGCTAATCTACTCTTCACCCCGCCACAGGGCCATCTGTTAAAATCGGCTCATGCAGCCCACTAGCTTAACGTGAATTCCATTGGCAGAGGACAAAATTCACAATCCTACTGCCTTACTGTGTTACATCCCTGAGGCATGCACTCTGGGTGCGCAAACACTTCCCAGGGGAAGTAGGAGAGTCCTAGACATCTTTTTCTTTGTCCCATCCATCATGCAGCGGCACACCTACCTCTTTGTGCACTGGTCGACTTGCACAAACAACACAACATAGAACTCTTTGAGGTGCAATGAAAGCCCTATTATCTCTCCTGGTGGAAGGGCCCAACCTCTTGGAACTAGGATCTCTTAATTGCACAGAAACTTGAGAATCGAGGCAGGAAGCAAAAGTTCCCCAATTTGGTCCCTGAAAGTGATGATGAGAACCCAAACCCACTTTCAGCCCTTGGCTCCCAGATCCATGCATTCTGTCCCTTGGGACATACTATCACTTAAGGGTCTTTAGGGATTTAGATTACCTTAATTATGATGGGAGGACTTACCACCAGTGTGGATGGTTCCGTGCCATGGTCTGGGAACCTGCACCGAATAAATAGAAGAAAGTAAGCTGACCGCACATGGTCATCCCCTCTGCTTTCTGACTGTGGATGCATCATGGCGTACATACACATCCTGTGGGTGCATTATGACCAAGCCTGCTACTCCTACCACCGTGACTTCCCAACCATGATGAACTGAGGCAAAATTGATCCCTCCTTTAAGATGCTTTGGTTAGGTATTTCGTCCCGGCAATGAAAAAGGCAAGTAAAACACCCACAGAACCATCCACACCCTATCCCCAGACTCCCTATCTCGGATCACACCATCTTGGTTTTTCCAGTCTTCTGACCAATTCCCCAACCAAAAGTCTTTGTAGAAACTCATCTCTGACTGTTTCTTGACAACCAACCTCACACCTTAAACCATTTCCTTATGAAAGACTCCTCGATATGTAGTCTTTTAGGTCTACTAATATATTGAGCAGACCCATCCATGAACTAACTCGGGGGTTTCCCTCCATCTTCAGGCCATAGGAATCTCCTGACAAGGGAATAGATATGAACTGAGAGGAAGGTATTGGCTCTGTCAAGTTGGATGACACAGACAACTAAGCCGCTTGTACCTAAGCTTCTGAGCCTGAGTAGATCTGATTCTAGTACACCATTCCATCCTCAAAGGACTGCACATGTATCCCCTCAAGCAAGGACTTAGTTATGCTAATACCTAGCGCAAAGTGGAAATCTCTGGCCATACAGTCACTTGGTCATCCATGGTCAGGTGCTCAGTCTCTGCTGGAGTCCAGTAATACTCCAGGAACTGGTCTGAAAGCATCAGGTAGTTCTTTGCAAGTGTGCCCATAGCCTTATCCCATAACTCAAAGCATTTTCTCTGAGTCTCCTAATGAAGGTTGCCGGACTCTACTCCAGATCCCTCCAACACTACTGGATTGCATGTCATATGGTCCAAGAGGGACAGGGATGTTATTGCACCTCAGACTTGCATCTTTTTCACCTGGACCCACCCAAAACTAGCAACCTCCTAGGCTATTAGTCAACAAATCAATTAGAACACCATTATTCCCAAGTGAGAATCTAGTGCCTCATAAATCCCAAGAGGACCTACCAAGCACGATACTTCTTCCTCCATGGTTGGAAACTCAGTGGGCAAGACCTCTAAGCGTGTCACAGGTGTGCCGGCTCCTGAATCTTTGCTGGGTTTATTTCCTGTGTCTTGATGTACATATCTCCTATGAGGGCATCCAAGTCCTTGTCACTTCCTCAATCCTTCCTGGGATTGAGGGAAATGATGCCATCAGCAGAGGGGACCAGCATGGTGGATCTGGAATGTCAAGATAATCAAAGACCCTTTAGACTATAATGTAACAGAAAAGAATCAACATAGCCCCGAGGCAAGACAGTGAATATATATTGCTGTCTTTCCCATGTGAATACAAACCGCTTCTAATCCTTTTTCCTGATGTGAACTGAAAAGATCAAACGTGGTGTATCAAATGCTGGAGGCAACAGTGATCTATTCTAGTGAAGATACCAAATCCAGCAGAGAGCAGCTACAGCTGGAGATGTCATCTGTTTTCCACAGTCTGTGTGCTGGCTACTTTTATGATGACTTGACACAAGCTACAGTTATCTGAGAGGAGAGAACTTCAGCCTCCAGAAGATCAAGCAGTAGGCGAGTCTGTAAAGCCTTTTCTTAATGGGGGAGAGCCTAGAAGACTGTGGATAGCGCTCCCCCTGGGCTGTCGGTCTCAGTAGAGCCATGATGAGCAAGCTAATAAGCAGCATCCCTCCATGGCCTCTGCATCAGTTCCTGCTTCAAGGTTCCTGCCCGTGTTTGAGCTCCTGCCTTGATTTCCCTCTGTGATAGACTGTGACCTTGAAAGTGTAAGCCAAATAAACCCTTTCCTCCCCAAGTTGCTGTGGGTTATGGTGTTTCATCATGACAATGAAAAAAACCTAAGGAAGACAGCCCATCATCATAGACTTAAAACAATCTGAATGTTTCTTGAGTCCAGCCAACGACTGGTGTGGAATGTGAAGTCCCTCTGAAAAATGACTGGGGGATAGCCTACTGTAGATACTTCAACCACCATTTCTAAGTGCTAGCTCAAGGGAACTTGGCCTCCTCTTTCCATCAAAGGACTCGGTGTAAAAGGTAGCTCAGATCTGGAAAGCGAATCAAGAGTCACCATTTTTCTATGAGAAAGGCTGCTATGGGCCTCTGCCTTTTTACCCATCTAGCTCCTTCATGATGACTGAAGTCAGGCAATGCCCAGACTGGCTGTTCATGTCTAGCACCTTAGCTATCAGCATGGGGCCCTTGGGACTAAGGTTTCTCGGCTGCTACTTGGCTCTACTGCTTGATGCGGTGACCAAGTCCACTTTCCTCTGTCTGTTCTCTGCTAGCCTCTGCTATTCTCAAGCCCATCACTGCCCCGCTCATCAGGAACCCCAGCTCCCTGCCAATATCTCTTACCACCCATCCTTGTCCAGAGAAGGTAGCCATGCAGAACCCTTCAGAACTGAATGCCCCTGGTTAGAGCACCCCTTGCTTCTTTAGGGATGAGAATGTCCTCTGGACCATTCAAGAAAACATAGTTCATGACTGTCCAGTCTCATGCCACAGCTCAGATCCTCTGATTGGGTCATCAATACTCTACCAAGACAATTTCAACACCACCCTTTATTTACTGCAGGTGTGAACCCCATGGGGACATCCCAATAGCACTATAGCCCTGATAGCAAGTGTCTGTATAAACAAAGGACTCTATAGTTTTTAGGAAAATATTTTGTTTTGTTTTGTTTTGTTTTGTTTTGTTTTGTTTTGTTTCAAGACAGGGTTACTCTGTGTAGCCCTGGATGTCCTGGAACTCACTCTATAGACCAGGCTGACCTCAAACTCACAGATATCCACCTTCTTCAGCCTCTGGGTGCTAGGATTAAAGGCAATGAGCCACCACTGCCTGGCAGGAAAATATTCTTATGTCAGTAGCTGACACCCTGATCCATACTTGGGTTCCTACCCCTAGTCCCACACAAGTCCCCCACCTTCAGCTGCACCCACATGGCTCCCGCTGCTGCAGAGCTGCAGCACAGGTAGCTCTTATGTGAATAAGCTATTTCTTCATGGAGTCAAATCTGGACTCCCTTGAGCAATCTAAGCTGACTCCTGGCCTGACTCAAATTTATTCCTCCATTTCTACGTTGACCTTAAGAGTTATATGTGTGGCCAGGTGTGATGGTACACCGCTTTAATTCCAGCACTCAAAAGGCAGATGGGTCTCTGTGAGTTCAAAGCCAGCCTGGTCTACAAAGCAAGTTCCAGGACAAGTGGGGCAGTTATACGAAGGAACCCTGTCTCAGAAATCAAAACAAAACAGAGTCATATGTGGGCTGGGGGAAATGGGAGAAAGCAAAGGAAGTAGAATTTTGATGTCAGGAATTCGTGTAAAATTCGGGAAGGGCATGGCAGCCAACTTGTAATCCCTTGGAAGTTGTAAAACTTTGGAAGGCAGAGACTGGAGAATTCCCAGAACAAGGTGGCTTGCGAGATCATTAGCAGTGAGCCTTGGGTCAGACTCAATGAATAAAGCAGAAAAGCAGATGAGGGTGACCCAACACCAACCTCAGGCCTCCACATATGCGCTATGTGCACGTGTACCTACACACCTATGTGCACACGTACCTACACACGTGTGAGCCCACAAACACATGAACACACACACTCACACACAAAAATGAAAAACCATTAACACAGAGTCATATGTACAAGGATACAGTTCTGGGTCTAGTGATCCATACCTGTGACCCCAGTTCTAAGGAGGTGCAAGCAGAAGGACCAGAAATTCAAGGTCATCCTTGGTTGCAAAGTGAATTCAAGGCCCACCTGGGATACATGAGAGAAACTTGACAAGAAAGAAAGAAAGGAAAAAAGAAAGAAAGAAAGAAAGAAAGAAAGAAAGAAAGGAAGGAAGGAAGGAAGGAAGGAAGGAAGGAAGAAAGAAAGAAAGAAAGAAAGAAAGAAAGAAAGAAAGAAAGAAAGAAAGAAAGAAAGGATCATATGTTATCCAAAGTTGTAAGCAGGCATCTGTAATCACAGTGGCAGGGGCTGGGGTATTGTGAGTTCAAACTAGCCTGGATTACATAGTAAAACCAGGTCAAAAAAATAAAGAAAGGAAGGAAGAGAGAGAGGAAAGGAGGGAAGAAGGGAAGAAAATGTGAAAGGGAGAACAAGGGAAAGGGGGAGTGGAGGGGAGAGGAGGGAAGGGGGATATCATACATTTAAAATGAGTCCACCTTGAAATGGAGGGAGCCGGGTCCTTTACTACCCGGAGGAAAGCCACCACTTACCAACACTCATGGGAGCAAGAACTAAACTTCTCCTCAGCTCCACAGAACGTTTAAATTTTTCTGTTACGGTAACTATTGATGCTTCCAGTCACTCCTGTTTCCAGAACAAGCTGGTCCAAACCTCCAGAAAGTGGAAGATAATTCGGGCCTCTTCCTTTGTCGCTCTAGAATTAGCCCACCTCCTGAACTATAGGAAGTAGAAATGTCCTTCCTTTCTAAGGTAAGCCCCATCCCCTCACAGACCTGCGGTCAGAGCTAAGGCCGCAACAAGCCAACAATCTGATGTTAATGCACTCTCTCAGGTCCAGCTCTGTCGCCCTGAAGACTTCAGGTGGTTTCTAGCTTGTCAGCGCGCAGGCCAGAGAGCACTATGGACTCTTAGAAAAGTTCTCCCTTGGAACCTGGGGAACATGATGTGAGTCTTATCGAATTATTCTCTAGGTCAGTGTTCTCAATGTTCCCATCATGGCGACCCTTCAATATACTTCCTCATGCTGAGGTGACCCCCAGCCATAAAATTTTATGGCTACTTCATAACTATAATTTTGCTACTTTTATGAATCGTAATGTAAATATTTGATATGCAGGAAATCTGATATGTGACCCCTATGAAAGGGTCCTTAGACCCCCACACACAAAGGGGTCACGGCCCACTGGTTGAGAACTGCTGTTCTAGGGCTTGTTTTTTGCACCTGGGGACAGTTTCTAGTTTCTCGGGCCTCAGAAACTCAGAAACAAAAACTGGAGCAAACCACAGCCTGAGCCACACAGAAAAGGAGAGCTGTCACCGACGACACCAGTGTAGCAGCGGTCCGCTGTCACAGATGCTTTGCCGCCTTAGCACCAGCCCATCATCTGTGCAGCAGATGCATACATCACGGGCTGCTAAACCAAGTAGAGCTAGGCAGTCCCAACCCTGCTCGCCTAGAGCTTACAGTCTAATGGAAGAAACAAGTGCTCATCAGATAACCAAACAAATGAGTGCATAATTGCACACTGTGAGAAATATTCCAAGGGAATATTCGCCACGCATTCTAGGAGAGCAAATGAAGAATGAGCTGACTTGAAGGCGCCTCTGAAGGCTTAACATTTGAACTGACATCTGAAGCATGAGTAGGAGTTAACCAAGCACAAAACAGAAGGGTGGAGAAGGCACAGTCCCCGCAGATGGTAACACAGGTGCTGTGGCGTTGGGGGAGGGACAGGAACATATTGATGAAGTAAAAGGTCAGCCCAGACCACAGGGACCAAACGGGAGCCTGCAGAGGCATAAGACCGGAGAGACAGGCACTGTGGCCTCAGAAAAACTGTAAAGATGCTAGTCTTCCTTTTAAGAGCCAAGAGAGGCAGGTGAGGGGGTTTGCACAGAGATGCTATGTGACCTGACAGAGGTTGGAGGGGCTCACTCTGTCTGCAGTGCAGACAATAGATTGAAAGGAGCAGGGACAGAAGCAGAAGTGAGTTAGGGGCCCTCCCTGGGAATCCGGGGAAGGATGATGGAGGCTTAGACTGTGGGTGTACAATCAACAGGACTGGGTGATGGGTGGATAACAGGCTAAGAGCAGCTGCTGCTGGCATCTTGTGCTCTCAGCATCTCATAAAACTTGCAAGGTTCTTTTGGTTTTGAACAATGGAATCCCATCTCACACGGGTGGGGTGGGGGGCTGGGGGCCCAGATTTGGAAGTGCCTGAGACGGGAATTGCATAAAGTCAAAAGTGCCCTTGGAAAACTAAAGCCACTCGCAAAGTACAGTATCCATGAGTTTGTTTATACAGCCATGAACAGAAATTTTTAGGCACACTAAAGTTAGAGAGCCGCTGAGCTAGAATAAAGCAACAGAAGGAAACCCATATGCAAATGTCTGGGCATTCAAATCACTTGCCTTTAAGACAAGGACTCAAATCCCAGGGAGTGAATGAGGAAATGGGGAGGGGGGAGGTCCAAACAGGAGATGTGGCAAGAATTTTCTTAAAGCCCTGCCTTAGCTGAAAAACATACCATCTTGGTTTGAACACTGAGCCTTTGTGACTGTAGTACCTATTAGTGTGTGGCCTGGGTGTAGGAGCTGAATCCCAGCATCTGCTCATCTCCATCTCCAGGTCTAAGCTCAGACAGCTCAGATCCTCTGGGACCCTTCTATCAGCACAAAAGTCAAGAACAAAGGACTCTGACAAACCCCCTGTTCATCCCAGCTGAGACCGTATACCTGTGTCACCTGCTCCTCATGCGTTGGTGGGGCTCTGCCCCTTGTTTGTCCACTGCCCGATGAAGCAGACACCATCTGAAGCCTTGCCAGCACCAGGCCAGAGGGAAAGAGCTCTCTCTGCAGGCTTCACAACACGATTAGATGCCCGTGCATGGCACAGAGTCACTTCCATGCGCAGCTCATTGGCCAGACTTCATCACAAGGCTTCACCCAACCACAAGAGGGCCAAGAAGTGCAATCCTTCCATGTGTTCAGCAGGTGCACAGCCAGAAATATTTGACAAACAACACTAATGACTTCCACATGCTCTAAATGTACAGTGACAAGAGAGAGGAGAGACGAGCCTTAATTATTAAGTCTGTGTTTGGATCCAGGACCCTGTGTAACCATGTGGCTGAATAAAATTTGCCCGTTCATGCCCCAGGGGGCAGAGCCCATGCCCAGAAAAATTCCCAGGCAGCATTTGGATGTGCTATCTTGGAATTAAAGAGGAGTCATTAAAGGCTGCTGACAGCCAGGGCTTGTCTGCATATCTCTCTCTCTCTCTCTCTCTCTCTCTCTCTCTCTCTCTCTCTCTCTCTCTCTCTCTCTCTCTCTCTGTGTGTGTGTGTGTGTGTGTGTGTGTGTGTGTGTGTTCATGCATGCACCCAGGATTCTAACATGAGAAGTTGTAAGACTGGATCTCTGTCACCAAAGATCTCTGATAGTCCCTGGAAGTACCTGGCTGAGGACAATGGTCATACAACTGATTCCTTGCTCTCAAGGAACCCCCACGATGATGCTGTGGGAATCAGTGTCCAGTGGTCAGCCTCGGCCTCTTTCCCTGACATCATGATACTCCTCTTGCACAGTGGAACCTAGTCTCCTCCTTCACAATCATGCCTGTCACCATGCTCTCATCAGTAGTGTGTGGCAGGAGTGAAGACCAAGACTTAAGATGACAGTCACTTCCACTTCCTCCCTTTGGGAATCCAGTGAACTGAGTGTAAGAGAGCCAGATTAAGTAATTAAACACCATGTGGATGGGAGCCCTGGAGAGTGGGGAAACACTTGATCCCAGCTTCAAAGGGGCCCCCAGCTCAGCCCAGTCACAACAGATAATGCAGAACTGACTAGAAGAGCCCAACCAACCCATAAAACAGAAAGGAGAACTCCAGTCATTTTAAGTCGCTATTGTCAAGGCACAGTTTGTTACACAGTCACAGACAACTGAAAAACACTCACTAACTAATGTTGATTCTGAGGAGATACAGAGAAAGAATATCTAAGAACACATGAAAAGGTGTTCAACAACTGGGCTCTCTGGAGCAGCCTTTGAAACGGGGGTTTCAAAGAATGAGTTCAACTGGACAGGAGTTGCACTCTGGAGATTCCTATAAGGAAAGGAAGAAAGTCAAAAGCGAAGTTCATCAAGTGTGCTCACTAGAGGATGGGGAGGGTGGGGAGGAGAGTGGAAGAGTAGATTGGAGGTACCAATCGCAGTTAGACAGAAGGAATGCATTCTAATCACTGTGTGGGGAGTTCATTGTAACATGCTTTTAGAGGGAGCTAAGAAGAGAGGCTCTCAAAAGCTCAAACATGATGCAATGATAAAGACATGAGAATGCTAACTGCTCTGGTTTCATCAGTATACCGATTGCATATGTGCTCAAACATCAAACTGTAGCCTGGAAGCAAGTGCGACCATTGGATGTCAATCAAACATATTTATTTATTGAGAAAGATGGGATTGGACTTGCACACGTGATGGTTCGTTGTTGTCAACTTGGCACAAACTAGTCAACTGGGAAGAGGAAACCCTAGTTGACAAAACATCTCCATCAGATTGGCCTGTGGGCTCTATGTGTGGGGCATTTTCTTGATTGCTAACTTCTGTAGGAGGGCCCAGTCCACTATGGGAAGTACCATTCCCTAGGCTGATGGGCCTGGGCTGCACAAGAAGGGTGGCTGAACATGAACATGAGAGCAGGTCAGTGAGCAGTATTCCTCTGTGGGTTCTGCTTCAAGTTGATGAACTGTCACTCGTGTGAGAGATAAAATGAACCCCTTTGTCCCCAAGTTGCTTTTAGCCACAGTGTATCCTCACAGCAACAGAAAGTCTCTAGAACCGCACCTAAGACCAGTGACAGACCTTTGAGTACTTTGCAGCCACAAAGGAAAGCATTATCCTAAGCTGAGTTAAGGAGACTATGCCTTCATCAGCCAGCATTAGCTGCTGGCTATTCCAAGAGAGGTCATCACTTGAGTGGAGGTAACTGCCTGCTGTTTCCCGGTCTCCATGGAGGGATGTGGCTGGGCACACCCAGCAACTGACATTCTCAGCAGCTGAAGATAGAGGTAGCATCCCCTGGAGAGGAAGGCAGGCATAAGAACACAACCCCTTCTGGAGGTGAGCCCAAGGCACTTGAACTGAACTAGAGAGGCTCCCTGTGAAGGGAGGAAGAAGAGCTTCCAGGCAAAGGGAACATCGAGAGCAAAGAGAGGCTTCAGTGTGAGAATAAGCAAAGCCACCGCCAGCAGAACACACGGAAACTGAGATAAGAGATGAAGCAACATCGAGCCGAGAAATGTGGGTCTTCCCGGAGGCAACAGGGACTTACCGAAGAGTTCTAAGTAAGGCAGAGACTGGTAAGCCATCTCTTTCAAAAGATTTCCTCTGACAGTAAGGTGGAAGGTAAACCAGTGAGGTAAGACCAGAGGATCTAAGTTAACCCCTTGCTCCTGCCCACAAGCTGGGCCCCGCATCCTCTTCTTCATGGACAATCAGGTTATATTGCAGTCTCGTCCATGTTACTGGCCTGGTGGCTGGCTGTGTTGCAGTTGCTACATAGTGCATGGTATCTTGAAAGGTCCTTGCACCATTTGCATACACAGGACACCTATAGTCTTTAATAGGAAGAAAGTGAAGGTCAACTGCTGCCTAGGTGACCTAGGGTGTCAACCCAAATGTCTGTGTCCCAGGTATCAGGATCCCCAGCCAAACCGTGACAATTCAAAACAATTCTATTGAAAATTCTGTTTTCTCTGGAAATCCTTTACCCTGATCCTGGGTTACAGCTGTTTTTCCACCCTCCAGCTGTAGGAGAAATTTTTTTGTTGTTGTTGTTTGTTTGCCAGGAAACCCTCCCATTTCCACAGCTCATTATAGAATTAGTGATGAGGGGCTAAAGAGATGGCTCAGCAGTTGAGAGCACTGGTTGCCCTTCCAGAGGGATCTGGGTTCGATTCCCAGCACTGGCATGGTGGCTCAATTGTCTATAACTCCAGTCCTAGGAATCTAACACCTTCTTCCAGCCTCCACGTTCACTGTACACACGTGGTACACAGATATAAATGCAGGCGAAACACCCACACGCATAAAAGGAACAACTTTTAATTTTTAAAAAGTAGTGATGGATCACCTTAGCCTTTCATTGTCTTTGGCCCCAGCCACAATCATCTAATTCTAGAGACTGTCGTCACTACCTCCTCCGAGCCTCTCAAATATCAGAGAGGCTGCCTACCAGCAAATCCGCATCCACCAGTATCCCACCCTACTTCACCACTGCTAAAAGTTTTAACAAGCCACTCAGAGGCCATTAGAGCCTCCACCCACCACTAGAGACGGGCTCTCGTTACCAACAGGCCGGTGGATAATCCAGCTCTAGATTCCCATTTTAGAGTCTGTTTCCTAGGAACCACTCCCAGCACCAACTGTAGTAGTAGGTCAGGTTCCCTAGAAATAGATCAAAGATGGAGATTTGCATGCAGGGGATTTACTGGAGAGTGAAAGCAGGGACATTAGTCAAAAGGAAAGAAAGCCGGACTGGGCTGAGTGAATCCTTGAACCCTGTGCATATGCATCGCAAACGGCAATCCCTTGGAAAGTTCTAGAACAGGTATGACACTTTAGAGATAGACCGAAATTAGGTGATAGTAAACAGTCGGTGAGTCGGAACCGCCTCCTGGGAGGAATATAAACTCTAGGAGAGGCGGTTCCATTTATCAAAAGGCAGTTCTGGGAGAGAGACCATTGGATGCTATGGGCAACCAATGCTACTATCCCTGAGAACTAAACCATAGCAACCTCCTCAAGCCGCATTAGGGAACTCAAGAGGAGAATGGTGGTTGGTATTGTTCCTGAGGTCAAGTGCTCCACTGGGCTTGTCCACAGGAAGTCCCAAGAGACTACGGAAGTGGGGTGTTCATTCAGTGATGTAGTGGGAGGAGTTTCATGCAAGAGCTAAAGGAGGAGGAGAAGCAGGAGGGAAGATGAGCCTCTGGGTCATTCTAATTCTCCAGAATGGGTGGCTACTCAAGGAAACAGTGCCTAAGATAAGTTGTCTTTTAGAAGCACAGCTTTGCCAGGCATGGTAGAGACACACACCTCTAATGTTGGCACTCAAGAGGCAAAAGCTGGAAGATCTCTGTGAGTTTGAAGCCAGCCTGGTGGTCTATGTAGTGAGTTCCAAACCAGCCAGGACTACAAAGGGAGACCCTGTCTCAAAACAAAGAGAGTCTACATCTTTGAACACTACTTGCATTTGCACTGCTTGTATATGCGATAATGTATACAGATACATGTACACACACATACACACACACACACACACACAGATGCACACAGTTCTCCCAAAGCAAGAACTCCAGCTATCTGCTGCTAATAAGCAGATCTCTGTCTGAAACCACGTCTTCCTGCACACCTGTTGACCGCAAGTGCACCAGCTGGAGTCCCAGCTCCACGTTCAAGTCTATGCAGACTCCTGGGAGCAAGAGTGATGTCACCAAGAGCAACCAGCCTTCACTGATCACCAGCTAGCTACGTTTACAAGTTTGTTCATTCCTCCTCCTAACCCCATGAGACAGGTGCCTCTATTTACCCATTTCCCAGAGAAGGAAGCAAAGGTTCCAAGGAGTGAGACCATTTGTCTGTGGTTTGTGCAACTGGTTGGTGTCAGAACTGGAACCAAAATTCCAGTTAGGGTGGTGATCAAGGCAAATAAGGACACTGAGGATTGAACCAGCAGCTGATACAGTGGCACATGCCTTTAGACCCAGCACTCGGGAGGCAAAGGCAGGAGGATATCTGAGTTTGAGGTCAGTTTGGTCTACAAAGCAAATGCCAGAATAGGCAAGGCTGTTATACAGAGAAACCCTGTCTTAAAAAAAAAAAAACAGAGACAGAGAGACAGAGAGAGACACAGAGACACAGAGAGACATAGAGAGAATATTGAACTGGCTCATTCGTTCATTCATTCATTCATTCAGGAAACATTTATGGAGGACCTACTGTCCCAAGCACTTGAGAAACCTCATGCAGCTGTAGCCACAGACAGCCGTTCCCTCATGTAACTCCCTATAGAGCGGGAAAGAAAAAAGAAATAATGAATATAATATGTCAATACTCATTTGAATATTTTAAATGTATAATGGATTCTCTGGTCTGCCCCAGTTCCCCACTTTGGAACTGAGACTCCTCTCCCTTGTTATGGGAGTGTTGGTGGATGGCCATTCAGCAGTCTCTCTGCAAAACTGCTCTGAAAAGGGAGCTGCTTCACCTACAGCTACTCCCTTCCCTAGGAGAGCCTTCATCCCATGTCTGGTCAGTAGAGAATCACAAATGCCCATGCCCTGTCTTAATGCCTAGCCGCTTTGAAAGCTCTCCTGGATCCCAGGTCCCTGAACATCAGCTCCAGCCTTTGCTGTGACTGCATCAGATGGCAGCCCTTCCTCTGTCCTGGGCTGCTTCCTTCACAGGTCTGAGAGCCTTTCCTAGTACACTCCCTCCAAGGGAAATTCTCTATCACAGTCTCTTTCTCTGTGTATTCAACCTGCTATGGGAAGGGTATCTTCTAGGGGAGGGAGAGGATGGCAAGAAAAGAAGCAAAAATCAGCAGAGGAAGAAGGATCAGAGGGCAGGGCCCCATAAGGCAGCAGGCTGTGAAATCAAAGAAGATACTTGAGACAACCTCATTAAGAAGTGATATTTGAGCAAAGACTTGAAGGTGGTTGTAAGGGAGTTACCCACGTGGAAACTAGGTGGGAAAACATCGGGATGACCATGGTGAGATGGGATGACACAGAACAGTGCACATAAGAACTTGCTGGCCACTATAAGGTCCTCCGGAGGACCTGGTCTGAAATGAACCCTCCCCAGACTTCTATAGAGACCAAGAGCAGAAGCAGAGCCACCTGCCTGGAAGTCACTGCAGAGAGCCAGCTGAGGAGGACGCACCAGGGTGGCAGTGACCGGTGGCAAAGGGGGCTCAGAGGTACGCTTTTAAAGTGCAGCCTACATGTTTGGCCAATGACTGGGTGCAGGAAATGAAGAGAACACAGGACCCAAGAATAACCATGACCTTTTCTTGTCCTGAGATGGAAGGTCTCACCAAGACCTCAGACAAGGAAAAACCCACTGGAGAAGGTTCAGAGGAGACCTGATGTGAAAGCTGTTGTAGTTGAAATTGACAGAGTCACACCCATAGCACAGGAATGCTACCCAGCTGAGGGACAAAGGCTAGTGTTCCAAATGGGAATGACAGATGGGGGTCAGAGGCACAGTGGAAGTGGGCACAGGGACCCGGCTCTATAATTCCATCCCATGATGTTCCAAGACTCACAACAAGCTCCTGTGACCTCTCAACTATGCCAGGGGCCGGCGAACATATACGCAGAGAAGGTTCAGTGTGAAAAGTGTCCAAGTGGACATTTGTGACTCAGATGAGGGCTCAAATGCTGTGTCCCTGCATATGGAGGTTGTGTGTCTGTCTGTCTGTCCATATGGCCATAAAAATCCAGCACCTTGCAATGTAAATAAGGAGATGATGCCAGCCCAGAGCCTGGTACCCAGTAGTCTCCCATTGTTATGGAATGTGTAGAGTAAGCAATTAGCTGCTGTTGGTATTTAAAACATCAACAAATGCTCCTTGCCTGCTCTGAACCACATGGGTCCCCTTAAAGTCTTGTACAAATGACTCTAGAACATGAAGGTGCCTGAAACTCCCAAGTGCCCAGCTCTTCCCTGCTGTATCTGCCCAAGTGGGGGAACTCCTGTCACTGCTCAGGAGGGCGGAGAGTTAACTCTCCTTTTGCCATTAAACATAATCAGGGAGAAATCTGTGTGAAGCTTGGCGCTCTGGCCGGTAAGTGATTCCCCCAGAACAACAGATAAAAGCCCGGCACTAAAGTGCAGCCAGAAACGATGTGTAATTGCCATGAAAGAATCTTTGAATCTACACGCTGCTTTTAACTTGGGAGGCTTAAATTACAATTAATAGTTCCCTTGTAGGAGGGGGGATGCAGAGGTGGGGGTGGGGGAATAGAGGAATTCGAGGCCCTTGAGCTCAGAGCCCCAGGCTCCATCTAAGCGCTTCAGTGTTGGGAGGGGGTGGCTAAATAGTACAGAGAGAGGAGAAAACTAAAAGTGTAGCTTTCTCGGGGTCTCAGGAACCCTGATGGGTTATATTTCTTTTTTTTAATTTATTATTATATGTAAGTACACTGTAGCTGTCCTCAGATACTCCAGAAAAGGGTATCAGATTTCGTTACGGATGGTTGTGAGCCACCATGTGGTTGCTGGGATTTGAACTTGGGACCTTCGGAAGAGCAGTCGGTGCTCTTAACCACTGAGCCATCTCGCCAGCCCGGGTTATATTTCTTACAAGCTCTAAACATACTGCTTTCGGAAGAATTTCCTGGGTACTCCTGAGCGGTGGAGCCCCTCCCAACAGTACCCTGCAATGTTGCAAATAGCCAGAACCCACTGCCCCCATTTTGCAGATGGGGAAACTAAGGAGACCCCTGGAGTATAGCTAGTCTACCTGCAATTTCCCAAACTAGGAATGTCCTGGGAGCTCCTTCCTCCCACGATATCCTAGGGTAAACATGTTCAGAGATGGAAGGGTATCTGTCTGCTTCCATACCATAGGATGAACTCAGCCCACTTGCTTGTTGGCCGGTCCTTTTTTTTAAGCACCTAACCAATGAGCCAGATTTGGGGTTGGGGTGTGTAGCTCAGTGATAAGGCCTGTGCCTAACATCTGTAAGGGCCTAGGTTCCAACACCAATACTACAAAAATAAAATGAAAATAAAAAAGGATAATAAGAACCAGGTAGTAGCCGGGCGTGGTGGCGCACGCCTTTAATCCCAGCACTCGGGAGGCAGAGGCAGGCGGATTTCTGAGTTCGAGGCCAGCCTGGTCTACAAAGTGAGTTCCAGGACAGCCAGAGCTACACAGAGAAACCCTGTCTCGAAAAACCACAAAAAAAAAAAAAGAACCAGGTAGTGAGTGATGCACGCCTTTAATCCCAGCACTCAAGAGGCAGAGGCAGGCAGATCTCAAGTTCAAGGCCAGTCTTGTCGTCTACTACAGAGTGAGTCCCAGGACAGCCAGGGCTACGCAGATAAATCCTGTCTCAAACACAGCCCACCAATAAAAGATGACAATAAGAATAATTTGCTGAGCCATTCAGCCCTTCCCCTCCCCCAACACCCTCCTCCCATGGGCCTCTTGTGCTCCCCTGAGGAAACCTTCAATGTCATCCTCAGACCTGGATCAGTCCCCGATATCTTTGTCTGACTCAGTCTAGGTGTCCCCTTCTGTACTTTATGCCCACCCCACCCCCTCTCTCTATTGGGTAAAGCCATTAGGCCCAAGGCTGTAGACAGCTTCTATGGAGGAGCTGCAGTTAGGCACAATCAGAGGCCAATGTGCTCCTTTAGCTATCCACCAGGAACGGAGGGGTCTGGTCTTCAGAAGACACCACCAACACTGTGAGAAGGGGCCCAGAGGAGCGACCACACCATTCATTCCCAGAGCTTGCTGAGGGACTCCGACTCTGGTGTCAGTGGGAATTCTGAAGCTCCCGGTACATGAGCTCATGCGTGGCCGAGTGCCCAGCCCTGTGCTTCACGGCTTTGGAATGTGTTTTCTAGGCTGGCCTGCCTTGCTCCCCCCATCTCGCCACAGCAAGGGCTGCTGTCTGCTCTCGGCTCTTCAAAGCCAGGCAAATTCCAGAAAGGGTTTTTTATTTTTCTAATACTTACCAAGTCTTGGGTGTGTAGTGTGTGTGTGTGTATGTGTGTGTGTGTGTGCACTCGAGCAAGCACATGCATGCATGCACACATGCAAGCAGTATGCATACAAGCACCCAGGTCTTGCCCAAGGGGCAAAGCCCCTGTGTATGTGCATGGCCGAACCTGTGTGCACCTGTCTCCAGGCATGAGTAGACACCATGGGCATATCTGTGTGTGCTTGTGTATGTAGTGCGTGTATTCTGTGCATGAGTAGTTTTAAAGGAACGCAGTGGGATCCGCTTGGGGCCCTGTGTAGCTGAACCTTATTTATAGCTCTCCTCTGTCTGCTTCGTTTCCTCTAACTTCCCTGCAGAATGATATGAATGAAAATGACACTATTGACTATCTGGGTAACCATAAAAGACCTTATAGAAATAAGATTTTTATAGTTTGAGGACTGGGAGAATCAAAAGACTAAGAGTTATGGACTCACAGGAGAGGAGAGAATCAAGCCAAGGCGGTCGGAGGGGTCCCTGGGTGGATCGTCTGTGGGTTTTTTTTTTAAAACAAACTCATATAAATAAAGTGATTGTCTTGAAAGAGTTATGGGAGCCCTGAAGCTGGGCAATATCCCTCCTGCAGAGGCGGAGGGCAGTTTGCTCTCTGCCTGAGAGGAAGCCCTCCGCTTTAGCTGAGTTCCTGCTCCTGGCCTCCCCAGAGAGGTAGAAGAGGCAGCCACAAGCCCGACGCTGCCCTTTTGTCTCCTGGGGACCTACAGGATTTGACACATTAGTTGTTGAGCTCCCCACCAGCTCTGTGCCCTACACTGGGTGCCAACCCTGAGATCAAAACTACAGGATCTGTCCTTCCAGACTTAAGCAGAAAGGCCCCTACGACCCCAGGAAGGCACAGCATTTAAAACATTCCCTCTGCACCCACCCCCGGCTCCCTAGGAAGCTACAAGCACAACCCTGGAGACACCATGATCCATCTACCTCACCAAAAATTCCAAATCCAGTACCGATAAGCTTCAGCAACGCCCACTTAGAATCTGTATTTTCAGAAAGGAAGCAGAGACACCCTGCCCCCCTCAGAGTTTAAAAGACATGCCCACAGTCGATCGGTACGTGGAAACCAGGGTACACTCACCTACCCAGGAAAACAGGTACAGACAGGAGAGAGAGGTTCTGAAGCCTGGTGATCAAAATTCAGATTTTGGCCAGGTGGTAGTGACCCACACCTTTAATCCCAGTGGGAAGCAGAGGCCAGCCTGATCTACAGAGAGTCCTAGGGCAGCTAGAGCTACACAGAGAAACCCTGTCTTGAGGGAGAAAAAAAAAGAAGAAGAGGAGAGGAGAGGAGAGGAGAGGAGAGGAGAGGAGAGGAGAGGAGAGGAGAGGAGAGGAGAGGAGAGGAGAGGAGAGGAGAGGAGAGGAGAGGAGAGGAGAGGAGAGGAGAGGAGAGGAGAGGAGAGAAAAGAAAAGAAAATTCTGGTTTTGTTCATCCCCCCAATGTAAGTGCCGGGCTCTGGGTACACAGAACAGAATTGTTCAGTTGGAGCCCTAAGGGGGAATCACCTGACCAGCAGGAGGGGGACACTCACTAGCACGAGGGTCATGATACAGGCTAGTAGGCCTGACTGCACAATTGCCCAGGGAACACAGTCGGCCCTGATCAGAAAAGCTCTCCACAAGTTCCTGAAGTGCGCCTAGGAGCTTGTTACAAAGAGGAGGAAAAGGAACAGGGGGTGGTAAACTCCAAGGCCCCTGAGGTAAGGGGATGCATGGCAGATTTGCCACCTTGCTCAAGTCTTCATGGGATTGTTGGCTAATTCAGAATGGACTATTGGGGGCCATTCGTGAGTCACAGAAGAAAAGTGGTCCGAGCCAAGGGTCTAGGCAGTGGTGGTGACATCAGACAGGGTCACATTGGAAGTAGAAAGCCAAGGAGAGGAGAGGACAGGCTCTCGCCCAGCGCTGACTAGGTCTGAAGACTAACCTAGTTCTGCCAATGGGTTTCCAAAGAGCAGAAGGATGCCTTTTCTGACTATTCCCCAACTCTGTCTTCTCCTGCCAATCTCCCCATCTCCATCCCTGCCCAGGGCGGGGGCAATACTAGGTCCTGATACCCACACCCTCCCATCTGGAAACAAGCAATTCTGAAAACTGGAATGAAGCCATGCCACCTGACCAGGAAGCCCACTAAGAAGCAAGACACAAGGTCTCAGAAGTCCTCCCGACTCCTCTCCTCTCACTGGGAACCTAAGGACATACAGAGAGGGCCAAGGCTTGCCCACAGCGTGTCTCACTGCCCAGATTCCTCCGAAGGGATCAATTTCCCTCCATCCTGACCTTGGTGGAGAGGCATCCCGAGTTCCACCCCAGGCCATTAGAGAGCAGTGAAGGTGGAGACATGAGGAGTCCCAGCCCCCACTCCTTGCTCTGGACTCTTCCAACAGCACTGGGAAGAGCAGCCAGCGCTGTCAGCCCGGCCAGAGCTGTCTGAATCAAGGGCAGCTGAGAGGGGCTGGATTCACACCAACTCTGCAAGTCTGCAAGGAGGGTTTATGGCTCTTGATTACACTCAGCAGGGAGGCCTTCTTACTGATGAGAGAGAAATATTCAACAACCTGTCTTTGCAATGTGCTGATCTGTGGGGTGGGGGGTGGGAGGGGGGAGACCAGAATGATTTATGATTCATGAGTGAGGAGAAGAGGATTTTTCAGTTCAGGGCTCCCCTAAACCTTCTGATACTTCCTTTCTCTTTATTTATTTATCTATTTATTTGCACTGGTGTGCGATGCTGTCCCAGGCAAAATTCTCCCTGGGGTCTCTTGCAAGCAGCGAATGTGACCAGTAGGACACAGGCTGAGAAGAGGGGATGGCCCTTCTGGCCCTGGCTCGGCACTGGCTCAGAGAGAGACAGGACCATTGCCTCTCCCCAGTCTCCAGCCCTTGCCACTTCACCTGGCCCACAGTCAGTCCCAGGAAAGGAGCGAGCAAATGGAGCGAATGGAGGGCTGGATGGAGGACTATTATCACCTCTGGGTCGTGTCCCCGCCCCCCACTTGTATCACGGCAGCACCACTGGTCCTTTTTGGATGAATACGTTCTATGTAATCGATCGCACACACAGAGAGCACCTCCCTCTGTCTGCTACCACTGAAGCGCTCAACGATCAGATCACACCGTGCGCGATGCCCTCCCCTCCCCCATGGGGTGCCGAGGGAGAGCAGAGTTGGTTTTGAGATGACCCTTTTCGTCTTCCCTTAGTAGTCTATGAGAATTTTAAGGCCAGAGGATGGTCATGGAGAGTGTGCAGAGAGCGAAGGGGAGGCCTGTCTTTCCACAAGAACTCTGAGCTCTTCCCTCCCCAAACATCAGAAAGAAATGGAAGAGGCTACTTCTAACACCCACACCTTTCACATCTCTGTTCAATGGCCCCAGTGTTCTCCTATAGCCCAGCAGCGACCTCTGCACTTACTGCCTCAGTCTCCCAACTTGGGGGCAGGGATCAGCCCAGAAGGTAAAGAAGACACAACGTCTTTACATAGCCAGCAGTACTCCAGTCTCCAAGATGTGTCCTGGTCTAATGTCTTTACATGGCCAGCAGTACTCCAGTCTCCAAGATGTGTCCTGGCCTCCTGTCCCATTAGGAGGACAATGAGGGGTGGGGCGGGATGGTGAGCTTGCTATTCAAGCAGCAGCGGCCTCCTGTCCCATTAGGAGGACAATGAGGGGTGGGGACCCCTCAACCTCACCAGAGATGGATGCAAGATCTTCAAAGCCGGGAAGCTGGTGTCTGCCAGGGGACGAGGACACTGAGTATCTTGCAAGCCCAGAGGCAGGCTAGGTCAGCAACTGCTCACCTCTCCAAGGGAACCAGGGGTCAGCAGGGAGCCACCTACCGTGTTTGCCTGACCCTCGGGCTGCTGACAACCCTGTCAGGACGCTTCACTTGCCCCTGGCTCTGCACAGAAAAGGGTCGGGGGAGGGGGCACCGGGGGTGGGGGGCGCCACAGGGACCATACCCGCACCGCGAAACTTTACGTCGTAAAGTTAATCCACTGAAGCGTAGCCCAAAATAAGCGCACTGCCTAATGTGCCGGGAACTGCCGGTCGCAAGGCCAGACTGCAAGCGGATGTCTGCGCATCTCCGCCCGCCCGCCCGCCCGGAGCCTGCATTTAGCGCCAGCGAGGGAGTCTGGGCTGGAGCGCTGCTTTCACACCGACTCGAGCCGCGAGTTTATGGATCTTGATTGCACCCAGCAGGGAATCCTTTTTAGTGATGAGAGAAAAAATATTCAACAACCTGTCTTTGCATTGGGTGTGTTGGACACACTTCCCTGCTTCGGAATCAGACATATGCGGGTTGTGGGAGTAGAGCTGCTGTCAGCAGGCCAGAACGCGCCTCTCCTCCCCTCCTCTCTCTTCTCCTCCCGCATCCCCGGGCAGGGGGCGGGGAGCGAGGGGCTGGTGCGGCCGGTCCCCGGCCACGCGCGGAGAGGACCCGCGGCGCCCTGGAGAAGCACCCACCCGGGTCCTTCTCCTGCGCGGCGCCCGGGCCGCGTTTCCCCGCTCGGGCCTGTGGTGCGGCGGCTGGGCTGGCCTCCGGGGAGCCGGCGCCCGCGTGGGGCTCGCTGACAGCGCGCCCAGTAGAATATTGTATTAGTTGGTTGTGAGCTGTGTTCTCGTCAGGGTATCTGAGTTTCACAGAACAGACGGGGTGAGAGTTTTTGTGCTATATCCAGATTGGCTTAAAATAATGTCGGTTTTGTAGCTTATTAAACCACAGAAACTACACCAAAGTCAGACACGCTGCTGTCAGAAAACTCAGAGTCGGGGTTGGGGTAAGAGGAAACTCAGGCCAGGGGTCTGACCCCTGACCTCCCAGAAAGGCTTTAGAACTCTTTCTCCCCGCTCCAACCCAGGGCAGGCCTGAGCATGGGCACTGCCCACACTTCTCCAGACGTCCTGCTGGGACTTTGCAGGGTGAGGAGGCAAAGACTGGAATGTGGTGAAAGCCCAGAGGCAGCTCGATGCTGAGGTCTGCCCTGGCAGAACAAGGGCTGAGGTGGCATTTCCTGGCCAAAGCGGAAGGCTGAGGAATGTAGCTCCCATCTGGGAAAGCCCCTGTCTCAGCGGGAGTGATAGGTTCTTTTCAGTCTTGTCCTGGAATTGCAGGGGAGAGGCAGGGCCTTAGGGATTGGGAAGAGAAGGTCATGGTATACAGAAGGGTTATCAACACCCCCTTCCTGGCCCAGAAAGGCCTCCTTTCTAACAATTCTAAGTCCAAAGGATTGGCTGTGTCACCTCCATGGGGGCAGGTGACACAAGTAAAGAGTCATGCCAGAGCCACCCCTGTCCCCTGCAGGGATCATCATTGCTGGCCATTTACACCGCACAGGACATGTGTGCTGCAGTGAGCCCTGTCAGCGACACTAAGATCCAGCATGTAGCGTGATTTTCCTGGAGAACACACAGCTAACAAAGTGGCAGTGTGGGGACTTGAACTCTCATTGCAGAATAGAACTTCTGTGGTATTTGAACATAAAGAATAAAGACGCCCCTGGCTGAATTTTTCCTAGCAAGCCTGATGACATAAAAGCCTGTCATCACCCTACCAAGTAAGACACTAAGGCAGGAGAATTGCCATGAGTTTGAGGCTAGCCTGAGCTACATAGTGAGTTTTGGTCTGCCTAGGTTACAGAGTAAAAGCTGATCTCAAAACTACAAAAGGTGAGAGGGGCTGAGGTTTTTTTGCCCTACAGATAGGAGGGCCTGAATGTGATCCCTAGAACCCACCTGAACCCCAGACTCAGTGGTCTGCCCTTGTAACCCCAGCACTGGAGGGAAAGGGGGTGGAGATGGAGACAGGCAGACCCTAATGTGGACAGCCAGTCTAGTCTACAGCAAACTTCAAGTCAGTGAGAGACCCTGTCTCCAAAGAGAAGAGGGAGGAGGAAGAGGAAGAGGAAGAGGGGGGGGGGGAAAGGAGGAAGAGGAGAGGGAAGAGGAGGAAGGAAAAGAAAGAAAGAAAGAGAAAAATGTAGGTGACACCTAACTACACTCACGGTTGTCCTCTGGCCTCCACGTATGCACATGTATGTGCACACATGTGCACTTGCACATTCACACCTACACAAAAAGAAAGAAGCCTAAAACAGTGAAACTATCAAAGGAAAACAAATCTCACCTTCGTGTCAATCTATCTGTTGTTGCCTAGACAACCATGCCCTGGGTACCACGGCTATGGGCATCTGTTATCTACCCACTTACCTGAACCTCCAGAAGTCATCCTTTGGTGTTCCTTCCCCTCTGCCCACCATGAATACCAGGGCTTGTGTCTCTGGGACTGCCTCCCCACTTCAGCCACCAAGCCCGGCCATGTCATGTCACTTGAGTCACCTTCTGCATCTTTCTGCTCGCTGCCCTGCCTCACACTGGCCTTTCTACTCCAGTCCATAGGCAGTCAGAGGACCATCCAGGGAGACCATACTCCTCTTTTTTTTTTTTTTTTTGGTTTTTTGAGGCAGAGTTTCTCTGTGTAGCTCTGGCTGTCCTGGAACTCACTCTGTAGACCAGGCTGGCCTCAAACTCAGAAATCCGCCTGACTCTGCCTCCCAAGTGCTGGGATTAAAGGCGTGCGCCACCACGCCCGGCTGAGATCATACTACTCTTGATGTTCCTTTTTTTTTCTTGTGCTATCAGTTAGAGACTTCAGCCTGCAGACCCCCCACCCCCTCATAGTGCTCTGTCTCATCCCATCATCCCATATATCAACCACAAGGAAGGGCAACCCTCCCAACCCCAGGTTCCTTCAGTGACTCCAAGGTTGGGCACTGGCAGGACAACCTACTTGGTGCCTGGGCTTTCAGGAATCAGTTTCACATTCCCTCAAGAGACCAACTTAGAATGAAAAGCAAGCAACAGGAAGCTGATCGGAAAGTGTGGTTCCAGGAGGAACTTGGTACCCAGCATGAGTACAAGACCACAGTCAGCTCACCCAGAGCCAAGAGGCCAGAAACACCCAATCCAGAGCCAATAGACCAGCGACACTCAACTCAGAGCCAAGAGACCAGAGCCATGAGACCAGAGACACCCAACCCAGAGCCAAGAGACCATGGCCAGCCCACCCAGAGTCATAAGACCAGAGATACTCAAACCAGAGCCATGAAACCAGAGACATTCAACACAAAGCCAAGAGAACAGAGCTATCACACCTAGAGCCTAGGGACCACAGACACCCCACCCAGAGCCAAAGGACCACAGCCATGACACCAGAACACTCCACCCAGAGTCATGACACCAGAAACACTCCACCCCGGAGCCAAGAGGCAGAGCTTCTCAGTGGTTATGATTTGAGATTGGCAGGCTGTGTTTGGGGCTCAGTCAGTAACATACTTGTCAAGTACCTCAATCATTGTTCTATTGCTGTAAAAACACCATGACCAATGCAACACTTATAAAAAAAAAAGCATTTAACTGGGGGCTTGCTTACAGTTTAGCCCATTATCATCATGGCTATATCACAGATGGCAATGGAGCAGTGTCTGAGAGCTACATCCTGATCTGCAAGCAGAAAGACAGACACTGGGCTTGACATGGGATTTTGAAACCTCAAAGCCCACCCCCAGTGACACATTTCCTTCAGCAAGGCCACACCTCCTAACCCTTCTAATCCTTTCAAATAGTTCCACTCCCTGCTTACTAAGCATTGAAACATATGAGCCTTTGGGGGACATTTTTATTCAAACCACGTTATCAAGCACACATGAAGCCCTAGGTTGGATGCCTAGGACCCAAGTTTTTAAGCTAAGACATGTGGTACACACTTAAAAACTCAGCAGCACAAGGATCAGAAGTTCAAGGCCATCCTCAGCTATAGAGAGAGTTTGAGGGCATACTGAGCTACAAGAGGCCCTGTCTGAGAGAGAGAGAGAGAGAGAGAGAGAGAGAGAGAGAGAGAGAGAGAGAGAGAGAGAGAGAGAGAGAGAGACAGAGAGAGAATTAAGCTTGAGCCCAAATCCTATTTCCAGTATTTGGTCCTGTCTTTGGTACTCTGAGTCTCATTTTCAGAGAATGTAAAATGCTCTAACAATGTCTGAAGTTAGTTGCAAGGGTTATAATAGTTAATACATACGACAAATTTGGGACACGAGGCTGGAGAGATGGGTCAAGCAGCCAAGAACACTTTCTGCTCTTACAAAGGACCTGGGCCGATTCCCAACATCTACATGGTCGTTCACAACTATCTGTGACTCCAGCGATCCAATGCCTTCCTCTGACCTCTGTGGGCACCAGGCACATACATGTTACACATACCTATATGCAGGCCAAACACGCATACACAGAAAATAAAAACAAAAGTTTTTAAAAGGAATTTGGGAAGCAGGCTTGGCACCCAGTGTTAAGTAAATGCTGGCTGGCTGCTTGCTGTTGTTGCCTCCATACACCTCGGCCAATCCATGCCCCATTTCCTATCACTGTGACTCTAGATCTCCTTCACAGTCCTCTCCTCTCCCCCCTGCCACACACACACACACACACACACACACACAGAGAGAGAGAGAGATGCACACAGGTAACCCCTGTCCAACACCAGCCTCCTTGCCCATCACAACATGACTTTTTTTGCATTTTGGGGTCCTCTTCAGCTGTAGCCTCAAAGCCCAGGCCTCTAACTCTCTAACTTTTGCTACATCAGCATTCTAAATCAGGAGATCCCCAGAGGGCCCCATCCAACTTTCTCCCGGTGCATCCTCGGCTAGTCCTTGTCTATACTTCCCAGCAGAGAAGACATGTCCTGATTGGGAAGGGAAATGAGATGGGCAGGCATCACCCATGGCAACCACAATGGGAAAGTGAATGCTCCTGGTCCTGGGAGATGACTCTTGTCTGGTGTGTGGAGTGCACAGGGCATTCTATAGCATTCCCTCAGTAGCACCAAGAAGGCTTCCCTTGCAACCCTGTAGAAGCTCCCAGGCAAGGCTCAGTGAGAACTTAGTTCCTCACACCCGCTCGCTCGGGCCAACCCTTTCACCAAGACTTTCTCAGAGGAGGGAGAAGTTGGAATGAGTTAAAACCAAATTTGAATCCATTGCGTCCTTACTGCAATATCGTGGATACCATTTGACCTCTCGGACTTCTCCTCTAAGAGACAGGTCTAGGTACCCAGGACTGTTGTGGGAATGGCCAGAAAGATGAGCAGTTTGGAAGCAGAAGAAGGGTAGGGGCTGTTTCCCATAATCTTAAGCTGCCGTTCTCTATTTACTCTATTCCAACATTCATTTTTTGTCCTGCCTGTGTCCCGGGAGCCTCATCTCTGAAGTGGACTACTCTGTGCTTTAGCTTCCAGGACAGGCCACTGTGTTTTGTGCCTACAGGAGAGGGAGGAAGGGAGGGAGGGAGGGAGGGAGGGAGGGAGGGAGGGAGGGAGGGAGGGAGGGAGGAAATGAGAAACTGAGGAATTGTGCTTCCTCTCTAATTTGTGACTTTGTGACCCCAGCTGTGAAGTTCCCCTACCCACTTCCCATGCTTTTTTGGACCCAAAAGTAACCACAGCTTTCTTTCCGTTGATGCGAACGTCCCACTGGATAGATTAAGGAAGTAACCCTGTCTCGTCCTCCCCAAAGTCATTTTCTTCGGCTGATCCGCTGATTGCAGTGTAGCCCCAACCTGGACCCATCAGTACCTTTCATGTTCTCCAGCTGTTCTGTACTTAAAGATGCCCTGGGATTCCACCTCAAACAACCCTTGCCTGCTAAGTCTGTGGATTTGGGTCATTGTCAGGATGAGGGTATAGAAGACTGAGGAGATTCTGGGAAGGCTCTACCTTTGAGGGGTCCCTGCAATGGGCGGAGTCCCACCTCAGCCAATACTGCTGCAGGCAAAATGTCAGCCTGACCAGGTGAAGACCCCAGAGCAGCCACTAGGAGACTCAGGCCAGGGGCGCCTTTGTTCCCCACACCTGGAGTGCACAGCCTGCTTTGCCTGGGAGGTAGAGGCTCTGGTTTAATTAAGGATCATAGCAGAGAATTCTCTCTTGTTATTTTCTGAATAAATTAAGGAAGTAACTTTGATGCCGTATCATTTTCATCTAATCAGGAACATTCTGAAATTAACATATTGTTTTCCCATTAGAAACCCCATCAGCCCCCAAATCAGATAACCAGGCTGGAGGCTGCCAAGGCCCCTCTGTCCTGGGGCGGGTGCATGCTGTGGGGACAAAAAAGGACTTGCTGATACTGCTACAATCCTTGGTTGAGTACATGAGATGGCTTCTGGCAGTTAGCGAAGGTCTTAGCTCTGGCCAGAGGGTTGGGTGGGGTCTCCTGCCACCCAGGCAAAAGGAAGGGCCCGGGGATATCTGCAGAGTGGATTGAGTTGGATCAGAACCTTCCCAGGTGCTCACTGACAGTCAGGCTGAGCCAAAGGAAGCATCAAGCTCCTTCCCAAAAGCCCTCACTCCCACCTGGACCCAGGCAGTCTCTCAGGCCTCATCTCTCACAGGTAGAAAACCAAGAGAGCCTTGGTCCCAGTACCTGAGAAAAGCCTGGAGGCCATCCACGAAAGGTAGGGCCAGAGGCTGGCCATCCGGAATTTACAAAATTCCCCGGGGTGATGATTTGTCACCTCTTATAAAGTTCCCTGGGGGCTTGAGCTGTGGGGTACCAAGCCCACAGCATGCTGCAGGTCCATGGGGTGGAGGATGGAAGAATCCCAGAATTAGACTAGCCTCAAAAGAGGATTGCCACTTCCCAAGCTCCACTACATAAGGGCAGACCCTGGCAGGAGTCAGACACTGAGGCCAGCTAGAGCTCAGAGAGCAGGCTATGCAAATCATATGGTGTCACCATGGGTACTGAGATAGACCCAAACATATTTAAGCAAAGACTGGCTTTTCAGAGGTGTTTAGGGATGAGGTCAGAGCTTCTGTCTGTCTGCCATCCCTCCAGGAGTACCCCTTTCTCCACAGGGAGCCCATCCTAAGTCACCCTTCCCTCCCCATCAGATACTTAGAGCCACAGCTATTACCTTGTCCTATATATGTTAAGTGACTGTGGGTAGGTGGTATATACGGTGTGTATACACTGGGCAAGGAAAAATTACTACCCGAGTGCAATGGAGTGGGAGAGTGGGCTATCTCATCACGCTATACAGAATGGCATGCAACTTAAAACTCATACAGTGGTTATCTCTAGAATTTTCCATTTAATATTCTGTAACCTTGATTGACCACAGGTAACTAAAGCTGAAGACCATGAAACAGAGAACAAGCGAGAATACCTCATTCCTATTATCCCTATTCAGACTTCTGACTCTTGTCTCTATCTTCCAGCCCCTCCTTCCTGCCTCCCTCTTCTTTCTCTCAACTCCTCTTCTCTCGTTTTCATATGTCGGCTCTCCACCGTGCTCCAGGCTACCAAGAAGCCAAGACCCTTACCTAGAACCCAAGATGAACCTCTCTTCACCCATGCAGGGTCCATCCTGCTCTGCCTCTCTCAATGCCAAAGCAGGAGACAGAGATTGCCAGTTCTCAGAGATGGTTCAGAGACTCCCACTGCTCTCCTGATGCTGCCCAGCACGAGGACATGGCCAGCAACCATCTAACGACAGTGTGAAGAAGGGCAGTGAGAGAGGCACAGGGAATGATAAGGAGGAGGGTGACTGTCACACGTGCATGACATGGAGTAAGAGGGGTAGTAAATGCAGTCAAGTGCCAAGCCTGGTGGCCTTGCTTAGACCCTGTTTCTATGTGGTTTTCTCATCAGGCTCCCAGAGTTCTGCAGGTCAAAGGTGGAAAGCCCAGAGAACACAAAACTGAATAAAAGACAAGGAAATAGCACACTGAGCTGCACACAGCAGTCCAGCAAATGTCCTTTGGAAATAAGGAAAGGAGTCCTCCAAGCCACTTGAACCCCCAAGGCCAGGAGAGCAGCAACAAGGAGCCTGGGAAGTGGGTCTTAGACATAGCCCCTGTCTGCCCCATCCCCTGCTGGATTTGGGCCAAGGATCAGCATCTCACAGGTGGATCCACATTGTGTAGAGATGCCTTTATGGTTCTTTGGGCAACGCTCCTGGCCGAGGCCTGTCTGCTTGCCTGAGAGTGTGGGTGGAGGGTGCGTGTGGAGGTGGTGGGTGCAAGCAGGGTAGAAGAGGAGGTGAGACTGTGCAGGAAGAGCCTGAGGGTGCAAATGAGGACAGCCAAGTAAGGGTGGGACAGAGCATGGACATCAGGAGCCCCTAACCAGGAGCTAAGGACAGGTTCTTGCTCTGATTGCTTAGCTCATTTTCTGCTTCAACTAAGACCTTGTCCAAGTTTTCAGGACCCACACAGCTTCTAGGGGCCACCATACATCACCTCACCAGTTCAATGATCTAACACCTGATTCTGACAGCCCATCTTACCACAATGGGAATCTCGGGATGGATGGAAAACGTAGTTACCGGGAGATGTTTTATATATTTGGCTTGGTAAATTCTTCCTACAATCTTTTCCGGCTTTTCTGGGTGTGATTTCCAAATCGGTACTTGCTAGCATGATGCCAGACACACAGTAGGCGTCCTTCTGCTGGCCCATGCTGCTGGGCCTGTTTGTTCTTCATTTTTGTCTCCTATCCCAAGCTGATATGGACCTCCAAGTCCCCTCCTTCATTCAGAGTATCAATGTCCCTTCTTTTTGGCCCACAGATTTGGCATCTGATTTTAGTCGTAAATTGGTCTGTCTCCCTGGCCCCAGATCTGCTTCCTCAGTGTCCCAGCACCCAGGGCCCAAGAGAGAGTCTGAAACCACCGTGGAGCCCCACCCCACCCCCCACCCCACCCCCAGGGTTTGCTAGAAGTTGGTTGCAAAGAGGTATCTAGTTCCCTGCCTGAGTCTGGCAGGGATCCAGCCAGCACATTGGGACACCCCTGCTGTGGTTGGTTGAAGTTTGTTGTCAAACCTGGTTGGGGGAGGGGGAGGGGGCAGGGGGGCAGGCACACCCTGGGTGAGGTCATGCCTGCCTCACACCTCTGGTATTCTGGCTGATCACTATCTACTCTGCCAATGCAGGCGGCAGAGATGCAGGCAAAGGAGGTAGTGATTCTGTGGTCTACCTCCAGGCAGGACAGCGACTACAGCTGAGCCCTGGCCTGCCTGTCTGCTGCTCCCACCACCACCTCCACCTCTTTCTTACCTCCCCACCAAATGAACAGACAAAGAAGGCTGACTGCCTTGTAGGAGAGATGGCCAATTCTAACATGCTACTCCTACCAGACTGAACTCTGATCCCAGAAGCCTGGCAAAGGGGAGAGAGCTTAGAGGGGGAGGGTCCCAGTGAGCTTCCTCCTTGAAAACACATGTAAGTCACTTCCACCTCAGTCAAACCTTAATCATCCTGGTAAGCACTGTTACAGAGGGGTTCACAAGGCAACCGCCAACTGCAGAGAACGAAACTCAGATTCTCATGACCCAGAGTGTGCCAGGCAAGCTAGTATATTATAGCCGCCTGGGTTCCTGAACCTCCAGGGATGGCTAAGTCCTGTGAAGGTGTGGGGGCACACTGGTGAACTTGGGAGACCCCGACTCTTAGACATGGGATTTCAAGGAACTAGAGAAGGGTCCTGTCACCAGTTCTTCTCATTATAGAAGGCACTGGGGGAGGGAAACCATGGAAACCAGAGGGGGCCCAAGTGCCTTCTATAATGCCTCTGTTTCCTCTCCTCTTAAGTTGCCCCAGCTTTGGCCTGGCCCTAGAGCCGGGAAATCAAGAACCTTAGACACTGGCAAGGAAGGTTTTTGAAGAGAACATGGTCTCTCCTTCCATCCTGGCCTCCTTACACTATTCACGCACACACACACACACACACACATGAAGAGAGACAAAGAAACAGAGACCTAGAGACAGAAAGATCCACTTCTTTCTCTGTCTGCCGCAGCTGTACCAATCATTTTTCCCACATGGTCTCTGGACAGCAGGCGGCAGGAACAGCAGCGCCTGAGAACTTACTCATTAAGAAAGCGAGTGGGCCTGCACCCATGTAAGGTGAAAAAAGAGAACCAGAGCCACAGAAGCTGTCCTCCACACATGCACATACCGTGCATGCACGTGCATCATCATCATCATCATCACCATCATCACCATCATCACCATCAACAACAACATCATTATCACAATATTAATAATTAATAATAATAACAATAACAACATTTTTTTAAAAAGAAAAAGCAAATCCTTAGGCCCTGCCCAGACTGATCTGATCAGGCTGCTGCAGAATCTCCCCCGAGTCCACAAATATATCCTCTTGCATGCTCCAGCTCCAGGGTTCTCAACCTTGAACCAACACACCTGGGACCCTAGCAAATACAAACTAGAGGATGCCAGTGTGGAGTGTGATGTGTGGTCCAGCCCAGGGCCTGATACTCCTCTGTGTTTCTTAGAAGCCCCTGATTGAAGCCAATGCAGCTAACCCTCAGACCACACTTGCAACAGCAAGGTTTAGTCCAGCCGTGACTCTCCTCCCTGGCTGACCTTTTAGAACCGCCTAGAGAGCCTTTAAAAATAGTAGTGTCTGAGCCCTGGCTCCTGAAAAACAGATTCATTGATCAGCGGTGACACCAGAGCCTAGGAAGGTTGATTCTGATACACAATACCACTCTTGGTCAGAGGTGAGGTAGGGACGTGCCTGGTACAGATGCCCCATGTACCCACTCACCTTCTAGCATCTTCCTTACCTTTTCAGGCTTCCTGGCCCCCTCCAATATCTTCTCGCTGACATCTGCAATTTGACAGACACAAGCCATGAAGGTCCCCGAGCAGAAAGACAGACACACCCGACACAAGTGAATATATGTGTATACATGGGCAGACCCCCTTTGTATATGTGTGTGCCCTGAAGACTCCCCAGGAATGGAGGTGGAGAAGCACAAACAAGCAGACACACGACATTCAGAAACACACACCTGCCTCTATGGAGTTAAAGATATCCCTCTGTGTGTTTCTTGGGGGGTGGGGGGTTGTTGATCCTGCACTTCATGGCTCTACACATGGAAACCTATAAACACAGCAGTGTCTTTCCCTGGAGCCCTGGGTCAGCTAGCCCTCCTCTTGTTCAGTACCACTGAGGTCTCCTGACTAGGAGCAAGCATCACTCAGGAGTACTAGTGCACATGTCCTCAATAACATGGGGCAGGAACGGGGTGGGGGGATGCAATTCAGGATTCATGCCTGCCTCCCTAAGCCCCGCTGAGCCACAAGGATCTATCTGGCCCTTTCTGAGCCCGAAGGTGTCTTCAGTCCCTCAGGCCTTCATGGTGTTGCTGTGTGCAGGCTTCCTTTGAGTTTAAAATCTTGCGCCCCCACCTTGCATCCCAGAGCCCTCCACAGACAGGCCTGATTGATGACTCAGGGGGACTGCGGCTGCCGCAGGCCTATTTTATGATGTCATTAGGCAGCTTTGGCAGCGGGAAGGAATCCCTCCTGACATCATAAAGGACTTGATATTTCGCTAATGTTATCTTGGCGGCGTGTCGCCCTGACATTTTCTCTTCGCTGCACCCCGCCCCCCAGGACCAGGAGTTGTCTAACTACAGCCTGGAAAAAATGCAAAACAGACAAATGCACCCTCCGGGGACAGCAGGAGAAAGCTAATAGACCATCCCTGTCTCCCCATCCACAGAGGTGCTTTAGGTGGCAAGCCTGATGTGCTTACCAAAGGGGACCCAGGCTGCCTTCCTTTTCTATCTCAGTTCCCCGCTGTTCTGGCTCCATACTCTGCAGCAGGGATTGGGGGTTAGGCACGGGATGCTAGAGTTAGCTCTACCATGCTAGGCTACATCACTTAGCCTTTGCCCAGGCTGGGCATCAGTGACCACATCTACGCTCCCAAGTTGGTTTTTAAAGATGGTCCCAAGCAAGGTTGAGGGCTGCGGAAACTCCCACGAAAAGATCTGCAGGAACAGGAAGAGAGCCCATCAAGACCCCACTTTGAAACTCAGAGCAGCTTGCAGCTGAGTGGCGTGGCTTATAATCCGCCCAGACGCAGAATGGTGTAATGCTGCCTCGGGCTGAAGCTCACTCTTCAAAGGGACCAAGATCAGCTACTGTGCTGAGGCAAAACAGAGGCCGCTTTGCTGAAAACTTCTTACACAAACAGGACATGCAGAGGCCAGTAGCGAGGGACCATTTTCAGATTCCCAGACTAGCTTGGGTTGCGCAGGACTGGAAGAAGGAGAAAGAGCCTGTGACCCCGAGTACTTCTTAGATCACTTTCACAGAAGCCCAGGGAAGTCCTCTCTCACCCAGGCAAAAGCATCTACCTACAACCTGGACCTCAGAAGCCCTGACAGAGGAACTTGCAGCTCAGCCCCTGCACAGAAAGAAGCCAAGCTTTCTCCCTCTCCTAGAGCTCAGCTTCCCCACCCCCTAGTGCCCCCCCCCCCCCCCCCCCGCCAAAAGCTCCTGGCTCTACCTCCTGAGAGCTGGAAGTACAAGTCTGTGCCACCCACCCAGTTTATACAGTGCTGGGAATCAAACCCAGGGCTTGATTCATAGTAGGCAAGCCCTCTACCAACAAGGCCACATCCCCAGCTCCTATTTATCTATAGAAGAAAAAGAATCTTGCTTATGCAGCCTAGGCTGGCTCCAAACTTGTCATTCTGTTACCTAATTTCTGAGTGCTAAGATTATATCTAAGTGCCACCACACCTGGCTTCCGTGTTCTCATGATGTACGTATTTTTATTTTCTTTGTATGAGTACTTTGCCTACATGTGTGTCTGTACACTATGGGTATGCCTGGCACCTGCAGAGGCTTGAAAAGTATGTCAAAACTCTTGGATCTGGAGTTACAGATAGTTGGTGGGCCACACTGAGGTACTATGAACTGAACCTAGGTCCTTTGCAAGAGCAGCAAATGCTCTCAACTGCTGAGCCATCCCCCTGGCTTCCAAACAGTATTTTTAGGTATATAAAATAAGACACGGGACTACAAAAGAAACTCGCTGTATTGAAATGTGGTTCTAACCAGGGTCCTCTAGGTCAGAGTGAGACTCCTCCCGTAAACACAGGCTCCAGTCTACAAAGGTAGTTCTTCCTCTGCTTGCTTAGAGAGTTGGGTGAGGAAATTCAGAGTCAGCCTCTGCTACAGGAAGGATGCGCCCAACCTGGGCGACAGAAAACTCTGCCACCGGTAAGCCATCAAAAATTTTAAAAAGCTCACACATTAAGATAACAATAATTATAATTAATAACAATAATTAAGCCTTGCCTTAGAACCCAAAGCTACGCTTAGCCACAAACAGGTTGAGTTTTAGATGGGTATGGGTGACTCAGGCTGTAAAGATTCCCTGCTCCCCCTCGGAAGAAACAACTTGAAAAATGGTAAGACCATCCTCCCCTGCTTCCTCCAAGAACTGCCCCGAGCGACCCCCACCCCCACCCCAATAGGCGCTTCTACTTTGCCCTGAAGTGGCCCCGCCCCCACTCCAGGTGCTGACACGCTTATAGAGCTGCCTCTCTCTGCATTCTTCTAAGCCGTGGAGACACAGGCAAACGTGGAGCAGTCCAGTCCTGCTTCAGGAAGTGTTCACTGCATAGGGCACAAACAGCAGCCATGCCTGCTGCCCTGAGGCGGGTGGGTGGGAGACTGCTTCCCGCACCACACCGCTCTCCCCAGAGCCTCCTCGGCCAGCACACCCTCCTAGAAGCTACTAACCCCACATTATCAGTGCCTGGTTCACTTCCTACCTTCATCTGAGATCATTTCAGATCTGGTTCCCTTCTCCTGTGGCTGAGTGGGAGACTCGAGAAAGGACTACCCCGGCCTTGAATGCATTTGCAGAAATGGGGCAGGGAACTAAGAGAGTGCACCCAGAGTCTGGTCCTCTGGAAGAGCAGCAGAGGCTCTTAACCAGAGCCACCACTCCAACTCCTCCAAATGCACCCATTAATTTTAGATATTCTTATAATAATTTATTCATCTTTCTTCTGAACACACTGTTATTTACTCTGTGTGGGGAGTTGGATCCCTTGGAACAGGGTTATGGATGGTTGTGAGCTATCATGTGGGTATTGAACCCAGGTCCTCTGGAAGAGCAGCTAGTACTCTTTTTTTTAAAAAAGATTTATTTATTTATTTATTTATTTATTTATTTATTTATTATATCTAAGTACATTGTAGCTGTCTTCAGACACACCAGAAGAGGGAGTCAGATCTCATTACGGATGGTTGTGAGCCACCATGTGGTTGCTGGGATTTGAACTCAGGACCTTTGGAAGAGCAGTCGGGTGCTCTTACCTGCTGAGCCATCTCACCAGCCCGCAACTAATACTCTTAACCACCGAGCCAATCCCAAATATTTTTGTTAACTTATATACTCTCTAACTTTTAAGCAATAGTCCTCTTTTAAATTCTATTCTATTAAAGTTATTAGCAAAGGGCCAGACATGTTGGTCCAGACCCTTATTTCCAGCACTTGGGAGGCAGAAGCAGGAGGCCCGGTGTGAGTTCCAAGCCAGCCAGTATACAGTAAGACCCTGTCTCAAAAATAATAAATAAAGTCACTGATAAAGGGAGAGGTTTGCAAGGAGAAGGCGAGATGTGGAGGGCATCTGATCAATGTGAGGTATAAGCTGGGGTGTCTCATATCTTACCAAGACCATCTTTCAGCATTTGTGCTCTGAGCTCAAATTGGAGAGGGGGGGTCAAAAAGTTGGAAGTCAGGTCCTGGGCTAGGGAACTATGAGGCAGGCCAGGTGGCTGTCACCCAGGCCCTGCCTCAAAGGCTGTAAAAAAATAATAATGATAACATTTGAAAGGGTGCTGGAGAGATGGCTTAGCAGTTACAAACACTGGCTGCTCTCCAGAGGCCCCAGGTCTGATTCCCAGCACCCAGAGGGCAGCTCACAACCACCTGTGACTCCAGATCTTCACAATAACTGCACACATGTGGTTCACGGGCACACAGGCAGGCAAAACACCCAAACACATACAGTAAAAATAAAGCTTACTTTTTTTTTTAATATTAGAATGAACAAGACATTTGTATCCATCCCGTGAGAGAAACACACCGAGAAGGAGGGCTTCCAGGGGACCATGGGGTGTAAGCCTGGAAATCCCACTGGGAAGAGCTAGCTCTTAAGCCCCACCAGTGCCAGGAAAGGCATGGAGATGGTGGCACAATGCACCATGGGTAGGAGGAGCAGCACCAGAGCTGGGTTAAGGATGCAGCATTGTGGGAAGGATGGCTGAAACTACCCCCTAAAAAAGGAGGAAAAGTCAGGGTTTCTCAGCCACAGTCACCATTTGGAGTGATCATTAAAATACAGTTGGAATCAGAGCATGGTGGTACACGCCTGTAATCCCGACAGTTGTGAGGCTTAGGCAGGGAATCATGAGTTCCAGGCTAGTCTGAGCCACACAGTAAGACCTTGTTTCAAATTAAAAGGTTAGGGGAAGAGAAGGCTGTCTTGGTGGTTTAAAGTACTTGCTGCTCTTTCAGGGCACCCAGTTCGGCTCCTAGCACCCATGTTGGGCAGCTCACAATTACTTGTAACTCAAGCCTAGCTGATCCAAGGCTCTCCACACATATACACATACTTTAAGGGAGGGCTAAAAAGGCAGGGGGAGGGACTGGTGAGATGGCTCAGTGGGTAAGAGCACCCGACTGCTCTTCCGAAGGTCCAGAGTTCAAATCCCAGCAACCACATGGTGGCTCACAACCATCCACAATGAGATCTGGCGCCCTCTTCTGGAGTGTCTGAAGACAGCTACAGTGTACGTTCTTATAATAAATAAATCTTTAAAAAAAAAAAGGCAGGGGGAAATAATAAACACAGAGAGAAAAGCTGTAGCTTTAATTTAATGCCCAGGAGCCTGTGTGGCTCTGGAGTGAGTCCCTGAGAGTGAGGCTTCAACGGAGGCCTGCACGGCGGCAGCCCGAGGCCGGGTGTCTTCAAGAGAGTTGAGAGAACAGAAGGACGAGAGGGAAAAAATGGGGGAGGGGTGGTGGAAGGAAGAACAGAAAAAGAATATGGGATGAGGTAAGGAAAGAGGACGCCATGCCATGCATAACCACCAAAGCGCCAGCCAGCAGATCCTTCTCCAAGAGTCCCCAGCCTTGGGAAACCAGAAGGAGGCTTCCTTCTCAGCAGAGCAAAGAACTGTGGGGGCCCAGGAAGCCTCAGCTCAAGGCAAGGATGAAGATACACACACCAAGAAATGCACCCACAATGGGGAGGCCCTAGGAGGAGAATAAAAAGGGAAAACTGTGGTCAAGATATAATATATGAGAGCAGAATAAAAAAAAACAAATGACAAATAAGGTAAAGAAATGCATCCACAAATGTGCCCAGACACAGACCTCACGGACACAGGCACAAGCATGGGGAGCTTTGCAGATGTGTACAGACAGAGGCGCTCTGACACAGATGTGCAGTAGCACATGACCAGATGGATGCCAACAGAAGGGTGTGGTCCACGTCCACAGACACGGGCAGGTATCCCGTGCTTATGCAATGGACACTCTTACACAGGCGGGAAGAGCATAGAACCCACATTCCCGGACAGGTGTCCACAGACAGAACAGAAATGCTCACACTGGACATGTGTCACACTGGACATGTGAGCAGAAGCACGCAGCTCAGAGGCAGAGTGATGCCGTAGCTTGCACAAGACCTGGGTCCTGTCTCTGGTACAGCAAAGATTAACAAAATCAAACAGGCTTGCAGACTCACTCTCACATACACCTCAACACAGGGGTGCACAACTATATAACTCATGTATTCCTGAACTGATATGAACACACACACACACACACAAACACAGGCTGGAGAGATGGCTCAGCAGTTAAGAGCACTGACTTCTTCCAGCAGTCCTGAGTTCCATTCTCAGAAACTCTATGGTGGCTCACAACCATCTGAAATGGGATCTGATGCCTTCTTCTGGTGTGTCCGAAGATAGCTATATACAAAATAAATAAAAACAAAACAAAAACCCTAACACACACACGTACACCCCTGTGTGAGAGCACATGCACCCAGACATGTCCTCTGACATACATGCTCACGGCATGTGCTGAAACACTGGCACTTCCCACGATAGCCTGCAACACAATCCTAGCCCAGCCTGGCTTTTGCCATCCCTGGAGACACTCTCCTCAAGTCAGGTCACCCCTTGGCTCACTCTTGCCAACTGCCAGCTTTGACTAACTCCCTAGTACACAGCCGCCCACCTACGTCTGCCCACTGGCCCTGGCCCAGGCCCTAGTTGCCAATTCAACCAAATTTCACACCCAACAGTGGAGCGGAGCCAGTGGGCTTGTTGTGGCCCGCTTGGTTCAACAACTTGGGGTGGCTCAGGGGAGCTGGTATCCTGTAACAGCAGAGAGAACAGCCCCATGCGTGGGCTGGCCTGCCCTGAGAGGTCTCTGTTGCTGCCTCTCCAAGCCACCCACACTCTCCTGCCTTAGGCAGCCTCACCTCTGAAATGGGACAATATGGATGCCCCCGCTGACATGCTCAGTTGATACATCCCCTCCCAGATGACAAAGAGCCTTTCCCTAACCCCCACCCCTTGTTTACTTATTACAGCTACTCTCCTGCATCAGCTTTATACCAGGAAGCTGTGCTCCAAGCCAAATAACTCAGTCACAGCAGTAGACAGGCTCTTGCTCCAACTGTATCTTTCACGGCCAATCAGTATGTAGCCTATAACCTGCCAGGGTGCAAGGACTTGGCCACTGCAGACATCACTAATCCATCCCCGTCACAATTGACAAGCATGGTCAAAGGTGCCACCATCAGAGAAACCGTAATGCCATCTTCAATCCTGTTTCCATCCAAGTCCTCCCCAGTCCCATGACTCGGGGCGGAGGGAGAGGGACAAGACAGGCACTGCTATCACTCCACTCACAGAGGAAGAAACTACGTGGAGTCTGAGAGCCAAGAGCGAAGCAAGGCTTCCTGAAGACAAGGCCCTACCATGACCACCACTCAGGTAGCACCATCCTGAGTGTCTGGGAGTCAGGTGGTGAAGAGAGCAAGCTCCTCCCAACAGAAAGGGACAGAGCCTTCCACTAATTGGTTCAAGTACTTCTTTTGACCCTAATTAGTTATTTGTCATGTCTCCATTTGCATACCAGAAAGAGGCAAATTTGCATATTTGTAAATGAGACTGGGCCTAGATGTGGGTTCTGGAAGAGCCTGGCAGTTGCTGGCAGGCCTGGGAGGCAGCTGGCTCTTGCCACTAAGGCTTGGGAAGGGGAGATCTGGAAGACAGCTCCTTGGCTACAGGCTGAAAGGTGCTCTAAGAGGGGGTTGGGGGGTCAGACAGGACAGCCTTTCTCCACCCCCTCCCTACCCTGGAGCTAAATTGAGTGCTGGGCAGCAGTGGGGATGGGGGAGCCCAATACTGCTATTTTGATTAGATGGGAGAAGGAGGGGGAATATAAAGTGATTTCAGGACGTTCTGTGCTAAAAACCTTCTGTTCGCATCCTTGGATAGAACCTGTATCACTTACAGGGGGTGGGGCCCCCCTCCTTGGTGGGCCCCCCTCCCTCCTCTCCATCCCCAGAGAGGAAAATGTTCAGGAGAGGTGGAGGTCAGAAAGCATACCCCAAGGGCTTCTCACCCCCCTTCTCCCTCTTGAACTCTTACTTTGACACCCTCTGCCTCTCTCCTGGACTCTTACTTTGACACCTACAGTCGATCTACTTGCACACACACACACACACACACACATATGCGCGCACGCACACACAGGCACGTGCCTCAGCCTTCTCCCCTACCCCACCCCACCCCCGTACGGAAACACTCAACTCCTCCAGAACCATAGAGGTACACAGGCAACTCAACTGGAGAGGCACATTCGCACATGCAAACATTCCCAGGCTTTCCTCAACACACACATTCACGCCCTTACACATACAGACACACACGCAAACACTTGAACATAGATGTAGGCATACAGACTCACTTAAGCTGTGCATAAATATTTACACACAAGACATACTCATGCGAGCACATCCTTGCTAGGACCAAATTTCTTGGAAATTTCTGGAGATTCTGACCCCTCTCTGCCAGGGCATCTGGTGCCTCTTTTGGGGAAGAGACAAAGAGACTAGGGAACATCCCTTTTTGTTATTATTGTTTTCTTTCTAGTTTTTTTTTTTTAACCGTTTCAAGGTCTCACATAGCCAGGGTGATCCTAAACTCACTATGTAGCTGAGATGACCTTGAACTTCTGTTCCTTCCTACCTCTACCCCCTCCCACTTGCTGACATCACAGGTATGTCCCACTGCATCTAGTAGATAGAAAGGGAATCGGTGTGTCCCCCAGAAATAAGACTCCAGATCAGCATCCGGACCAGCTCTTCCTGAGAAAGCCAATGGCCAGTAAATACCCTCGGCTCTTTGACCTCAAGCCTGGGACAGAAAGGGGAGCGGGCAGGGATGGAGATGGGAGAAGCTAAGGCAGACTGATAGTAGCTGGTCCAAGCATCATCGACTTGTGATTTCCTTGTCAACCTCAGAGGCCAACGTGACCTAAAGGGATGTGAGCTGCTGCATCTTCAAGCATAGGAACACTGTGATTCTCAACGCAAAGGACCATCCACTGGCTTCTTGGGGTCTGAGATCCAGGCGGTAGGCTCTGGGGCCTGGAGACACAGGGTCAGGACCCAGAGCCTCTGCCACTGTCCCCATTCCTGGGCACCACCTCTCTAAAGCCTTATCTCAAAGGCAAGCTAAATAGCTCTGTATTTGTAAATTAAATATAGCCGTACTTCAGCTTTCCAAAGAGCCGGGAAGGAGAGAAGGAGAAAGAAAGAGAGAGGAAGGGAAGAAAAGCTGCCGCCCTCAGGAAAGTCTGGCTGGTACAGATTGCCTGAGTCATGAATATTCATCTGGCGAATGAGGAGAGCGGGAGTTTGCATAACAGCTCCACCCACCCAACTGAAAGAAATGTCACCGCCTTTGCCAATAAAGTGCCAAAGGAAGCTGGTAGAGGCTGCCAGCCAGACGGTGCCAAACTGCTGACTTCCACTCCTAGTCGTGGAGAACGTACATTGTTTCCGGCCCAAGGAGCGCCACTCGGGGCTGAGGAATGGAGCTGGCTCCTGGGAAAGAACCAGGAAGCAAAGTTGAAAGTGGCACAAGCCACCCACAAGAAACCTAACAGCAAGAGAGGCCGCAGCCAGACTGTTTCTGGCTACCATCAAGGACCCTGGTGGGCCAGCATCCCAGCTTGCCTCAGCTGACAGTATCAGGGTATGGACTGCCTTAAAGAAACCTCAAAAGGGGTCTTCTCAAGTCTCTTGAGTCTTTGAGGGCTGGAAGGCAAGGAGATAGGACAAGTGTCACTTGGAGACCGGGAAACCCACAGAAAGCGCACCCACCTTCTGTAGAAGGTTATATTCCAACCGTCAGGAATTTGTCTTTCTCCAGCTTCACAGTCATTTCCAGGGAGATATCTTTTTCCTCACGCCCATCCGCAAGACAGGCAGTTTCCCTGTCCTCTGACTGTTCCAGTCCTGAAAGGGACCTGGTTCCCAGAAGTGGTGCTTCCATGCTGACTGTGCGATTCCAGCCCAGGACATGAATTCAAATAACAATCCTCAAACCATTTCAATGGAATTGCTACTTCCATCCATCCCATCCTCACTCCTGCATCAGATCGGAGCCTCTACAGATTCTCTGAATGGCGCTGGTTAAGTCTCTTGCGTCAAGAGCATCCATCTCAGCCTGGCAGTTCACTGTGGACCCACTGAGATCAAAGTCGGTCTCCTACCCCTAGATTCCCTCTTGAGAAGGCTAGGAGAGAAAATGCCACTGTGCGGGGCACCATCTGAGTGGCACCTCTGGGTGTCATTGCAAACACACTGCCCACTTGCCTGTCTGGCACAGCTGGCTCCCGACAGTGATCACCTGAACGAACAGGAAAACCGGAGCTCTGTACTCAGAGCTTATCTCGGGGTACAGAAAAGCAAGTAGGACAGTGGGCGTCGCCAGCTGCTGCTCCCACAGTGTGGAATTTAGGCTGTGGATTCGGGGCTGGATAAGGATATATACACACGTGCACACCTTCACAGGCTGCTCAGTTCGAGCATCTGAGGACTCTTAGGTAGAACACATAAAGACACACAAGCCAAGAGGGGGAGGCTGCAGGATCTGAGGGGAGAGTACCCACTCTGAGAAACCAGGAAGGCCCCTCCTAGGGCTCACGGGACCCCTGAGGCTTGTGCTAACACAAACCCAGAACTTAGCTCGCTCAGCTGAGATTTGTCTCCACTGTGCTTGGGGCTCCCAGGAGCCCGGATTCTTTACTGCTTCTGCCACAGTGAAAACATCTGCGGTAGGGTACAGAGGCCTTCAGACAACAGACCTAGAGTCTGCCTCTTTGCCATGTACCCACCCTGACCCCAAAACAGCCCCAAATCCTGTCACCTTCTCTAGCCCATTCATCCTACTAAAGATACACTGTTAAATTCAAAGATTTCTGCAAATCTTAGAATCTGTGGAGAATTCTAAAATCCACACTGAACAAAATTTCTTCCCTGCGGGACGACTCAGGGCCTTTACTGTTTACACACATGCCAGTCTGTGAATGTGACATTTCACGGACCCAGAATCCTTTTCTGTGGAACACTTCAAGAAACTAATATTCATGGGGTTAATTTTTTTAGGAAAGTGTTTCCACAGATTAAAACATCTAATCCCTCCCGCCTCCGCTCTTCTCCTAAGTGGGCCTCTCTCCAGCCTGTGCCTTCCCTCAAGGTGAGTTCTGCCTGTGTGCATAACACTCCTCTTGCTCTGCTTCCCAAGAGTCCAGAACAACCTCCACCCTCCTCCTGCCAGGGCCCCCTATGTTCCCACTCACTCAATCAAAATGCTGTCTTTGACCCAAGCTTTCTCCTCGAAAGTCTTCCCAGCAAAACATGATAGCCTCTGTGCCTTGCTCTACTCCTAAGCCCTGCATTTGAACCCACAAACAGATCCCTTGTGCTCAGTGCTGCAGACAGTAGGGCTCCCATTTGCCTTCCCTGGATACTCAGATGGGGGATTCTATGGGCACTCCAATGTCTGTGCCCTGACTGCTATGTTACCTATGGTCAGGCTTTTTTCAGGATGTCAACCAATGTGAAGTGTGCTTTACAATCTCATCAGCTCAGACTCCCACGCTCATCCCATAAGCTGCACTGATCCTGAGCTCCTGGCTAGATGCTTCTTAACACCAAGCTCGTGGTCTATGTCTACGTGGATGGAGAGCTGGCTCCACTAGCCATCCTTGCTCTAACTCAGGCATCGCTTCTTCCACGCCTTCCTTGGGCCATCTTCCAAGCCCATGCTCCAGCCCAGGCAGGGCCATGAGGTTCAGTTCCCCACCAGTTCCCTTCTGCTGGTATTGTCTCCCTGGACTGGCTATTGAGAGAAAGACTTGAGGCTTCTTCCAGGCTCGGCAGAATGACTGGTGATGTCTGCCGGAGCCTGCAGAGAGACAAGCGGCACACATGCCTGTTACTGACATCCTAAATCAGGGCTCCATCACTTTCCAGTCTGCAGTCCTGTAACTGAAATCCTCTATACTACATGTGACAGTGGCTCTCTCCTCCATCAAAACCACTCTCGATGGTCACTAACAGCCTCCCGTTTGTCGAGTCCTGCATTCCTTCCCCACCTTCATGACTTTGCACTATTACATATGGCTGACTTTAAGAAATGTACTCTGTGACACCATGGCTCTCACTTGTCCCCATCCATGTCCTCCTCCCCCAGCTCTAGAGCAAACTTTGTCCTCAGAGAGATAGCCACCTATGCCCTGTGGGAGGCAGCCATTGCCACCACCACATGCCCTGGTGCCTCCACTTTCCTCCACAGTTCACACTCTCGGGCTCGCCATCCACGCACAACCCTTCAGGCCTTGCTTGTCATGCCTTTATCCACAGGAGCTGAACCACAGAGTGCTCGGCCTTCCTAGTTAACACTTAACTTCCCTCCCAAGAGAAAGGAGTTTATCATTTGTCCTGGTTGAAAACCATGATTCATCTTCATTATAAAGCTCAAAATCAAACCAACGCTCAAAAGTATGAAAAAGAAAGTGAAAAATCCCATCACCCAGATATAACTCCTAGCATTCTGGTGAACAGGCTTGCAGACATATCTCTATGCATATATACACATGGAGCGCCATGTATATAATTTTATAGCTAAGAAGTTGTATTATACATACTGTTCTCGCTGACACCTGCTTTTCCTGCTCAACAATATGTCATAGACATCTTTCTATGTCAATAAATAGAGCTTTACAAAATTATTCTAATTACTCAGTAGTACTCCATTGTATGTGTGCATCTTTATGTTCCTGGGTCTCTATTGATGATCACGTAGGATGTTGTCAAGATTTTCCGTTCATCAACAACGCCGGGATAAACATCCGCATACGTATCTCTTTGCTCATTTTTGTACATTTTCGCTCTTTAAACTAAACACTGGCGAACGAGGCTGCCATGATAGAGGAGAGAGTAGTTCTAATTTTACCATGCTGCCCTTCACAAAGCCTCCCATGAAAGTCCAGTCTGTAGCCATGAGCCACAAGCAGCCACGGAGAGCTATAAAAAGGCCCAAACCAAAATCATATACTTTTCTTTAAACACCAGTTTTGTTTTGTTTTGTGTGATCTTTTTTTTTTCAAACTGGATTGCACAGTTCTCAAACATGAACTTTGCAGATGACAAAGTCACATTGCAATGTCAAAAGCTCAGCCTCCTCGAGCCCTGTGACCACTGCCTATGACAGAAGCCACACTGTAACACCTGTCTGCCCACACTTTGCCAGCCCGGGTCTTATGAGGCTTCAGAAATGCATGCAAGGCACAGAACAGTGGCTCACACTGGCACTGCTGAGATCATGAGGGACTATAAAGAGTTATGTGTCTTTTCATTTATCTCTGATTATTTCCTTTCTGAATTGCCTGTCCATGTCCTTTGCCCATGTTGATGATAAAATATTTGTTCTTTTTCTTAATAATCTATATCTGATCTGTGCACATGAAAAATTAAATTTTTCTAGCATTTATCCCTTCTGTACTTTCCTCTTTATTAATTTTGTTTTTTGTTGTTGTTGTTGTTGTTGTTGTTGTTGTTGTTTTGAGACAGGGTTTCTCAGTATATCCCTGGCTGTCCTGGAACTGTATAGACCAGGCTGGCCTCAAACTCAGAAATTCACCTGACTCTGCCTCCCAAGTGCTGGGATTAAAGGCATGTGCCACCACTGCCTGGCTCCTCTTTATTAATTTTATTTGTGTGTGTGTGTGTGTGTGCGCGCGCGCGTGTGCGTGCGTGCGCGCGCGCGCGCGTGCTTCATGTATTTGGGTGCCTATGTAAAATGAACCGCGCAGAGCCAGGAATTGATGCAAAAAGCAAGAGGAATTTATTGTTCCAAGGTGTTGGGATCGTCCTACACCCGAAGGAGAAGTGGCGACCCTGCACGCAGCTCATTCAGTGAGCTTTTATACAGTATTCGGCAGCCACGAGGCACAATGTGATTGGCAGAACAGTATGACTTTTAAACTGGTCGGTCCTTAGGGAGTGAGGTGACAAGGACCTCCCGCAGCACAATTCCAGGTGGTTGTGGGAGTAGAGGAAGCAACTACTCTTCAGCTTTTGCCCACTCCACTCATCTGCCCACCCACCAGCCCCACACAGCCTTTTTTTGGAGGCTGGCCTCGAACTCATTATTCAGGTAATGATGACCATGAAACTCTTTTGTCTCGTTGTTTTAACAATATCTCATTATACAGTCCTAGCTGGCCTGAGACTGATGGAGATGCTTCTGCCTCTGCCTTCCGAGTGATAGGATTAAAGGTGTGCACTGCCACACATAACCCTTGATACTGCCTTTTTAGAATGTACATATAGGGGCTGGAGAGATGTCTCAGTGGTTAAGAGCACTGACTCCTCTACCAGAGGTCCTGAGTTCAATTCCCAGAAACAACATGGTGGCTCATAACCATTTGTAATGGGATTCAATATACACTAAATAAATAAATAAATAAATATATATATTTATATTTATATATATATATATATTTACAGTCTCAATTCTCACAGTCCAGTGTATATGTTTTAACACTTAATTGTATGCATGCAGAAGCCAGAGGACACCATGTGGAAGTCTATTCTCTTCTTCTACCATGGTGGTCCCAGGAATTGAACTTGGGACATCAGGCTTGGCAGCAGATGCCTTTACCCACTGTACCATCCTTACCAGCACACATTTATTATTTTCTTATGACTTCTGGGTATCACGGTATGCTTAAAAGGATGTGCCCCATCTTAGGGTGAACAAAGAATGCATTCACGTGATTTCTACAGTTCTTTAGCTGGGAACCCTGTTTATGTTGTAAGGACTATCCCATATATCCTGCTCAATGGAATCTATAAAATTGTCCATACATCCCCAATTCCATTGAAATGCCAATTTATCATACCAAAAAAAAAAATCCCCTAAATATTTGGATCCATTTCTGGACTTTCCATTCTGTCCCAATGAAAGAATGGAGTTAATCTTAACATGAGAGTTTTAATGAGTGTCCTTTGTAAAGCATAGTAATTTCTGATAAATATTCATTTTTTTCATCATTGGAATTTTCTGACTTCTCTCCGTTTTTAATCTCTTCCAGATCAGTTCTAAGATTACTTTGGTAAATTCAAAACAATTTTTTCTAGGCCTTTTGGTTTTCTTAATTTTGTACACTCATGTCGGAAAATCTGGTGTGGCTGGGGTGGTCCCAGAGCTTCCCAAGGCACAAGGCATGTGTCATAGCTACCTGTCTGTCTTCCATTCTCCAAAAGTTTCCTGGTTTTCTTCATGTGATGCCCCAGCTCTGATGAAGCTCACCCCTAGGCAGTCTGTGGTTTCAGTGTGGAAGAGGCCTTGGTATTTAGATAGCCACTATAAATGCAAAGCCTGCAGGGTAGGATAGCACACTCCCAGCACTGAGGAGGCAGAGGCAGGAGGATTGCTTCAAGTTTGAGGCCACAGAGTGGGTTTCAGGTCAGGTCAGCCATGATTACATAGTGAGACCACGGGATCTTGAGTTTGGTTTGGCTTGGTTGGTTGGTTTGGTTTGGTTTTAGAAGGAGGAGGAAGAAGGGAGGGAGAGAGGGAAGGGAGGAAAAGAAAAAAGAAACAATGGACTATTCGATTTTGTTTTGTTGTGGTTTTGGTTTTTTGGTTGTTTGGTTGGTTGTTGTTGCTGGTGTTTGGTTCTTTTGTTTTTGGATTTTGAAATGGGGTGTCTCTACATAGCACAGGCTGCCCTGGAATCACTATGAAGGTCAAGGACAAGCTGGCCTCAAACCCATAGAGATCTTCTTGCCTCTACTGCCTGTGTGCTGGGACTTAAAGGGGAGTGCCACCACATAGGGCTTTATGAGGGCATTTTACTAAACTTTTTTTTCCTCCCAGCTGTTTTTCTAAACTATCACCTTCCCCTAATATCATCTGTTCACCTGTCCAGTATCAACCCATTCTATTCAATATTCATGTCTGCCCGCGGCGTCTACGACCTCAGGAAAAATGAACTCTAAAAGATTGATAGAAGTGAGGTATTGCTCAGTGGTAAACCATTCACTTAGTAGACACGAGGTTCTGAGTCAATCCCCAGCACCAAAAAACAGACAAGAAGCCAGGTATGGTGGCGCACGCCTTTAATCCCAGCACTCAGGAGGCAGAGGCAGGCAGATTTCTGAGTTCGAGGCCAGCCTGGTCTACAAAGTGAGTTCCAGGACAGTCAAGGCTACACAGAGAAACCCTGTCTTGAAAAACCAAAAAAAAAAAAAAAAAAAAACCCACAACAAAAAACACAGACAATATAGGTAGGTAGGTAGATGATAGATAGATAGATAGATAGATAGATAGATAGATAGATAAATAGATAGATAGATAAATAGATAGATAGATAATAGGTAGGTAGGTAGGTAGGTAGGTAGATGATAGATAGATAGATAGATAAATAGATAGATAGATAATAGGTAGGTAGGTAGGTAGGTAGGTTACGTAGACTGACAGATAAATAGACAGATAGACAGATACATAGGTTGATAGATAATAGGTGGACTGGTATCTAATAGATGGATGATAGATAACTGCTGCCCTGGTGTGGTTTCTGACTGATGCACACATATCTAAGGTTTTGTTGACCCAATGTCCTTTGTTCCTCCTCTCAACCTTTGTCACCTCTACCTTAGTCTAACGCCCACTAAAGTGTCACTTGTGTTATCAGAAACATGATGAATGAGGTAGAGTCTGAAGTTGGATGGCCTGAGTCCGAGGCCAGACTCTTTTAGTTACTAATCCTATGATCTAAGTCAAGTCACACAAGATCTTTGAAACTCAAATTAAAATGGGGGCGGGCAGGCCCAGGCTCTTTTAAGGAATAAATGAGACGGCACATATGCATTTATGGACAGTGAGCTCTGTACACCATCAGTAAAAGGTAACTTCTAAGTTGGATCTCCCCACCCTGCTTTCCAATCCAACCTAATGAAACCCACTTTAGGTCGGTCTTCCCCAAACCTATGCTCCACACTTTGCTTCCCTGCCTGCCCTGCGCACACTGTGACAGACAGTCCCCACTAAGAGAATTCACCCTGTGTTCCTTCTCAGCCTTGCCCTGAGGCCCCTCTTGAATCAGCGGGAACCCTCCTTCCAATCTTGTCTCATGGCATTGGCTGCCACCCCATCCCAGCATAAACCCCTCCCATCCTCTAACTCCAACGCTAGGGTTCTCAGTACCTGCTACCTCATACCTCACAGGCACCCCGCTTCCCCATTCAGACCCCTCAGTTAGCTCTCATCTGATTTATGTGGCAAATGATTAAAACAAACAAACAAACAAACAAGCAAAAACCAAAAAACACCACTTAAATCAGAACTGATAAAAGATTTACGAGTTCATGTGCTCAATGCTCTGGACATAACAGGCACAGTTCGATCAGGGAGGAGACTCATTTTCTGTAATTTTTTTTTTCTAGATTCTTCCTCCATGTGACCCTCTGGTCACTCTTTCTGTTAACATTTGGCTGCTAGAAATGAGAGCCTCCTGTCTCTTTCAAACCCAGACAGAGAGAGAATGGCTATTTAACAAACATCTCTGCTTTCTGTCTAATGAGGCTAACCATTCCCTGTGACCAGAGGACCGTCTGGGCCTGTGGTGTGATTGAGAAAGAGCAAGGGGAGGATTTCCCTTGATTGGCTAAACAGGGGGTGGGGGTGGGGGATGCACATCCCCAGAGCCCTCGGTGCCCTGCAAGGCAGGCCTCTATCCTCCCTCCCTCATTTCGCCATGTTGCTGGAAGTTACCCTTCCTTTAGCCCCAGACCTCCGACAACTCTGTGCTCTCTTTTCCGTGCCAACGATCCCGCTCTCTGCTCATCACTGCTGTGGATAATTTATCGATAGAGTCATTTGTCCCATCCTCCCAATCACAGATTGACTGAGGTCTGCACACCAGTTCACACAAGCTGGCCCTTTTGGTCCTTCCCCACAGTCCTGTCAGACTCAGAGAAGCCCAATGAGTGGCCTGAGAAGTCACACACAGGGAGAAGCGCTCTTCCCGCTCTTCCCCCTGGCACCTCCTCCCTTTTCCTAGTTCACCTCAATTTCTAGAGCGGCTAGTCTTCCTGCAAAAAAAGTACAGAGAAAGTTTTCTTGCCAGACAGCAGTTTTGAAGATTTGTGTGACAAGGCCGGGTAAAATTCAAATGACTCTGGCTGATTTAATCTGCTTGGGGCTGGAGTGGTAAATCAGGGCAGCCCAGGCTGCCGAAGCCGCCCCAGAAACGCACCGGGAGCTTATCAGGCAATCTGCAGGTGAGGCCCTTACAAGTAGGCTCTTCAGCCCAGGGAGTTCCCCTCCACTGCATGTCAATACATTTGGAGGGTCCCACGGTTCTCTGCGCTATGACCTACATGTTCTGCTAAAAGCCTTCCCTCCTAGGGTGCAGGCCTCCCTCCCAAGGCCAGAGTCGGGTCCCCAGTCAGAGGGACGAAGGGCAGCCTGGCTCAAGCTTTCCCTGAAACTATGCCTCAGTGCCAGGCACTTACACCCCATGACCTCATTCCATCTTCCTAACAACTTAATGAGGAAGGTTGGCCAGCCACCCCCAGCTTGTAGGTGACTTAACTGAGGAACAGAGAGCTATTAAATACCTTGCCCAGGGTCATTACACATCTAGGAAGCTGCAAACCTAGACTCTCAAGACTCCTAAATCCTCACCTCTTTGGCCCCACCACCCCACCAGGAAGGAAGAGCCAAGGGTCTGAGACCGGAGATGCTTGCTGCAGGGAGCTCAGGGGAGGTTGTTACTTTCAATGGAGCAGTAGGTTCCCTTACAAAAGGGATATCAAAGGAAAAAGCAATCACACCTTTTAAATACCAATTGTATGCATTGCATTCTGTGTCTGTGGGTGCCTGTGAAGCAGGCACATGTATTAAATACCAACTGTATGCAATGCATTCTGTGTCTGTGTCTGTGGGTGCCAAGTGCCAGGTACCAGAACCCATCCTAGCACACTCCGTAAGTAAATGGTAAATGTTTATCACAAGCCTCTACAAATCTACCAATTAACTCTTGGGGAGGGAAAAGCAGAAGGAGGAGGAGGAGGAGGAGGAGAGGGAGGGGGAGGAGGAAGAGGAAGATGAGGAGGAGGAAGAAGGAAGAAGGAAGAAGGAAGAAGAAAGAAGAAGAAGAAGAAGAAGAAGAAGAAGAAGAAGAAGAAGAAGAAGAAGAAGAAGAAGAAGAAGAACTCTGATTAAAAGCAGCAGCCACTTGCTGAGGTGTAAATGCTACTACAGTGATGATCAATTCAAACAACCGCAAGGGATGTTCTAGAACAGAGAGAGGAGAAAGCCCTCACTCAGTTCTCCAAGCCCCGGCTCCCCTCACTGGCACACTGCATCCTGTCATGGAGGACACAGAAGGTCACTGCAGTCAAACCCATCCCCACAGAACTCTTAGAGCATTCTCTCCCCAACTCAGGTCCTCTGAAACACAGAGGAGACTTTAGTCACAGCTCCTAATGTCACTCTAGATGGTGGGCTCCTCAAATTTCAAACTGCTCCAGGGTAGAACACAGACAAATTCACCCCTGGCCCCTCTAGGTGGGAAAATACAGAGAGGAGCATCAGCCACATCTGGTCCACGGTGGGAGCTCCTGGTGAGAAGGTATATGTGTGTCCCACTGGACACTACTAGCACTGAGCCCTGGTCCCCCCTAACACAGTCACGCCTCCATCCCCTGCCTCTCCCCTCCCTTCATGCCTTATCTGTAGTCAGCCAGAGGGTCACTGCTCTCTGCAGCAATCCCCATCCCTCTGGAACCTGGCCCTAGAACTGCCTATGGGAACTCTGTTATCTTAGAGTCACTGAGGCAAAGGGAGGGGACTCAGGAGATGGGAAACGGGCATGCTGGGCAGGGCTGAGAGTGTCCAGTGATGTGGATGGAGGTGAGACATAGAAGAAGCCAACAGGGCTCGTCGAAGAATAAAGGCCAGCATGAGTGGAGGAGGAGGCCAGCGCTCCGGGCTTTGATTCCTTCCTCAGGGTCATGGCCACCCACTGAGGGCTGGTAGTGGTATACCTCTGTGGTGATGGGTGGGCAGGCCAGGGGGATTGTTGCAAAGAGCAATGGCACCAGCAACAGATGATCTGGGGTTGGTGGTGGTGCAGAATAAATGGGATACCCTGGCTGACTACAGACAAGGCGTGAAGGGAGGGGAGAGGCAGGGGATGGAGGTGCGACAGTGTGTTAGGGAAGACCAGGGCTCCATGTTGATTTAGTAACGTCCAGTGGAACATGGATTTAGTGACTCATTCACAGGCTTCTTCTTCAGTCTCGTAATCCCAGTGTCAATGCTTGGTAGTCAGGCCCCACTGGCTCTCTTCCTGGAACTCTGCAAAGGTTCTTTGGCTCCAAGACTCGACTCTAGCGTTTTGAAGGTGGAAAATCTGAGGTCCAGAGAGGGAAAGGAATTTGCCCGAAATCACATAGTAAACCAAAAGAGCAGAGCCAGGATGAGAATCATGTGTCTGCCTCCCAGTACTGGGCAAACTGAGTCTCCCACACCAACACACACACACACACACACACACACACACTCTCGAGTGCACCCACAACCATCCCCTCTGGTTCTGACTTAGCTCCTCCTACCCAAGCCAGACCTGCCCCTTCCTACCCCTGTTCCTCTGTGGCAATGCTCTCTGCTCTGGACTCCATTCATTTGCCACAGCCCTCCCCTTCTAGAAAGCCTGCTTTAGCTGTCAAGCCACACCCATGCACCCACACCCACCCACACCCACCTACACCCACCCACACCCACATAGGCATTGCCTTTCCCCAAAATACCCCTGCCTGTCAGAGCGCAGCAGCCAGGACTTGACACACTCACTCACAGTGATGCCTCCTTCAGTCTTACCAGGTAACGATGCTCACTCCTCAGGGACAGCCAATGTCTCCTCATTTTCCCTCTTCCCTTCCTCTTCAGCCTTCTATTCCCCATTCAAAACACACCCATTCTGGGTGACAATGTGTAGCCAAGCCAGCATGGCAGATGAGGTCAGAAAGGTTCATATCCCTGTCTTGAGTATCCTCTGTGTATCTGCTGGGCCTGACTTCAGCAGGACCTCAACTTTCCCAGTCTGTGTAATGGGCCTTTCCCATGCAGGGCTCTTAGGGAACTGAAGGAAGACACCCACGCTGGAAGCCTAGCACTCGGTCAGCTCCTCATAAAGGTGAGCTTCCTTCCCATGGCTGTTCACGGTGACCTCCAGCACTCCTTGAGGAAGCAGGCTGTGGGGGTGAGTCGGGCAACTCGTGCATTCTCTTTCCCTCTTTCTCAACAAGCAACGAGAGGCCCATGAGCATTTCCAAACCCCTTCCCCACCCCCAGCAATCTGCTTTAACCTTCTTATCACAAATGCCTTGTTTATTTCAATATCATCCGTTTTACTTTTCCGTTCTCGGGGAAGAAAAAAAAAACGGGGAGGGGGGAAGAAAAAAGAAAAAAAAATCACAAAAACAGATTTAAGAGGAAAAAGAAGGCTTTAATGAGTAAAACTGTCTGCAGCCCTGTTTCTTTCTCAGGAAAAAGTGGCTGTGATCCTGGCAGAGACAGGGAGGCTCAACAGCTTCCCTACAGGGCAGCTGCCAGGAGAAGTGCATTTTGGAGTGGAGCAGAGCCTCCAAATTCAACAGCATGTCTCCCCGCCAGGCGCTTCCTGTGCCCAATTCAGCTTGGCAGGTGACGGCAGCTCTAGCAGAGACGCAGCCCCAGAGGGAGCAAGGCTCAGCTCCCGACTGCCACCCGGATGGAGCAGAGCAAAGAGCAGAGTAGAGCCAGGCCAAGGCCAATGCCAACCATGGGACACCAGCACTCTGGGACAGAAGGGGACAGGCAGCTGGAAAAGAAGGCGGGCACCCGTGTCAAGAGCCACAGGGACCAGGCAGGCCCCTTTCTGGGCCTTTTCCTCAGCTTTCTTCTTCCTCTGGAGGAAGAGGAAGTGGGTGTGAAGTCCAAGTCCCAAAGTGCACTGCTCATACCAAAGCTCAGAACGGAATCTTTGTCTCTTTTGGGGGTTGGGGGAGTGATATCCATAAGGGCATCTGCTGCTCTTGCAAAGGATCAGGGTTCAATTCCCAGCACCCGAATCAGGAGGCTTATAACTCTAGTTCCAGGGAACCCTACGCCCTCTTCCAGCCTCTATGGGCAACACACACACACATACACACTTATATACATACATACATACATACATACATACATACATACATACATAAACAAACAAACATCTTTAAAAATGCTTGATGAAAAATGTCATTTGGGGCCTGCTCTGGATGGAATATCAAGGCCAGACTCAAAAAGAAAAAGAAAGGCTGTGGCTGTTGCTTAGTTGGCAGAGCGTTTGCCTAGGATGCATGAAACCCTAGCTTCCATCCCCAGCCCTGCATAAACCAAGTAGAGTGGGACATGGCCATGATACTGAGCCCAGCACTCAGATGGATCAGGAGTTCAAGATCATCTTTGGCTACATAATAAGATGAAGGCAGCCTGGGCTGCTATGTAACACCTATCTGAGAGAGAGAGAGAGAGAGAGAGAGAGAGAGAGAGAGAGAGAGAGAGAGAGAGGTGGAAAAACAAAAATTGGCACCTGACCTTCAAAGATGTAGATTAGAGACTATACAGAAGCACAGAATAGATTGAAGCTGGAGGGTGGACCCCTCCTTTGACACAAACATTATCCCTCTAATTCAGGTGGCCCAGCAGTAGGCTGGGGGGGGGGGAAGGGCTCCTGTAGATGGGTGCTTCTACCATGAGAGCATCATGTGTGCTGTGGTAAACCCTAAATCACCTCTGTGCCCTCACAGGAGTCCCTAGTGTCCCCATGGGTCACGAGAGGCCTCATCCACGACAGGGTACGAAGGTCAGACAAGGCTAGGTTCGAATCCCAGGGCATCTATTTTCTCGGGGACTTCATTTCTCCTCTGGGACACTGACAACATAGACGACCACATCTAGGACACAAGCTTGTGAGGAATAGGTAAGACCATGTGTGGCCCATTAGCGCACACTCAGTAAACAAAGCCTCCTTTCTGCCCCTGGCTGGCTCACAGGCTTCGCCTACGCGTCTTTTAGCTAACAACCTCGAGCATGTGCCCAGTCTTGGCGAAGCCATGATGGCTCCAGGGACCACTGCCTTCTCTCCTGAGCATCACAGATTGCCTTGTGCAGGCCAGACCCTGATACCAACTTAACATCTGCTCAAAGCTTGGCTCTTTGTTTTTTACTTAATTTTTAAGCATTTGACTCAATTTTTAAGCGTTTGTTTGTTTGTTTGTTTCTTTATTATCAGAGGACAATTGGTGGGGGTCATTTCTCTCCATCTATCATGTGGGTTCCAAGGATAGAACTCAATTCACCATCTTAGCAGCCAGTGCCTTTATCTACCAAGCCAACACCTCAGCATCTCCTTTGGGTCTTTTCTATTTGGATTCCTACTAGGACAGTCTCCCCTCTCCTAACCCTGAGCAGCCTTTTAGTTTGGTTTTGATTGTTTCTGTTGTTTTGCTTTGGCGGCACAGGGTCTCATGCAACCCTGATTGGCCTGGAGCACACTATGTAGAGCAGGCTGGACTTGAACTTAGAGCAATCCTCCTGTTTTTGCACCCTGCATGCTGGGATTCCAGATATGTACCACCATGCCTATTAAATTCTGTTGTTTTGGTTTGGGTTTTGTTTAATATCAATTACAGTAGTGATGCGAGTTTAATTCTGCCACAAGTAGGTCACTATAATAGAAAAGCCCAGCTCAGTCAGACCCTGGACACCACAGAGTCAACACCGGCTTGTGGGAAGTGGGAGTTGATTCTCAACCTGCTACATTTGGTTTGTGGTCCAAGCTCCACCCAGCTAAGCATCATCTATGTCCTTCACAGGAGGACAATTCCCCATCCCTCCTCCCAGCATCTCTGGGCCCACCAACCTCAACGAGCAAGGGACTGTACTCTGGCATCAATTCCAGTTCTCCATGGAAATGGGGTGATGAGCCCCTCATCCTGGCCTGGCAAACAGTCTTTGAACTGGCATCTCAGGTCCCTATGGTGGCAAATCTTGGTTGCTAATATGACCATCTAGACTAAAGCCCAAGCAAGTGAGCAGGCCCGTGAGGGACATTCTTGGTTGGATCCTTTGAGGTAGGAAGACACACCCTAAATCTAGACCATATTTTCTGGGGACAACCCACATAAAAGGACATGAAAGAAGAAAGCTTTTTTTTTTTTTTTTTTTTTTTTTTTTTGCCTGTTTGCCCTCCCTCTCTCTTGCAAGTTCATCTATCCTATTGCTGAGGCATTCCTAGGCTGAACCTACTTCTTCTACATCTCAGTGTAAACTGAAGATTTGCAGCTCTCTGGGACGTCTCTGGGACTCCAGCACCAGACTGGGACAGCTGTGGAATGAACAAGTCTCACATTCTTGGCCTTTCCATCATGATGGAACACAGCCTATAAGCTACTCTAATAAGTTCTACATATATATTTTTTTCATTGTATTTTGTCTGCTCCTCTAGAAAACACTGACTAATTCAGCTCCTAATGCTAGGCTATTGACTCCCCCACTAGCCAGGCACAGGGCCAGCTGGCACCTGCTGCCCCCATCCAGCAGTGACAACCATTTCACCCTCCTGGTGATGTCAAGCCAGGCTACTGTTTGTAGAACTTCTGGGAGATTGGAGCACAGGACTGCCAGCAGTAAGAGGAAATACACTTTTGGAGTTAGCCCTGAAACTCAGGCCTATGGCCTCCATGGGGACAACTAGGGCAAGAAAAGATTGCTTTAAACTCATGAGAAAGTCACCTATGAGACTGTGTATAAACTCTGACCACAGCCAGGCAGAAGACCCATGGCCTGAAGCCACCATCTGAAACCTGCCCCGTGGGAACAGAGTGCTGGAGCAAGCCCAGAATGCTCCAATCCCCGTCACCCACACACTCACAACTGCAGCCACTGACAACCATGCCAGGTTTAACAGTGCGGACACATTCACGAACCAACCAAATGCAGCTCCTACCCTCATAGAGTTCCCATTCTGGCCTCCATCTGGGGGAGAAACCATAAATAGGGCAGAGCCATGAGTGTACCCATGAGTACTCATGGTGTCCAGATGTGGCCCAGGCACAGAGACCTTAAAACAGCAGAAAGAAGGAAGCCGAATGGCTTCCTCTTGCTGACTTGACACCATAAGCAATGCCATTTGTAAAGAAGTTTGTGTAACTTCTCTTGGGATCTGACAAGCACGGTGGTGCACTCTTTTAATCCCATCCCTGGAGAGGAAGAGGCAAGAATGTTTCTCTGAGTTCAAGGCCAGCCTGTTCTAAATAGCAAGTTCCAGAACAGCCAGGGCTACATAGAGAGGTCATGTCTCAAATCAACAAGAAAAAGATCTGGCAGTTTCATCTGGTAAAGTTCTTGCTGTTAGGAACTCTGCAGAGTCCCCAGGTAGCCCAGAGCAGTGCTGACATGAGGGCCTGAGTACCCTGCAGTCTCTTTCCCTCTTCCTATGAGGCCTCAATCCCATAGGTTCAGGGACCAGCTCTAAGGCCTTATTAAACCTTCATTGCCCCCATTCCAATTGCCAGTCAAATTTAGCTTCTGTCTCTTTAAGAGTCACAGTAAGGGATAAATTTTAAAACAAGGCCAGGTATATTAACACTCACATATAGTCCCAACACTTGAGAGGCTGAAACAGGAAGATAGAGCATCCATGTGAGCCTGAGCTATGCATCATGAACCTCCTCTAAGAGAGCTGGACAAAATACATCTGTTCAACATAAAGTTTGGTAGGGTTGCTCAAGCTACAGCAAGGGTTAAGGGGATTATACAAGCACCCCTAAGCAAGGATGATCTCTGGGCCTTACCTGACAGATTCACAGAGCGGGGACACCCCCAGATCACCCACCAGAATCACAGTGTTCCACACACAGGCACATTGGGCATCCTCTTCTGTGAAAGGTATACACACGCACACACATACACACACACACACACACACCTCAGCCCAGCTTAAAAGCAAGGCTTGGAGAAACTCTCTCAAGAGCACAGATACTAGAAAGCGAGAAGAGACAGGACCCCCAGGGGCCAGCAGAAGTAGAAGCCGGGAGAGAGACAACAGCTTGCTCAAGGCCAACAGCAAGGCATTGCGACAGACACATTCCAGGAGCCACTGTGTCCCATGTCACAGTCAGCCTCAGCATTCAACAAAGGCATCATGCTTGCAAACACTCACCGAAATGCACACAGAGGGCTGGCGAGATGGCTCAGTAGATAAGGGCGCTTGCCACCAAACCTGACAGGCTGAGATCCCATCCCTGGGAACCACACAGTAGAAGAAAGGTTGTCCTTTGACCTCTACACCATGTCTTATACAAACACAGGTACACCCACCCACACCCACACACATGGGGGAGGGGGTTAAAAATAAGCGCCAGGTGTGTTGGCCCATATCTTTAATCCCAGCACTCAGGAGTCAGGAACTCTGAGTTCAAAGCCAGCCTGGTTTACAGAGCAAGTTCCAGGACAGCCTGGGCTATACAGAGAAACCCTGTCTTTGGGGGATGAGGGGATGTGTGGTATGGGGAGGAAGAACAAAAAGACAAAACAAGCTGGTTGTGGTGGCATAGGATTTGCTGAAGGAGGCAGAGGCAGGAGGATCACGAGTTTGAGGCCAGCCTGGGCTACACATTTGCCAAGCAGCGGTGGTGCATGCCTTCAATTCCAGCACTTGGGAGGCAGAGGCAGGCAGACTTCTGAGTTCGAGGACAGCCTGGTCTACAGAGTGAGTTCCAGGGCAGCCAGGCACAGAGAAACCCTGTCTTGAAAAAAAAAGAAAAAAGAAAGTAAAACTAGGGGATGGCGAGATGGCTCAGCGGGTAAGAGCAGTGACTGCTCTTCTGAAGGTCCTGAGTTCAAATCCCAGCAGCCACATGGTGGCTCACAACCACCCGTAATGAGATCTGATGGCCTCTTCTGGTATGTCTGAAGACAGCTACAGAGTATTTACATATAATAATAAATCTAAAAAAAGTAAAAAAATAAATAAATAAAAAGTAAAACTAAAAAAGTTATATTTTAAAAAGAGATTTAGGACCCACCAAATGGTTCAGTGGATGATGGAGCTTGCTGCCAAGGCTGCCAAGGCTCAGTGAAAAGAGAGAACCAACCTTCACAAACTATTTTCTGGACTCCACTTGCACGCTGTGACACACACAGAAACAAACCAATAATAGAAAGAAGCTCACACACAGGAACGCATATTCAAGCAAGAGACCAATCTCCATGTCCTTCATGCTCCTGGACAGATGAAATGTGAAGGGTCTCTGACAAGTGCAGTGTCCTCCATCCCTCTCCCATCCCACTCTATCCCTGGCTGTTTTAATCAACCGTTAGCTTCCCTCTTCCCTTAGCCTGTGGTCAGGAGCTACATCTGCATCTACATGCATCACGTGTAAAACTGGCACGCGTGTGGATTGGAAAGGAGTGGGCACATTTGTACAGAAGTATTCACACACAAGCCAGCATCAGTGGGGAATCTGCAACACGTGAGCATCTACCTTGGGGTGTGTGTGTGTGTGTGTGTGTGTGTGTGTGTGTGTGTGTACGCAGGCTTCCAGCAAGTCAGAGAATAAATCTTGCTTCCCAGGGGATGAGAGGAAGTGAAGCTGAGTTCAGGTTTAAATCACACCCCCACGGGCAGGGAGAGGTTCCCTGGCCTTGCTTGATTACCTGCCTGTGCATAGCAGAATGGCAGAACGGGCTGGCGGGCAGGAGGCAGTGAGCCCATCAGCAGGGAGTCATTTGTTGTCTCCAGGCCCCTGGGACCCACTGTGGCTGCTCTAGGAGAGGGAGACCCAAGGGCAGTGACAGCTACAAGCAAATGCCCAACCCAGGTGCTAGGGAGCTGGGGGGCAGGGCCCAGGTCTCTGGAGCGCAGTCCCACACTTTTTAGACTGGATGCAGGGAGCAGGTCCAGGGAACTGGATGAAGGCAGTACCAGGATGTAGGCAGCACCTGTGCTGGCTGGCTCAACTTCTTCTCTGTCCTGGGAAGTGTGGTCCCAGAGCCCCAGACAGTTTGAGTCTCCTTCCCAAAAACAGTCCCTTTCCTCCACTCCTTTCTCTTCTCCCCTCCCCCACTCCCTCTCCTTTCCTCTCCTTCCTTGTCCTCCCCTCCCTCTCTTCCTCTCCCCTCCCCACTCTTCCCCCTCCCCTCCCCTCCTCTCTCCTTTCCTTTCATCTCCTCTCCTTCCCTGTCCTCCCCTCTCCTCTCCTCTCTTCTCTTCCCCCTCCCCTCCCCTCCTCTCTCCTTTCCTTTCATCTCCTCTCCTTCCCTGTCCTCCCCTCTCCTCTCCTCTCTTCTCTTCCCCCTCCCCTCCCCTCTCCTCCCCTCTCCTCCCCTCCTCTCTCCTCCCCACTCTCCCCCCCCTCCTCTCCCCTCCCCTCTGTCTCAGTCTCTGGTTGATTGCCTTTTGCCCCTTGTCCTATCCTAGCTCCTGGGATTCTGCTGACTCTTGTGGGACTGTCTGCCTTCATCTCTCCATCTCTCCTTCTTACAGTCCTTCTAAGTGCCTGTTTCCCCTGATCTCAACTTTTCCCTCTGGAGAGCCCATTGTCTCCTAGGACCTAGCTTAAGGCACACCCTAAGCTTCCCAAGGCCTTTCACACCACTAGAGCCTCTCACCTTTCCTTCCTTTGGGGCAGGCTGGGAACAGGAGAGTTGACATTCCTCACACTCCAAAAAACAGATCTCTGTGAGTTAGAGGTCAGCTTGATCTACATAGCAAGTTTCAAGCCAGACAGGGCTACCTAGCTCCCTAGTGACTCTCTCTCTCTGTCTCTGTCTCTGTCTCTGTCTCTGTCTCTGTGTGTGTGGTGTGTGTGTGTGTGTCCCTGTCTCTCTCACACACACAAATAAACAAATAAATAAATAAACAGGAAGAGAAGCCTGAGCTCCCAAAACTACGCATCTGATGTTGACATGAAACTAAAAATGCAGGTCTTACCATGCAGGATGGCTCGCACCTCTAATCCCAACACTCCAGAGGTAGAGGCTAGCCTGGTCTACATAGTGAGTTCCAGGTTAGCCAAGAGCTCCATAGTGAAACCCTGTCTCAGAAAACAAAACAAACAAATACCCAGCTCTTTCCCTCTACAACCAAGACTTTGTAACTCCACAGTTTGCAAAAAAACACAAGCTGTTCGCAATACTGCAAATCCCAATGAGAAGAGGACAGGAGAGCCCAGGTCCAGACAGTCCACCTCACATCAGACCAAGCACTGAAAACAACTTCTAACTGAAGGACCTGGAAACCAGGAGGATAGAGATGGCAAGCATCTATCCTCCCAGACACCTCCTCCTCCCCACAGGTCTGAGCTGACCACCCAGGAGTATCGCTGGGTTCTGTTTGTCTGTTTGAGACAGATGCTCACTGTGTGGCTCAGGCTGAACTCGCTCCACCCCAACCTCAGTCTGCGAAGGTTGTGAGCCTGTCCTACTTCCTGACTCTTGTGTAAGTGCCCTCCAGGCTGCCATCATCCCATCTGCAGAGTGGCTGTAGAGGGCTTACGCTGCTGACACAGGCCCAACTCCAAGAAATGCAGCAAATTCTCTCCTCTCCAGGATCCTGATCCCTGAAAGACCTTAGACGTTGCCAGCTACGCTGCAGAGCATTCACCTCGGGAGAATCCCCATGCTTCCAAGAACACTAGCAAGCCTCCAGTGTCCCTGCAGCTGGAGAGTGACCATAAAGACATTGAGCTTAGAGGCAGAAGCCCATCTGCAGTAGGGACCCACAGCCTCCTATAGCCTCCCCTGGTGTCTCCAGCCCCCACCTGAGAGGAGTCGGCACCAACGACCCGCCAGGGCCTGCCCATTTTCCTTTCTTTTCATTGCCAGCGCCGAGCATGGTTATAGACCCTGGGTCTCCACAGAGTAATTTACTGGCAGAATCTCTCCCAGAATCCAGCTTGAAACCAAGCTGTAAAAACAGCTTCGAGTGTAAATAATTCATGCAGACAATATGACTTTTTTATGTAAATTCGGTGCATTAACCCTCTATTATAATGATGGACGACAGATAGGGGCGACGTTGCCTTGGTAAGAGCTAATGGATGGCCGCCATAAATTCACTGCACATTTTATTGTGTTGCTGGAAATTGTGCCTTCAGGCAATGCTGTTTACTTTTATGTAAAACTCTAGGTTCCCTAAATATTACAAATATTTTACACCCAGCTCCTCAGCATTCGGGCTTCGCCCACAAATCAAGCTTTCTCCATGTGAGTTGTAATTAAAGGTTTGTTTTTTTGTTTTTTTTTTTCCTGGGACAATTATCTCCAACTATAAAGAGAAATATTTTTCCCCTTTAGATGTTCCGTCATTGACTTATTAACAAATCCTTTGAAGGCGGGGGTGGTAAGTGACTAGCTGTGGTACTTGGCAGGAGGTGGGTCTGCAGGCAAAGGGGCGCTGTGGGCGCAAGAGTTCGGCAGCTGGCTTTAATGTCTGGCCGCCACTCCACTTTATTTACACATATGATATTCTGGGCCTTTCTCCCCCTCTTCCTTTCTATAATTCATGACCGCTTTAACAGGGTGTTTCCTCTAACCATCTTCCAAGGGACTGGCACACCCCCTGACCACACTCATTGGAGGACTTAGACTGGCCCTTCAGGCCTTGCTCCTGAGAGAGCCAGAAATGGAGTCACTGCTGTCCTGACAGACACAAACCTTCCTGGTTCCTTGCCTGCACTCACATATTGCTCAGAACTCCTTGGAAGGACACTCGGGGTTTCTTACATCTATTGCTTTTCAACCCAAAGTGTTGGAAATATCCTTTGGGCTGGGCTGGGCTCTGCTCAGGCAGCGGTCGAGAACATACCCCGGTGTCTGTGAGAGGTCTGAGGAGAGAAAGGCCGGGACCTCAGAGGTTTCCTAATGAAGGGAGGCAACAGCTGGAGTAGCAGTCCTCTTTAAAAATAATCCTCACACTTGTTTATTGTTGTCATTAATATTAATGGACATGCTATTAATATTCATATAGCTGCATTAATATCATCCAGGAGCACCTGGGATCTCTAAGCACTCCTAATGGCATGTGGATTCAGCCTCCTGAGTCCCCCAACCCCCTGCCTAGCCACCCCACAGGGACAATGCCTGCTGGCCTACACAGGTTCCAATCCCATCCCCACCCCACCCCCATTCTCCCCCACCCCTACCCCCGCTTCCCACCCACCTCCATCAGCTCTGATTGGTGCCTGCCCTTGGTAACCTGCAGTCACTTGGGACTCATCTCTAAGACCCAGGGGCTCTACTCCGAGGATGGGACCCTGTGCAGGCTGGAGACTCCTGGCATTTCCTCCCTCCCCGAAGGATGTCAGAAGTTTTTTGACAAAGGTAGTTCAAGAAAGATGGTTCATTTCCACCACACCTCCCCCTCCTGAGAGCTCAATTTCCTGCCGAGTCCAAAAGGGGAGGGGGACACATTGGCTAAAAACAAAGATGAAATATCATTTTTCACTGATTAGATTGGCAAAGATAATGAGAGCAAGGAGGACTTGGGCCGAGCGGCTCACTTCCTGCATGTGATGGCTGTGCTTAGCCCTCTGTGCTAGCGAGTTGAATGAGCCTTCATGGGTAGCCAGAAAGAGCACCCTTTATGGCACTGTAAATTCTGCGAACCTTCCCCGAGTGCGATTTACAATCTGTAACAAATCCCAGCTCTGCTTTACCCTCTGACCCAACGATTCCAGTTTTAGGAAATCCCTGCATGTTTGTCATGGAAACGCCACACTCTGCTTCACGTCCACGCATCTGCCTTCTTTCTCCTTTTGAGATGCTAGGAATCCAACCCAGGGCCTCACCCATGCTAGATGGACCCTCTGCCACTGACCTCTACCTAAACCTCCTATCCTCCATCACCAGCTCAGAGAAGCCTCCCTGACTCCACGACAAGAGACCTTTCTAGCTCTGTTCTGCCCTTGCTTCCTAGCTACAGGCTTTCCCTTGGTAAGATAGATCAGGTGTTAACTGGGTAAATGTTCATGTGACTGCTCAATATATACGTTCACTCAAAATAAAAACAAAACAAAACCACTCTATTCCCTGTCTTGTCTCGCTGCAACATCCTAAGAGCAAAAACTGACTAAGTCTTTTCTGTACATCGGATCTCCAGCTCTTGGTATTGGGCTGATCACGCTTAAACAACATCTGTAGTATAAATGAAATATGCAGAGACAAGCCTGCAGATGTTTACTGTAAGGATGCTTATAGGCAAAACAACTGGAAATACTTCTGTCTCCATCGGCTGGCGACCTGGGAACAGAGGGAAAGATAGTGAAGCAGACACACGGACCAGGCCATCCAGGCACACAACGTAGGCATGAAGTCTGAGAGGTGAACCCACAGGAAGGATGCCCAGGACAATACTGCTGCTGGGGGGGGGGGGGGGGGGGGCGGGGAGTGGAACAGGTGACAGAACAGCATGTGTCATCTGATCTCGCTCAGGGTAGAACTGCATACATAGAATCTATTTGTGTATATTTATGCACAGATAGAAGTCTGGAGGGACCTTCACCAAAATGTTATGTGGTTATCTCTGGCTGATGGAGTCTGAGGTGGTTTTTACATCTTTTTCTTTGAACTTTTCCATATTGTCTGATTTTTTTTCTTTTTGCAATGAGCATATGTATCCTTTTTTTTTAAACAAAATGATAAAGCTGCTTTCAAAAGAATTATAGGTGCATTGGGGGAAGGCTAGAGAGTGCTTTGTGAGGGGCCCAAAGGCAAGAACACCAGACCAATCAGACTGAAGGGGGCTGAGGAGACCGAAGGGCTTTTCTCCATTTCTGGAATAGCTGGATACCTTCCCCGGCTACAGCAGAAGGGAGCTTTGGGCCAGAATGTCTGCCCCAGTCTCTCCTGCAGGAGCCATGCCGGTCCAGAGCAGAGTTTCTAGACAGGGTTTTCCACATTTGAGTCTTCTGACATGCTTTATCGCCTCGGAGCTGTTTTGCAAAATTCATAGCGATTTTCGAAGGCTCCAAGCTTCCTGGGACCAATTCCATTTTGAACAATAGCAGAGCGTCTGCTTGCAGGAAGGGTCGGCCCACCCCAGAGCGGCCCCCGGGCCCCTGTGAGCTGGGACCGCGACTGAGTCGAGGCTGCCGCATGAAAAAACATGAGCTCTTCCTCGTCCTTGTCCTCACCCTCCTCCCACTCGCCCTGTGCAGGAGGGGGAAGAAGGAAAGCAGACAGAAAGCAGCCTTCCCTTCACAGCAGCCCTTCCAGTGCCCGAGGGGACACCCCCCCACCCCACCCCACCCCCCGCGCGCGCATCCTGGGAGGTGAAACAAAGAGCCCCACCCCCACCCAAGGTTCCTCCTGCAAACTCCCGCTTCTTACTTATGAACAACTTTAGTGTCCTGCTTGAAGCCAAGCGCCTTAACCAGGGTGAGATCAAGACAGAGAGCAGAGCAGTGGTCAGACTGCAGCTACCTGCTCCATGCTAAGCTTCAGAAAATAAGTAAACATCCGAGTATGATGGTATGAGGAGGATCGTGAGTTCAAGGCCAGCTCCAGAGACACTGGAGGTTCAAGGTCAACCTGGGCTACATACTAGGCCACAAGGAGTCCACCTCTGATGCTGTTAATCCAGCCCTTCCTCTCTCTTGACTCTATAAAATACAAACCAACCCAGCCTTCTGTGACTCCATATTCCCAAGGGACAAGGGGAGATCTAAACACCTCTCCCTGATAATTAAACCTGTCCATACCTCACTCTATACACCACTGCAGAAGCTTGGGTGAGGTCAGTGCCACCAGTGATGTCAAACCTCAGCCCATTATCTTCCTTCACCAGGCTTGTGCCCTGGCATCCTCTAGGGTCCAGCTTTGAGTCTCCCTAACCCCCTACCACAGATGAGTCAGACCCTCCTCCATCCACAGTGGAAGGTAGCCTTCATACAATCCATAATTCACTCAACAAACCTGAGAACTTGCCACAGGTTCTGGCCGGCATCCCCTGCCCAGAAAGGTCTGTTTCCGTTCCTGCCTACTTCCTCACAACACAGCAAGCTCGCTGAGGACTGAGACATGTGCCCAGCTTCACCCTCACCCGCATGTGTGTGGCTAACTGTGTGGATCATCACTAGAGACTGCCCTATTTCTCAGCTCAGAAGAAAGACCAGGGAGCCCTCAACTGGAGATGAAAAAGAAGAGGTTTCCCCCAAGCAAACACCTCCAACCCTGTCCTCCTACTGTCCTACTGTCCTACTGTCCTTCTGTCCTTCCAACATGTGTCCTCCCCGACCACTACAAGGCCTTGCATGATGGGGCCTTGTCTCCCTCCCTTCTCCTGCAAGTTCCCCGCTTCCAGAGCCCTTTCATGATTCTTCTCCGACTCCACCACGTCTTGCCTCTGGGCCGTACACCTGCTTTTACCTCTGCCTGTGGCGATCTTCTATCTTGTCCCTCTTGGTCTGTCTCTCAGTGTCTGACATGTGGGGGAAGAGGTGTGGATGGACAGAAGGCTGCACAGAGTACATGCCATTTCTAATCCACCTCAGGACACCTCATTACACTCCCCCACTCTCCCCTGACAGTGAGTGGCCTTGCTGTCTTCCAGCACACTCAGCAGAAGTCACCTCTCTGGCCACTGTGTCCCTCCCTGCTCCTGTTCATAAACGAGTGGAGTAATGTTCTTCTGTGACGAAGGAAGGAACTCAGTAGCTCCCCATTGCCCTCGGGACCCACAGCCTTGGATAGTCCTCTCCAGCGGCCCCTCCCACTCGCCGAGGTCTGTAGCCACTCTACATGGAAGAAGGTGGTGATAGTGATGTTGCAACTCTGAACTCCCAGGAGATGGCTTGCTCTTGCCAGAGTCTGCTAAACTGATCACCCTCAGAGATGCCCCGTAATACAGCAACTTCCCCCAGCCCCACCTTCTACTCCCATCTTCTACTCTATAGTACAGCATGTGCTGGCCTGGACAGTCTTGTGACGACCAGGATGCCACTGCCTGTCTCTTGGTCCATTTCTCCCACAGTGATGTGACTGTCCATTGCAGAAGCCCAGTGACTGGTGGGCATGTGTTACTATCGTTACAGTAGCGGTTGATCAGCCTTCAGTCTTTAGACTCAGGGAGATGGGCTGACTTTCCCAAGGTCACAAGCTAGCTAGAGGCGGGACCGGGGCTTGAATGTTACCACTTCCAGGATGTTCCATTCTTCGTCACAATGACTATAGAGAGTTAAACACACCCTGACTATAGAGAGTTAAACACACACATACACATACACACACACACATTTTAGACAGACATGGGAATACACACTGATGTATACAAACACATATAGGCATACACAGAAACAAATCTCAGTCCCTACAGACACACTCAATGACCCACAGAGGTGTTTGCACATGAGATGTCGTGATATATACAAGCGAACATGAATACATATAAATACATTCATATATATGTGTGTGTGTGTATATATATATATATGTCACTGCGCATAGGCAACATTAAAGTACAGATATAGACATGCATCCATACACACATATCCAGCACCAAATACACAAAGTTATAGACATGTACATGAGCACGCCAAGATGTAAACCATACACACACAAGCATGCACAACTGAAACATACACAAATAAAACCAGGGTCCTATGCACACACACCCAGGCCACCACACAGGCCCAGGCAAACATCTCACATGCTACCTGTTATACCTACATGCTACATGTTAGGCTCATATAAACACAGGCACACATGTATTCACACAAGGACACATGCATGTCCAGAGCCACACTGAAGCAGCCTGCACCCTGGTCTGTACGCACCGATGCATTGCAGGCACCCAGACTCCCAAGACCCGTTAGCGAATGACGTGGGTCAAACGGATCTGTCTGCTGGGGGCGGGGAGGCCTGTCTGAGGTACCTCGGGGCGCTCACATTTTTGCAGCTCAGGAAGGCAGCTGACATACCAGCCTGGCTGTGATGGTATTTTGCATAAATGCTAATGTATTAATTACCATGTACAGTACACAGAGCTGCCATTTAAAAGAAAAAGTTAAGACTCTTTAATTCAAAAGCCCCATGTGGGTGGGGGCAGGGCTCTGGCCTGCGTAGGGAGCGGGAGCAGCCAGGGCAGCCACGCCCATGCCCGCGCACGGCTGTCCAGCCCCTGCCTGTGGCTTCCGGCCAATCCTCTGCTCCTAGATCCTAGATGCTCTCTGGGGCCCTGGATAACTAGGACCCCTGGCCTGGAAGAGTCAGGGAAAAGGTCTCAGCAGCTAGAGGAGTGATGCCCAGCCGAGGCAGGCAGGCCCTGAGCCAAAGGTGCCCATGCATTGAAGCCCTCCCTCCATTTGACCCCTTCCAGCATAGCAGGGAACCAGACTGATTCTGCCCAGGCTCAAACCTCTCAAAGGCTTTCCAGGGCTCTTGGCACACAGTTCACACTGGCGGGACCAGGTGTCACACACCTGCCAGTCCAGCAGGATGATCACTTGGGCTCAGGAGTTCGAAACCAGCTCAACATACCGAAACTGGCTCAAATGAATAAAATAAAAGTTAAGAAGAAAGTTTGCGTGCCCTAAAAACGCCCGTAAAGGTCCACACGACCTGGCTTCTCTCCCACTTCCCAGTGTTCCCTCTCCTACTGCACCCTAGCCCCTTGCACTGGCTAGCTCTTCCCTAAGCATCTCAAGATGGTAACTCAGCCAATCCCTGGGCCCATCTGACACAGTACCACGAGACCTGCCTTCCCCTGAGCACCTGAGGAAGGCCCTCTCTGGTCTCTCGTTGATACTAGAAATTTGATTTTGACTTATTTACTCATTTATGTCCCTGTAAAGCAGTCTGTTGTTTCTGCATTCTGGTGATAGTTTTTGTTTTTGTTTGTGTCTCCTCAGTCTGTCACAGCGTGCTTCGGGAAGCTAGGACCTTGCCAACCTTGAGTCACCACTGTGTCCCAGGCCAAAGGCCAGGGTCTGCCTAGCACTCTGTGCTGTTCTGTGTCATGGGTTGTGGGATAAAGCATGCTGGGAAAACATTCTACCACTGAGTTACATTGCCAGCCAGGGTCTGGCACTTTGTAAGCATGGTTAAAAGAATGGACGAGCTTGGTATGAAAAAGATGTTATTGGGGTCCAGCCTGAACCCTGGAGCTAAGTGTGCATTACTGTTCTCTCCACCTCCTGGCAAGACCACCCTGACTATCCAACCTCTGGGGTGAGGAGGATATGTTGCTGGTCAGAAAACTAAGGCCCAAAATAAAGAAGTCATAACAACCAACTTCATATCATATCCTGGAGCCCATTGTCCAGACTTCCTGAGCCTGCCCCAGCTAGCCTCCCCTAATGGGCTAGACAGGCAGCTAAACTAGCCCAGAGACCCCTAGCCCCATACTTCTGAGGTACTCTGTCCTAACCATCCTCTTGCCCTTGGGAGATAGGGAGTTATTTCGTAAGGCATTATGTCAGAAGTTGAGGCATAGTCTTAAGTGAGTTACCAGAGTCCCCAAATCATCCAAGGACTCTGGATTCAAGTCTATGGCCCATCTCTAGGCTTCCTCTGAGCACACACACCTTCTCCCAACCAGCCCTTAAGGATATTCTTGGCAGCTAGAGTATTACAATGTCAGGAGCGCCAAATATGTCCCACACACCTCTCCCATCTTCCTGAAGAAGTAAAAAAAAAAAGCCAAGGTGGGCCTGGTAAGCAGGCCAGGATAGAAGCTGATGAAGCTGGTTGTCTCATGCCCCAAGCTCTGGGTGGGGTCATCAGCTCCACCTTCACCCTCACTGACACACCTGCCCAGTCACCAGCAAATGCCATTCCACACCCGGAGTCTCTCTCCAGCCCATCCTCCTTCCCATGCCCTCGCCACTGCCCTAGTCCAAGCCGGTGGCTGCCAGTTCCTATCTAAACCATCATGACAATTTTCACCTGGCAGCTCAGACCCTATTCCTCCCCCCGCAGGTCCCCACCCACCCCCCAGCTCTTCCTGGCACTGCCCCTGTGATAGTTTGTAAAGGTGAATCACAGATAAGAGTGTACACTGCCCATGTTCAAATCCTGGTCCTGTGTGACCTTCAGCAAGTCACCTTAATTCTCTGCACTTCAAATGAAAAATCTTTAAAATAGCAGCCCCCTGGTAGGGTTTCTGTGAAGAAGAGACATGTGGAGCACCCAAGCCAGTCCCGGAAGCTGAAGAGGCACCCCATGTAAGAGGCACCTCCTATTGTTTTTATGACTGATCTCTGTCTTTCTACTCCACAAAATTACAAACTCTGAGAGGATTGGGCCTGCAGCAGGCAGGCTGCTTGGCTCTTCTGTGCCTTTACTTGGCTCCTGTCTGCCTACAGCCTTTGTTCTGTCTTCCCCAGTCCTGATGGGTGCCAACCCTCCAGGGGGGAAGGGCATGCCCTCAGCAGGAAGTGCTGTCAAAGGCAGAGTTCCAGGCAGCAGAAGGAGAAAGCTGTTCCCTGCTGTACCCTCCAGAGCCCCAAGTTCCTGGGAGCCCCCACATGGCCAAAGCCTCCCTTTGTCCTGAAGGTCAGGAGCAGAGGGCCAGCTGTGGGGGAGTTCCGCTGCCTTGCTCCGGACAGCAGCCCAGATGTGCGTGTTTGTACAGCCGAGCCCAGGCTCTGAAGGGGCCTTGTTGGGTGCTCTGAAAGGGGGGCTTGTGAAGCTCCCATCAGCCTCCAGGACAGCGAGCAGGAATGCAGCCCGCAGGAAGCCCTTCCCAGTAAGCCTGCCAAGTGCCCTTCTCTCTGAGGATTCGGGGACTCTGGTGCAAACAGGTTGAGATTGCCAAATGCAGAAACTGCAGGCCTGGCTTCTGACCTGGGTCCAGGTTCCCCTTCTGCAAAAGGCAGAGAGACCCAAGTCTCAACATAATCACACAGTGATCCTGATTAAGAATCTCCGAGTCAGGACCAGGGTGTGGCCACTCCAGCCTGTGATCCCAATACTCTAAGGACTGAAGCAGGAGGATGACAAATTCTAGGCCAGCCTGGGTCACAAACAAAACAGACAGAAGCAGGGGTTTGAGGGAGATGGTACTGTGTTTGCCGTTCGACCACAGGATGTGAGTTCAATCACGTGAAAAGTCAGCTATGATGGTACACACTTGTAATCCCAGCCCTGGGAAGGACAGGCAGACAGGAGAGTCCTTGGGGCTCTCTAGTCAGCCTAATCAGTGAACCCCAGATCCCAGCGAAAGACTTTGCCTCGAAAAAATTAGGTGGACAGAGCCTAAGGAATAAAATAAAAGTCACCCTCTGTCCATTACCCATGCACATGTGCACACACACACACACACACATATAAAGGGTGAATAAATGAATACAGAGTCATATCCATGCACAAATGTGCACACACACAAATTAAATGGTGAATAAGTGAATATGGGGTCTTATACATGCACATATGAATGCGCAAGCGCACACATACACACCATTAAACAATGAATACATGAATACAGGTATTCCGTATCCAGACAGAATTTTTATCTGGGAAGCTGTTTTTCACCTGCCAAGGGGGGTGATAACTCCTTCCTCCTGAGCTTATCCTAGAGAGGAAATGACGTCATGGGCAGAAGAAACCAGGAACACACTGACACACAGTTGGTGTTCAATAGCACTTCATATTCTTTTTCCCTCAAACTCCCTAGGCTCCTAACAGGCATGGGGCCTGAGACTGTTGGTGTTGAGCACAGATGTCCTCCACCCACTGTCCCAGAAGAAGAGCTGCTGCTGAAAGCCCCCACCCCAGGCACAGTGACACACAGCTCCATCCCCTGCGTGCTAAACCAATTACATCACGTCCAGGCAAAAGAGGCTCTCTCCCTACATCTGCGCACCCTAGTCCCTGTAGATGACTGAGCATGTGCCTCACACTTCAAGTTGGAGTCAGTCAACCTTGAGCTTTAGTGCAAAGCAGACTATGATGCAGGCGAAGGAGATGTCCCTTGTGCATTTGCATGACCCCAGCCACCTACCTAGGAGCCAGAGCAGGAACCCACAATAAGGGAGAGGGTGGGGTATAAATGCTGTTCCTGAGAGCCCTGCGCAGTCTGCTTAATGATAGACAGAGGCAGCAGAGCAAGAAATAGGACAGTGAGGTTTAGGCCAGGCCTCCACCAGCCTCTTCCGAAGCACTTGGCTGTGGATACCAGAGGAAAATTCTAAGCTATAATGGAAAGAGGATCCTCTCCCCACCCACTTTCTATAAGTCAGCAGGACCTGTGCCCCAGTTGCCAAATCTTCCCAAGATCCGAACAATGCACTAGACATGTGTCTTCCAGCTGTAAGGTTAGGATGTCCAGTGAGGTGGCCCTGTCCTCTGTAGCCAGTATCTCCAGTACTCAGGCATGACACACAGGAAGCAGGAGTGGGTAAAGATTATCAGCCTCCAAGCATCACGGAGCTGGGTTTCCAACGATCCTCTTCTGATCAGACCCATAGCGTCATCTCAAACCCAGCCCCACCTGGTACGGAGCCCCACAGCTGGAGTCTGCCCCTGTCCTGTTTGGGGCCTATTTGGACTTCATTCCCTCGCCCTTGTTATTGTCTGAGGGAGCCTGGTTCCTGCAGGACAGTAATGCAATGTGGCATCCTATTAGCGAGAGCCTGCCCTTTGTACCCACCTCCCTCCCCCAACCCCCACACGCATCAACGCTTCGTTGAATCACCAAGGGAGTAGTTCACGTCACATCTGTTTCAGGGTCTAGGAACAATGTGAGCAACACACACCGGTCACCCATCAAAGGTGACAAGACACCAACCACCCATCTCTGACAAGCACTGCTGTCACAGGGGCCAGCTCCCAGTTTGTTCATTGGAAAAGAAAGAGAGGGATTCTGGAACTCAAATGGGAAAAGCAAGGGGCGAGCAGGCAGCAGGGGAATTGCACAGGGAGGGGCAGGGGGCAGCAGGAATGGAAGGGGGGGGCTGATGCTCTGGCAATCATCCAAGTGAGGGCTGGCCAGCTGAGAGCCTCCAGCTGATGGATGCTACAGAGTCCTTTACCTGCTCACACTCCCTCCCCAGTAAGTGTGCCAACCAAAGCCACACAAATGGGTAGCCCAAGAGGATTCCAACCCAGTGTCCCAGTGCTAAGGCTGGAAAATAAGTCAACCAGAAAAGACTGGTAGTATTTAAAGTGGGATCAGTCCAGTTCAGACTGGTGCCAACTGGCAGCAACCAGATCTAATTCATTCAAGCTGGCTTCAGCCAAACCAAATCTGTTGGAGCCAGCTCCAACATACACAGCTGCCCAAGACTGGATCAAGCTGAACCAAACTGGCTGTGACCTGCTCAAATTACCTGGACCCATTAGAAAGCCAGTTATTTACACACTTTCTCTGGTGTTGCTCTTGGCCATAGATGTCTTTACCTATGCCATCCTTTGAAAATGTACTCAATCCTTTTACTTCTAGACATTCCAAGTATGTATGTTCACACACACACACACACACACACACACACACACACACACCTACCTTCCTGCGGGGTCAGTGATACACGGCTGGGCTCTAATGCATGGCCTCTGATAAAGCTTGGGCTTAGTTCTCTGCACTGCAGCTTCTCCTCTGTGTGAGTTTGAGGAAGGTACCTGGTCCCTATCAGTCTCAAATGTCAAAAACTCAGCTAGTGAACGGGATTTGCTTCATAGGGGACAGTTTTAAAACCCAGACACAGATATAAATGAAGGCATATGGATATAGATTGGGAGAGAAGGGGAGCGATGGCTGGCCTGCAATAACCACTCAATATGCAGACACTTTTAGATTAGTCCATGGCACAGAGTAACCTCCAGAGTCAGAAAGTCAAAACTCAGGACTTCCCCTCCAAGCTGGGGAGGTGGCTCAATAAATAAAGCGATGGCCACACAAGCATGCAAGCATGAGGTACAGTGTTCAAATCCCCAAAACTCATGTAAAAGCAGAGCAGGCTCACCAGACCACTCTGGGGACAGAGCTGGGGATCTCTGGGGCAAGCTGGCATCTAGACTAGCTGGAACTGGTCGGGCTCTATATCCAACAAGAGAGCCTACCTCGATAAATAAGGAGGACATTGGACATCAACGTTTAGGCTCCTCATGAACATGCACACACGTGTGCCTACACATGTGAACATTGTACACACATACACACGTGTAATAAATACTTGAATTTTTTTATTAAAAATAAAACCTCTGACTCCTATGCCGCCGTGAACTGTGTGAACTCAGGTTCTGCAGGTGGTGCCTCGTAAGCCTGGTGAGATGCAGCTCACAAAGCACCACGCTTGGAGCATGGCTGGCACGCAGTGACAGTGCTGGTTAGTAAGGGACGGTCAACGCCGGCTCTGCCAGGCAGTGTGCTCAGGCAACACCTTGGGACTGTTGGCCCAGCGCTCACCACGGTTCTAGGAAGTGGGTGCTTTTATCATTCCCATTTTTCAGGAGAGGAAGACCCTAGTGTGTGGTGATTAGGAAATGTTTTAAGGAGAACAGAAAGGATACATTTGCCACAGTGCAGAGGAGAACGACTGGGCCATAGGACAAGTCTTGGGAAGAATGTAGCGTGCTGAGAAGAGGGAATTCTGAACCCAGGCATTCCTGGCCTCAGGTCCCCAGCTCATACACTACCTAAGTCTCCACTTCCTCATCTGCCAAAGGGAATAAGAAGTTTCCCCTCGTGGTGTTCTGAGGACTCAACAGAGCCCAATATACCTATGAGTTTAATGCTCAAAAATCCAAGCTGGGGCTGAAAGAGATGGTTTAGTGGTGTAGAGCCACTCTCGTAGAGGACCGAGGTTCTATTCCCAGTCCCCATATGGTGGCTCACAACTCTACTTCTAGAGGATCTTACTCCCTCTTCTACCCTCTGAGAGCACTAGGTACCCATAGGATGCATATACACACATGCAGGCAAAACATACACTAAATGAAATAAATAAATCTTTAAAAATAATGTTTAAGGGGCTGGAGAGATGAGTCAGTGGTTAAGAGCACTAACTGCTCTTCCAGAGGTGCTGAGTTCAAATCCCAGCAACCACATGGCAGCTCACAACCATCTGTAATGGGATCTGATGCCTTCTTCTGGTGTGTGTGAAGACAGCTACAGTGTACTCACATACATTAAATAAATAAATAAATAAATAAATAAATAAATAAATAAATAAATAAATAAAAATTTAAAAGGCAAGCTGCCTCTCTTCCACAAAGACATTAGAATCCAAAACTGTGTGTGTTTATACAGTGACATTTGTCAGGGTATGGAACTTTACAGAATGCACAGGGGTTCTTTCTAATTTTTATATGACATCTGTCCACATGGTGTTGTCTGCTTCTAATGTAGCACTTCTCCAGCATCTCCCGTTTCTACACACTGAGCAAGGACGTGGCTCCTAACCATGCTCTTCTGTTGCCAAGCAGAACCAGTCAGGGTTGCACAGGAAAAACCAGCCAGATGTGACAAGCTGCCCACCTCGACATCTGCTTTGTGAAATCCAGTGAGGCAGAAGAAAGGTCTGAGCTCATCTTCTGAGGGACAGTCCCACAAGGACAGGCCTAGGATGTGGGCCTTGAACTAGAAAAGATCCACTAGATCTGCCCCTGCCGAGCGCCCACCTGTGTGTGACCTCAGGCAGGGACCTTTCTCAGATGGCTCTCTTCTCTGTTCCTACCCAGATGTCTGGGGCACCAATGTTTTCTGAACCCAGTGACAGTTATGGTGATGACAATAAAGATTACATTTGGCATTTACTTACAACACAACACAGTAGACATTTTTTAATGTGTTTTAATAATAGACTATAAAACATATTATTATATTCTCAGCTCCTGAGACTCTGGGACTCTTATCTATATTTGACAGAAATTCAGATCGTATGTAACTATCCAAACGACACCCATTAGGTCAGTGATGGAACTGGGGTGTGTGTGTGTGTGTGTGTAACACCCATACATGCACATTAAGAGGCTAAAGCAGGACATTAGTGTCTTTCCCTAACAATCTCCACTTACTGCCTGGAGTCGGGTCTCTTCCTGAACTAGTTACTAGTAACTAGTTGGCCAGAGAGCTCTTGGTGTCTGCCTCTCTAAGTCCCACCAATGCGGGGATTACAAATGTACAAAGCCATTCCCAGCTTTTCATGAATGCTGGAGATTTGAACTCGGGTCCTCAAGCTTGCGGAGCAAGTGCTCTTACCCAGGACTTGAGATTCCAAAGAAAGCCTGAGGGGCGTGCTGCCCACATCCACCTGGAGGCCCAGAACTTCCTCTGCCAAGGCTAACATCCTCTGCGCAAGAGAGCAGATCCTGGGAGACACATAAGGAGCAAGGCACGGCCGCTAACCACCAAGTCAGTAAATAAGAATCACTGCTGAGAGTAGCAGGGACAGGGCAGGGACAAGCGCTCTATGGGTGATGAAACCCGATGGGAAGCCTGATTCAGTGAACAGCAGCCGGCTGACCTGTTAGGCAAGTCTGGTGAGGCTGTGCTACCCAACCAGTAACCAGCGCAGCAAGAGCTTCGGTGACTTCACACATAACCACAGCGGGCCCAGCAACTCTTCAGAGCAGCCCCATCTCCAGGGCTGACTTGGGGACCCAGGCTGCTTGGGTCAGACACTGAAGCCATCTGGGACATATGGGTCACCAGGGCAAGAAAACTGAACTGGAATGCCATTATTCCAATGTCTCATTTCAGAGGGTCATCGATCACTTCAGGCCATAGGCCTCTGGCCAGATGAACCCTGTGGCCCTGGCTGGCTAATAGGAAAGTAGAAAGTCATAGAAAATTATGAAGCACCGGGACGTCACAGGCAGCAGCTGCCAGGAAAATGAAGCCGTTTACCGAGCCCGTCCTAGTCAATGTTTGTTGTTGTTTATGTTTATTTTTGATGTAGGACCTCATTGTCTAGCCTTGGCTGGCCTATGACTCACTATGTAGACCAGGCTGGCTTCAAACTCATAGAAGTTTACTTGTCTCTGTCTCCTAAGGGCTGGGTCTAAAGGCATGAGTCACCACGTCTTTTTCTTTTTCTTTTTTTTTCTTTTTTTCTTTCTTTTTTTTTTTCTTTTGGTTTTTCGAGACAGGGAACTCACTCTGTAGACCAGGCTGGCCTTGAACTCAGCAATCCGCTGCCTCTGCCTCCCAAGTGCTGGGCTTAAAGGCATGCGCCACCACTGCCCGGCTTATAGTCATATTTTTTATTGTTGTTTGATTCCATTTCTTTCTTTCATTTTTCTTCTTGAAACAGGGTTTCATGTAACTCAGGCTGGCCTCAAACGTCCTATGTAGTCAAAGATAACCTCCGAATCAGGCACTAATATTCAATATGTTTTTGTTTGTTTTGTTTTTGTTTTTTTTTTTTGGTTGGGAGGGGTGCATTTTTGTTTTGTTTTGTTTTGTTTTGATTTGTTTGAGATAGGGTTTATCTGTGTAGCCCTGGAACTAGCTCTGTAGACCAGGTTGGCCTCAAACTCCCTGAGATCCACCTGCCTCTGCCTCCCTTCCGAGTGCTGGGATTAAAGGTGTGTGCAAGTGTGAATGTCCAGCTCAATTTGATTTTTAAATTATATTACATATATTTTGCATGTGTGTGTGCACTCACATTTACACACTTGCTCATGCATATGTATACCACGGCATGTGTGTAGAAGTTAGATGACAACTCACAGTGAAGAGGTCAGCTCAGGAACTTTGGAAAATTCCACCAGACCCCTCCCCTCCTGGAAGAGAAAGGACAAAGAGCACATAGACGCCCCTCCTCCTCCGGAAGGCAGAGAGGGTAATTACATTCCTCAGACCACAGGGGAGGGGACCAGGCCATCAGCCACCTGCGGGTTGGGAGGCCCAGAGCACATAGACACATTCCTTGGCCATTGGTCACCTACAGACAAGGGAAGTCCTTGCCACCTCATTCCCTAATGACCAATCAGTTTAAAAGTCACACTGTTCTGCCAATCACATTGTACCTAATGGCTGCTGCTCTGAAAACTGTATAAAAACTCTCCGAATGGGCTGCACAGGGTAGTTCTCGCTCTCCTTCGTGTGCAGGGTGACCCCAGCATGCTGGAACAATAAAGTTCCTCTAGCTTTTGCATTGATCCCTGGTTCCGAGTTGTTCACCTGGGGGAGTGGGTGGGGGTGGGGGGTGTCTCTGGTAAGTTAAGGCTCGCCAGAGTCTTACAACAGGAGTCAGCTTTCTCCTTCCATCAGGTAGGTCCCAGGGTTTGAAGTCATGTCATCAGACTCAGTGACAAGCACCTTCACAGCTGAGCCATCTCAACTGGCCCTTGTGACATTCACTTTGAAAAGGAAGAGGGTCCTATTGCCGCGTTACTCTCAGGCTATACTTGAAGTGGCAGGCCCAGTTCAAGATGCTATATTTTAGAAGCGCCCAAATACACTGGATTCCCATGGAAGGAGAACAAGTTTGGGAGGAGACTCTATGTTGAAACTTCCGAGGAAAACCCGAAAAGATGCCTTGTGTGGGGGTCAAGGACTTCAGATCTTTGGTGGGCAAAGGCTATAAATTGTTGTTCAGGGCTCCAAGGGGCAGAACCAGACCAGTGGGAGGAACATAGACAATTCCAATTCTGAGGGGAATACTCCCTGTCCCAAGAACATGCAAATAAGGTTCAGAATGCTATTTGGGTGGAGAATTGTAATAGAATTCAAGTATCAAGAAGGAGTGGAAACAGACAAGGGATAAGAGTCCCTAGAGGGGGGCCTGAATGGGTGGTACAGGGAGCATCCTCATTCAGAGTCTAGGCCTGGTATGATCAGACCCCCAGAACCCTTCCTAGTCACAGTGTACTAGGTCCTAGTCTACCATGACAACAACAGAAACAACCCCTCCCCCCAATTCTACAGTTTATAGGGACAGGCTTATTTGTCAGGGGCAGGATGGACTGTCCAACTCTGCTACCCCTGGACTGGGCCTTCTCCCCATTGCTCTGAGGTAACAAGCTTTGTGTCAGATGCCTCCCTCTCAGGGACACTTATGAAGGACACCCAACGTGAAAACAAATAAAAGGAAATCACCCCATCAGAGCTATAAGTAATAATCAATAATTCAAAGCCTTGATAAAGTCTTACTGGAGAGCGCTTCAGAGAGAAGGCACAGGCTGGGTTTCATGGTTAATTCAATGTCAATTAGCTGATTGCTAACTTCCCTCCAGCTAAATCGCATGCAGTGCAGGGGAGAGAAATCAAACGTGCTCTCGCTTTAACAAGCCTGGTGTTTCAATCATTCATCTCTGGCCGCGGGCTCCGAATCACTGTCAACAGACATTCCCTCGCAGTTTTATCAGCCATCTCCGCATGCCTCTGCTTTCTCTGCTGCCCTTAACCGTCCTGAGACTGGACCGGGAACCCAAACTCAAGGGAGTAGCCATCAGCTTCCTGGAAGGTGTTAGACACACAGCTCCTGAAATTTGGTTTCCCCTGATACACTCCTCTAAGGGATGCTGTGTTCACTACATGTAAACAAGAACATATACATACACGGTGCACAGTGAGGGTAACTTTGCTCAGTCCCAGGTCCTGAGTCCGGAGCCTGGCTTACCCTCCAGCCTCCGAGCCCCCGTGGAGACTGACTGGCTTCAGCACCATGGCCAGTGCCCACCCGCGCTGAAAAGGAGCCGCGAGGTCAGGCTCCCGGCTGAAGAGACAGCAGGGAAAAAAAAGATGAGGGGATCTCAAAGGCCCATGAGGTCGCCAGCCACCTTTGCAAGCAGGCCAGAGAAGGCAAGGGAAATCTCAAGGTTACAGGAACCGCTCCAGCTCCACCTCCCAGACACAGAAGCTCCACATCCGACCCACAAAAGGAGTCTTGACAAGTCTCAGTTTCTTCTTGAGATTCTTCAGGGCACAAGAGAAAAGTTACTGATTAAACAGGGAGACCAGAAGAAGTGTTGACTGGTGGAAGATTTATCAACTAAAGCCCCAAAGACTCGTCTTTGCCCAAATTTCCTGGAAAGTCCCCTTTGGTGCCCTACCACCAGCACAGGTTCTCATGTAGCCCAGGCTGGCCCTGAACTTCTGGTCCTTCTGCCTCTAGCTCTCAAATGTTAAGATCAAAATACCCAATTTATGTGATACCAGGCATCAAGCTTCTGGTTGCATGTACACTGGGCACTCTACCACGTGAACTACATCCCTAGCCCCCATGTGGGGTTCCACAAGCCTTGCACTACATACAGTACAGAGCTGCCAAGCAGTGACTCCTGACACAGCCACCACCTTCCTAAGCAGGCATACATCCTCTTCCTTCAACATGCAGCATATCCATACCTCATGGACCACACCCACGCGCATGAGGGCAGAGAGAGTGTCCTGTGCAATACAGAATATCCATTGCATGGCCCACAGGCCCTGCCATCTCCTTGGCTTCCCTTAGGTGACAGAAAGGAACGCATGTCCTCCCTCCAACCTTCTTCATCACAGGCTGCCCCTGAGCTGTGCACACGATGCCTATCTGTGCCAGCCTCCACTTCAGGATCTGTAGGCTGTTGGTTTGAAGAGAAGAGAAGCATTGCTATTTCTGATCCTTTTTCTTCAGCGAGACATTAAAAGGGAAAACCTACAGACCTATGTTTGAGTTCTAGCTCCACCACGTACCAGCTGGGGAACACTAACCTTCCTGGGTCCTGTTACCTTCATTTATAAAATAAGGAGCATGACAGTACAGAACCTTAAGGAATTGGAGGGGTCAGAGGGTGCAAATCATCGCAGGAACTCAGCATGGTACCTAGCCCAGAGTATGTCCTGTTTTTTGTTTTTGTGGGTTTGTTTGTTTGTTTTATGAAAGTTTCTTTCAGAAAAATTCCCAGCCACATCGATATTCCAGAGGAGGTCTTACTCAAAGGCCAGTGTGGAGAACTCAGTGTGAGGTCAAAGTTCAGGCTTCACCGAGGACCAAGTTCAAAGCTCTACAAACAACTCATGAGCCAGCCTTGGAAAAGCACCTTTCCAACAAACCTTTCTTTGTCTATTGAATGCGAATGAAGACCCTTCAACATCTTGCCCTCAGGAGGTGCTGCCGGGATGTCAACAACCCACAGAACCTCAGGTGGTGTCAACCCGGAACCCTGAAGTTCACTCCTCCATGTTTTAATGTTTCCTGGGACATAGGACCTGCTGCTTCTCCCAGGGCGCACAAACAGAAGCCTCGAGAGTCACTGTTCACACAGTTGACTTGTCCGACCTCTGCCAGCTCCAGCTAATCACTTCCTGGTTTATCTGAGGAGATGCAGAGGAGCCAGATTGGGGTTCCAAGAGCAACTGATTCCCACACTTCACCCCCACCCTCACCAGCTCCCTCCGTGGGTGCCTCTCCATGCCTCTTTTTTTTTTCTGTGATACCACGCCCCTCACTGCCTCTTCCTTCTTCAGCTATTTATCCTCCCTGGGATTCTCTGACCCAGCTGCATCCCTGCCCTTCATAGTTCTGCTCTGTGTCCAACAGTCTGACCTCAGAGGCTGGGCCTGGACATCCCTGGTTGGATCCGGTTGGTTGGAAACACGAGCAGAGACTGGAAGGAGAAGAGATCAAGATCTGCTCTCTCTATCCCTCCAGGGTTTCACCAGGACAGTAACTGCACACTACCACTTCTACTCAGCCTCATCAGCACCAGAGGTGAGAACTTCTGCACTGCTGATCTCAGGGATCACTGTCTCTGGTTGTTCCCAGAACTCCATGCACCCTAGCCTCTGTAACTTTCCTGTCCACCACAGCAAATCATCCTGCCAGGTCCCTGACCAGACATTCCAATCCACTCCATTTTTCTCTGTCATGGGCCCTCCTGAATGCAGGGTAGGAAACAGTGGGACTAATCCTGTGTTGCCCCATAGTAGGGACCACCCATGAGTACTGAGGGATGTAGTAGCTGCTGCATCATGCCAACCCCCACACACAGAGCCAAGAGCTCATCTTCCCTACAGGTCAGGGAGAAGTAGGTGCAGCACGGAACAAAGGTGGGAAAGCTGGGCTGAAGCATCCTGTGATGGTTTGCATATGCCTAGCCCAGAAAGTCTCACTGTTGGGAGGTGTGGCCTTGTGGGTATGGGCTTTAATACCCTTGTCCTAGCTGCCTGGGACCCAGTATTCTGCTAACAGTCTTCAGATGAAGATGTAGAGCTCTCAGCTCCTCCTGCACCATGGCTGCCTGGATAGTGCCATGCTCCTGCCATGGTGATAATGGACTGAACCTCTGGACCTGTAAGCCAGCCCCAATTAAATGTTTATTTAATAAGAGTTGCCTTGGTCATTGTATCTGTTCATAGCAGTAAAACCTAACTAAGACACACCCCCTTCACCATAAACCAGAGTTCATTTCTGAGGCCCACTTCTGCTTTCGACACAGACATGGAGACCTCACCTTGGCTCTTAGATATCTCCAAGTTGATGATGAAAACATGGTCTGTACACTGCCATGATCCAGGCAGGGAAGTTTTCACTGAGCTCTCAGGAAGGCCCAGCAGGGCTCCAAGATGAAGGAGGACTGGCCAAAAGGGCAGCTATCTATGAGTGAGGAGACTTCTGCTTCCCCAAGGTGACAGAGCTGACACTGGAGCCACAGCAGAGATAAAACTGAGATGCAAGTCATGGTTGGGCTAGTCTGGGGATGAGGACTGGGATGGGGATGGGATGGGGCTGAGCTAGAGACCTGGACCAGAGAGCAGGTGGAAGCTACGCTAAGTCTAGGAGTCGTTATACAGTGAAGCATGTGGTCTTCTGTGGAGGCTGAGGTAAGATGTAGTTGTTGAATCTGACTGAAACTAAGGTTGTTTGGGAGATGTGACGTGGCCAGGCTAAAATTCAGGTCAAGACCATGATGGCTGGAGTTGAAGTTGGGTCAGGTCTGGGTTTGAAGCTGGGCTGGACTGGGGGCTGAGGGGATGTGTTAACACCTGCAACCAAGGCTAGGATGTGATCTGGGTCCATGGTTAAGACAGGATGAAGAGAGAAGTTAGACTGTAGGGCAGGCTAAGGTTGGGGTGGGGGCAATCAGAAAAGCAGGACAGGGCTCTAGGGTCAACTGAAGTTGGAGTTGAGTCTGAGAGTGAAATTAATATGGGGGTGAATGATGAGAGAGACACTGAATGGGGGCGGGGGGAGCAGAGCATGAGGATCTCTGCACGCCCTACTCACCTGGACCTTACAGTGGAGATGCTACACACCGGCAGCTCACCCTTACCCTCTCTGGTGAGCACCCCATCCCTTCGTTCTTAACCTCTGCCATGCTCAGTCACCTAACAGCTGTCCTGCACCCAGAAACGGCTGAAAGCCCAACAGACAGGAGCCCTCACAGAGCACAGGAGGTCTCTTTCTATAGTCATTACCTTTCTTTGCTTTTACAGAATATCCTTTAGTCTTTGACAATTTCATACATGTAAACAATGCCTCATGAGCACATCCACCCCTTCTTTTGTCTACAGATGTGTGTGTAATGTGTATGCATGTGTGCACATATGCTCAAACGTGTGGATGCATGTATGTGAGTATGGGTGCATGTGTACATGTGTGGAGCGCACATCCATGAGTGCACACATGCGTGTGGAGGCCCAAAGTTGGCATCAGAAGTCTTCCTTAAGCACACCCCAACTTCTGTACTGAAGCAGGGGCTCTGGCTATTGCTATGTGGTGAATGCAGAACTCACTATCATGGCTAGTCTGACTAAGCCTTCTTGCTCTGGGGAGTTCTCTCCCCACTACCTCCACTGCAGTGGGCTTACAGGGGCCATCAGACATGGCTGGCTTTATATGAGGGTTCTGAGAATCAGAACTCTGGCCTTCATGGTTGCATGCTCCGGGCTTCACCTGCAGAGCCATCTCTCTCCTACCCCCATGTGCACTGTTTTTCTCATTGCTGCAACCAATCACCTGACAAAAGCAAGTGAATGAAGAGTCTTTTGTGGCTCACAGTTTGTAGGGATATAACCCTGGCTGTTGGAGAAGGGAGCAGGATGCAGCTAAGCACATCCTGTCTAGAAGATGAACCCTGGTGCTCAACTCTCTTGGTCTTCTTTCCCCTTTTTACTCAGTCCAAGACCCCAGAACAAGATGGTGTGCTTACATTCAGGGTGGGTCTTTCCTCCTCAGTTAAACCCCTCCGGAAACCCACACAGGTCTCATAGGTGACTCCAAATCCAGATGAGTTGACAACAAAAAATGGACCGTGACAAGTTCATCCCTTTTCAGCTTGACATGGAAATGTATGGCTTCAATCCATAAGAGAGTTTAATTGGTCTTGTCTTGTTTCCTTGGTTGTTTTGAGAGGAAGCCCCTGTGTGTAGCCCCCTGTGTGTATCCTCAAACTTGCACCAATGCTACTATCTCAACTATAGGAGACATGTGTTTGCCACTGTGCCTAGTGGAGCTTAGGTGTCATACGGAAAGAGACAGAAGTGCAAGACCCATGAAGCTGGATGCACAGCTACAAGCTAAGAGCAATGAATGGAGCCTGGAGAGATGTGTCAAAAAGCACAGCATGCCTGTTCACTATCCCAAGCCTATTACCCCAGCACTTGGGAAGTAGGAAAATCATGAGTTCAAGGATAGCCTCCGCTGCATAGTAAATTTGGATCTAGCCTGAACTACATGAGACTCGGCTGAAGGGAGGAGGAAGCTATCAATGGAGGGAGGGAGGGAGAGGGGGAGGGACAGTGCATGGGTAATAGGTCATGGGAGGTTGTGATGAGAACCCCCTAGGTGTAGTGTAGGGCAACATGACAGAGCGACAGACTTCAGCTAGGAACCAAGGAAGGTTCCACGGAATGGGTAGCAATCAGCTGTGTGACATCAAATGTGGGATGTAAAACCATGCCAGGAAGTTTAGTAAGCCAAGACCTGGAGACTTGGTGGGCACACACCTAAGGCTTAGGTGACTCCCAGCGCCCTGCCAGACTCCTGACTTGGAACACGTGCCATGCTTCTCACACAAAAGAAATGTGTCCCATGGTCACGTAGGCCCAAGACAGAATTCTCCAGGCTAATGAGATACCTAGAGACCTCAAGGGCTTAGCAAAGGAGCTTCCCTTCCCAAACATGTCTCCCTGCAAAAGGTATTTAATCTCATACCCACCCCGAAGAAATGGGGTATGGTTTGACTCATCCATTTTCCACTGTGGCAATAAACTGCTTGGAATCATGGACTGCCCCTTTTCATCAAGATCCGCCGTGGAGAGCCATGAAGAAGGCAGTAGCCTAATCTCTTGTAGATGGCCTCTCTGCGCTCCCAGCCACAACCCCGCCAAGCCTGCCTCAGTCAAGCCAAACACAATCATCCCTTCTGGAACAAGCTGGAGTTTGTCCACCGGCCCCAGGCAAGACCCTGTCCCCAGTCCCACAGCCAACCTCCTGCCCCCTACTCCATTCTCTATTCTTCCTCCACTCCCTGTAGCACCTGGATGTCCAAGAGTTTTGAGAACCCCATGCCCTGGCCTCGTGACAGGCCCTGGGACCACCTCTGCCCCATGGCCAACCAGCTCTGGCTAAGGCAGTGCTTTCCCCAACCTCACCCTGGGAGCAGTGCCTGGGTGCTTCCCTCGGGATAACAATCAAACTTCCCTGGCAGATGCAGGCCTACAATGGAACATGTGATTTCCCCTCTGGGCCTCAGTACCCTGTTTGTGTTTGATTTGAGATAGACAGCCCAGGCTGGTTCCTACCTATGGCAATCCTCCTGCCTCTGCCTCCTGAGTGCTGGGATTACAGGTGTGAGTCACCACTCCTAGCTCCTGGTCTCTCCTTCCTGGTGGTGATAGTTATTCCTAGTAGAGAGGGCTTGCCGTTTCCAAACAAGTCAGGGGTCAGCTAGTGGAAGCGTACATGCTCCAGGAAGGCAGCCTAGTCCCCCAGCCAGGCTTGAGGTGTCACTTCCCCAAGCTCCAGCCAGACAACTTCCTGGAGTTCTCACCCCTCAGGGTGCCAGCACAGGCATCTTCACAGCTCTCAGGACAGCTCTAAACTGGACTGAAAACTAGACACCGGAAGAGTCATGAAATTCCACACAGTAAGATTTACAGGGGAGATTTATCAAAGGGTATGATTCTGAGCACCCAGGGCTCTGGGATGGGCTATGGCATCAGATCAATAAATCTGGTCCACGTGAATCCAGCCCAGACACCACACACTGTGCAAACCTCCACGCAGCAGTCAGAGGCCCTGCTTGGTAGGAAACTCCATCAACTCTACCTGCCTGCCTTGCTATTCCCTTCCAGGCTACCTTCCTTGTACTGTTTCTCTCCAGGCTCTGGGGCACTCCTGCATCATCTCTGCCAGGCTGTGGTGGATCCCAGGACTGAGGGAGGAGGAACTGTGCAGCAGGAGCTTTGGGAGAGGACGTTCTACTGAAGACACTCAAGGAAAGGGACAGCACCACTCCAGGCCAGCAGTGTGTCCTCAGGGTAGGACGTTCTTGTCATCGGGACTAGGAAACAGTTCATAGTTGCCTAAGGGAGAAACTGGGGCAATTCTATGCTGTACCAGGATCTACAAAAGATGTAGAGTGTGTGTGTGTGTGTGTGTGTGACACACTTATACATGCATATATGTGCAGGTGATTTTAGAGGACAATTTCAAGTGTCACTGTCAGGTGCCAGCCAGCCAGCTACCTCCTCCTCTTCCTCACCCCTTCTTCTTCTTCCTCTTTTGAGACAGTCTCTCACTGGCCTAGAACTCCAGTTGGACTAGGATGGCTGGCCATTAAGTCTACAGATCTGGGTAACATGCTTCCACTCCCAGCCTTCTTTAATGTGGGTTCTGGGAAATCTCCCCAGCTTGACAAAGACTACTTGAAGTACTAAAGGCAGAGCCCCTCCCCACTTCATCCTCATCTGTCCTTGCCTAGGGCAGAGTGGGGAAGCTACAGACTTTTAAAACCCCCATCTGCTGGCCCATCTCTCTTATCTGCTCCTCTTAACTCCTACACCTCTGATCTATTTCCTCCAGTCATTCTTTTCCAGGGCCATTGACTTCCTTGTTGTTCACACATACCCGGTGGATCCTACCCCAGGACCTTTGCACTGGCTACAGTATGCCTCCTCATTCACTTAACTGTCACCTCACCTAGGTCTGATGGGTGCCAAACCTGTCTAACAGAGTTTGAACCTCCCCCACTTCCCCACCCCACAAACTTCTGAACCGTCCTCTTCTCATTTGATTTGTTTTCTCAGTAGAAGCTTTCTTTTCAAGGCTGGAGAGATGGCTCGGTAGTTAGGAGAACACTCTGCTCCTGTGGAGGCCACCAATTCCGTCCCAGCACCCATGCCAGGCAGCTCACAACCATCTGTAACTCCAGTTCCAAGGATCCGACGCCCTTCCCTGGGGCGCTGCATGCACAGGGTACACAGGTAGGCGGGCATGCAGGCAAAACACTCATACACATAAAATAAAAATACATCGTTGTTTAAAGGAGGAAGGAAAGGAAAAGAACAAGCCAAGGGGAAAAGAACAGATCTGAGCAAGCAGCCAGGGCAAAGGACAAGAGCAGAAGTATGGGGCCAGGTAGGACCCTCACGCAGGTTCCAGGACTATGCTAACGAATTAACAGCCCCAGGTCTGGGAGCTGTGAGCATCTTTAGCTCAAACTGCTGTCTTTCTTTTTTTAAACTGAACCTTTGTAGCTGGCCTCACTCACGGTCTTCCTCCCTGGGCTCCCAAGCGCTGTCATGGCACAGCTGTGGAGATAACAGAACAACCCTAAGGAGTTGGTTTTCTCCTCCTACCTTTATGTCAGTCTCCGGGCTTAGGCCACGAGCCCCTGTACTTGCCCGGCTGTCTCACAGACCCTCCACTTGCTTATTTCTGAGGCACAGCTACTCCCACCATGGCCAAGTTTAAAGAACCAATGTGATGATGTCATTGTGCTTGGTACCTGCAGGCCTGGACACATGGTCCCAGCCTGTAGGCTGGCTGGTGGGGCTGGGGATGGCTTTTACCCATCCTGCACTGTGTAGAACCAGCTTCCATCTGTCTCTTTCCTTTAGCCCTCCCATCAGGATGTAGGGGGAAACAGAGGAAAGGTCGAGGAGAGGCCAGCTCAGGTATGGTCCTTGTGTGACAAGATGTCAGACATCTCCTACCCAAGAAGTCTGGGAACCAACGTTGGTGTATGTGCTTTTTAACAAGATGTTTTCACTTGAGCAATGCCCAAGGCTTGCCTCAAACTTACGATGTAGGCCAGATTGGCCTCGAACTTTATACAGTCCTCTGTGTTGACACTGCCTGTGTGTGCTACCATGTCTGTCTATGGATCAGGTTCTTCACCCCACCCCACCCCTCTCAGCCCTGAACCCATTGAATCCATGGCCATCTGGATATGTGCATACCTGCCTCTGAGAAGGACCAAAGTCAGATGCACTCTCAATGTAATGGCTTGGGGGTGGAACACCTCAAGTTCCACACACACCCCAATCTCCTACAGGAGTTTCCTTTAGAGGACCTGTCTCCTCCAAGGGGCTCTGTTAGACCAAGTGGGAAAGTCTCTAGGAACTGACTTCAGAGGTTTGGGGCTGTGCCAGTCCCGGGGCGCACTCTGCCACGGAGGAGACCTGGAGCTCCTGGGTTGGCCACCTTGCTCCCTGCCTCCTCCCACCTCCTCCCCAGCAGGTTATCAGCATGAAAACAGGAAGGCTGGCAGTGCTATTAATAAAACATGAAGCAGAGATCTGCCCCATCAGGCAGCGGAGGCAGGCGGCAGCTCGGCAGCCCTGAGGGAGGGAGAGAACCCCCACATCTGGGCCTGGGCAGGGGTATCCTCTTCTCACAGATGCCACACCCCAGGAGCCACCTCCATTTTGCAGGACTGCTGTTTCCCTCCCCCAGTGACCTGCAGAAGATTCGATCCGTATAGAAATCCTCGGACCTGGGACACAGGAGACTGGGAATTTGATGAAAGGTAAACGATTTATGCAGTATGGAGAGAAATCAAAGCCTGCGGAATTTAGAAGGCTGAAAAAAGAACAAGGCGAGCCCCGATTGGCGGCAAACCTGAATTCCAGCCCAGACCCAGCTACTGGATGACTTCAGACAAATCACCTCACCTCTCTGAGCCTCAGATTCTTTATCTGCAAAAGCAAAGATTACAGAAGAAATGGCGAGAAAAGGCCAGAGAGGCATAGGGACCGTCCTGCCACACCGCAGGCAGATGATCAATAACAGCAACTGCTACGGTGAACCTGGGCAAGCGCTTGACTTACCTGGGCCTACAGGAAGATTACTGCTCTCCCTAAGGCATGAGAGAGTCACGGGGTGGTACACTTGTTTGCCATGGAGGGCACAAAGTCCTTTGAAGAAGAAACGATTAAAGGGGAATCTGAATCAAGGGAATGGACAGACACATGAAGGGATGGGGACTGGACCTAAAAAGAGAGAGAACTGGGAAGTTCAAAGGCCCTAGGGTAGAAGGGAACTCAGTAAGTTTGAACACTGAAGAGGGGAGAACAGAGTGGCAGCAAGGAAGATCTACAAGGAAACAAAGGGGTGGGTCACCTTCAAGGGGTGGGAGACACCAAGGTAAAGACCAGGTTTGCCCTGTGTTATGGTTTGGATATGAAGAACCTCCTTATCAAAAAAAACTAGTGTGTTAAAGGCTTGTGCAAGGGGATCTGGGGGCAACGGCTGCGTCACAAGGAGCCTGACTTTGCTGACAAAAGGCGGGAACTATTTGAGGGAAGTGGGTCACTGGGATGAAGGATGTGTCTTTCCCGGCCCCATCCTTCTGCTTTGCCACTTGCTGGCTACCATGAAGTGAGTGTCTTCCTTCCACCAGGCCCTCCCTCTACAACGTTCCTCCATACCAGCCGAAGAGCACTGGATGAGGCTGACCCTGAGCTGAGACCTCAGACAGAGTGAGCAAAATGGAATCCAACCCGCTAACAGGTTCCTCCCTGGTGTCTGTCACAGCCATTCAAAAAGTCTGCCTCACCAGCCTGCATACCCGGGAAGGACTTCAAGGGCTGGGACCCTAGGACAGACAAAGTCACCAAGGTCTAGAAGCTCCCCTGGTGAATAATAGGCTCAGAAGCAACACTGGCCACACACATGCCACTCAAGATCAGGTGTGATTAGAATTATTCCAGTGCCACAAGCAAAAAGATAAGACGAGCTGGACACGGTGACTCATCCCTATATCACAGCTCTTGGAAAGTACGCTTCTTCCAGGGCTGGAGTTCAAGGACATCCTCAGTGTCAAGTCTGAGACTGGGGCCAGCCTAGGCTATGTAAGGATCTACTGTTTCGGGGGCGGGGGGGGGGGGATACTAAAACAAGTGAAATTAACTTTCGGAATATATTTTATTTTACCCATCTCAATACATCATCTCTATTAAAAAAAAAAATTCCTAGAGACTGTCTTAGTCAGGGTTTCTATTCCTGCACAAACATCATGACCAAGAAGCAAGTTGGGGAGGAAAGGGTTTATTCGGCTTACACTTCCATGCTGCTGTTCATCACCAAAGGAAGTCAGGACTGGAACTCAGACAGGTCAGGGAGCAGGAGCTGATACAGAGGCCATGGAGGGATGTTCTTTACTGGCTTGCCTCCCCTGGCTTGCTCAGCCTACTCTCTTATAGAACCCAAGACTACCAGCCCAGGGATGGTCCCACCCACAAGGGGCCTTTCCCCCTTGATCACTAATTGAGAAAATGCCTTACAGTTGGGTCTCATGGAGGCATTTCCTCAACTGAAGCTCCTTTCTCTGTGATAACTCCAGCTATGTCAAGTTGACACACAAAACCAGCCAGTACAATTGACCCCCTGTCAACTTGACACACAAACACATCACTAGTAAGCCTCAACCCTTACATTCTTATTCATCCCCAAGATCTAGATAACTTTAAAAGTCCCACAGTCTTTACATATTCTTAAAATTTCAATCTCTTTAAAATATCCATCTCTTTTAAAATCCAAAGTCTTTTTACAATTAAAAGTCTCTTAACTGTGGGCTCCACTAAAACAGTTTCTTTCTTCAAGAGGGAAAATATCAGGGCACAGTCACAATCAAAGCAAAAATCAATCTCCAACCGTCCAACGTCTGGGATCCAACTCACGATCTTCTGGGCTCCTCCAAGGGCTTGGGTCACTTCTCCAGCCATGCCCTTTGTAGCACACACGTCGTCCTCTGGGCTCCAGATGCCTGTACTCCACTGCTGCTGCTGCTCTTGGTGGTCATCTCGTGGTACTGGCATCTCCAAAGCACTGCATGACCCCTTCAGTCCTGGGCCTTCAATTACAACTGGGGCTGCACCTTCACCAATGGCCTTCCATGGCCTCTCACAGTGCCGAGCCTGAGCTGCTGTGTGACCCCTTCATGCCTTCAAAACCAGTACCACCTGGGTGACCCTTACACATTACCAAGTCCCACTGCAGAAGGAGTACAACCTTGCCTATCTCTGGAACACAGCCTCTTTGTGCTTTCAGAAAACACTTCCCAGAAGATGTCACCTCAACGATGCTGGTCTCTTCTTAATCACCGCTAATTTCTTAGCTCCAGCTAACCAGCATCAATAGTCCCAGTAATGCAAAGTTTTTGCTTTAGTAGTTCTGGTATCTTGTTAATCACAGCTGATTCTTCAGCCCCAGCTAACCAGAACTACAAAATCTTCACAATAAAAACAGCAATGGCCCTGAAGAGAGTCTTTAATTTTCCCCCTGAAATTTCACAAACCAGGCCTCCATCTTCTGCACTGTTCTCAGCATTATCTTCCAAGCTCCTACACAACATCTGACAGAGCTCTTAACAACGAACGGATCTTCTAGCCCAAAGTTCCAAAGTCCTTCCACAGTCCTCCCCAAAACATGGTCAGGTTGTCACAGGAATACCCCACTCTGCTGGTACCAATTTGTCTTAGTCAGGGTTTCTATTCCTGCACAAACATCATGACCAAGAAGCAAGTTGGGGAGGAAAGGGTTTATTCGGCTTACACTTTCATGCTGCTGTTCATCACCAAAGGAAGTCAGGACTGGAACTCAGACAGGTCAGGGAGCAGGAGCTGATACAGAGGCCATGGAGGGATGTTCTTTACTGGCTTGCCTCCCCTGGCTTGCTCAGCCTACTCTCTTATAGAACCCAAGACTACCAGCCCAGGGATGGTCCCACCCACAAGGGGCCTTTCCCCCTTGATCACTAATTGAGAAAATGCCTTACAGTTGGGTCTCATGGAGGCATTTCCTCAACTGAAGCTCCTTTCTCTGTGATAACTCCAGCTATGTCAAGTTGACACACAAAACCAGCCAGTACAGAGACATTTTTCATTTTTTCCCCAGTTCATGTTTTATGCTTATAGCCTTTCAACATGGCCTACTCTTGTTTGAAGACCCATGAGTTACATGTGGCTGCTGTTTGGGACAGTCAGAGGGTGAGCTCCTGGGAACCTGAGCTTCTGTTCATGGTGACCAGATGCTGTGCTGCAGATACAATGGAGCACTTACCTAACCCTTCGAAGCTAGCTCAGTAGTGGCCTGGCATCCGGTCCCTTAGGAAGTCAATAAGGCCAGTAGCTGGACTACAACCAGTGGTGAGAAGTATGAATTTAGAGTAGACATCATTCCTGGGACAATCCACTTCTAAGCAAGCACAGCCCCCCTGCCTGGAGGTGCCACTACAACTGTCCTATACCTCAGAAGTAGCTTGCCCTAGGGACTGAGGGACTAGTGCCTGATGCAGGCTCAGGAATGGGATCCCCAACCTGGGTCTGCTCAGGCCAGAAGCCCTAAGGAGATAGGCCACCTCTTCACCTTGACTGCAAGGGAAGGGGCTGGCACTATGTAAGGCCATGGGACACAGGGGCCACCCAGAGGATTCCTTGTTCACCTGAGGAAGTAAACCTCTGCTCTGATATTTCTTAGACTTACACTCTACAATCACAACAACAGGAAAATTGGATGTTATTTCTGAATGCTGTGGTCTGGATGAATGGTCTCCTCAGAGACTCATGCTGAGATCTGATTCCTAGCCCTATGGTACTTAGCAGTGACTGGGTTGTTAACAGGGATTAAGGCAATTTCTCTCATGGGCAAGGAACCCCTTGCTAAAAAGGCAAACCCAAGCCCCCTTGTCAGCCAGACTCTTTTACACACATGCACACACACACACCTCTTTCATCATTTCTTTTTTTTTTTTTTGTTTTGTTTTTTTGTTTTTTTGTTTTTCGAGACAGGGTTTCTCTGTATAGCCCTGGCTGTCCTGGAACTCACTTTGTAGACCAGGCTGGCCTTGAACTCAGAAATCTGCCTGCTTCTGCCTCCCGAGTGCTGGGATTAAAGGCGTGCACCACCATGTCTGGCTTCTTTCATCATTTCTGATGCAGCATAAAGCCCTCGCATCCAGGTGGTCTTGGACTTCTGGCCACTCTGAACTAAACAAACATCACCCAAAGGCTTGGTGTTAACAAGAGGTCAGCAGCCCAAGGCCCTGGCTCTGCCCACCTGGTGACTGAGTAACTATCCTAGACTTAGAGATCTGAGGTCACAAGTCTGGTCTAGAAAGAGCAGAAGCATCGTGCAAGATTCCCCACCAGGGTACACAAGTTGGACAGCCACTGCCAACCCATAGCCAAGACTGACGTCCTTGGCTCTACAGAGGGGGCAGTTCCACTGTATAAGGAGTGTCTCCATAAACCAGATGGGGAGAAGACAGAACAGAAGACTTGCAGAAATAGAAGCACTGGCCAGCTCTCCAGAATACTAATCCAATAAGCAGAACTGAGCTGCAGGCTGCAGCAGACATCAGTCAGTGGGCAGATGGATGGACGAAGAGATAGATGGAGTCATACATAGGTTGGTAGATAGGTAAGAAGAGGGATGACTGAATCCATGGATGGATGGATGGATGGATGGATGGATGGATGGATGGATGCAGGCATGAGTGCATAACTAGGTAGATAGGGGGTGGGTGGATGCATGGGTGGATATACGGATGCACATATAGGGAAGTAGGTGGGTGGGTGGGTGGGTGGATGGTTAATGGGCAGGCAAGTGGATGGATGTCAAAGATGATGGAGCAACGATTTCCAGATCAACACAGCAGCATAGGCCTCCATGCAAGACTTGGTTTTACTCCACCTCACCAACAAAATTCCCTTTGCCAGTCTCTCACTCACTGAAGGCAAAGTGAGGAAGTATCAGACATCACCCTTGACCTCTGAATTTTGAGGAAACGTCTCTCTCTCCCACCTCTTTTACAGCACCAGTCAGTGAGGAGCTCAGAGCCAGGAGTGTCAGCTAAGTGCATGGCCACTGGTGGCTGCCAGGAACTAGAAGCCCACCCTGGCTAAGCCTTGTGAGTTCTACACGGCCACACACAGCAATCTTGCTGCCTCCAGCAGAGTTATCGAGTCTGATCAGAACACAAGTATGGGGACCCTTCTTTTGGCACCTTAGACCTGAGGTGGGGTGTGGCTTCCCAAGAAGAAGATAGACAAGACTTGAGCTGTGCAGGGTGAGTCTGGGTGGAGCAGGGAAGGGTGGGTGGAAAAAGGGGGATGCTGACGCTGAGATGGGAAGAGGAGATAGGAAAACTTGGTCCAAAGGTGTCCATCCGGGTGGCCCCACCCTACCCAATCTAGTGTTCTGGCTGGCAGAGAGTGATGCCTAATGTGGTCAGCCCCTAAGAAAAAGCTGCAGTTGGGAAACTGACTCTCTCTCCAGGTGGCTTCAGTGACTCATTGCAAAGTTACGAGTAAAGATAGCACGGTGTGTGAAACACTCGGGTACAGCACGCACTAAGTGTCACCGGTGACACCTAGGACTTTGCCTGGCAGGGAGTGGACACTAAATATTGTTGGATGAATGAATGTGACTCTCTCTTGCCGAGCTTCTCCACTGCAAGCACTGGAGAATGGGGGTACATACTGTTTATACAGCAAGTCCATTTGAACTCCATTCTCCCATCTTGATTTAGAACTCAGCAGCTGCAAACAAGGGACGGTCTGAGCACTGCCTACCAGCAGAGCGCCCTCTTCCCCACAATGTCCTCTCCTTTTCCATTCATGTCCTCACCAAACCCACATACACATATCCAGGCAGTCCTGACCAGCCAACCTCAATGCCCCCTCCAATCCATGGCTAGGACTTGAGCCAACGGGACTCTCGCCTGGCAGGTGGTATCACCTATGGAGATGGACTCCAGTTTCCAGACATGACCACAAACCACCAGGAGTGAAGATTCTTGGCTATATATATGTGTGTGTGTGTGTGTGTGTGTGTGTGTGTGTGTGTGTGTGTGTGTATAATTAAGAATTATTTATCTTGTGTATATGAATACACCATAGCTGTCTTCAGATACACCAGAAGAGGGTGTCAGATCCCATTACAGATAGTTGTGAGCCACCATGTAGTTGCTAGGAATTGAACTCAGGACCTCTGAAAGAGCAGTCAGTCCTCTTAACCACTGAGCCATCTCTCCAGCCCCTATGTGTATCTTTTATTGAGCATTTACTATGTGCAAGCTACCATGCCAACCCCTTCACACACTTGAACTCATTTCACCCTCCCAGAACAACCTAAGAGGCTGATATTTGGCAGCTAGCTGGGCCAGAATGAACCAAGTGCCTAGGCTCTAGAAGGAGGCAGAGTTGGGTTCGGAATCAGAGCCTCTACATGCCCTTGCTGTGTGACCTTGGACAAGTTGCTGCAGCAGTCTGAACCTGCTTCCTCCTCCACAAAGAGAAGATAAGAGAGCCTCAGCCCCTCTGGGCCCCATGAGGATTAAGCAGATAATGGATGTAAATACCACAGGGTGTCAGGCTCACAACCCTTGGAGGTGAGGTCAGGGCCTGCCCTTCCCTCTTATCTCACCAGCTCCCCTGCCAGGGCTTGCAGGCTGAGACAGACCTTCTCCACAGTTCCAGGCACAGGGCTGGGCCCTGCCTGCACACACACAAAGTTGCTGATCAGCAACTTTTCTCTCCTGGGGCATCTGGGCCAGGGATTGCCTTGGCAGCACCAGGGGAGGGCAGTCTGGAGCCAGGCTCCTTCCACCTCTCAGTTTCTGGGTGGCCTGGGAGTTCCTGTTTCTCCTACTTCCTCACCCTGGCTGTGGCTCTCCACGGGACTCCAGAGTCTGTCCTGCTTCCCTGGGTCTGAGCTCCTTAGACAGCCTGCTTGTCACTATGGCACTTATCTGTCCCTCTCTACAACACCTTGAGTTTTGACCCTGTCATCTGGTTATAGGCCACACACACACACACACACACACACTCACACTCACATGCACACTACCCTCAGCTCTTCATCCCACCCACTCTGAAATCCCAGGCTCTGGTTTGTCCATTCAGTGCCCCTGAACCTGCCAACCACCTGCCCACAGCAGCCACTTGCACCCCACCCAGCGTCCCCCCACCCCCACCCCGCGCCGCACACACATCCACGGTCATAGTCACACATCACCCACATCCACACTAGCCACAGCCTCTGCAGGGCCCTGAAGCCTGACAGAAAAATCACAGACACACTCTGACATTAATCAAAGACTCTCATAAATAAATATGTGTAAATCATATGCAAACCAGGTAGGAATTTACATCTCTCTCCCCCTGATGAGTCAGCACCTCCAGACACCAGGGAGGCTGCCTGCTTGCTGCTTGCTCGGGAGGTTTAGGACAAGAGCCCTCAACATCCAAGGGAGCCCGCTGAATTCACGATCTCAGATCCTAGAATGTCCACGCCATCAGTATAAATCATGGAATTTGCCACAATGCTTTCTCCTACACACCAACTACTAAAAGCATTTCATGAGAGAAACTATGTGAAGCTCTCAGAAGGGTCGGTGGTATGCACACAGCTTACCTACACTCTTCTTCATATTATCTCATCTAGCCTTCACAATAATAGCAATACTCATTACAACAATCATAAAAGTAATAGGTGTTCTTCTGTCGTGGAGGCTTCCACGACGTCCCTGTGTGCGGCTCCCGAGGTCCAGAATTCCACCCCCATCCCTCCAGGCCCTACCATTTCAGTACACTCCAGCCTGGCTTCCTACTGCCAGGAACTGCAGCTTTGCCTGAAGGCTTCTGCAGATCTCCTGGAGGCTGCCCTCCCCTCCTAGGGCAGGCCACAAGTGTTGGAGAGTCAGCCCCCACAGCAGAGAGAGGGTTACCCAGCCAGCGGAATGACTAGTGGCAGTCAATCATCTAGTGGTAGAACCCAGGTTTGTTCAACACACGGATGCCCGATGGGCTCTGCGGGACAGGAGTCCTCGGTGCTAACTAGTAGCTTGCTGAATAAAGCTCCAGCTGTTGGCTAGCCCTCCCTTGCCCCCTTCCCTGTCTCTTCCCCCATCCTCCCCGCACCCCACCCCCACTGTTTCCTGGATCACTTCCCTGTGGTCTGCTTTGGGGAAAGTGAAACTAAAACAGCAGGTATATCAAGCTCTCTTAGTGACCTTAGGAAGCAAGAATGTGCCTTTATCTGGGCCTTGGCGTGCTATTCACATTTCCCCCAGGTCTAGCTTGCTACATCCGGCCCAGCTTCCTCCAGGCATCGGCTCCTGCTGCTCCCTCCTTCCGGGGCTCTGCCAGGATAAGTCAGAACTCCTGGGCACTCAGCTAGCTCTTCTAGTGCAACCTCTTGGTGTAGGTGTGCAATGGGCTGATCTCATCCTGCAAGGTTTACACAGAGTCCTCAAAGGCCTTTCTCAACCTGGAATCCACGCCCTTCCAGCAACTCCAAGCTCCACTGAGGCCTCCTTACAGCTCTTGATACCATCTCTATTCAGTCTCTTTTCTTCTCTTCCAAAAAGCACTATGCTTCCTGGGAACAGGAACCTGGTCCTTTTTGTGGTCCATCTCTTCAGTCCCTGGCCCAAAACAGGAAATCAAAATCATCTGTGGAGGGCTAGCAAGATGGGTCACGGGGTAAAGGGGCTTGCCGCCAAGCTTAATAATCAACGTTCAATCCCCTGGGCCTACATGGTAGAAGAAAACTGACCTCCTCGGGTACACATGTTCCTATAAATACACAGGCAAGCAGGCAGGCAGACATACAAACATACATACATATACGCATACATACTTTAAATTTTTAATAAAAAAATCAATGTCCTGTGAAGCTGGGCAAAGTGGTACATGTATATATACCAATACATACAAAGCTGAGATAAGACAAAGTTTAGCCTGGGCTGTATACCATACCCTTTCTTAAAAAGGAAAAAAAAAAAAAAAGACATCATTATATCCACGCCTATAACTATATGTTTACATAAAATACATCCATAAGTATATGTAACGAGCTGTCACTTTGGCAGATTAATTCAAGCCTCCCAGCCTCAATTCTTCATTTGTAAAACAAGGTAATTAATAGTTGCAAACACCGTTGTAAGGATGCAACACGGAAGGCCAGGTATGAGCAGGGAGCCCAGCACCTGCACAAAGTAAGCACTCAATAAATCCTGGCTCTTATTAAATAGCGTATGTATGTGCAGAAGGTTCTGGAAAGATAGCACCACAACACGTGTAGTTAGGAGAGGTGAGGCTGAGAGGCAGATGGAAGGCTCTCGCTTCCTATTTCAGATACTTTTAGGGTAAAGAGTCTTTACAAATGAGACTGTGTTGCTTTTATCAGCAGCAGAAACAAAGTTACAAACAAATATTCCTATTGGCCAGAGTAAAAGCTACAATGTCTAGACCGCGTCTCAGAAGCCCTTACTTCACAGCCAGCTCTGCCCGAAGACTCTAAAGCCCAACCTGGTGCGGGATGCTCTCCTAGGAATGCATAGCCCTCTGATCCTGGCCAGATGCCAGGCAAGCCCCACCTGAGACTACTTTGCTCTACAGAAATGTTTGTTGCTAATACCTTACTGCTTTCCTCCCTTCCCAGAGAAGCAAATCCCAGGACCCCTCAGAGTCCCCATCTGAGCTAAGTCAGGATCTATATTCCCTGGGAAAGGGTCTGGCCTGTGCTGGAGCAGTCATCTCCACTAGATTTAGCCTGCCCACTACAGAGGCTAGTATGCCCGGGTTTGTGGATGTCCCTGGCCTTCCCTGATTTTCCCTGCTCCTACTGGCACGAATGATTTCCTCTCCTACCATTCTATTCATCTTCATTTTGGTCGTGGATCAAGGCTATTAGGCAAAACTGAGCCCTAATAGGCCCCCCTCCTAGTGCTCTGGGTCCATTAACCAGCCCACTTTGGCGACAAGCAATGACCCAGTGTGAATAAGAAGATCTACCCGCTTCTCTGAAGCGGAAAGCCAGAAATACCCTCTCGTCATCCCCCTTTTAAAAAGAAAGCACTAAGCCAGGCATGGTGGCGCACACCTGCAACCCCAGAACCCAGGAAGCTGAGGCAGAAGGGCCAGAAGGACCATTGATTCCAAGCCAGCCTGATTTACATAGCAAGAGCCGGTCGCCAAAAGCTAAGGAAATAAATAAAAAAACTTAAAAGAAGAAAGTAAGTGGGCACACCTTTAATCCCAGTATTGGACATAGGAGGATCTCTGTGAGTTCAAGGCCAGTCTGGTCTACACATCTAGTTCCAGTCGAGCCAAAACTATATACATAGTAAGTGCAAGGCTAGCCTGGCCAAGACTCTGTTTAAACAAAAAAACAAAGCAAAAACAAACCAGAAACTGAGGCGGGTTCTATGGAACCTCGGTAAAAATGGAACCTGTAGAGAAATCGACAACAGAGTCCAGGGAACATGGGCCCATTATAACGCTATCACAGAGAATGGATTCCATAAGCGCTGCAGAGACCATGCTTCCATCTGGGAAGGGAAGTTTCCCAGTGCCAACGACCCCTGAACCCAGGCTTGAAGGGCATGAAGCAGAGAGAAACAAAGCACTCTGGGAAGAGAGATTCTAGTGCATCCAGGCAGGAGGCAGGGGAGGGCCTGGCTGCTTTGGGGATAGAACTGGTACTTCTGTGTTCAAAGAGACACAGGACAAGACCTCCAGGTGCTGGGACTTATAGCAGGCACACAGAAAGCCACATGCCTGTCAGTCTGCTCAGAGCCAGGTGCCACGGCCGAGCTGGGTCTTAGTGCGAGCACTGTGACTTCAGGCTACTCAAAAAGGATGAGAGCAAAGCAGAAGCCTTCCAGACCGGTAACTAGACGGAACCTGTCACTTCCCTTCCTTTAACCTTGGCTTCTGGGAGTCACTGAGGTGCAGGCCCGTGGCACAACAGATAAACTGAGGTACTCCACGGAAGAGCACTTCTCCAACTGATAGGAGAATGGGGAATGTAAGCCCTTCACACACTATTCTCAGCCACAGACCAAAATGAAGACCTCGGGGTGATTTTATCTGCAATGAGAAGCCCATTCCCAGGCTCAGACAGGTGTTGTTCTGGACCCAGCAGATGTCCCCAAGTCAGACACATGTCCAGAGCTCAAATAGACATTGCCCCCAGGCTGGGAAGATGTTGCTTGAGGCCCAGACAGATGTTATGCCTGGTTCAAACACATGTCTTGAGCCCAGACAGAAGCTATCCCGGGGCCAGATCATGTGCTGGGCTCAGCCAGGTGTCCCAGCCTCAAACAGATGTTGTCTCCAGCCCAGGCAGATGCTAGCTTAAATTCAGACAGATGTCTGCCACCAGAGATACATAAAGATGCTGAGAGGTCTCTAGAAAAATACCATTCCTAAATCTCCCATTGCCTCTTCACCTACTAGCTCAAAGTCAAAGAAGGCCAGGGAACAATCCATAGAAGTCACCAAACTGCATCCATATGCTTCTCCATCCTCCAGCTCCAGGCAGCCACTGCAAAGGAGGCAGAGCCACATAGTGTGGTGGTCACAGAGCCACATGCACCACGGTAGGTATAGGAAACCTGGGCTATGTGTGCAGTGGTAGATGATGGTGATGCTCAGAGCACCTGAGCTAAGTGTAAGGAAGAGGGACACTAGAGGTAAGGACCTCGACCCCCTCACTGTGGGACTGAAGGAGAGTCCTTTGACCTCACCCCCATAGACATACTTTGCTCAGTGACCAAGCAATCTCATTCCTGGGTTATTTGAAAAGACTTGCTACCCCAAAGCTCAAGTACATGAAGTAAGTGTAAAAACGGGGACCCGGAGGCTGGTCCAAGGGAAACAGAGTAGGGAGATGGTCCATCCATCCATCAGCTTAGCCTTAGCTGGATGAAGATCTTCCTTCTCCAAGAGCAACTTGCCCTGGGTAAAAAGAATGTCCCCTGGTGGCCACAGAACTGCCATCAGGAAGTTAGAATTTTTGTGGATCTCCAGATTCACAGTCTGGGGCCAAGGGTGGAAAAGGCTCTACCTGTGGAGGGAGGGAGCCTGACCATTCCATCTGCCTTGAGAGATCTCCGTGGGCAGCTGGCTCATGAATATGTAAATAAAACCACGCCTCTCAGCAGGGGCTGGTTGGGACCTCCCTCAGATCCTTCAAGCCCTCAAGAGCTTTCCCTAGGCTGAACAAGGTATGCTTCCACACGCAAGAAGACATCTCCAAAATGCTATTGTGTCCCCATTAGTACAAATCAAGCCCAAAGACAGTAAAAACAAACAGCACGCGCGCAAGTGTGCGTGTGCGTGTGCATGTGTGTGTGTGTGTGTGTGTGTGCGCGCGCGCGCGCGCGCGCTCAAGTGCGCGCACGTACACAGGGGCAGTGAGATGGCTCAGATGGTAAAGAAAACTGTGCTAAGTCTGATTATAAGAGTTCAACCCCCGGGGCCTGCAGAATGGAAGGAGAGAACCAACTCCCACAAGTTTTCCTCTTACCTTCCTCCACATGGGCACCATGATGGGTGTGTGTGTGTTCATGCAACATGTAAATTTTAAAATGTAAAATACAGACACATTAATTCATGGAAGCCAACATACTTACAGTCACCATACACAAAAGTCCTGCAAGCCATCAGCTAGCACTGCAAATACTGAAACACAAGGCACCCTCCGCTGTCCAGTTACCCCAAGTGAGCCACCTACCCCAGCCTTCAGCTGAACCACAAAGCCAGTCCCCAACCTCATTCCTCTGAAAATGGGGACAAGGACTTAAACTAGCACTATCTGCCCTCACCTTACCCTGCTGTGGTGATTTTTGCATCCATTCAAGTAAAATTGAGAAGGGAAGGAGGGAGAAAGAAGAAGAGAAGGAAGGTAAAGGGATGAGGAAGGGAGGAAGGGAGACCAAGTCCAGCCTTTCATAGTAATTAATGCCCTCTAAGCACTGACTGACTTGCAGAGCGCATGTTCCACATTACAGAACTATGGGCATGGAAACCAGCTCCGAGACGCCATTCTACGAAAAGAAAAGTACATTCAATAGCAACTAGCCACTCCTGGTTTAAATACTACCGACTAGAAGGACCACCACACACACACACACACACACACACACACACGCCTGTGGGCTGAGGAGGCAGGGAAGGCAGAGGAGCTGCATCCCTCCTTCCCTTCACCAAGCCGAGACTGGAACCCTAAGACTCAGGTCTTAGGGCAGGGGTAGGGGTGGTTGGGCTTTTGATAGAGGAATCTTAGGGTTTCTAGCGCACAGCAACCCCTGGGTTCGATCCTTTACACACATGGCATAAAAAAGTGTGGCGGTGCAATCTCAGCACTCAGGAAGCTGAGGTGGGGATTGGACATCCAAAAAGATTTCAGCCCTGAACAAGCAGGGCAACAAACAGGCCCCAGTGGGCAAGGTCACTCCTGACACCCTTCACCAAGACCTCCGGGTGGGGGATGGGGGAGTGGGGGGTAGGGGGTGGGGGGGAAAGGCAGGTGAGCAAGATGGCTCCGCAAGTCAGAGCACTTGCTCCTGAAAGTTGTTCTCTAACCTTCACATATGTGCGATGGCAGGTACGCACCCATACACAAACTCACCCCGTACACGCAGACAATAATTAGAAATTAAATAATTAATCGGAGGAACAAGCAGTTTCTGCTCCTACAACTCGCCCAGACAGCTAACAGAGAGCAAAACCAAGTCACATGTACCCTTTCCGAGCTTCTACTGGGTGGTAATCTCATCCTGCCTCCTGTCTTTCTTCCTTTCTTTCTTCCTTCCTTTTTTCTTCCTTCCTTCCTTCCTTTCTTTTTTGAAGTCAAAACACTTTATTCAGAGGTTCGGGGAAATGTTGGGGGTCCACACTGTCTGTTGTCCTCCACAGGGCACATCTTAGAGGTCACCCATCGCTGAGTCACCTCTTTAATCACCATCAGAGGTCATCCTGCCCAGTTTCTAAAGGAAGCTATGGAGAGGTCAAAGGCCACAGAGATCAGGATACTGAGACTGGCTCAAGATCCACAGGCCCTGAGCCAAGGCCCAGATGAAAGTCAGGACCCTGACTCCCAGGGGCTGCTGCTCTCTGAGAAGACTAGCAGAGGGAGAGAAGGCAAGCAGGCCGCAATTGCTTCCCAAACCCTAAACCCATGGGTAGGAGGACATCCTAAAACAAGGCTCTTCCATCAGCCCAGCAGGTGAACTCTATCACCCAGTCCTCCCTTTACTCTTCCCAGCATCCCTGATTTGCAAGGGCTCCAGGTGGTGCATCTTGAATCTGCCCCCACACCACAAAGGTTTGCATCTGCGGCTGAGCCTGCCCTCTGCCCTTCCAATCCTCCCCACTAATGGTTAGAAGAAAGCTCAAGGGGCTCAGGGACCTAAGGGGAAAGCAGCCAGATCCAGCTGCCACCAAGAGACACTAAACAGGACTGCATCCCTCCTCCCTGCCCCCCCCGCCCCCACCCCCGCCCCAAACTTGTGCTCATGAGTCACCGCACAAGTTGCCCTATCAGGAACATGGAACCGAACTATAACAGTGTGTGCATCACTGCCAGGGTGCTGCCAGTGACAGCCTTAAGAGTGTAGCTGTGTTCACAAGGCAGCCTCAGTGGAGGTCTATGTCTGTGACCTCAGGCTTTGCAGACTGGAGCTTGCCTAGCTCTGACTCCTCCCTACAGAGCCCTCCCCACACCCACACCCACCCCCCAACAGCCCTGCAGCTCAAAGGCCCCCCACAGCGAGGGCCCCATCTGCTGGAGGCTCAGTGACCTGTGTCAAATGAGCAGGCGCTCGGTCACACTCCAGAGCCTGGAGGAGGCTGGGCACTCTGGGAAAGCGGAGGAGCTCCTGCCTGGGGGCCAGCTGGGTAGGAGCCCCACGGGGAAGCCTGAGACTGGCAGCAGTCTAGCTGGGGAGCTGCCCTGTACAGGCAAGAAGAGGAGAGGGGGGGAGGGAAAAACAACTAAAAAGAAAGAGCTTTCCTATGTCCTTGAGGCTAACATTGAGGAGAGAGCAAGTGGACCAGACTCTGGACAGAGCACAGTCTCTTCCAGCTTTCTGGCCCCTTGTTGAGAACTGGTGGTTCATTCAGGGAGTGGATAAGGGTGCAGGTATGTCTATGAGATGGTAGAACTCTTTGTATCTGCTCAGGTGGGTAAGAGAGTTCATAGATGCCGAAGTGTACCTATTTGTGTGAATAACACTGTGTGCCACTCAGGAATCACTGTTATGCGGATGCTCATCAGACTGAGCACAGGGACCCCAATGGAGGAGTTAGGGGAAGGACTGAAGGAGCTGAAGGGGCCTTAGCTGGCATCAATGGGAGGGGAGGCCCTTGGTCCTGTGAAGAAGTGATGCCCCAGTGTAGAGGAATGCTAGGGCAGTGAGGTGGGAGTAGGTGGGTGGGTGGGAGAGCACTCTCATAGAAGCAGGGGGGTTGCAGAGGGGAAACTGGGAAAGGGGATAACATTTGAAATATAAATAAATAAAATATCCAACTTTTTTATAAAGAAGAAGAAGAAGAAGAAGAAGAAGAAGAAGAAGAAGAAGAAGAAGAAGAAGAATCTGTGTTTGTTTGTGACCCCCAGGGGCCCAGAGGTCTTAGATATTTTAGTGTCAGACAAGGAAGACCCATTTCAGTCTATGTGAGCTTTCTATATCTGACCCTGTTTAGACACATTGCTTTATTTCCCATCAGGCATTGCTTTGTGTAACTGTATGTTTGGTCTACTCATGCAAGATTATATGTCCCTGTGGCAAATTGGTATGTGTGTGTCCCTGTACTGACTTGCATGTCTGTATCTCTATGTTCAGTATGTGTGAGAGTGAACATCTCCTGCCGTGTCCCCACCATTCCGTGTGCACCAGCCAAGTAGCATGTTCACCCCATGGCTGTGCAGTATGGTTAGAAAGAGGACTTCTCCCTGAGACTGCGAAGGAGACGATCCTAGAGCCATGGTTCTCACCCTTCCTAATGCTGCGAGCCTTTGAATCCAGCTCCTCATGTTGTGGTGACCCCTCAATCATAAAAGTATTCTTATTGCTACTTCATAACTGTAATGTTGCTACTGTTAAAAACTGTAATGGAAATATCTGTGTTTTCTGATGGTCTTAGACGACCTCTGTGAAAGGATTATTTGACTCCTAAAGGAGTTGTGACCCACAAGTTGAGAACCACTGTCCTGGAGAGATGAGCCATTGCAGTACAGGTATCTGCCAGGGGCCTATGATGGTCCTCAGTGCCCCCATGCAATCTCCAAGAACAAGAAGGAAACAGATACCAACATCTTCTATGGGAAACTCAATTCCTAGGAAAAGTGGGACTCAACCCATCTCACTGGAGACTCTACAATGCAGAGGGTCTAAAATTTCCAATGCAAAGTTAAGGACTTTACCTTTCCTAGTTCATGCTGCTGCTGATCCCTGGGGCAGCATCTACTATGTACAGGAAAGACACTTAAACGACATTCTACATCACATCCTCAGAGCAATCCTAAGATACAGGCATCACTGTCTCCTCTGTAAGATGGAGAAACCTCAGCTCCGAGAAGCAAGTGATTCACACAGTCTGCTTGCCTATAGGGAGGGGCCTTAGGCTGGGGACCGAGATGCTGAGTAACAACCTAAGAGCTTAGGTACTGCTTTCCTGAGGGTAACTCTCCTCTGTTCAGCACAGACCAGGGAACACAGCTTCCAGGCAGTCCTGACCTGCTCACAAGCATGGCCAAAGATAAGGCTGTAGGCCATCTTTACCCTGAAGGCCAAAACTGCCACTTCTTGCAAACTACAGCAATGGTGGGGGTGGGGGTGGGGGCAGACCGGCATGAGTAAGACTAGCCCTGCTGCATCCTCTGAGGATGATGTCATTAGCTCCCCCAGGAGTTAAGGCACAAGCCAAATGATGGACAGAACAGCACCATGCCTCACTGTTCTTTGAGTGGTAACCTCAAATCTGTACAGTGTAACCTGTCTGCTGCTGTCCAGACATTTCCCATCTTCCAGCAGGATCAGGGTAGATGGATAGACTCTCAGACTGTCAAACGTGGAAGAGGAAAAAAAGTAAATTGGTCCAAACCCCACAGCCCACTGAGGAAAGTTAGTTGCCCACCTAGCAGACTGCAACAACAGAAAAGCGCAAATAAAAGCCCTTTGTGTGTGTGGGGGGGGGGGGGCACTCCCTCTATCTCATACCATTCCCTGTTCACCTTAGGGAAACAGGGATACAATGTGAGCCATGGTCAGTCCCAATTTACAAAAAGGAAAACCAAATTTAGAGTACTTTAACTAGAAAACAAGAGGAAGTTCCAATTTGAGCCCAATCTTCAGAGTAATACAGGCCTGGTTAGGACTGGCATGAGAGACTTCCGCTGTAAGAATTCAAGCCTTGGTCCTACACTTAGGGCTGGGAGAAAACTTAGCCAGGTTCATGGACCAAGAGAACTTGGGCTGCCTCAGGGTGACGGCTTCCTGGGCCAAGATCCAGGCAAACCCAGCATCCCTATCTGGGTTCAGACACATGAATCCATCCTAACTCCAGCAGGTAGAAAGGGACCTAAAATGCCTGATCAGGACTATGGCCAATAGTCAGACAACCTTGGCCTCTTCCATTCTTTCCCTTGAGTGCTAGCAGGTGCTTAACTTGGGACATTCAGGGCTCAGAGGACAGGGTAACTCTTGTCACTGTCAACTCTGTCCCAGCCACTCTTAGATGATCTCCACAGCAGCTGCCTTTAGAGCCCTTCTCTCTCTCTCTCTCTCTCTCTCTCTCTCTCTCTCTCTCTCTCTCTCTCTCTCTCTCTCTCTCTCTCTCTCTTGTCTTCAAATACATAGGCTTCATTCTACAGTCCTGAGTGGATTCCTGTCCAGTGAGGTCCTAGCTAGGCCCCCAGCTCGGCACCCAGAAATCTTTGAATCACTTTGAAGCAGATAGGGTCTAGCAGTGTACAGAAGCCCAGCACAGGAATAGGCAGAAGTATGGAGGCACGCAGACTAAGGAAGCACACACCAGCTGCAACTGAGGCCCCCCTCCACTCAGGATCCTTAGGAAGGACACAAAACAAGGACAGGGATGAAGAAGTTGGCCGCATCCCACTGTCCACTTCTCCAACAAGGACACCTCGAACTCGATTCCCTATCAGACAAGTCCGAGTTGACTCCACGGGAGGCTAGACAGCTGCCAGCTGCCAGCCTGCACATTGGATTTCCGAGGTGCCCAACTGCCCTTCCCTAAGTCAGTCCACAAATCCTATTCTGCAAGTTTCCGGCCGTCATAACCCCAGCACAACCAGCGCTGCCGACAGACCACCGGTTCCAGCTGGGAGGAAACAACACGAAAAGGCTACAGCAGCGCAGGACAGGGCCCTAGTGTCCATTCCCCACCCACTGGTGGCGCTTTCTCTGGACCAGTCTCCACCCCGAGGTTCTCTCATCCCAGAACCCTGGAGCCCAACTGGTTCCTGGAGCTTGCATCTCCGCGTACAGGCTCAGCGGCTCGCTGTCCTGGCTCAGCACTGCCCACGCGGTACTCACCTGGCCTCGGTGCCCAGGGAAAGGAAGGAGAGCCGGCGAGAGGCTTGAAGCCCAAGTCGATCCGACTCTGTCCATGCCTGCTGCACTTTCAGGACTGCAGAGGTCCAGCTAGTTGTGGCGCTGAGTCTAGAGGGAGAAGAGGGAAAACCGAGACCTTGGGAGAGCGCGAAGCGACCTGGCAGCCGCAGGAGGCGAGGCCCCGGAGGTGAGCAGCCGCGCGGTACCGAGCGGGGAAGCCACGCAGCCTCGCTCTCGCTGCAGCCCAGACTCGCGGGATCCTGGCCCGCAGGCAGAGGCGCAGCGCAGGGAAGAGTGCGGGGCTGAGTCTCTGCTCGGAACCCGAGCGCCTCCCGGAGCCCGCAATCCCCCGCCCGCCCCAGTGGGATGCAGGCGGAAATTGAGCTTGTGTGGAACGTGGGGACCGACCGGGCTCCGAGTCTCCCGCGCTGCGGTGAGAGCGGGGCCCACGCAGCCGGGACCGGAGGGGGTGCGGTCCCAGTGCCACCCCCGCGCCACTCCCCACGTGGCGGCCGCGCCCCCGGGGCGTGAATGTGTACGCGGGCGGTGGTGGTGGGGGTCATGAATGAAGCCCCAGCGGCCAATCAGCACTGCCGGCGCGCGGGACCCCGGGAGCGAGACCCAATAGCGAGCTCCGGGTTGCAGGCCCCGGCGGCGGGCGGGCACGGGGGGGAGGAGGCCGGGGCCGGGAGGCGGGAGGCGGCTCCGCGGGCAGCCAATGGGCGGCGGGCGGGGTGGGGCTCCGGAGCGCCCAGCGGGTCCCGGCTTTAAGCCGGCGGAGCGCGGCGGCGGGGCCCGCAGACGGAGCGAGGCGGCGGCGGCGGCGGGGCGGCGCAGGGCGCGGGGCGGCATGGCCACCACCGCGCAGTATCTGCCGCGGGGCCCCGGCGGCGGAGCTGGGGGCACGGGGCCGCTCATGCATCCCGATGCCGCCGCGGCGGCGGCAGCGGCGGCGGCGGCCGAGCGGCTGCACGCGGGGGCCGCGTACCGCGAAGTGCAGAAGCTGATGCACCACGAGTGGCTGGGCGCGGGCGCGGGCCACCCCGTGGGCCTAGCGCACCCTCAATGGCTACCCACGGGAGGAGGCGGCGGCGGCGACTGGGCAGGCGGCCCGCACCTGGAACACGGCAAGGCAGGCGGTGGCGGTACCGGCCGAGCTGACGACGGCGGCGGTGGCGGCGGTTTCCACGCCCGCCTGGTGCACCAAGGGGCGGCCCACGCGGGCGCGGCATGGGCACAAGGCGGCACAGCGCACCACTTGGGCCCCGCCATGTCGCCGTCGCCCGGGGCCGGCGGGGGTCACCAGCCCCAGCCGCTCGGGCTGTACGCTCAGGCGGCCTACCCCGGTGGCGGCGGCGGCGGCCTGGCCGGGATGCTGGCGGCGGGAGGCGGCGGCGCGGGACCCGGCCTGCACCACGCACTGCACGAGGACGGCCACGAGGCACAGCTGGAGCCGTCGCCACCACCGCACCTGGGCGCACACGGACACGCACACGGACATGCACACGCGGGCGGCCTGCACGCGGCGGCGGCGCACCTGCACCCGGGCGCGGGCGGTGGTGGCTCGTCGGTGGGCGAGCACTCGGACGAGGATGCGCCCAGCTCCGACGACCTGGAGCAGTTCGCCAAGCAGTTCAAGCAACGACGCATCAAGCTGGGCTTCACCCAGGCCGACGTGGGACTGGCGCTGGGCACCCTCTACGGTAACGTGTTCTCGCAGACCACCATCTGCCGTTTCGAGGCCCTGCAGCTGAGCTTCAAGAACATGTGCAAGCTCAAGCCGCTGCTCAACAAGTGGCTGGAGGAGACCGACTCGTCCAGTGGCAGCCCCACCAACCTGGACAAGATCGCGGCGCAGGGCCGCAAGCGCAAGAAGCGCACGTCCATCGAGGTGGGTGTCAAAGGCGCGCTCGAGAGCCACTTTCTCAAGTGTCCTAAGCCGTCTGCGCACGAGATCACCGGCCTGGCCGACAGCCTGCAACTGGAGAAGGAGGTGGTGCGTGTCTGGTTCTGCAACCGGCGGCAGAAGGAGAAGCGCATGACCCCCGCGGCCGGCGCGGGCCACCCGCCCATGGACGACGTTTATGCGCCTGGGGAGCTGGGGCCTGGCGGGGGCAGCGCGTCGCCACCTTCTGCGCCCCCGCCACCCCCGCCGGCCGCGCTGCACCACCACCACCACCACACACTGCCCGGCTCTGTGCAGTGACCCTGCGGACTGGGTTCCCCGCCGGCGCAGCGGTGCCTCTGGCGCGCAGTCAGCGCGCGCGGCCTGGACTCTTTTTGTTGTTTATTCGGTTTTGCTTTGGATTTTACAAAAAGGAAAAAGAAAAAAAAAAAAAAAGCTCAGAAACTTTTAAACAAAACCAAACACCCGGGACCGACCCCTCTCTCCGGCGAGCGGCGAAAGACGGCCGAGAGGCTGTGTCGCCCGAGTCCCGGGAGAGAGCAGCGGAAGATCCAGAATGCGCCAACTCACTCTGGGCGCCCTGTGCCCACTGCCTGCTCCCTATCCCCATCCCCTCGACGACCCCCGCCCCTGCCCCTGGGCTGTTCGGGGCCGGATCCCGGCAGCGGCCTCCCCACAGCGAAAGGTAACGCGGTGCGGGGTTAGGGATTCCCCGGGAGAATGGACGAAGAGAGGAGAGTCCCCAGCAGCTCTCCCGGGCGCGGACTCCCTGTAGCCTGCAGGTCACGGGTGGGGGCTGTCACTTTATTCTTTCCGCGCCTCTTCTCTCGCACCTGGACGCGCCCCACCCCCTCACCTTTTCTCCGGGCTTGGTTTTTTACGGTTTTTATTTATTCGTGGAGCCTCTCGGCTCCTGGGGTCCTTCTAACTCCGCCCGCGCCCTTAATTTAAATCGCTGTATACTGTATTTATCGGGGCCCCAGAGGGGAGGCCGCGAGAGCCGCATCTGTGTATAAAAGCAGGAAATAGCCAAAGCTTTAATCTAGCCTAATTTATTTTCCCTTTCTCTTCCCCTCTCCTCCTTCAAGAACGCAAAACAAAAACAAAAAAAAAACTAACAAAAAAAATTTTTTGAGTGTTCATTTTTCGTTTCGTTTTACCCGAGCCCTCGGCTCGGTTCCTGGCCTAGCAGAGAGGGTCTGCGCTCCCACGCACACCCGGGTGGGAAGGGGCATCTCCACCCGCAAGACCGAGCACGCATCGCGGGCCACTGCTTCCCCGCCGGGCCTTGCCCCTCCTGGCCTTAACGAACGAAACTTGGAAAAGTTGGAACTATTTTTTAACTAGCTGTAGAAATAAACCGTTCCCCCCAAGAACCTTGCGCCTGTTTCCCTACCGCTCCCCCTGCTCTCTTTCCGGCCCCCGTGGGATGCGGGATGCTGGGGGAACCCTGGGGAGAAATTCTCCAAATTTGGGGTGAGGTGGGAACCATGTAAATATGTGAGATATGTACACACTGGCAGGGGGGGGAAGAAACACTTTGTGCTTGGTTTTTATTTTTTTGGTTTTCTGGGTTGTTCTCCCTCCCCATCCTAAAGGGTTTGTATGCCCGACTAAACCGAAAAAAATATTTTAATATGGTTTCCTAATTTCTGACCCATCTCTATTTATTTTCTGGATGTGTTTGGAGCTTCCCCCTTCACCATTTCTTCATCTGTTTGTTAAGGTTTCAGCTTAAATTTTGTTTTTATTTTTTATTATTTTCAGAACAATGTTTTGGTCCATTCTCTTTGTATCTTTATTGCAAAAAATAATAATAATGTAGACTGGGAAGTTCCCTTTATATTTATGTTATAGTAAATATTTTATTACTCACATAAACATGTACCCCAGGGCTGTGTCCTGTTCTCTTTACTGCTAGGGCTGGGCTTGATTTGCAGGAAGCGGTGAGAGTCCCCTGCCTGTTCCTCTCCTGAAGTTCTGGGCTCTGAAAGGAAGGGAAACACCAGCCGCCTTCTCGGTCAGTAACAGGACTGCCTGCCTGTTGCTTGGTCAGCAGTTGGGCACCTGGCCCAGGTACAACAGTCTAGCAAGAATCACATCCTGTTCCCATTGCCTTCAAAGACCAGATCAGGGCCTAGGATAGTAAACCCTTGATAACATGGAACCTGGGGTCAGCCATGAATCAGATGCAAGCTGACACTCTTCTCAGCCAAAGCAGCAGCTCGCCTCTTCCTGGATTACCAGCCTTGTCTCCTGTGCCTGACACCCCAACCCCTAACTTTGATTTCACCTTGTGTCCCATGAACGGGGTCCACGCCAAGTGTCAGAGTTATGGGGCAACTGAAAACCTAGTCAGCGGCTTCCTACCCCAACTGGCTCTCCATCCAAACAAATGGTACCCAAGCCCACCTAGATACATTGGACTTCTGACAAGTTCCGTCTGAGGTCCATTCAGGAGTCCTGCAGAACTAAGTCCACTTGGGAGGGAGGGAGTCTTGCCTATTTGCCTTGGGCAAAGCTAGCTCTGCTTTGCAAACTACCAGTCCCATACACTCTTAGTGGTGGAGGCATGGACTATACTGCAGGAAAGGCTTGGCATAGCTCCTGGGTAGACAACCAAGAAGAGCAGGGAGGGAGAGATGCGTTTGCTGTTGAAAGGGAAAAAACCAACATTCTGAGATGTTCTCAATGCTTCAGTGGCTGCATCCCTCAGAAAGTCTCCATACTGGGGACAGGTCTCAAGTTCAGCTCAAAACCCAAGGTAGCATCCCAGTCAACATAATTTTTTTCCCTTTAAAACATCCCTTCCTGTTTCTTCCATAGCACTGTTCTTTTCCCTTCTCAGGAGAAATACAAAGTTCTTACTCTGTAGAGCAAAGTTGAAGGCACTGTGGGTTCGGCTGGGGAAAAAGTTGTAGCCCCGGCGAAGTGTGTAAAGCCTGCGTGCCTGGGAAGGTTCTCACGTCCAGGTCTTGGGAAGCCCTTGGCTCTAGCTAGTGGACTGGGTGATGCCCAGAGTCAGGTATTCCAGGACCCCCCAAACCTGTGATCTTTAGCTGGGCTGGCACATCAGTATAACATACAAAACTTTGATGCCGTCCCATATTCCTTCCTACCCCCTAGTTCTCCTACCCCTAGATTTGTCCCTGACTTGGGGAATGGGGCCGTCTCAATATGGAAGCAAGTGAAACTTGGCTTTCCAGTCCCTTCCCTGCCAGCCCAGAGCCTCTGCAGGTTTTGAAACTGGGAAACTGGAAAGGCCTTTCACAGGCCTCTTCCCTCCAGTTGACACCAATTGATTGATTGATTTCCTAATTGTCTGCTTAATCTTGTACAAGAGGGTGGGCTTATTATTGAAGCAAGTCAACTCAAAAATAGCAAAACAATGCAGCCCCCCAAGAGCCAGCAGCAGCTGAGGGATAGAACAAAAAGAAAGAGGGGGAGGGAGAAGATCCTGCACTGCAAGGGTTTGGCTTAATGAGATACCAGCCTGGGGTCTCTACCCTGCTTCAGACAACCTAGGAACCCAAAGTCCTAATCCTTTGGCAGAATAGTTGAAGAAAGGCACATCAGTTGTGGGCTTCTGGATTTCTTGTATGTAGGTCTACCCGCCTGTGCCAGAGTTCCTCAGACTTCGGTTTGTCCAGAGGAGTGCATCCTTCCATTGCAAACTTGGGACTTCTGAGGCCATCTCTCACCCTTGACACTCAAAGTTATTTCCTGTAATCACAGAGCAGGTCAGTAGAACTTGACTGGTCGCGCGAGAAAACATACCTGCTGATATTTGTGTATTCTGCTGTGTGTGTGAGGATCCATGACTGGTCCCAGAGCCGCATGGTATGGGGGAATCCATCTTATACTGGGAATCTGATCTAGAGTATTTGCAGGAGTAAGGGCCTCTTAGCGCTGGAAAGGAAGGAAGGAAGGCAAATCCAGAAGGCACCCTGTCTTGAACACCAAGCCCTTCTCCCTCATCTCCTGCCGCAGGTTATACAGGCTTCTGTGCTGCATGGTATGAAGTCCAAGCCATGATCCTTTTGTCCCTAGAATTCAACTTAGTGTCCACAGGTCTACCCGACTCCTAATCATAGCTCCCAACTCGGAGCTACTTGGAAGCTCCTAGACAGGTTCTAGGTCTTCGTAAGAGAAAAAGCAAGTCAATGTGAGCCACCCAGGGCCAATCTTCCTTCCTGAACTTTTCACAGTAGGACTTGAGCCCCAGAATGGAGAGTCACTTAGGCAGAGGGTGGAGTGGGAGGGGTTATCTAGCCCAGCTACCCCCAGAAGTTTAGCCAAGAGGATCTTCCCAGAGTTTAAGGTTAGAGGCAGCTTAGAGACACTTCAGTTCCTCACCCAGCAGTTAGTGTTTCTCAGGTCTCAAGGGCTTCCCTGGTGCCACTCAAGACTCCATGTGGGAGGACTGCCCTCTATTGGTCCCTGAGCTGGGACATGACACCCAGTCGTCAAAATGACCTAATTGTTTCGCATGCCTTCCGCCCAAGTCAAGTTCAAGGTGATGGCTGATGGTAGGCTTTGCTAGCCAGAGCAGAGGCGAGTTCAGGCCCCAAAGGAGGCAATCCTGTTTCACACACAAATGTGCTGGTTTGTGGTCCCTTCCCTTTCCCTCTTCCACCCTGCCCACTCACACAGCCATGCTCAGAAACCCACTACCACATGCTGCCTCTTTTATCTCTCCTACCCACACATATCCCCACCTCTCCTATCACCAGCTCAACAGCTTACACACACACAGAGAGAGAGAGAGAGAGAGAGAGAGAGAGAGAGAGAGAGAGAGAGAGAGAGAGAGAGAGCCTCACCTACACCACTGTTTGGCCACCCAGACCCAGCTTTCTGGTTGGTACTGAACTCTTGGGAGTCCAGGCACCTGACCCACGTACTGTGTGACTAAACACATTACCATCTGCTGTCACATTTAGCCAGACCCTCTCCTTTCCAGGTTTCTAAGCATTCACCCCACAAACCACTTTCTAAATCCATCCCTGTCCAACCGTCATCGCCCCAGCTCCTCCCAGATCTCTCTGCTCCTTTCCGATAATTAAAGTTAGGCTGTGTGTTTGTATGTATGTGTGATCTTATTTTTTAAACACACACCCCCACACATACATATGCGTGTATATATACAAACACACACAGCAATTAGCTCCAGCCTCCACCATCATGCTAGAACAGTAAAACCTAGTTATGCACAGGTCCCCATGGGCCCCTGTGATGAACCCAGATTCACCTAGTCATGGGCTCCTGATCTCTCTCTCTCTCTCTCTCTTTCTCTCTCTCTCTCTCTCTCTCTCTCTCTCTCTCTCTCTCTCTCTCACACACACACACACACACACACACACTAGCATTTCATGAAGTAATACCCACTGTATACTACAAGAGTATATAACCAACCCCTTGCTTCCCACCTCTCTTCAGAGAATCTTAATGGACTCTCCTCAAATGACCCAGGGCCCCGGAGCACTGTGCTTATGAACCCTTCCCCTGCCCACCCCATCTCCATCCACACAGCAGTGGACACAGCTCCCTGCTGAGCCTGACCAGGGTGGGTCTGGGTTTTATTAGGCTGCAGAGACAGCACGGAGGCATATGGTCTCGTACACAAGAAATAGTGTTCATGTTAAATCAGACCTCATGCATAACACATGAGCCTGAGCTCACAGTATTTTGGGTGTTCGTCAAAATCAGTGTTCTTTCTTGTAAGGACTCCTGAAAAGAAGGGAAGAGAGTGTTGGCTAATTACACCCACAGCCCGGACCCAGGGATCCCAGAGTGCCCTGGGAGCCTCCTCTGCCCCACGTCACCCACGAGTGGGTCCTGTCCTTCTCTTCCACCCTATCTTCCCACATGGAAAGAGGGCTTGCCTCGGGTTTGTAGCAGGCATAAGGCCCCGTGTTATTTTTATTTCTTTTCTCTCGGCTCTCTGTCCCTGGAGGGTTCTGGGGAATAGCGGTGGCTCCGTTGCTCTCTCACACCCGATTCATTTGCCGTTTTATGAACTCCCGGTTGATTCATCGCCTCCCTAAGTCAATGACTCACTCCTGATGGCTTCTCAGAAATCCTTCTTGAAGGACTCCCGGTTATTCAGCTTTGAGCGGGAGCCTGAGCTGAGGTAGACCTGGACCTCGCACAGTACAGTCCCTGCTCCCTTGGCCTGGAGTCACCCTGCTTGGGTTTTTGCAGAAACCGAGCTGGGGAGGAGGGAGTACTCCGTCCATGCAGAAGCTGGGAGAACCTACCCAAGCATCTCAGCCTGTGGCAAAGCTCCCTTCGGCATTTGTGGATCACCTGCCATCTATCCTCATCAAAGCTCCAAGAAACTTGCCGTGACTGGGGAGGCAGAGCACAGATGTGGGACCTGAACCAGCAACTCACATTTCCATGCCTCAGTTTCCCGGTGTGACGCTAATGGCCGTTCTGTACTGTAGAGTTGTTTTGAGAATTGAGTGGGATAATGCTCACAATACTTAGCATAAAAGATGAATAAATCAAAGTTGTTTTATTCTGAGGCCTGGGCTCAGAAGTTAGCATTCAAGGAAGAACACCATAAGGTGATGTTCCTCTACCTCTGACCAGGGACCCCACTTTTTCCAAGGACACTTTTATATAATATACACCCATCACTCACCTTACACTTTATGTTGAGTGCCTTACACAATATAGCCCCATTTTATAAAAGAGGAAGCTGCAGCCAGGAGAGTGTTAGCTTAGTCAGGGCAACAAGATTAGTAAATGCCAGCAACTGGAATAGAAGCCATTTTATCTGACTCCTGAGCCCCAGTTTGTTTTATGCTAAGGCCAATGGCAAAACAGTAGTCAATGCTGAGTGTTTGTTCAAAGCAAGAAAAGGAAAGCCCCAGAACGCAGGCGTGGAAATCAGGAATCAAGGGTGTTAAGAGCCAGCTAACTGGGTAAAATCTACGGCCCCCTCTCCACTACCCAGAATCAAATAAATCCCAGGAGGCTAAAGAAAGTTGGATAACTTGCCAAGTTAGGAAGATCAGGAAGTCCACCTGTTTGGCCCTCTCCAAGCCTCCACATCACTGAGCAAAAACATTGTAGCCAAGGGTGGAGACCTAACATCTGCCCAGGCATTCAGCCTCATGGTCCTATCCACTAGCCAGAAGTCTTGCAGAAAGTTCCTTAAGTTCTCCATACCTCGGTTTCCTCTTCTGTAAGCCAGGATAACAACAGCATCAGCCCCACACAGAACTGCAGTGAGGACTTGACAGTCGAGAGGGTATATAACACGAACACTCGAAGCCTCCCACATCATGAGTACCATTAAATGTTAGCTGTAAAAAATAATTTTATATGTACAGTGTGTATTAATGCTGAGCTGTTGCAGAAAAAAAAAATGTCAACTACCTCCCCTAACACTCCTGCCTTTCTAAAATGATTTCATTCATAAAACCACTCTAGGATAATTAGGTCTAAAATCCCCATCCCCATTCCACAGGTGAGGACACTGAGGCCCAAGGATGGTAAAGGCCTTTCTCAGAGGGACCCAGAAAATCAACAGGCGCAGTTCTTAAGCCTAGTGCCTAGTTCCAATTTGTGGCAAGCCTGCTTCCCCAGCCATGTCTTCTGAGACTATAATACTAAGCCCTGTGTGGCAAGGCTTTGTACTGGGCTCGCAGAAACAGCACCCAGACAGAGACATTAAACTGAGCCAGAACGAGTGGATAGAGGTTTGCTCAGAAGTCCCTGGACCTGGGCCTGATCCCTGAGACAAGTCCCTTGAACCCTCAGACCATATCCACTCACCCTTCCTGAATCCTGAATCTTTCTGCCTTTCCCACCCTGTTCAGGCCGCTCCTCTAGCAGGCTGTGGCACATTTTTGACCCTAGCACAAAAGATTCAATGCAGGGTTCACGGCCTCTAAACCCGATGGGGTCCCAAACTATGGGATTAAAAGTCTGACTGAAGCCTCCTTCAGGTCTCTGTGAGTGGTTTTACTGCAACCCTAGCCAGAGGTTAAGCAGAGGTTAACCAGCCTCAGACACTTGGGGTCACCAAGTGGATCATTTGTCACCTCGGACCTCAAACTAGGAAATAACCATTCCTCCATTCACTTATCCATCAGTCCGTTCTCCAGCCAGCTACTCCTCCATTCACCGAGCCACCCACCTTTGCATGCAGCCATTCATCCACCTACCCCTACGCTACCTAGTCAGCTACCCGCCCGTCATCTGCCATCCATTCATCCGATCTTCTTGCTTAACGAACATCAAGAAGACTGATGGCCTCTAACCTCCACACTCTTCTAGCTTCGTCTCATTCCCTTCCTGCCCCTCAGCCATATAGGGTAAGTGTTTGAGAAAGCGGTGTCAAAGGTAATGATGAAACCTGTTGTCATATCTATGAAGTTGTGTGAGTCCAAGTGCTGGAACTTTCCACACTCCCCTCCTCTCCCCAGGGCCCCAAAGGAGCTATAGTCGATATAGCCTGTGGCAAAAGTCTAGATGGCCTTAGTTCTCATTTCTTACCCCAGGAATGTCAAGTTCTGGGCTAAATGTAAGGGGTTTCAAAGGTCACTGGGAAGAAGCAGCCTAACAGCATAGCCTCTTTAGAGGCCAGCACTGGACTGCCTTTTTCTATCGAAAATGCCAGGCACCTCTAAACACCAGGGCCCTGCGGGGTGACGTTCTGTTCCTAGCCATGTCAGTACCTGCATGCGTACTTGGAGTAAACCCCTGCCAACCCCATCACCTCAATTCCTACCAGTGCAATATGGGGGTCTTGGCAGTTTTGAGGATGTCGCCTGCCCTCTAGCCTGGGTGGGCCTGCTTCTTTGACAATGGGGCTTCTCTGAGCAGCCCACACAAGAAGAAAGATAGGAGATGACGTGGTTGGTGTTCAGGGCCCTGAGGACTCAGCTCGAGCTGTTCAGCCCCCCTCCCCTGACACAAACAATCCTCAGTTACCTCCCCCTCCTGCTCCCTAGAATCTGGGCACAGCTGGAGCCTGCTATGCCCTAGCCACCCCATGAATCACCGCTCTATGGTCCCCGGGGGAGTGGTCCAGGGAGCATCCTACGCTTGCTCGGGAGGAGTGAGGGCCAGAACTGCAGCCCTCAAGCAGGCAGTGTCCACAGAAACAATGGGGGCCTGTGGCTAACAGGCGGAATGCAGCTATTGTCCTGCCCTGGCCCCCAACCCCAAGGCCCCAGGTCCCCAGGCCAGGCAGCCTGGCGTGGATCAGTGCGTCAGACTCTTTCGTGTACCAGGGCTGGGCACACATGACCTGCTGCTTACCTTCTCTGGGTAGGCAGGAGGGTAGGCTGATGGGCCAGACCCCCACCTCTACAGCCAACCTCACAAAGGATCCTCCTGCACAGAATGAGAAGCGAGATGGGACCCACGGGAGTAAAGGCAACCTACCCATCCCTAGGATGCTTGAGACTAGCAGCTCTGAGACCCAAGCTATACATCACAGTGGGGAGGAGACCACATTAGAATAATGCAGGATTAGAGTGGGGTTGCTATAGCGACGTATTAGGGCAATACATCTAGGGAGCCCCAGCCCCTTGGTGATGTATGGCTCTGCTCAGCTGTGGGGAGCAGGGGGAGGGGACCTGTCCCGCCCCTCCAAGGGAGAGCAGACACCAAACACTCTTCATTGGAGGAGAGCATCTGCGTTAGACACTAAAAATAAGCATCTGAGGACCCCGTCAAGACTGAAAAGTGTACTCTGCCAACTGCCACTGTCCTGCATATTCAACCTGATGTCAACTTCAAATCTCAGCTCTAACCATAGCCTCAGCCTCTGCCTATGTTCCATCCCTAACCCCAGCCCATGAAGTAGCACCAAGCCTCCAGCCCAGCCCCACCAGGCTCCCACATTTGCTTCCTTGCTAAGGACTGGTCCCATACTATCTCCCTGAGTAACTGATGGGACTAGATGTGTGTGTGTGTGTGGCGGCGGCGGGGGGGGGGGGGGGCGCGGGGAATCAAGGGTCAAAGAAAGGAACAGAGCCAGGCCATAGTGGCCTGTGACTTTAATTCCAGCCTTTACACTTGGAGGCAGAGGCAGGCAGATCTCTGAGTTCGAGGCCAGACTGGTTTACAGAGCAAGTTCCAGGACAGCCAGGGTTACACAGAGAAGCCCTGGCGAAAGTGGGGATGGGAAAGAAGGAGGAAAAGGTTAGGGGAGAACAGAAGGGAAGGAGATGGGCAAGCTCCTGGAAACCTCCCTAGTAAAATCCAGAGAGTCCATCTTAGGCAAGTGCACCCTCCTCTCCCAGTGGCCTTTGTGCTGACACCTGGCACCTCATTCTGTCTAATCCAAGACTATCTAGCATCCCTGTGTGTGATCTCCGGGCTATAGAGAGGCTGAACAGGTGGACCTACTGGACAAAAAGAAGAAGAAGAAGAGCCTGCCATTAAAGAAAGACTCAAAACCAACCAAACAAACAACAGCCAAAACCTTTCCCTTTCCAATAATGTTTGTACAGGTAAGTGAGAAAGTCGGGTGGCAGGCTGCCTCCTAAGCACACGCTCAAGTCATCTGTACTGGCTGCTCACCTCTGAAGCCCTGCATCGCTACACCTTAGGGACATCATGGAATATTCTCTAGAGACAACACCCACTGCTACATTTACCTTAGAATTGTAGTGAGAGGGGAAAGAAAGCGAAACCTGTTTCAGAATCAGACTGGCTCTCTTGACTTTCCATGTATCTATGTATCGTGTATGGGCATGTGTGTTAAAGTACATGTGTGCAGGGTGTATGTGTACATGTGTGTGCGTGTGCATGCCCTGCATCCTCACTCATTACCTTTTCAGTTTATTCATTGGGTACAATACTTATACAACCCCCTCAAAGTCTTCTGGCTTTTTGCTGTTGTTTTTTGTTTGGTTCATTTCAAGACAGGTTCTTGCTACGTGACCCAGACTAGCCTTCAACTCAAGATTCTCCTGTTTCAGTCTCACTGTGAAGTGCTGGGATAAAAGTGTGAGCCACCATGCCAACTTTATCCCTTTTTATGTTTGAAAATAACACTGAGGTCCTGTCTCAGCCTGGGCTCCTGGATGAAACAAGATGTGTCCATGAGACCCAGCCTCTGCCGCTGCAGTCTCCTGGAGAAAGAAAGAAGACCCAGACCAAAGAGTGAGACCAAGTGGAAAGCCCGGCCTAGTCACTGGTGCTAGACCCAGGAGAAGTCAGGTCTTTATTCCTGATTGAGAAGAACTCCCAGACATGATTCTCTCTCTCTCTCTCTCTCTCTCTCTCTCTCTCTCTCTCTCTCTCTCTCTCTCTCTCTCTCTCATTCAGCCCACGTGTGCTCCCTCCTCACACACAAAGTCAGCCGGACACACACGAATACATTCAGAACGCGTCCACTCTCACCCGTGGTGGAACAGAAGGCTGAAAGGAAGGTAGTGGGAGGGCAGAGTGTGTGCCCAGAGGGCAGTTCCTGGGGTCGGGTGGCAGGGTGCCCAGGGTACTGAGTGGGCAGGAGACCTCATGGCTTCCTCTCTTCTCTAGCCAGCGACCAAAGGTCAGCTCAGGCGGCTCAGCCACGTGCAGTCCACCCACAATCCTGGTCAGGTCATGTGAGACCAGGACTGAGGCTTTGTCAACACTCCATTGTCTCCCAGAGCCCAGCCTGTGTGTGTGGTAGGGGGAAAAACCCTCTCCAGCCCAGGCTAGCTGGTGAATCTCCAGAGCCATGGTAAGCTCCCAAAGAAATGCTTCCTTCAAGCATGATGGTGATGGTGATGTCATCGTCGATGCCCTACAGGACCCCATTCCTCTTTGAGACTTCATACAATCCTCAAGAAGTGGTGAGGAGGGCCCTCCCTTGGCATTGAGAGAGGGAGCAAAGGGAGGAAGGGCCTCCTCTCCTCTGTTCTCCTCGGGGCAGATATGCCACCATGTGACCCCAGCCCCCCCCACCTCACCCATTCCACAGATGCTCTGGGGGGGAAAGAGAGAGCAGAGAAGGCTGAAATATGGCCCTGAAGGTCATCTTGCACGTCAGCATTGGGATGGGCCCCGGAGCCCCTTGTGTCCTGGCTCCCAGCCTGGACCACAACACAGGCTCCATTGACTCCTGTGTACCCTCTTTCCCAAGATGCCCACAAAGTCATGGGCTCATGGTTCCTAGCCACAGGCTCCTGAGCCCCCCAAGAAGGCCAGGGTTGGCAAGAAGAACATAAACTGCACGTGCACAGGAGTCTTTCAAGTCCCAGCTGAAGGTCATGGCCAACCTTTAGGCCTTATCCTACCCAGTCTGAAATGGAGTCAAATGGAGACCCAGCTAGGGCACGTTCTCTGCCAGTTCTCTGCAATACAAAGTCCTATGTATTCTTTAAAACTAGCCCCTGACTCAGCCCTTACCACTGACATGTAAGGCCAAGCCACCCTGGTCCACTGTGTCTCTTACCAGGGGTGTCAGGTGAGGGAAGAGGGTTGTGCCTGGGGGAGGGGCTGGGGCTGAAGAGCTCCAGAAGGGGAGGGCTGGCCCTGCAGGATGACAGAGAGATGATTAAACCCACAGAGAAGATTGATAAGGGTGCTAAACAGCTGCAAGTCTGCAAGGTGGGCTGGGGACAAATCTCATCTTGTCCTGGCAATGCTCACAGTTCTGGGGGGCTGGGCCAGCCTGGCTGAGCTCATGACCCATACATACAAAGAACACTCCAGAACACGAGGGAAGGGGGGCTAGAAGGCCACTTCCTGCTTCTCCCTCCTGGCCTCTGATGAAGGCTTCTGGAGCTCACCGAGGGACCCCTGCCCCCTTAACACCTGGGCAGTGCGTCCCTTCACCCACAGCATCTCTGCCTCAGCTCTCACTCTCGTTATTATTAGATGTGATTTACAGCGGAAGCGCTGAGTCAGACAAACCGAGATTTCCCCTAGACAGAGGCAGTGGGAGTGGAGAGTCCAGGGGAGGTGGGCAGGGTCCTCGGAGGGAGCCAGGAGCTGGGTATCCCAGACTCCAACTTGTAGAATGAGCAGGGAGTTTATGTTGCTGTTTCTCCTACCTGCCCTAGGCCCAGGATCCTCACTTGGGACTCTTGGACATTCAGACCCCTTTTCTAACATCTCGCCTCACCTTTGAGCTTGTCTTGGTTGGCCTCCTTTCCTTTTACAAATTTAAGAGGAGAGCCTGGAAATGAGTCAGGACCTTGTGTCTTCAGAACGGCTCTGAAGGTGGTCCCGAGCTCCCAGAGATGGAGAGAAGCCGCGGAAGGGCCCCGGCCACCCCACCCCCACTCTGCAAACAGAGACCCTAGCACCGAGTTCCGGGCAAGTGGAGTGGGGGGGTGTCCAAAAGCGCAACACCGCCTGCAGGAAAAGCCCACATTTCTGCTTTCACCTTGTGCAGAAGAGAGTGGTGGGCAGGTCGGTCTCTGCTCCCTGGGTCTCTGACTCCCTGGCAGGGAGAAACTGGGCATTGTTGCCAAAAATAAACGTTCCTTCTCCCGCTCCCTGGCTCCCGGCTCCCGCTCATTAGGATGCGTGGCGTTTGGCTGCGGTCCCACACCTTGCAGCTCATTATAAATATGCAGTCGCTGCTGGCGCTACCCCAATCATCTCTGCAATCAGAGCTTTTAATTAGGTTAATTAAATTGTATCAAATCTCGCAGGGACGCAGTTCACTGATGCTGATGAGGCAGCCAAAACAGACCCCGGCTCCTTGGCTAATGAAGGCCGCTGCCTGCCTGAGCAGCGAGGGGGCAGGAACGCATAATAAAGGGGTGCGTCCTCGGGGAGGAGCTGCTGCCCAGGCCCATGCTCTGGGGACCTAGGAAAGGGTCTTCATCTAGCAAGTTGAGCTCCAGCGGCAGCAGTCTCCCAACCCCAGAGACTATCAGCCTCGCTGGAGAACCAACTATGCGGAGCATCAGGAACCCAGACAGGTGGGCAGTGTTAGGCCTAAGCACCTGCCACCCCAAACTACAGAGTAAACAGTGTCTTGATATCCATGGTTCTATTTGGGAGCACCTTACTTCTTCCACAGACTAGTTTAAAAAGGAAAGGGTGCGCATGCGCACACGTGCCCGTACACACGCATGGGGAGAGATGGGGGCGGGGGAGGGGGGAAGTTGTCCTGTCACTGCCTCCTTGGTTGTCTTATTAGCCTGTGAGGAGGCCAGGATGAGGCTAGGAAGCCCATCCCACTGCTGGCCTAGTCTCCATCTGCCATGGAGGCCATCTGCCCCTGGCAGGGGGTAGTTTATAATGCTACCAGCCAAAGACAGGAGGGGGTGGCACCCCCTCCCCAGTCTCTATGTGCCAGATGGATCCTGTGTTTTCCCACCTACCTCTCTACCTAAAGAGCCCTCTCTCAGGGAGAGACATTAGTCCCGGCCCTACAGGATCAAATTAGCTAAGGAAGAGAGCCGATTCCTCCCCACTCCGGTCCCGCCTCACCCGGAGCTGATTGTCCGGCGCGCCCTGCACTCTACCACGGGCCACGGGAACCCATGCAAACCCGGAGCTGGAGGAACAGGAGCTCTTCCCCTAACTTTTAGGAGAATGGCAGGTGCTGCCACCTCTAGAGGGGTTGTCCCTGCCACTGCTCAGCTCTTTCCTCTGAACTCTTCAGTTCTCTGAGCAAAAGAAGACCGAAGATGGGGACTTTTTCAGTGCTTTCAAGGTGAAGCTTGCCTGCTCTGTAGGAGCTGCTTTTTGGTTTTGGTTTTGTTTGTTTGTTTGTTTGTGTTTTGGTTTTTAATTGTTTGTTTTCTTTTATAGAAAGGTTGTGGGGGGGGGTTGTTCTTTCCACTCAGTAATGTGAAAACTTGAAACCAACCCCCACCCCCAACATTTGTCACCTCAGAAAGAAGCCTTTGGGGGTAACAAAGAAAATAAAAAGCTGTAAATTACTCAGACTGGCTCAGGGCAAGGGGGGGGGGAGTGCCCACCTGCCTCCAGGCACCAGGGTTTCATTAACACTGGTGATCTGAGCGTGGCCATCAGGTGACAGACAATGAAGACCTGAGAAGGCTTCCTTCCCACCTTTCTTAAATCCCCCAAAGCAGCAGCCCCCTGCCGAGATCCTCAGTTCTACTCCAGACTAGCCTCTACCTGCCAGGGGGACAGACTGCGGGACCTCCCAGCACATGGGTGTTCCTCCTATGTCAGGATATGGCCATAGCCTTTTCTAGGACCATCAAGTCAGGCAGAGCAGATGGACAGGGAGATGTAACTGAGACAAGACTTCCCAAAATGCCATTCCAGAGGGCCTGGGAAGAGGAGACAAAGCAGATCCTTACTAGGAGTCAGAAGCAGCGGGAGCCATGTTTCCTTTGGCCTGGCCTTCTAGGGGAGACAGGCAGAAGTATGTATAATCAGAACTGCCTCTTCTGGACTCCAGAGTCTCAGACTTGGGCTTTGGAAGGCAAGGCTAAGGCTCTGGTCCAGGCCTTGCCTATTCTAAGCCAGAACTCTACCACCGAGTGATCCCCCAGGCCACAGACCTAAGCACACAGCCTCTTTGCCTTTCCTTGTTACAACTGTACGGTTGCTCCGGCATCCATTCGCTACAGGCCCAGAAGTCAGTGGGGACTGTGCCAGCAAGGAGGCCCCATGACCTGGCTGGCTAGAGAGTGCACTGTCTAACCCCAGAAGGCAGCTGCAAAACCCAAGAAACCTGCCAGCTCAGCCTCAGACAGCCCACCCCCCAGTCCTCTGCTCATCGGCAGTTTGGGCCCAGGGTTCTCACCCCAGGCTCAGTACACCCTTCCCAATGCTCTGTGCATGAGGCTTTGGGAACTGGCAAAGCTTTGGGAGGAAGAGAGAGCCCAGAACCACACACCTACTCGCCTCATGGTTTCAAGTCCTGGCAGGCCCTGGCCTAGCCAGCCTCCGCTGTCAAGCCTAGTGAACAGTCTGCACACGGCTTTCCCCGATGAAGGACGTGCAGCTTTGGTTGTTCAGTGACCCACAGCCAGCAGCACCAGGAGACAGCAAGCCACAAGTCAACCCTCAGAACTTCACAAAAGGAAAACCCCCTACCACATCCCGGTGGACCGATCGCTGGGAAACCTGAGGCTTTGGGAAAGACCCTAATGGTCCCTACAGGATCCTCATTAAAAGTGAGAAAGCCACGATACATTCAAACTAAAAGGAAAGCTCTTTTTCATGGAGTGCTCTTCCGTGGCATTAAATTCAATAAACAAATCCATACTCAGCATCTCTGGGGGGACAAGGAGGTTCTGGGAGAAACTCCTTCGGCATAGACTCGCTGTTAACCAGCCCAGAAGAGAGGCAGCAGCGCCACCTGCTGGGCCCTTTCCCACCCACCACTTTTCTTTTCTTTCCTCTTCTTTTTTTTTTTTTTTTTTTGAGACAGGGTTTCCCTGTGTAGCCCTGGCTGTCCTGGAACTCACTCTGTAGACCAGGCTGGCCTGAATTCAGAAATCTGCCTGCCTCTGCCTCCCGAGTGCTGGGACTAAAGGCATGCACCATCACTGCCCAGCCAATTATTTTCTTATATCAAAAAATAAAACAAGGTCTTGACTCGGACCCTCAAATGTGGCTATAAGCTGACTGGGCTGGCCTCAGAGGCTCTCCCTTGGGAGGATCTGCAAGTTCTACAGGCTTCAGGTGGCTGCTGCTTTGAAGACTTATTTTAGCTTATGCCAGCATGAACCAAACAGGAATACTGAGTCACAGAAACGCTCTCCACTTCCCCAGGCTGCCCCAGCCCTATGGCACAGCCAGTATGGTATGCCACATCAACAGGCCAAACCACCCCGAGCCTAAGAAAGTGCTCACAAAGAAAACAAAGTCTCCTGTTCCCAGCCAGTCTGTCAACCTGCCTAAAGGCTGTGGTCTACTCTAAGAATGCATGGGGCTGGAGCCTGGGATGGGTTAGTAACAAGGGACCACCAATCTCTCTCCCCTTAAGAACTCTTGAGCCCTCTTCACATGGTGGTTTATAACTGTAATTCCAACACTTGTGAGGAGGCAGAATAATAAAAGCATGAGAGCAGCTCAGGCTAGCGCGAAGCCACGTTAAAAAATAAAAGCAAGGAACTAGAGAGGTGGCTCAACAGTTAAGAGCACTTGCTACTCTTGCAAGAGAACCCTCAGGCCCCAGAGACAGCCACCAATGGCTCAGCAACAAGGATTTACCTGGTCTTGTTCCTCGGACTCTGATTACCTCCAGCCTGGAAACTACTTCAAACACATTGGGTTTTGTGGTCCCTTTGGACTGAGCACAAACCCCTTCAAGCATCTCGGCTGGCGTGTGTGTGTGTGTGTGTGTGTGTGTGTGTGCCCAGAGGGAGGGTGCATGGATGTGTCTATACCCGTTTCTGAAGCCCAAGCTGCTGCTGGCTCATGCATCTGTGAACCTGAGAGCCCATGCAGCAGTGTATACTTTGGTGTGGGTGGATGCTTTATGAGAAGGTGGTCACGCATACTCCCAATTCTCCCCAACCTCCTACCCAGGAACTGCGAGAATCAGTGCGGCTATCCCTGGCTGCTTATTCCAGAACAGACCATTGCTTGGTCTGTTCGTTCCTTAGCAGGTCCCGTCTGAAAACCGTACCGTCACCTTGCTCCAGCCAGGGTTAACCTACATCTCTCTTGTGGAACGGATACTCAGACCATTGGTATTAACTGAGCTCAGCACCTCCTCCCAGATTGGAGTTCGGCCTGGGAAAGCTGCTTTTCTAAAGGCAAAAACTAGCTTCTGTTCTCTGGAGCCTTATTTTCAGGACTCCCAGATCTGAATCCCACAATATACATTCTGAGAAAAGACTTCCCACCAAGGCTTCATACAGGAACCCAGTAGCCATGTCACTTACTAATACTTTAAAACAAACAAACAAACAAAAAAATTCTGGGCCTGGAGAAATGGCTATTAACTGGCACCTCTTCCGCAGGACCTGGATTCAATTCCCAGGTTCCACACGAATCAACTACAACTTCTTTCATGGGATCCTATACCCACTTCTGGCCCCTGTAGGCAGCAGAAATGTATGTGGTGCAAAGACGAAGCCCTCATCTACACATTTAAAAAAGAAAATCTACCAGCCCAATGTAGCTGCTCCTTCCCAGAACTCGGGATGTGAACAAGGCTACTAGAATCCTGGTCTCAGTTCTTCCACATCTTCCTTTAGCATGCTCAGTCCTGTTCTGACTGGCCATGGCCTACCTTCCCTATATAAGGGCAAGGAAGGGAAGGGTGGGACCTAGGAAGAGGCTAAGAATCAGCTCCATATAGCCTGGGGTCTGTATTCTCAGATGAAGTCATTTATGACCTTGGAATCAGCAACTAGCGGCAGGAACAGAGCCAGCCCTAGTGTTCTGATGTGAGCTTCCTGAACAGACAGGAGCCCTATGAGGTCCTAATTCTAAGTGTGTTTATTTCTACATGCAAGGAGGGAGAAATGAACTCTTCTTAGACAACTTATGAAGCCACTCAAATAAATAATAAGATGAAGATCCCTCTCCCAACTATACAAAACATTTAAGACAGATTGCTCAGCCAGGTGTTCCTGGCATGTCTGTAATTCCAGCCAGAACAATCAGAAGGTCAAAGTCATCCTTAGCTGCACAGCAAATTTTAGGTCAGCCAGGGCACAATGGGATCCCATCTCAAAAAACAAACAGACAAAACTTCCGGTTCAGCTGCTGAGCAAACATAACTTTGACTCCCAGAATCCACATGTTTGTTGTTTTTATTTTGTTTACTGGAGACAGGGTTTCTCTGTGTAGCCCAGGCTATCCTGGAACTCACTCTGTAGACCAGGCTAGCACTGACCTGCTTACTCCTGCCTCCCAAGTGCTGGGGTTAAAGATGTGTCCCACCGCTGCCCGGCTCTAGAACCCACACTTTAAAAGCCAAGCGTGAGAGCTGACAGGATGGCTCGGCAGGTGAGAGTGCCTGCCTCCGAGCCTGACAACCAGGTTTGAGTTCTGGAACCTCACAGTGGAAGGAGGGAAGAACCAAATCTAAGTTGTCACCTGACTTGCAGCCCCAGCACTTGGGAGGCGGAGACAGATGGGTCCCTAAGGCTCAGTCTCCCTCATCAGTGAGCTGGAGACCAGTGAGACAGTGTGTGAAAACAAGGTGGACTTACTCTAGGGGATGACTCTGCGGCAGCCCCATGGCCTCCACATACACCACCGCACGCATGCGCTCACACACACACACGCACTCGTGCACACACATAAGGATTTTACTTTCTACTATGGTTTTGTATTACTTTTGAAAAATTCGTTAATGTTATAAAAATAGAATAGAGCTAATGAGTTAATTAAAAATTAGAATGTAAAATTTACTATAAGGAGAATGACAAAACATAAACAAAAACGTATAACTCTCCCAAATGGCGGACATAAACCTGCCCTTCACAGCTGTGCACATCAACAGCCCTCGCTCCTGATTGTTCTTAAATACTGAGAAGAAAATGTATTCATCTATTTTCTACTTTGTTATAGGAGATTATGTAACTCTCCGAGGGAAAAATAAGTGTTATATGCAAGAGACTCAATCATCAACACTGAAACAATGATTCCAGGAAGGGACTTTACTCATTTTCTTTCTTTCTTTCTTTCTTTCTTTCTTTCTTTCTTTTTTTTTTTTTTTTCTTCTTCTTCTTTTTGGTTTTTCAAGACAGGGTTTCTCTGTGTAGCCCTGGCTGTCCTGGAACTCATTCTGTAAACCAGGCTAGCCTCAAACTCAGAAATCCACCTGCCTCTGCCTCCCAAGTTCTGGGACCACTGCCTGGCTGCTTTACTATTTTCATAGAAAGACGTCAAGTCTCAGGTTGACAATAAGTCATGATTACAAAACAGGAAGACCAAGCCATTTGAATTAATAAAATCTGAAGTTATTACAAAAGACAGGAGGAAAAGATAATAATTCTTTTCGATACAGAATGCTGAGGTTTAATTTTAACCCATCAACGTTTTCGGCGAGTCTGGAATCTGTAAATAGCTGGGGAGTTCACTGTTTCTTTCTTCACCTTCACCTTCTGAGTTTTATCCTACAAGAGGAAAAAGGTGACCAGTAAACATAAACAGGCTTCATAAAGCAGCAAAGTCTTTAGTAATCTGGCTAAGGGGCAGCCCGACACAGCCCTTCTCCAAGCTCAGAAGAGCCTTAGGCACCCACCCTGTACGGAGAGCCACCTAACCTCTCTGGGAGCCCAAAGAATGCTACCAGCTGGGGACAGTCTTTGGGAAAATTGAGGAGAGAGCAGCTCAAGTAATTATTTTGTTTAAATTATAAATTTAATTCTCTCTCAGAACCCCAGTTGAGAAAGGCCAACCTAAATGATCTGCAAGGCTGGAGAATTTGACATTTAGAGGAGCGGTGATTCGAAAGAGCTTCTTAAATTCCTTAGCTCTGCTATTTAACTGCACAGTGTTGTCTATTTTTAAACACCAGTGAGTGGCATGCACTGTTTTGTTAACCTGTTTAAATGTTACGCGAGCTGCTCATAAGCTATAAAGTCCATATGCTACCTGATCCTACCCTTTGCTGCTCCAAAGCACCGACTAATAACCCCCTTATTACCTTCTTAATCAAGGAGCACTTCAACAGTGTCAGAGCAACAGACACTGGCTCAAACCACTGCCCCCAAGGAGCAGACATTTCACCGCTGTTGATTTACACACAGCCTAGACCCAGTCTCAGTTAAGACCTTTACAAGAAAAAAGAAAGAAAGAAAAGAAGAAGAGAAGGCTCAAGGCTCCCTCCCCTTACCATGAGGTCTTTGCGTGTCTGGATTTTCTGGGCAACAACGAACAGCTGCTTCTCCCGCTCGATGCGCTGCGTCAAACAGTCATACTGCTTCTGTCGTTCCTTGGCTATCCGCTGCAGAAGGAACACTTATTCTCAGTAAAACAAGGCAAAAATGCGTGAGACCCTGGTTCCTGAGTCCAATTGCATCAATGGTGCCATCAGCTCCCTCCTTCCAGTATCAACTCAGCGCCATTACAGTAAGGATACCTACTTTAAAAACAGCTCATTCTGTAAGTGAGACTTACAGCAACCATGGAGACTTCCTATCAATATCACTTTACAGATGCAGAATGAGACCCAAAGAAAAGCAACGGGTCTAAGGGTAGATGGTTTGCCTAAATCAGTCAGGACTGTCCTGAGCCCCTCACTTCCCAAGAGTATTCCCAGAGGTGTGCTGAGTAGCCTCAACCTCTGAGCGCCCCGATTACTGGAGTTGAGGGCAGCACCTGCCCAAGTGAGCTGAGAGCAAGAGAAGGCTCAGTGGTGAGCTGTGCTGGGCCTGAGAACCCAGGTCTAAATCTCACAGAGAACAAGGAGCATTTTCAGCATGGATGGCCTGACAGGGATGCCTCAGAGACTACGGGAGTCCTTACACTTCAGAGACTCGGTAAGCGTCAGAGAAACCAACCACTCTGACTTCTTCTTTGAGACAGAATACAGACTGAGTATAACTCATCCGAAATGCTTGGAACTGGCGGGTTTGGATTTCGAATTTGGGGGTGTTTGGGATATTTGCACGTGCATGAGATACTTTAGGGATGAGACCCAAGTCTAAATAAGAGACTACTTATTTTTCATGTACCCTTGTATACACAGCCTGAAGAAAACTTCACACAGTATTTTTGGCATGCCCGCATCTTGACTGTAGCCCATCATAGGAAATCAGGTGTTCAATTTTCCACTTGTATCCTATCTGCACTCAAAACACTGCAAATTTTGGAGGATTCTAGATTTTGCTATTTTGGACTAAGAATGTTCAACCTGTAAACGCAGAAACCTATATATGCATATATAACAACATGTCAGTGTTAGGAGTGGATGCTCACAGACCGCAAGCCAGTCACAGGCTTTGGTACCTCTTCAAGCTGCAGACTTGCAGCAGACTCCTGATGAAAGCGACTGTGCTTTACACAGCAATGAAGCAAAGCACTCCTGGGCAACACCCAGCAAGTCCAAGCCCCCTTACCTGTGTAAGCGCAGGATGGCAGACCATTCCTCGGGGTCTGTGAGGAACCCTGTACCACCTGAGGAGCAGCAATGACTCGGCTGACTGAAAATACTACTAAGTGACAGGGTGACAGGCAGGGTTATCACGAGAAGCCCTCAGCCAGCTCCTCGGCTGAACTGCTGCTCTGTACCAAGCGGGCTAGCACAGGCCTCAGACTCCGGCTCCTCAGCTCCACGACAGCCTCACAGCAGTGGTTGCAGACAGCTTTTGTTTTCACTTTATTGCACAGACTGTCAAATTTATGGGATTACCCAATATAGTCAAACTAATTAGGGGTATTTATATTACTAAAGCAAGTTTAGCTGCCTCTGAGCTAGAGGAAACTGCTGTGAAATTAAACATTGGAAGCAAAACTGATGCGGTGTAAATGATTCAAATCAAAACAGAACAGCTGTCTGCTTGAAACACATTGACAGCATTTTTTTTTAAATGAATCAGTCAGAAGTGAGAGTTCAACTCCAGAAGGCTTTGAGAAAAATCCTGTCATCTCCACAACCCAGTTATGTGATAGAAAGCACCATAAGGAAAAGTCAATACAAAATTTTGGTTACAAACGAGTACTATGAAAACATTTTAATATGTGTACCCACTGCGAAGGCTCGGGACCAAGGCAGCACATACCACATCAATATGTGTACCCACTGTGAAGGCTCGGGACCAAGGCAGCACATACCACATCTCTGACTCCAACGCTCCTTCCCTGCTCTGTGCTCTCTAAATGTTGGCAAAGGATTCATGCGTTAATAGCACAAAGGACCAAATCAGTGCCGGGATTCAAACCCAAAACCTAAGCTCCTGACAACAGCACATGTCCTCCTAAACAAACAACAAACAAAAACTCCACCTCTACCCCCATCACCAAATCCTCTTTCCACTCTGTCAACCAAGTTTTAAAAGTTTTCCACAAATATACAAAATGCAGTGGCCAAAGAGAAACCGAGACTCCCCCCGCACACACACACTCATCTGAGTGTAAACGGAGACTCATACCTTGAGTCCAGTCTCTCCTTTCACTCTCTCCTTCTGCAAGGTCTCTATCCTGGGTCTATTGTAGACCCTGTCAACTAGTTCTGGGGCCGTCTGCAGGTGAGTTGCAATGTCAAACCGTTCAACTGGAATGCAAGACAATCTTTAAGGCACAGGTTGTCCCTACAGCACATGAAAGACAGTGACACAGACCGTCCCAAACACTTCATACCTTCCTTTTTGGTGTCAAAAAAGAACACGTGCTTCTTCTGTTGCTTCCCCTGGAAATCCAGCAGATGGAGCTCTGATTTCAATCTTTCAATTTTCTGGAACACGAACATGGCCTCTTTAAAGTGGGTTCCTCCAGAGTCTCAGAAATGAACTTGCAAGAACTTAGACATTTCACATCATCACTGTAGCCAGCAAAGAATTGGTTCCATTCTTTTTCTTTTTTGGTATTTTTAGGTACTGACTTTCATCTGGCATCGGCACGCTTGCCTGTCATTATACTGTTCTCAATGGCTTGATTCTTTGAAATAAAAGCACTTTCGAAGCACCACCTATTTATCAAGTACTAGACTAGGTATGACACAAAACTCAATACTAAAAGTATATGACAAAAATAAGCATTCTCATGTCAGATTTCTGTGGTCTACAGAGTAAGTTCCAGGACAGCTATGGGTACACAGAGAAAACCTGTCTCGAAAAACAAAACAAAACAAACAAACAAAAAAGAAATAAGCATTCACAAGGAAATTAACTAGTTTATAACCATGGGGCTAGAAACTAGCAGAGCCTGAATTTAGCCTACATCTGCCATATTCTCAAACCTGAACTCTATCCCACCATGCTGATTGTATTTCTAAATCACCATTGCACCCAAGCACATTGAAGACTGGAATACACTGATAACTTGAGATTACAAAATCCTTTCCTCTGTTGCTATTGTTGTTTAAACCAGGGCCTCGATATTTCTTGCCCCCCCACAAGTGCTGGGATTAGAGATACACACAGCCACAACCTGCCGGGCCCTTTCTTAATCAACAAAGAGTAGTTAATTGTTACCTTGGCCTCTGCAACTCTTTTCATCTCAATGTACTTGATGTCCTGAGTTCTCATCAGCTTCAGCTGCTCTGCTGTTACCTCTTCCTTGTTCTCTTTGAAAATATGAACTCCATCCTAAGATTGAGGTGTGACAGGACAGTCCTTAGTTGTGTACGATCATTAGTAAGCTGTTAGCATAATTCAAATGTAAAACAAGACAAGCCGGTGCCCGCACCAAGAGCTATCCAGGGCCTGAGGCCACTGATGCCCACCTTGAACAGAGGACACCTCCAGTCATTCACCCTTCAAATAAGAAGCTGGGGTGTATACAACTAAGGGGTAGCACTTGGTCTAGAATACAAACCTACTGGGTTCCATATGCAATACAGAAGACAGTGCAAAGCTAGGAGGAGCAGGAAAAGGACAGCCTGCCTCTCACCAGGAGCGCCGGCCCCACTGGAGAAGAGCCAAGTGAAACCAAGGATGCTTCCTTATTTCCCAACACGTAGGGATCCACCAACTATTATCTGTTTTGCGCCTACCTGGAGTTTGGCCCGAGTCATTTTATAGTAGAATTCATCTGGATTTTTTTCAAGAGCCTTCTTCCGGAGAGCTCTGAGGAAATCTTGTTTTTTATGATAGTCACTAAAAAAAGCAAGTCAGAAGAAATTGATTGTAAAAAAATGGAAAAAAAAAAAAAAAAACTCCCACACAAATGAACTAACTGCATGCTTCTAAAACTTCATAACGTGGATGTGCACGTTACCTCAACACTCGGGAGACTGAGGCAGGAGAATCACAAACTTCAAATCAATCTGACTTACAGTGAGAGCTTGTCTCAACAATCAGTCAAACAAGCACCCTCAAAGCAAACAAACCAACGACCACACAAAACAAAATGCTTTAAACACACAGAGCCGTGAGCAGATCCACTGTCTCTGAATCTGGCTCTCCAGAAAACCCACACTCTTAGGGGCCTTCTGCACGGTCAGAGCGAGAGCTGGAGACATGGTGGCTCACAACCATCTCTAACCCTCTGCACGGTCAGAGCGAGAGCTGGAGACATGGTGGCTCACAATCATCTCTAATGAAATCTGATGCCCTCTTCTGGGGTCTCAGAGAGGGAGTTGGAGAGTTGGCTCAGCAGTTAAGAGCACTGACTGCTCTTCCAGAGTTCCTGAGTTCAAATCCCACACGGTGGCTCACAACCATCTGTAATGAGATCAGATATCCCCTTCTGGAGTGTCTGAAAATAGCTACAGTGTACTTACATATAATAAATAAATGCATCTTAAAAAAAATTTTAAGGCCCTCTGTTCCAGCCACAAGTACTCCTCATGTTGCGCTTCAACACCAAGCTGTTGCCATGACTCAGGTCCCACTGACTGCCACACAGCACAAGAGTGCTGACTTCTGCAGCCATACTGAGTGGTTTATATACGTAAGCCTGGGTTAGCTGGATATCCATTCTATTCCTACCTAAGTACTGATTTTCATATCTATACCATCTATAAGGTGAGTATAATAGTAACCTACCAAACAGACACACAAGTGTATATCCTAGAACCCTGCCTAACCCAGACTCTCACCAATAGAAAGCTTCTCTGGAAGAAGGCATAGGTTCAAGTCTCATTTCCCACATCACAAAAAGGAAAGGAATCAGTACAGTGGGCATGGTGCGTGCCTTTAAACCTAGGGAAACAGAGGCAGGCAGGTGGATCTCTGAATTGGAGGCTAGCCTAGTCTACACAGAAAAACCCTGTCTCAAATAACAACAAAAACCTCTGGTACCAGCCAGGCATGATATATGAAACTGTAATCCCAGAACTAGAGAGGCTGAAGTAGGAGAGCTTGAAGTTGAGGCCAGCCTAGAAACACTGGAAGACTCATAAAAATAAAATAAAATTATGAAAAAAAACTTGAGGGGAGAGATAAGTCAGTAGTTAAAAACACTGACTACTCTTTCAGAGGACCCAGGTTCAATTCCCAGAACAGACTTGACAGCTAACAACTGTCTGTAATGCCAGTTTCAATGGCATCTGATGCCCTCTTCTGGCCTTCACAGACATAAATCCGAGGCAGAGACAGTTGAATGGACAGCTGTAAATTTAAGGTCAGCCTGGTCTACACAGTGCGTTTCAGGCCAGCCAGGGTTACATAGTGAAACTTTATCTCCAAAACTAAAATACAGTAAATAAATTTAAAAAACAGAAAACCGGGGACCTTTAGAAACATTACCCCACCCGGCACACCAGGAGCATTAGAGCCCCAGCTGATGTGTATCTAATCTGCAGTTACAGGCGTTTGCAAATGACGTGCCAATGAGAAGAATGGACAGAATTGTTTATAAAGCGTTTTCAGAGTTCATCACCCACTCGCAGGCTCATGAATCCGTCTTTCACATCTCTTCATCCCACACAATATATAATGATGCAGGAGACTCAGCAAATGGAGTTTTAGATCTTATCTTTCACTTCAAGAAAAGGGAGCAAAAAGATTCAGACAGCATGATGGAGGCAAATCAACACCACTGTGAGAAACCATCTGGAAGGGCATAAAAAATTACAGTGCGAGTACTCAAATAAGCAATGCTCGCTCTCAACAAAGGGAAGCCTGGGGTCACAGGAAAATAGCCAACAGGCTGCCAGAGCTTTGGGTATTTTATTAATGGCAGGAAATTATTCCGCAGTTAGACACTTAGGCACGTTAGCTGTAGTTCAGGGATGTTGTAAGCTCTCTTGGCAGCAGCTCTACCAGAAATACTGACTCACTTTGCACGAAGTTTGTAATCTTTCTTTTTCTCCAGCAAACCCAGGCGTTTCCGAAAGCCAGGCTAGAAGACAAAAGGAAGAAGCAGCAGTCAGTTCTCTGTCACCTGACAGAACAAGACTCCAGTGCTCAGTAAATCTGTGTCCTTGAGCCAGCCCACTACCCTGTCCCTCCCTCCTCCCTTGGCTGAGCCCTGACAGAGGATGAGAGGGCTCATCCCAGAGCCAGACAGGCCACAAGCACCACCGTAGTAGGTTTCTTGGCCTATTAAGGACAGAGAGGGGCAACAATGACTCGGCACTAAGCAAGCAGTTGCCAGTTGTACTAAAATTACTACCAACTTAATCCAAGGGCTTATAAAATACTATGAAGGGAAAGCAGAGTAACAGGAGGCCACTGTGGTAAGGGAGCTAAATTTAGAGTTCTCAGACCTAGGTTCAATCCATGTTTTACCTCTTAACAATCTGTGACCTTGGGCAAATAAATAAACTTCTCTGAGCTGTCACTTCCCTAACTATAAAATAAGACAGAAAGGCTGGGTAAAAGGGTGCTTGCCTGCCATCCTGACATTTGGAAAGCTGCTACCATGGTTAGACCAGAAACAATTAAAACAGAGAACAGGGGCTGGTGAGATGGCTCAGTGGGTAAGAGCACCCAACTGCTCTTCCGAAGGTCCAGAGTTCAAATCCCAGCAACCATATGGTGGCTCACAACCATCCACAACGAGATCTGGCGCCCTCTTCTGGAGTGTCTGAAGACAGCTACAGTGTACTTACATATAATAAATAAATCTTTAAAAAAAAAAAAAAAAAAAAAAACAGAGAACAGTAGAGACAAAACTAAGTGTAACAGGAAAGTATCATCTCTGACATAGACTTCTATAGCATGCAGGGTTCAATGAGTACATCTTGAGATAGCCTTGTATAAGCTACCATTACTCGGAATACTTAATGTCGGGTTAAATTGGTAATGCTTATAATCCCAGAACTTGAGAAATAGAAGAGGATCAGGAGTTCAAGGCCAGCCTCAGCTACATGAAGCCCTGTGTAAATTATGTGTCAGTCTATATCAGATGCATTTACATCTTTTTGTTGTGGGGGAAGGCTTTGGAAACAGGGTCAATTCATGATCTTTTTACATACTTGAACTATCCACTTGCAGAGTGCTGAAATTAAAGGTATATGCCACCATACCTGGCTTTTATTGGGTGCTGAGGACCAACCCAGAACTTCTAACAATAAAGGCAAGTAATCCACCCACTGAGCTATGTCCCAGCTCTCCCTACATCAACTGAACAGCTCACAGCTATATACCTACTCTGTTTCAAAGCGCGTATTCCTATTCCTTCTTTATGACATTACAAAAGAGTAAAGTGTATTCCAGAAAGGGGATGGCATCTAGACACTATATTCAAGAACGCAGAAGCAAGGCTGAGCATGTACCTCAGCGGGTGGAATACTTGCCTAGGCTCAATCCACAGCACCACATAACAGGCATGGTGGCACACACCTGTAAGTAACCCTTGCAGGAAGGAAGGAGGTGGGCTGATCGGAAGTTCAAGGTTGCCAGACGAAGGTGGTGCACGTTTCTGATCCCACCACTCTGGAGGTAGATGCGGGGGATCTCTGCAAGTTCAAGGCCAGGCTACACTATTTCAGAGTCCATATACTCCATCTTTCTGCTCTGAAGAACATTTGGCTTTGGTTTTAGAAGCAGGTATTTATACAGCTCCCCATGACTTCACACTCATGACCTCCTGCCTCAGCTTCCTGGAAGCTATGATGATGGATGGGTGTGCCCACCATATCCTGCTTTGTGCTTCTTTCTTTTTTTGAGACTGTCTCACTCTATGCCCAGGCTGGAGAGTGAGACAATGATGGATTTGTACCATTGCACCCACTCCTCAGAACAACCTTGACTTCCGAGGCTGCAGATTTGTGTCTCTACTGAACTTGGCATGATGATTTGGATGGGATTTTACAGTCACCTTTGTCATCTCCTAACCTTTCAAGGGATAACATAGCCCACTGTGCACAATGACAACCCAGCAATGGGAAGATGGGTTAGAGGTAAATGTCTGCCACTATGCAGACATTGGATCCCCTAGCACCTACATGAGAAAGAGAGAACTGACTCCCCAAAAGTTGTTCTCTAACCTCCATAACCACTCCCTGGCCTGGCTGCCCACGACACCCACATAAATCAACATGTAAATGTAATTTTAAAAAATTTTAAACTGGGGCTGGAGAGATGGCTCAGTGGTTAAGAGCACTGACTGCTCTTTCAGAGGTCCTGAGTTCAAGTCCCAGCAACCACATGGTGGCTCACAACCATCTGCAATGCAATCTGATGCCCTCTTCTGGTGTGACTGAAGGGTGACAGTGTACTCATATACAGAAAGAAAATAAATAAATCTTTAAAACAATTTTTTTTTTTTCTTTTTTTTTTTTTTCGAGACAGGGTTTCTCTGTATAGTCCTGACTGTCCTGGAACTCACTTTGTAGACCAGGCTGGCCTCGAACTCAGAAATCCGCCTGTCTCTGCCTCCCGAGTGCTGGGATTAAAGGCGTGCGCCACCACGCCCGGCCAAAACAATTTTTTTTTTTAACTGTGCATGCTGACACAAGCACTCAGAGCACTCAAGAGACACGAAGTAGGTGAATCTCTGTAAGTTCAAGGCCAGCCTGGTCTATACAGAGTGCTAGCCCAACCAGGGCTACATAGTTAAATACTATCTCAAAAAAACACTTGCCTGATTTTTTTTTTTCAAAATTATTATTTTTTTTTTTTTTTTTTTTTTTTTTTGGTTTTTCGAGACAGGGTTTCTCTTTATAGCTCTGGCTGTCCTGGAGCTCACTTTGTAGACCAGGCTGGCCTCGAACTCAGAAATCCGCCTGCCTCTGCCTCCCGAGTGCTGGGATTAAAGGCGTGCGCCACCACGCCCGGCTCAAAATTATTTTTATGGGTGGTGGTGGTGCACACCTTTAATCCCAGCACTCAGGAGGCAAAGGTAGTTCTGAATTCCAGCCCATCTTGTTCTACACAGCAAGTTCCAGAACAGCGTAGAACTACAAAAAAGGAGAAAGAGCAAAAGGGAGGGAAAGGTGAGAGGAAAGTAAGAGGGAGAGAGGGGGAAGCAGAGAGGGAGGGAAAGAAGGTGAGAGGGAGAGAAGGGTGGGGGCAGAGAAGGAGGGAAAGAGAAAGACAGAGGGAGATGCTTAGTCAAAAAATGGGACTAGAGAGATGGCTCAGTAGTTTTTTGTTTGTTTGTTTGTTTTGTTTTGTTTTATTCTTTTCGAGACAGTGTTTCTCTGTATAGCCCTGGCTGTCCTGGAACTCACTTTGTAGACCAGGCTGGCCTCGAACTCAGAAATCCGCCTGCCATTACCTCCCGAGTGCTGGGATTAAAGGCGTGCGCCACCACGCCCGGCCTGGATCAGTAGTTTTTAAGAGCACTGGTTATTATCCTCCAGAGGATCTGGGTTCCATTTCCAGCACCCACATAGCAGCTCACAACTGTCTTTTACTCCCAGGGGAATCAAACATCCTCACACAGACATACATGCAGGCAAAACACTAATGCATATAAAATAAAAATAACTTTTAATTAATTATTTTGGTTTTTGTTTTCATTTTAGTTCTTCTGTTTGTTTGTTTGCTTGTTTTTGTTATTATTTGGTTTTCTGAGACAGGGTTTCTCTATGTAGCCCTGGCTGGCCTCAAGATCAAGAAATCCTGAATGTGTGTGTGTGTGTGTGTGTGTGTGTGCTACATGCACACCTGGTATCCTGGAGGTCAGAAAAAAGTATCAAATACCCTGCAACTGAAGTTATAGATGCTGTAAGCTACCACATGGATGCTGGGAACCAAGCCTGAGTCTTCTGAAGAGCTGTAAATGCCCTTACCTGCTGAGCCACCTCTCCAGGGTCCACAATAGCTTTACACACACACACACAAAATGTAATGACTTATTTTTATTTTATATGCATTGGTGTTCTGCCTGCATGTGTGAGATGTGGGATCCTCTGGAACTGAAGCTACAGACAGGTGTAAGCTGCTCTGTGGGTGCCAAGAACTGAACCCAGGTCCTCTGGAAGAACAGCCAGTGCTTCCTACTGCTGAGCCATCTCTCCAGAGCACTCGCTTTTATTTTTATTTTTAATAGAGAGGGAGATTGGCAGAGAAAGACATTTCAAAGGTCAGGGAACAACACCGGGAGGGAAGTCTTGCAATCACTAATGTGTGACTGTATGTGTACATTACAGGGGAACGCAGACACAGCGTGTGAATCCCATTCACCTCCTCAACACAAGCATCGTGGTTCCAATGCCTCAAAAGGAAGAGGACGAGGAAATATACAAGCAAACCAAATCCAAAAATGACTCAGGCATTGTCTGGAAATTCCTTTCTTCTATGTTACCCTAAGTCAACTATTTGTAGCTGTGATTCTAGATATGAAATGAAATCTCTTTAAGCACCAGGGTCCTAATCTGTAAAATGGAATTACATCTATCTCCCAAGGATGCTGTGAAATTAGAAGTCTTTGTGCAGCATGTAGGGCTGTTCCTAGGACTCTCAAAAGGTGATTGCTTCAAGCAGAATGTACTACAATCCCCTCATCCCTGAGGCTGAGGCAGAAGGATCACAAACTGAAATCTGAAGTCTAACTTAAATAGGGAAATCTTGTCTCCAAGAAAAAATTTTTTTTTCAAGCTTTGCCTTCAAAACACATTTCCCCACAATTCTCTATACCTCTACCCTCCCTCTCCACACATGTTCCACATCTGATACTTTAAATGTATTATTATTATTTTTCTTTTTATGTATTTTTTGCTTTCATGCCTGTGCATCCCAAGTGTGCCTGGTGTAACCCTAACCCTAACCCTGAGAGCCTCAGACGCCCTAGAGCTGGAGTTACAAATGGTTGTGAGCTGATGTTAGAACTGAACCTGGGTCCTCTGGAAGAGCAGCCATTGCTCTTAAGCACTGAGCCACACACACACACACAGCACACCACCACTTCTGGCATTTTTAATGTGCCACCTCTTATAAAGCTGCCTCTAGCTGAGCAGTGGTGATTCACACATTTAATCCCAGCACTCAGGAGGCAGAGGCAGGGACAGGCAAATCTCTGTGAATCAGAGGCCAGCCTGGTCTACACAGAGTATTAGACCAACCAAGGCTACACTGTGAAACAGTCTCAAAACCAAAAACAAACAAACAAAAAGCTGCCTCTATATTCTTGAAAACCTGATACTCTTTCTGGCTTTGTCAACTTAGCTGCACCACTTCCTGCCCAGCACTTGACCCTCCTGAGTCTCCATTTCCTCAGGAAAATCTGAGGAGATGCTAACCTGCCTGCCTGTGTAGCTGCTCCGAGTTAAGTGGCAGAGAGAGTCACCCGTCTACACTGCAAGTTCTGCCTACTCCTGGTTTTAGATAGGTCCATAGACAGTCTCACCAACAAGATGTTAAAATACATTGCTGTTGATGTGATGGCTCAGCGGGTAAAGTCACTTGCCACCAAGTCTAATGGCTTGAGTTTGAACCTGGGATCCACTCCTGAAAATTGTCCTCTGACCTCTACAACGCTGTGGCACCAATACACACATGGTTAAATAAAAATACATGTAAAATAAAAAATTTTACTCCGTGTATCATACTGCTTCCACTAAGCACACACTAAGAAAGGCTACTCAGCAGGAAAGGGAACTGTGATTAGGAAGGCAGTGCTATCGCCTCTCAGCCCTTTGTCTAAGATCCACTAGAAAAGGATTTTTAAACCGTTAGAAAAAAGAGAACGAGAAAGAGGCCTCAACTCTACAGCATCAGCGGCATGGTCTCTGAGATCTCCTCCTTTTCTTCAGGATCGGTAAAGCAGGTATCTCTAAAGGCCCTTTGGCTGCGTATATGGAGTTTTGTCTCTTGTTGCCTGGGTTTCATTTTGTGTATATGAGTGATATATGTACACGTGGGCACACGTGCCATGGCATACGTGGATGACAGAGGACAGCATCTTAAAGAGTCCACTCTCAAAAAAAGGAAGCCATGAAATTGAAAGACCAAGCAGCAGTCCATGGGAATGTTTATAGAGGCCGCAAAGGGAAAGATGAAGTGTTTTAATGAAGCTATAATCTCAAAAAATAAAGAAGGAAAAAAAATAGTCCACTCTTTCCTTCCCCTTAGTGAATGAGTTCCGAGGGTCTGACTCAGGCTGCCAGGCTGTGCAGCAAGCACATCTGCTAGCTGCGCCATTTTCCCAGCCTGTTTTGTTTTGTTGAGATCCTGTCTCATGTAGCCCAGAACATCCTAAAACCTGATGGGTTCCCCTGAACTATTGATCCTCTTGCCTTCAAAAAGAAAGGAAAAATAATAATAAAAAATATTTATTTGGGCTGGTGAGATGGCTAAGAGCACCCGACTGCTCCTCCAAAGGTCCAGAGTTCAAATCCCAGCAACCACATGGTGGCTCACAACCATCTGCAACAAGACCTGGCGCCCTCTTCTGGAGTGTCTGAAGACAGCTACAGTGTACTTACATATAATAAATAAATAAATCTTTAAAAAAAAAAATTGCCGGGCGTGGTGGCGCACGCCTTTAATCCCAGCACTCGGGAGGCAGAGGCAGGTGGATTTCTGAGTTCGAGGCCAGCCTGGTCTACAGAGTGAGTTCCAGGATCAGCCAGGGCTATACAGAGAAACCCTGTCTCGAAAAACCAAAAAAAAAAAAAAAAAAAAAAAAATTATTTGAGGGGTTAAAAAGACAGCTTAGCCGGGCGTGGTGGCGCACGCCTTTAGTCCCAGAACTCGGGAGGCAGAGGCAGGCGGATTTCTGAGTTCGAGGCCAGCCTGGTCTACAAAGTGAGTGCCAGGACAGCCAGGGCTACACAGAGAAACCCTGTCTCAAAAAAAAAAAAGACAGCTTAACAGTTAAACACAGATTCTCCTCTTCCAGAAGATCCCAGTTCACTCCCAGCACCCACATCAGGATGTCGGACAAATCACAACTACATATAACCCCGGCCCCAGGATGCGCTCCCACAGACATGTGTGTGCTCATGCACACACACCTGCTCACACACATTCACACTCGTTAATCTTTTAATTTAAAAAATATTAGTGGGGCTGGTGAGATGGCTCAGTGGGTAAGAGCACCCGACTGCTCTTCCGAAGGTCCAGAGTTCAAATCCCAGCAACCACATGGTGGCTCACAACCATCCGTAACGAGATCTGGTGCCCTCTTCTGGAATGTCTGAAGACAGCTACAGTGTGCTTATGTATAATAAATAAATCTTTAAAAAAAAATAAATAAATAAAAAATAAAAAATATTAGTGTGGCCGAGCGGTGGTAGGGGCGCACACCTTTAATCCCAGCGCTTGGGAGGCAGAGACAGGCGGATTTCTGAGTTCAAGGCCAGCCTGGTCTACAAAGTGAGTTCCAGGACAGCCATGGCTATACAGAGAAACCCTGTCTCGAAAAAAAAAAAAAATGTTAGTGTGTGTGTGTGTGTGTGTGTGTGTGAGAGAGAGAGAGAGAGAGAGAGAGAGAGAGAGAGAGAATGAGAATGAATGTGAGTGCAGAGCCTATGGATGCCAGAGGGGGTGGTGGACTTCGTAGAGTGGAGTTACAGCTATTTGTGAACCCACAATGTGAGTGCTAGGATTTGAACTCTGAGAGAGTGTGAACTCTTAACAGCTAAGCCCTCTCTCCAAGGCTTGTTAAAAGCTCGTTTGAACCAGTTATGATGTAATTTCTGAGAATGGCAAAGTGGATAAAGTGATTCTGCATACATCTTTATTTCTATTGCATATCCAAGCCCCAACACATTCTCCTGAGAAAATCCACACCTATTTATTCTAACTAAATTTAGTGGGGGAACTCCCCCTTCCCTCCTTTCTTTCTTCTTATCAAAGGCTAAACCTACTGCCCGAACTTGCTGGGCAAGCAGTTCACCATTGAGGCCTATGTCTAGAATTTTTTTTAGATTTTTTGAGTCAGGTCTAAGTGACCCAGGCAGGCCCCGATTTTGGGATCCTTCTGTATTGGCCTCTTGGATAGATGCCATCATAGACCTGGGCTATGAGGTCCAGCAAAGTTTGTAAATGGTCAAGACACTTTCCAGAAGGGATAAGGAAAGTACCACGACTTTAGGGAGAGGCATATGACAGATCTACACGAACCGCAAATCCCATGCCAAAAGTTGGGCCCACTTTAGGAACACCCCTGCATGCATCGGTTGTGAGGCGCCTACTGTCGCTGGTCACTCGGTTCCATTCCTTTGACTTTGGCCTCAATTCCCAGGGAAAGGCATCTAGCACACCTTGCCTCAATTACCCACTGACCCTCTACCGTAGAGAATGACAATCCCCCAACCCGGTCCCTGGGTCTCCCCGACAAGGCACGCTGGGGTCAGGCCCCATGTGTTGGGTATTGACCGAAGGCAGATGCGCTGTCCCGTATCGGGATGCAGGGACAGCGAGGGGGCGGGGGCCACTGCAGGCGCCCCTGGGGCTTGCGAGGGCCTACCTGGCTTCGTTCTCGGTGTTCCCGCTGCCGGGTCTTGGCTGCCTTGCGAAAAGCCGCCGACATGCCTACTGAGGTCTAGGAAATGCTCAGCAAACTCCACCACCACCACAGCACTACCCAACCCGCCGCGTCCGCCAAGACACCGGAAGCAGGCCCAAGACGCAGCTTGCTATGCAGCCTATCAGAAGCCTGCTTTACCGGAAATACATCCCCGCTCAAGCGGCCTGAATCGGAGGCTTCTGGGAGATGTAGTTTCCTAAGCTAGAATCTTGGGATTCCTACACAGCTCTCAGTCGGCAGAGAACGTCCACTGGTCCAGAGACCTAGACTTCGCTCCGGGCCGCACGTTGGCATCTGGGAACACGTGGCTGGCACTGTTCTCTGGCTGCGCTCGGCTTGCGTGTGCGCATGTGCTGTCACCTGAGACTTGGCGTGGGTTAAGATTCTAAGTAGAACTAAAATGTGACTCACACCTTTAACTCCAGCTCTCTAGAGGTAGAAGCTGGCAATTTTCTTTAAGTTCAAGGCTAACCTGGTCTTACATAGTGATTGCCAGGCCAGCCAGGGCTACATAGTAAAATAAATCGCAGTCTAAAAACAGAAAAAAACAAATAAACCAAAAACTAGAAATAATGTGAATCTTACAGTATACTGGAAAGAGTACTTTTAAAACCATATTTGGCTCCTCAGCTGACTTCTGGCTGCGTGGCTCTGCGCTGATTGCTTGACTTTAAAGAGCATCATTTTTCTCACCCATAAAACGAACATAATAATAGCAGGCTGGTCTTGCTCATAGGAGTATCAAGGGCTCTGAGTTGCAGAACTGTATCTATAAGCAGAGTAGAAAAGAATCATCTAATAGCAATAAAGTTCTGAGTCCTTCACAGCCATCAAAGTTGTGCGTCTGGCTGGCCGACTTAACATATGGTAGTATAATATGATAGATAGAGAGCCGTGAACTGTGGAGGGAGTGTTCTGGTGCCAGCTCTGCTCTTAACCAAGAAAAGTTAGCTTTGCTGAGGCTTGGTATCCACAACTAGTTGTAAAATGATAAAATAATACTATACCCTCAGGATTTTTTTTTTTTTTTGGTTTTTCGAGACAGGGTTTCTCTGTGTAGTCGTGGCTGTCCTGGAACTCACTCTGTAGCCCAGGCTGGCCTTGAACTCAGAAATCCGCCTGCCTCTGCCTCCCAAGTGCTGGGATTAAAGGCGTGTGCCACCACGCCCGGCTTACCCTCAGGATTTTGAGGTTTAAAAGACATATGTTTTCAGTGCTTAATGTTGGGTTTACTTGTTAGCAGGTTCACAATAAAACTGATTTGTTTCTGGTTTTGTTTTGTTTTGTTAGTTTGTTTTATTGGGATTGACTTAGTCTGATTAGGTTTGGTGTTTTGAGGCAGTGTCTAGCTATGTAGGCCTGGCTGCACTGACACTCATAGACCAAGCTGGCCTCAGATTCACAGTGATCTCTTGCGTCTGCAAAGAGCTGGGATTACAAGTGTGTGACAGTGTGCCCAGCCATCCTGTTATTTTTGTCACCACTAAAGCTACCTTTAAGTAGCACAAGAGAGAGTTGGACCCAGCCAAGCATCACAGCAATGTTTGGGTTTGTTTGTGCTCTCTCCCCCCTCCCCCCTACACCTGCCACCCTCCCCCACCCCACCCCACCCCCGTATGTTTTCATCTGTTGGCATTTGGAATCTTTTCCACTATGGGAGACTAATCTTCAGCCAGCTCTTTTTTGTTTTTGTTTTATTGAGACAGGATGTCACAATGTAGTCCTAGTTGTCCTAGAAGTCACAATGTAGACCAGGCTGGCCTCGAATTCACAGACATCCACTTGCCAAGTGCTGGGATTAAAGACATGTACCACGACACAGGCTTCCAGACTCTTTCATTGCATCCATTTTACGTGACTCTGGTAAAGTCTCTCCTACTGAAGAACACATGGAAGCCCTCTTCAGAGAGTCCAGGGGACAAGTGGATATGGAAAAGGTCACAGTACAAAAAGTCTTTTTCCTGCCTCTACACTTTTTTTTTGCCCAGTTAGGTCCACAGGTGTGAGGAAAACTCTGTTTGGTTTGTCATCCTTGGAAACAAGCTACTTCATCATCTAGTCTGGTACTTACCTTCCCAGCCGCGTCTCAAGAAACTTAGCTATCTGATAGAATGACCGGATGGTAGCTGTATCCACTCCTGCCTTGTCCCCTGAAGAAGTATTAGTGACCAGCTGCATCTGGGGAAGCCATCGTTGTACCCTGGAGGTGGGGGACTCTAGAAATAACCCGAGATTGGCATTGTACAACTACCACCTATTAGCTTGGCATTAGAGCCACATCGTGAAAATCTTTGTAAACCAGTTTGTATGTTTTTTTTTTTTTTTTTCAAGACTAAAAGGGGTGATAACGACCACACACGGGACACACACAGCTTTTAGCCATGTGCGCTCTCTGCTTCCCTGCCATGCTCTGCCTGTCACTCATTTTTTCCCTCTGTTACACCCTCCTGGGCTTGAGAGCACAAAGAACGTTTCTAGGGATTTGAAAGAGAGTATTTACTAAGCTCGAGGCTTGTGAGGGCTCTGCACATTGCAACGTTAAGAGTGAGCAATAAAGCCGGGGAAGGAAGGGTATTTTCTCACTAGGAGGAAGGAGGTCTTGTGGTTGAAGGCACCAGAGAATGATTCAGCACCCAGAGGAAGCCATGAGCGGCTTGGCCGAAGAGACCCAGCGCAGTCTTTTGAAAACTCTTGCAAAGTAAGAAGACCGACTGAGATGGGGCTTCTTGAGTTTGAGGTAGGGAAGTGTGCGTCGGGAGCTCCTGGATGGGAGGGAGCCAGCATCCCCTCCCTCCCCCTTCATTGAAGCGGGTCTCCAAGCACTCGGCTTCCAACTCCGGCTCAGACACACCTGTTTCTCAAGAGGGTGGAGAAGACAGATGGGGAACAGGAACAGAGAGTCCACGAGGCCGATCCCTGAACTCCCTGGGGCACGTCTTTCTGGGCCAATGGAAAGAGAGTGAGCAGGGAAATGTGAGCCCACTGGAAATGGAGTGGAGAAAGGGCACAGCCTCCATGTCCTGGGTCTCCCTCCCCCAGGCTGGCCAAGGCCACAGATCTCCTAACTTTCTCTGACCTTTAGACTTTAAATCCTAACAACAGAACCTTAGCACTTGACCATGAAAGGGAAGGGGGGACGACTACCGCCTACTGAAGACTTAGTGCCTGGTCTTACCCAGTCCCCCAACCACAGTATCCTTGGAGGGAGAGGCTGCCTTCCAGAGGTCACAGACTGCCCAGGTGATGGGTAGCATCACCTTTGGCATGACAGCCTGAGTTTCAATCCTGACTTTGACATTCTTTTTTTTTTTTTTTTTTTGGTTTGGTTTTTCGAGACAGGGTTTCTCTGTATAGCTCTGGCTGTCCTGGAACTCACTTTGTAGACCAGGCTGGTCTTGAACTCAGAACTCTGCCTGCCTCTGCCTCCCGAATGCTGGGATTAAAGGCGTGTGCCACCACACCTGGCAACTTTGACATTCTTGACCATTATTTAATATACTTGTGTTCCCCTTCCCCATCCATCTCCCTCTCCCCATTCCCCCTTTCTCTACAGGGCCTCACTATGTAGCTCACAGAGATCTGCCTACCTGTGCTTCTTGAGTGCTAGGATTAAAGGTGCAGGCCACCACAGATCCAACCTCCCTTTTCCCATGTTTGTTTGTTTATTTGTTTGTTGTTGCAGGCTAAATGATTTTAATGGAATAGATAATTATATAATAACATTTTATTTAAAGGGGCTGGAGAGATGGCTCAGTGGTTAAGAGTACTGGCTGCTCTTCCAAAGGACTGCCGTTCAATACCCAGTACCCATGTGGCAGTTCACAACTGTCTGAAACATCAGTTCCAGGGGATCTGACCCCCCTCACACAGACATATACACAGGCAGAACTCCAATGTACATAAACTAAAAATAAATCATAAAAACTATTTTTAAAATACAGAATATTCTATGAATTTGCAAGTCATCCCTGCACAGGGACTGTGTTAATCTCTGTATTACTCCAATTTTAGTATCCGTACGGCTGAGTCAAGTACCATTTTTCTCACCTTTGAGAAGATGATTAGAAATGTGTATTTAAGGCTAGTGAGACAGCTCAGTGGGTAAAAGCCCTTGGTGTGAGAGCCTGCTGACCTTAGTTTCTGACCTAAACCCATGCTGGCAGAATCTGACTCCAGGGCCAGCAACATGCCTCAGTGGGCACAAGCACTCGCCCCCAAGTCCCCAGGGACTGCATGGTAAGAAGAAAGAACTCATTCCCACAAGTAACCCCTGATTTCCTACATGTGTATCCATTCACACACACGCACACACACACACACAAACACACACACACCACTTCTAAAGACTTTATTATATTTTTATTTATGTGTTTTATTTATGATTGTCTTTGTGTGAATAAATGTCACCTGTGTTCCTGTCTGAGGAGGCCAGAAGAGGGCATCAGATTCCTTGAAGCTGGAGTCACAAGCGCTGTGAGGGGCCAGATCTATCTGCTGGGAACTGAGCTCTGCTCTTCTGGAGAAGCCGTGCACTGGCTACATTTTAGGTCAGCCTGACACAAACTAAAGCAATTTTGGAAGAAGGAAGATCAATTAAGAAAATGCCCCCACCAGATTGGCATGTAGGAAAGCCTATGGTACAATTGTTTGATGGTTGGTTGATGTGGAAGGGCCCTGCTCACTGTGGGTGGTGCCACCCCTGGGCTGGTGGTTGTGAGTGCTATAAAACAACAACAACAAACAACAACAACAGGCTGAGCAACTCATGAGAAACAAGCCAGTAAGTAGCATGTTCCACCATGGCTTTTGCCCAGGCTCCTGCCCTGACTTCCCTTGAGCTGCTGCAATGTGGAATTGTAAGCTGAAATAAGCCCTTGGCTCTCTAACTTGCTTTTGGTCATGGTGTTAGAAAGCTAACAGCAAGCAGGCTCATAAACCAAGCCGTCTCTCTAGCCCTCACGCCCCCATTGCATTTTTAAAGAGAACTGACTCCAGAGGGTTGTCCTCTGACACAAGCACACAGGTGCACTAGCACTAGCATGCACATGTGAGTCCACATACACACACACACCACCCAGATATACCCCATATACATGTATATGTGTATACATACATATATATGTTGACTGGATAATTACGTGAGTTTATATATGTAAAGTGTTTAGGAAATGGTGCAAACTGGAAGCTCACAGAGTTTTGGCTCTTGGTAAAGGCCTTCAGTAGCACTTCAAGCCATAGGAAAACAAAGAAGGAAGACCCCAAGATGAAGCCCCTTTACTGCTCACTCCTAACCCTTCCTTTCCTGAAGGCTCTGCCCTAGTTATATAGTTTCTACCGCCGGGAGGAAACTGTGACCAAAAAGCAAGCTGAAGAGGAAGCGGTTTATCTGACTTCTACTTCATCATAGTGCACCATTGACGGACGGATGTCAGGACAGGAACACAAACAGGGCAGGGACCTTGAGGCAGGAGTTGATGTGGAGACCATGGAGGGGTGCTGCTTACTGGCTTGTTCCTCATGGCTTGCTCAGTCTGCTTTCTTATGGTATCCAGGACCACCAGCCCAGGGATGGCACCACCCACCATGGCACTGGGCTGGCTCTTCCTCCATCAATCACTAATTAGAAAAATGCCCTACAGGCTTTCTTACAGCCTGATCTTATGGAAGCATTTCTCAATTGAGGTTTCCTCCTTTCAAACAAACAAACAAACAAACAAACAAAACCTCTAGATTGTGTCAAGTTGACACAAAACTAGACAGTACAGTTTCCCACCATTGTCCCCACTTCAGTCAGGACAGACAGACCCCTCTCGCTGTCTACTCCAACCAGGAAAGATAGTGTTCCCTGCATTCCTGTACATAGAGTTCCCTAGACCTGGGAGACAAGTCCCAGAGGAAGGGCCCACCCTCAGACTGTCTGTTAGTGAATAGACACCTTGGTAGCAGGTCCCTGGCAGGGAGTGACAGGGTTTCCAAATGAAAGCAGTGTGTGACATTCATCCCTCATTTACTGCAGGTCAAACACTGGAGTAGATACTGGGAATGCAGTAGTGAACAACAACAACAAAAAAAGACCCAACCTCTGCCCTCGTGGCATTTGCAATTTAAGAATCAACAACATTTAAGCAATCCTTTAACTCTGAAAGAAAACCTGGCCTAGAGGCTGTCTTAGGACCTAGCAACCAGACCCCTGTTACAGAAGGGAAGGCGCCACACCAGCCTTGAAGGGTCTTAATTCCCAAAATGCTAGCTTGGCTGGATGCAGCCTTGGATTAGGGGGGGGGGGCTCTCTGGACATCTGAATCATCACCGAGACGCAAAGGTTATTACCAGGGTTAGTTTGTTGTCTCTTGTTTTGCAAACAGCACAACAGAGCTCCCCCTCCCTCACCCCCCTCCCTCCAGATCAAGGCTATTTATTCCTAGTGACAAGCCTGAGGATCCCAGGGGGGGTGGCCTCAAGGACCTGGATGGGCCTCATGTCCCTGGCAGGCACCAGTCCTCCCTTCCCGGAATAGGGTAGAAGCTGGAGGGTCAGAAACTGCACAAGTTCCCTCCCTTCTTAACCACCCCTGCACCAACCACTGTTCACACACCCTCTCGGGAAACCCAAAGCCAGTGAGGCCGAGGATTAGGGTCTCCCTGAGCCTCAAAGGTCAAAACTATTCCTGGGCACTATAGAAACCTCAGTGCCAGGGCACAGTTGAGGATGGGGAGGTTGTTGCCTGCGCTTTCGCCACTCGCTTATAGAATAAAGCCTTTTGAAATTGAGGAGGATAAAGACTCGCTCTCTTTAGCCCAAGTTTCTAGGAAAAAAAAAAAAACCCTTGATCTCCGCTGGTAAGGCAGAATCAAAACCACGCCTCCAGCCGGCTGAATTAAGGCCTCCTTCCCAAGCTAAGGTTTAGTGTAACATCTGGGGATGAGCTAGAGGGAAAATAGGAGGCGGGGGGGGGGGGGGGTCTGGTCTCCAGATGGACTCTAGCTAGTCCTAGGAACTCTGCACCCCTGGCCTGGGATCGCTTCCAGCCGTCCCCCGGGGTCCGAAGGGCGCAGGAGGCGGGTTAAGCTGCAGGGGGCGAGCAAGGAGTGGTCGAGGAGGTCAGAGCACCAGGTTCCACTGGGCTGGGCTCGCCGCAGGCAGGAGGGGGCGGGGTCTGGCCCCCGCGGGCGGGTTGGGGGCCCGTGGGCGGGGTCCGGGCGGGGCGGGCCCTAGCACTTCCTCGGAGGCTTAGGGCCGCGCGCCCACTCGCCCACACAGTCAGTCGCAGCCGGCTACCTCGCTGCGGCTCTCTCGGCCCCCCTCCGCCTGGCCCACAGGTAGGAGCCGCCGGGCGATCGGCTCCCGCCCCACCCACGCCGCTCGCGCCCAGCTCCCGCGCCCGCTTCGAGGTGAGAGTCCCCCGCCCCAGCTGCGCTCGGACCAGGGTGGCTCTCTGGGCCCCTCACCCCTGTCTTCTGCTGGGGCATCCCGAATTCGGGTCCCCACGCGCCTGCACGGACCCCACCGCTCCGCGCCTCCGGGCCGGGCGGGGACCGCCAGAGTTGCAAGGGGTGGGGACCAAGTTTGAACTAGAAAAGCTACAGAGATCAGCAGGGTTGGAGAAACTGAGGCTCTTAGGGAGCCTGGTAGAACAGACAAGGACGCGCGCCCCAGGAGGCTACCAGGACCACTCCAACGAGGGCAGAGAATGGCCGGATGAACTTCTCGAGGCACGGCGGGGACCCGGGTTCTGGGGAGCATTTTAAGAAGCAAATGTATGGCCCCAGGGAACTCATGGCCTTGGAGGGCCCCGAGGCTGGAGCTTGTTAGACTAGCGCTAAATCTGCCTCCCGGAGGCCTAAAGAGACTCTCAGGTCCGAAACATAGAGACGCTGAGAGAGACCAAGACTTGGATATGAACAGGGATAGAGATCCCCAGAGTGGAGGCCCTACTGGGACACAGCTCCAGAGATACAGGAACACCTTCACCCAAACACAAAGACGGGTACTGACAAAGCTTAAGGGTACTGAGAGGTACGGAGTGGAGGCTAGAGTTCGCTGAGGAGAGACACCTAGAGTGTTCACTGACAGCTGCCCCCAGGCTTGAAAGGGTGGAGGCAAGGCTAGGGGGAAATTGACTCTTAGCCAGCCCATCCCCCAGGAGGCAGAGGACCTGAGGCTGTAAAGCTGAGCTGAAGAGAGAGAGAGAGCCCCATACACACACAGCCACCAAGACAGGGCCAACTTATTTTTAAACTCAAATCTTGGACGCTCTGCTTCAGCCCTAGGGGACTCTGGGGTGAATGAAATGTCCCTCTCCTGTCCTCGGAGCAGCTGCTGGATCCGCTCCCTTCTCCCTAAACTGCTTTGACTTCCAGGCCCTGTGGGGAAGAGGGGCAGTGGAGAGTTTGGGATTGGTGCCTGGTTTTTTTTGGGGGGGGGAGGCTCTAATTTCTCCCCTAAGTCTCTTGTCAAGGGGGAGGGGTCTTCTCTAAGTCTGAGTCACAGCTGTGGGGTCTGGCCAGGGTCCTCCTGGACTTGGGATGTTGGGGGGGGCGGGAGGTTGCAGGAGGCGGGGAAGGGGGATATACTAAAGGGTTGAGCAGTTGGCATGGGTAATTGGAAAGACTTCTGGGTGTCTTCCAATGGCAGGCTGGCAGCTGGGGAAGAGAGCCAGCTCTAGTGTATCTCCTGTTCGCCCTCCCTCCCCCCCAAAGGATGACTGCCCCTTCCACCACTATCAAAGCATTTCTAGGCAGAGTTCCCCTCTGATGGATAGGACACTTCTGCTCCAATTGCTGAACAGCCTTGGCCATGCCCCTAGCCTGCCCCTGGTGTCTTGTACTGAGCTCTAAAGGGGACCTATACTCTGTCCTGCCTTTTCACAAGCTGAGATACAGTGGTCGTGGGGTGTGTATTGTGTAAATGACGAGGAATCTAGCAAGTATGTGCCCCTGGAACCAACCATCTCTAAGGTCTTTAAAGTCCCCCCACCCCACCCTGGTATCCCGCTGGCTGGGCTAGAGCTTATGATATGTACCAGTGGTTCCCTCAGACTTCACTGAGACTCCCAAGGTCATATCCCAGGTTAACTCTTGCTTCAGGCCTACCTGAGACCCACTGTTTGGCTCCAGTAGGAGTTGAGGGGCTTGTTGTAAAAATACAAGTGACTAGTGTTTACTTACATAAGGCTACAGCCTTATTTGCCAGAAGCTGTTATGGGGATTATCACGTTTTAGCTTGACAGCTGTCCTAGGAGAGGGAGGTAATAGTATCTTATTTAACTGGATGCACCCACAGTCTCAGGGAATGAAAACTGTATACCCAAGGTCACAGGATTTCAAGTCAGGTGTATATTTTGTGACTCAGGCAAGCTGTTATCCACTGGACACCATACAGAAAGATATCCTGCCACTCAGCTCTGAGAAGTTCACTCTGTGTGTGTGTGTTTGTGTGTGTGTCTTAAGTCAGGTATGGAGATATGTGTGTTCGTGGAAATAGCAGATTGGGGTCATCTGGAAGATCCACTGTATTCTCTAACCCCCCCCTCCTACCCCCACTACTCCTCCACCCCCTTCACCTCCCCACCCCTCCAGCCCCCTCACTCCCCCACCCCCCACCTGCTCCCAGAAATACAAACTGTCTCCCAGCTCACCCTTTTAACCCCCGAGCTTTGCCAGGCATTGGGGGGGAGAGGGGTTGGGAGGAAGAGGGACAGAGATGAGGAGTCAAGTGGGCCTTGGTGGTGCCCTTCACTCTGTCCTCATTAGAGACATAGGGACTGGGAGATTCTGGGAGGAAGCAGAAGGCACACCCATACCCTATTTGGGGTGCCTCATCTCATTGTGGTGACTGGCTCTGAGGGGGTGGATCCAGGGCTAGCCTGGGCCTGGGAAGGTAGCTGCTGCCGCTCCTGCTAGCCAAGCCCGGAAGGAAGGGCTCACAAGTGGACACATGGCCACAGGCCACCTGTGTTGCTGTCTATTGTCCAGTGGCTAACAGCCCAGGCAATCCTCAGATGCTGGGCCAGAGGAAACCAGGACCTGAATGACAGGGGAGAGAGAAGGAGGGCCTCTCTCCACCCTTCAGCATGACCCCTACCTGAGGACTCTCCACTTTGAAGACTCCCACTTTGGTGGCCTTGTGTCCTTCTTTGGGTGTGAACCGGGTATTCTCCCTCCTTGTTGAAGGGAAAGTTCAAACTCATAAGCCACAAAGAGGTGGGCTCTTCAGGTTTGGGACATCTGTTGCTGCCTGAAGTCTGAACTCTAAGGCAGACCAAGGTGTTTGGTGAGAACTTCCTGTACTTGCTGAGCGTGTGTGTGTGTGTGTGTGTGTGTGTGTGTGTGTGTGTGTGTGTGTGTTTAGTGTGTGTTGCCTTTCCTTCATCTTAAGCCAGGGCAGCCACGAAGAAGGGGGATGGTAGGTTCCTCTGTGCATCCCCCCCACCCCTTTTAACTTCCTCCAGCCTCCTGTGCGACCAGGACAGCATCCCCACCCTGTGGGTCCTGCGGGTCTTCTTTACTACCCAGCCCTTTGAGAGCTTGCTTCATAGTGGAGGAAGGTGGAACTGGAGAACTCTGACTTTGGGGCCGGGAGAGACTGGAATTGGCCAGCACAAGAGACTGGGAACCCCATTTCACTGCCCCCCCATTCTTCTTGCTCCTGTTCCAGAAGCGGCTGTGTGGGTGACCTCATCCCACAAGCATGCTTTGTTCCTGAGAAAATGGAAAGTGTCTGAGGTTTGGTGGGGGGCTGGGAGTCTGCAGCGACAGCGCTCAGGACTCCCCTTGTCTTACTCCCCCTTAAGAAGGGACCCCACTGGGGCTCCCGGGGCGCCTGCCTTCTCAGCTTTCACTACTCTAACCTCAAACTCTGAGAAATCAGGGAAGGTGGGCAGAGGCTGCCTGTCCAGATTTAGGGGGCTTTGCAAAGCTTGCAAAGGCACCTGGCAGGAGGTGGGCAGGGGACACTGCCCTGTCCATGTGTCTCCACTTGCCTTCTGCCTTCCCCGGGGCATCTCAGTTTTTTCCCTTTTTTCTCCCTCTGGCTGGCAAAAAGCTGACATCTGGCCCTCCTGCTGCCACAGCTGCAGCAGCTGTCACAGCCAAGACTGCCCGGAGTTGGTGTGACCAGAGACACAGCAGAGGTGGTAGAGATGAGGATGAGGGTCCAGCTGGGGAAGTTTGGCTGTCTCCAGCTTACAGGGTTTCCTTCCTGCCTGAACCGAAGCTGAGCCTTGCAAGTTCTTGCTGCTTGGCTGATTCTCCTGGGAGGGGAGGCCTGACTTCTCGCACCAAGGAGCGAGCGCCATTCATCAGACAAGCATCTCTCTAGCACTCCACTATTTCCTGCATCGGTAGCGAGTTGGGGGGGGGGGGGAGTACACAGAACACAGCTCATTCCACATAAAACTCCCCAGATCGGAAGTCTAGATAAATATCCCCTAATCTAAACTCCTATGATTCCTACCCTGGGAGGCAGGAGGTGAGAATGCTGTCTATATGCAGTAGGATTGGTGGCCTCTGTCCTGGCCTTTGGCACCCTAGGGACAGTCCAGAGAGTTGAAGCAAACCTTAGGCTAGGGCAGGAAATGAGTCACTGACCCAGGAAAAGCCCCCTCCCCCCCAGATCAGCCAGGGCCTAGATAAGAAAACAACTTCTGCTTCCTGGTTTTTTTCCTGACCTCTTCCTATCCTCGCAGTCAAATATAGAAATAAATATGGAAGATTTGAGCATGCACGGAGCCTACTGCCGACTACTCTAGGGTCCCCAGAGCAGTCCCGCTTCCCCATCCTCACATGCTCTGATCTGGCATCTTCTATAACCCCCCTCCCCCTTTTTAACGCAAAGAGGTTTTATCCAGAGCTGTGCCTGTGTGGCAGTCCTTCTAGGTGAACTCTGCCCATCTTCCTCACAGGGCTCACTGGGCACCGCCACCATGAGCGAGGCATTTGACTGTGCAAAATGCAACGAGTCCTTGTACGGCCGCAAATACATCCAGACAGACAGTGGCCCCTACTGCGTTCCCTGCTACGACAACACCTTCGCCAACACCTGTGCCGAGTGCCAGCAGCTCATTGGGCATGATTCAAGGGTAAGGACCGGACCAAACGGGTGAGAGAGTAGGTGAAGGCTGGTGGGAGAGGGCCAAAGATAAATCCACCAGCCTGGGTGCTGTCTCCTTGAAGGAACTGTTCTATGAGGACCGCCACTTCCACGAGGGCTGCTTCCGCTGCTGCCGATGCCAGCGCTCCCTTGCCGATGAGCCCTTCACCTGTCAGGACAGTGAGCTTCTGTGTAATGAGTGTTACTGCACAGCCTTCTCATCCCAGTGTTCTGCCTGCGGGGAGACTGTCATGCCTGGTACGTCCCGGGCTTGGGAATTGCTGAGTCAGATCTTTTTGTCTGCCTGTCTCATGCATGCATGGGGTAGGGGGGCGGGGTTGATGTGAGTAGAGACCTCCACATGCTGCATGTTACTGGAACGTGTGTGGAACTGTAGTGCATGTGTGCTCTTGAGAGCTTAAGGCACCACAGGGATTGGCACACTCAGCTCTACACAGGAAAGCTTGGCAGGTACCAAAGGTGTATCGGACCAGTAGGCCTAGCGAACACATAAGGACTCACCAGATGCATAACGGCTGGCATGCTTGCTACACACGGGCGTTAGTGTGTGTGTGTGTGTGTGTGAAGACCCACATGTTTGGTGTACTGAGATTCTCCGACTTGCCGCATTGACGTTTTGGGGGCAGAGATTAAACTATAGGCTTCAGATGTATGGTGACCTTAATGCATGTGGGGATTTAGCATGTGTAGAATGATAGACCTAGAATATGCAAAGGCTTAGCGTGTACTGAACATGTCATCCCCAGGGCATTAGGCTTTGTGTAGGCGGTGGCCTGGCTAGTGGGATTTTGCGTGTTATACTGGTAGTTCTGGTACTTAATGACTTATTTAACATGTACTGGAACAGCACAGAGGCTTGGCATATGTTAAGATAGTAGTGTCAGAGTTCAAGGCCAGCCTGGTCTATAGAGTGAGTTCCAGGACAGCCAGAGCTACACAGAGAAACCCTGTCTCGAAAAACCAAAAAAAAAAAAAAAGATAGTAGTGTCAAAGACATGGAGTTTTAACATGTGTGCTTAGCATGTTTGAAGGGAGAGGTTGGTGTATGTAATATACGTGGTAGTAGTAAGTATGTATGTATGTATTTTGGTTTGTTTTTTCGAGACAGGGAGCCCTGGCTGTCCTGGAACTCACTCTGTAGACCAGGCTGGCCTCGAACTCAGAAATCCGCCTGCCTCTACCTCCCGAGTGCTGGGATTAAAGGCGTGCGCCACCACTGCCCGGCTCATGGTAGTGCATGGCTACAACTCTACTTGGCAGAGTGGCCCTCTCGAGTTTGGGCCAGTGTCAAAGTGGGATTCCTGTTCCCCACAGGGTCCCGGAAGCTGGAGTATGGAGGCCAGACGTGGCATGAACACTGCTTTCTGTGCAGTGGCTGTGAGCAGCCACTGGGCTCCCGCTCCTTCGTGCCTGACAAGGGTGCCCACTACTGTGTGCCTTGCTATGAGAACAAATTTGCTCCTCGGTGTGCCCGCTGCAGCAAGGTTGGGGCTGGGCCTGGGAATTCAGGGTAAGACCTGTTGTGGGTGGGAGTCCTCACCCCCCACCCCTGCTGATGGATGATGTCCCCACAGACGCTGACCCAGGGTGGAGTGACATATCGTGATCAGCCCTGGCATCGAGAGTGCCTGGTCTGTACTGGGTGCAAGACACCCCTTGCAGGGCAGCAGTTCACATCTCGGGATGATGATCCTTATTGTGTGGCCTGCTTTGGAGAACTCTTTGCACCCAAGTGCAGTAGCTGCAAGCGCCCCATCACAGGTGGGAGCGGCAGCGAGGGCGCAGGTAAGAGTGCGGATGTAACACGGGTGAGGTTAAGGGGCAGCAGTGGCCCCCAGACCTGCAGAGCTAACCTCCAGCCTTCCTCCAGGACTCGGTGGAGGCAAGTATGTGTCCTTCGAAGACCGACATTGGCACCACAGCTGCTTTTCCTGTGCCCGCTGCTCCACCTCCCTGGTGGGCCAAGGCTTTGTACCAGACGGAGACCAAGTTCTATGCCAGGGCTGCAGCCAAGCAGGCCCCTGAGCCGAGGATCCTGACTCTCCTCTTTCCCAAACCAAGGGTTCAAGACTTTGGCACCTTTTTCTGAACCACTTCTGGGGCCCAGCCCCTCCCTAGTACGGGCCACCCCCGCTCCCCACTCATGGGGACTTCAGGATTCAGTCACCCAATTGTAACACACCCTAGTGGTACTCCCTGACCCAGGTCCCCAAATCTGGGCTGTTGTGGAACACCCATGACTTAAGCCTTTCTCCAAGTCCGGATTCCAGAAATGTTCCCCACATCAAGGCTCTGACACCCCAGCCCCCCAAACCTGGACTCTGAGGCCTAGGCCTCCTTAAGTCAAGACTTCTAGGGTAGATTTTTTTTTTTTTTTTTAGTTTTCCTGCAGGTGCCTAAGAAGTCTTCAAAAATAGATTGTACACCCGGTTTGACCTCACCCCCATCCCACTGCTCTCTCTGAGCTGCAGCCGCATGTATAGCAGATTAGGGGTTCCCTGGTTAGAGGGTTGTAAGGTACAGGGTGCTGTCCAGCCTCTGAGTACCATGTTATTTCAGCTCCAGGTTGCCCTGCAACAGGAAGCAGGAAGGTTGCTCACCCTGTTTCCAGAGATTGCAATAAAGCAGTGTGAGGGAGCGCAGGCCCCGTGTATGTGTGAGAGGATGAGGGGAGGTTGCATGGCTGAGTCAGGCTTTTGTAAACCTAGTGGGCGGGCCGTGGGGTGGGGATTCTCTCCCCAGGAAGAGGATCCCCTCTGGCAGCCACGCCGGTCCCTCTTGAGCTTGGCCAACCTCCCCACTGCTGGCGGAGGACTTTTTCCTCTGTGAGCAAGGGAGGGATTGGGAGTGGTGCCAGACAAAGCCGAGAGGCAGTGGGTTTCTAGGTCTGGTACACATCTTCCCCCACCCCCACCAGCCCTGCCTCAACCCGACGTACAAGCACCGAGTTCTGATACCCAGTTGGGCCCAGACCCTTACCCCTAACCCCCTCTTCCCAAGGATTAATGGGGGCGGCTCAGGATCCGCTCGCGGCCGCACGTTTTTTTGCCAAAAAAGGCAAGGATGCAGCTGCACGCGCCGGGAGAACATCTGGATCCGATTCCCAGCATGAATGGGTCATGGCCCCGCCTCTCGTGATTCACTGGCGGGGGCGGGAGTGAGCCGGAGGGCTGTCCCCTGAAGTGGGGCGATGGGGCGGAGCACTCCCCTGCTGGACGCCCAAGCCTGGCCGCTGGCTCTGCGGTTGAACTGAGGCGGCAGGTATGCGCCTGGGTGGCTGAGGCAGTCTCTGGAGGCGGAGACCCAGGGGGAGAGGGGGCCCGCCAAGAGGAAACAGTGAAAGTGTAGTACCTCCAGAAACCCTCCCTAACCTTGGGCCGGCCTTCTCAGAGTCATCTGCCCAAGGTCGCAATGACAATCACTTGAAGATCAAGATACTGGCAGCCTTTGGCCTTGGCTGGGTGAGGAGTAGGGTCTAATTGTATGGTCCAGGCTGATCCTCCTGCCTCAGCCTCCAAGAAAGGTAGGCTGACAGGTGTGAGCCAACCAGCACGCTCAGAATAAACAAAAAAACCAAAGGTGTCGTGTGTGTGTGTGTGTGTGTGTGTGTGTGTGTGTGTGTGTGTGTGTGTGTTGTGGTGTTTTTGTTTGTTTGTTTTTTGAGATGGTTTCTCTGTGTACTCCTGGCTGTCCTGGAGTTCTTTCTGTAACCCAGGCTGGCCTTGTCTGCCATGCCACAGTAGAGGTCAGAGGACAACTTATGGGGAGTCAGTTCTCTTCACTATGGGGATGGGGAGTTGGGGAGGGGTTGAACTCAAGATGGGGAAATGACAGCAAGCCCCCTACATCAGGATCATCTCATCAGCTGCCCAACACGTCAGCACATTTTTGTCAATACCCAACATGCGTGCTTATAACAGTTGTAGGTTTACATTTTCTGTCCCCCACCAACCAAGGACCTGCCTCTTAGGCACTTGCCTTCCCAGCTTCCTGCACCCTCACTTTTGCTACAAGTTCAATAAAGCACTTGTTGAGACAGAACAGTCTAAGCCTCAAAAATAACTGGGGAAAAGCCCAGAGACCTAAAAACATAGGCAGGTTTGGGGAAGGACAAGTAGTTCCTGACGGAAGAAGTGCCAAGCTACTAAAACGGCAGGCAGGCAGAGAGCCGGGTGGTCAAAAATCAGACGCCAACCTAAACAGACCTCACCCTGCTGCCGAGCAGCCCTTGGAAATGTGGAAGCGGGGGCACTGGAGGGTCAGTGTGAGAAAGATCATTCTGGCTGTGTGTGAATAATGGATTAGCAGGGTAAAATGAGCAGGCTGATCAGAACACTCGGACTTCGCGCCAGATCTTGAGACGCGAAGCAGCCAGGAGGGAAGAGGTGGGGCTTGGTGACTGATTGGGAAGCCCTGTGCAGGGAGCGCGCAGAGAGTAGCAGCTAGCTGGAAGGGAGGTTTCGGACCCGAGGCTGAGGGATGATACCATGGCTTAGGTCTGGGAAGGAGTTCGTTTATCTCAATATAAACAGGTTTTCAGAAAAACTAACATAGTTACACCTACTTGGCACATGCCTATAATCCCAGCACTTGGGGTGTGGCAGAGGCAGGATTGCAGGATCCTCTTTGGCTACATAGTGAATAGAAAAAGGAAAGGAGAAAAGAAACAAGGAAAAAGTGCATGTATAGGAAAGAAAAAGAAAAGATGCTGTATCTCGGGTATAATTTTTTTTTGTTTTGTTTTGTTTTTGTTTTTCCAGACAGGGTTTCTCTGCCCTGGCTGTCCTGGAACTCACTTTGAAGACCAGGCTGGCCTCGAACTCAGAAATCCGCCTACTTCTGCCTCCCGAGTGTGCCACCACGCCTGGCGGGTATAAAATTTTTTAAGGGTTTGGAGGGTTGTTTTAATGATCGAACGCCTTTTAAGACCCTGGGCTTGGCATGTACACACACAAACACACTTTAATTAAAATAACAAAATAGAATTTTTTTCTTCCTATGCCAGATCGCCAAGGCTTATCCGTCTATTTTTGTTGTTGTTGTTGTTTTAGATTTGTGTGTGTGTGAATATGTACATGCCTGTGTGTGTGCACATATGTATGCACACACAGAAATCAGAACAGGGAGGGCACCAGTTGTCCTTTCTCTCCACCTATTCCTATGAGGCAGTATCTCTCCAGGAGCTTGTGTTTTCTTAACTAGACTAGAAACCAGCAAGCCCCAGTCACCTTCCTGTCTGCCAGCTTTGGAGCCGGGCTTACAGGATTGTGCAAGGATGCCCAGCTTACTGAGAAGGCAGTAGGAAGTCCAGTCTTTTTTCTTTTTTTAAGGGTCTCACTGAGCCTTGGCCTTTGCCGGCTGACTTATTTATTTTTATTTTACACGGATAGGTATTTTGCCTGCTTGTACAGATGCGCACAACATGCATGAAGTACTCATAGAGGCCAGAAGAGGGCGTCAGGACTGGAATCTTACAGAGAGTTGTTAGCTGCTTTACCGTTGGGAGGAACAGAACAGCTTCCCCCTGGAAGAGGGACCAGTGTTATCAATCTCTCCAGGCCCCCAATCCTTTTTAAATAGAAGACTTATTGAGTTTATAATTTACATATAGCCACGTCATTCATTTTAAGTGCAAAATTGCTCAATTCTCCCAACTCTCGCCACCACCGGAAGGGTCCCTTCGGCACATTCTGAGTCTCTTACCACAAGCAATCACGCTCTCCTTTCCCCCTTCATCCCAACATTTCCTCTGAACAAACGCTTTTTAAAAAAAGATCTACTTAGCCGGGCGTGGTGGTGCACGCCTTTAATCCCAGCACTCCGGAGGCAGAGGCAGGCGGATTTCTGAGTTCGAGGCCAGCCTGGTCTACAGAGTGAGTTCCAGGACAGCCAGGGCTACACAGAGAAATCCTGTCTCGAAAAACCAAAAAAAAAAAAAAAATCTACTTATTTATTTTATGTATATGAGTACACTACAGGTGGATACGAGTCACCATGTGGTTGCTGGGAATTGAACTCAGGCCCTCTAGAAGAGCAGTCAGTGCTCTTAACCGGCTGAGCCATCTCTCCAGCCCAAACGACCACTTTTTGATTGTTGGTTTTGATCCTTCGTGATGGAGTCTCTGTGTGCTGGTCCGGCTGGTCTCACACTTACCTTCTTGCCTCAGTCACTCAAGTGGACAGTCTTGTCCACCCCATGCCTGCTCTCTTTCATTCTAAATGTTTTAATGGTTTTTTTTTTACATTTTAAAAAATTAGGTATTTTCTTCATTTACATTTCAAATGCTATCCCAAAAGTCCCCCATACCCTCCCCCCAATGTTTTAATGGGTTTTTTTTTGTTTTTTTTTTTTTTTTCGTCCGCTCGCCTCCGGGCCGCCCCACCCCCGGAACCTCGCCTCCTTCCGCGCCCCCAGTCGCTCTCCTCCTAAACTTTCTGTTTTAATGTTTTATGCCATCATTATTTTGTTTTTCCTTTTTCTTTTTTCTTCTTTTTTTTTTTTTTTTTTTTTTTAGTATAGAATAGAGTTTATTCAGGGCATGGGGAGGGGAGTTAAGAGGGTAGCAGAGGCAGAGAAAGGCAGAGAGAAGGGGAGAACAGAAAAATGGGGGCCAGCCATGGCAATGGAGGGGGGGAGGGAATTGGGAGTAAGGGGGCAAGAGGCAAGAGAGAGGCAAGAGTGTAATAGGGTAGGAGTCATTTTGTTTTTCTTAAAGACTTAGGTTTATGTATATGACTGTTTTACCTGTGTGTATGGATGTGTGCCATGTGATGCTTGGTACCTATGGAGGTCAGAAGGCATCAGGTCCCCAGGAACTGGAGTCATGGATCATTGTAAGGTGACATGTGAGTGCTGGGAACCAAACCTGGGTCTTCTGGAAGATATTCTTAGCCACTAAGCCATTATACCAGTCCCGTCCTTCTTTATGGAGTATGATGCTCTCGTGGTTCCGTATAGCATTCCCTCACTGCTGAACAGTATTGTCTGATAGCATGGTTATCCACTCATTGATGCATTGGGTGTGTACATATGTAAAAGTGGATAGCCTGAGTAGCGTGGGGTGAGGGTGGGGCTGTTCATCCCTTGGATCTGGAGATACAAATGGCTGTGAGCCACCTGACTTGCATGCTGGGACTGGATTCAGATCCCCGGGAAGGGAAGCAAACGCTCCTCACTGCTGAGCCAGCTCTCCAGTCCCAACTAATGGGCCCTTGGGTTATATAGAGTTTTTGTGAATTGTGAATAACAGAAACACAGGGTCAGTGTTTTCCCTTCTCTGCCTAGAGTAGGAATGGAGTAGAGTCCCTTTTCTTTCTTTCTTTTCTTTCTTTCTTTCTCTCTTTCTTTCTTTTTTTGGTTTTTCGAGACAGGGTTTCTCTGTGTAGCCCTGGCTGTCCTGGAACTCACTTTGTAGACCAGGCTGGCCTTGAACTCAGAAATCCGCCTGCCTCTGTCTCCCAAGTGCTGGGATTAAAGGCATGTGCCACCACTGCCCGGCCAGAGTCCCTTGTGTTGATGCTGAAACCCAGTGCCTTGGAGTGTGTGTGTGTGTAAGTGTATGTGTATGTATGTGTGTATGTGTGTGTGTGTATATGTATGTGTGTGTGTATATATATATATATGTATGTGTGTATGTATATATGTATGTGTGTATATATGTGTGCATGTGTGTATGTGTGTGTATATATGTATGCATGTATGTGTGTATATATGTATGTGTGTGTTTGTATGTGTGTATGTGTTTTGTTTGTTTGTTGTTTTGAGATAGAGTCTTATCACATAGCTCAGGCTGAACTTGAACTTGTTCTCCTCTTGCCTCCGTCTCCTAAGCGCTAGGATCACAGGTGTGAGCCACTCTGCATTGCGCCGATGCCGTCTTTCCTGGTGCATGCTAAATGGGCTCTCTATACTGATTCACTCTCTGCCCCTACTCTGTTTGTTTGTTTGTTGTTTGTTTGTTTATGTTTCGTTTGGTTTGGTTTCATGAGACTGGATCTCTATGCAGCCCTGGAACTCACTACGTAGACCAAACTGGCCTAGAACTCACAAAGATCTGTTTGCCTCTGCCTTCTGCCTCTTCTGCCTCTGGTTCTTCCTTTTCCTCCTCTTTTAAGGAAAGGCAGTCTAAATTTCATTTTCTAAGCCATACAGTGGCTAGGTGTGGTGGCTCATACCTGTAATTCCAGCAAGTGGTAGGCGAAAAGCAGAAAAATTAAGAATCAGAAGTTAACCTGTGCTGAACAACAAGCATGTCGTTGCTTGAGTGTACCACGTTTTTCTTAAAGACTCCTCTGCTAATAAACAAAGGTTGTGTTCAAATATGAATATGTATGAGTTTTATTAAGAACAAACCCACCACCATCTCCACTTTACTGACAAACACACTAAAGTCCAGACAAGGGGAAAACATCACCAGAGGTCACACACTGAAAACTACTGCTTCCAGTTCCCATTTCCGTTCTGTATCCTTCAACTTATCCGTTCCTGCTAGTGTGTCCCAGCCGGCCCAGCTGTCTGCAGCAAGCCCCGGGCAAGCCAGCTGTCTCTCACCCTCAGCCTACAGGATTCTTGCAGGCATCTTAGAGACAGCCAGCTTTCAACGCGAAGGCAGCGCGCCTTCAGACCCCCAGCCAGCAGGGGGCAGCGTAGCTACGGTCGCCGATAGGACCAGCTTGCTCTCTTTGTGGTGTTCCTTTTTTCTTGAGTCCCCCAAGCCACTTCCGGGACACGCGGAACTTTGGTGAAGCCGGATGCTGCGCGCTGAGACGCTGGCGTGAAAGGCGGCAGGCGGTGTTTCCGGCAGTGTTAGTGGTCCGCCTTGAAACGCCGTGGCCAAGGGAAAATGGAGACAATTTTAGAGCAGCAACGGCGCTATCATGAGGAGAAGGAACGGCTTATGGATGTTATGGCCAAAGAGATGCTTACGAAGAAGTCCACGGTGAGTGAGCCGTGGTCGGGGCCGCATCAGGAGGCGGGCCTGGGTCCTCTGCCGAGCCCTCGGCGCTGTATTTGGCCTCGGAGCCACTCTGTGCCCCATCCTCACCCTCCTCCTAAGCTGGCTCGGCGCTCTGGCCTCGTTAACGTCCTCCGAGTGCCCCTCAGCCCTCCTGCTTCAGCCCCTGGGACCTAAACCAATAAGCGCATCACCCCTCGGGTGCTCTTTCCAACTGTTGAACTCAAAGTAACAACGTATGTGTTACCGTTTGCCTTTCTGCAGCTTCGGGACCAGATCAATTCCGATCACCGCACTCGGGCCATGCAAGATGTGAGTGCGCCGCTGTCTGCTTCCCCTGGGGTCGGGCTGGGCGGGGAAATGCAGGCTGGGAAGGTTGGGTGGCCCTGCGTGATTTCTACCCCAGGGTTCTTAGACAAGCCCCTCTAGGGTACCCAGTCAGATGTCCTATCTCTGCCTCCCAAGTGCTGGGATTAAAAGTTTATGGAACCACCTCGGGATCAAGCTGTCTCTTAAAAGTGGTGGAACTTTCAAGACCATGTATCTCATGAGCTTTCCTTGGGTTTTGCCAAGACCTCCTTTCTTGTTTACTTAGCCCTGTGGTACAAATTTGCTCCATTCTGATGGCTTTGCGCTTGTGTTTCAGAGGTACATGGAGGTCAGTGGGAACCTGAGGGATTTGTATGATGATAAGGACGGGTAAGTGACGGTCACATCCCTTCTAACAGTTAGTGCTTTTGAGGAGCCCTGGTGAGACGATGGGCTGTGTGCTTTATGCTCTTCGGGTTTGTTGATATCTTACAGACTGCGGAAGGAGGAGCTCAATGCTATCTCAGGACCCAACGAGTTTGCTGAATTCTATAACAGACTCAAGCAGATAAAGGAATTCCATCGGAAGCACCCAAATGAGGTAAGGCCTCCCAACGTATTGTCCTTAGACCTGGCCTTTAAAAAAAAGGGAAAGATGCAAGGGAAATGGAGCTATGCCATGTAGATGTCGCTCCAAGAAAGAACGTGCCACTTCACTGCATGTTAGGCGACATCCTCTTGGCATCCCTCTGCAGTAAGAGAACACAGTGAAGCACTAGGGCTGCTTCACAAGAATGTCTCCTACTCAATATAATGTGCCCCTAGCTCTGCCCTGAAATCTACCAACACAGTGGTGCTCTGCTCACTTGCAGAGGTCGTTACCCCTTCAGGATTCATGTTCAATGCCAGCTCTTTTGTAAAATATCTCTTGGACTACCTCCTCCAAAGGAGCCCTTCCTTAGCATGCTGTGTTTTGTGCCATAAATGTCTGCCCAGCTATGCAGCAAGGGAAGTGGATAACTCTAAGTAGGCAGCTCCTCTGTACACTCAAGATCAAAGCCAAAGCAAGCCTTAGAAGCCCAGGCCTGTGTGCGCCTGAGACATCGCCAGGCCCGCCTGAGCTTTTCTCTTTCCCTCAGATCTGTGTGCCAATGTCAGTGGAATTTGAGGAGCTGCTGAAGGCTCGAGAGAATCCAAGTGAAGAGGCACAAAGTAAGTAATGGCTAATGTTCCTTCCTGGGGCTTCAGGCCATTCTCAGCTATAGAGCTAGGACCTATGGCTTGTTTGTTTTGTTTTGTTTTGTTTTTTTATCTGTTTTTATTTTGTCTGTGTGGGTAATTTGCTTGCATATATGTTTGTATACCATGTGTGTGTGTGTGTGTGTGTGTGTGTGATGGCCTCAGGAAGCCAGGAGAGGAATTGGATCCACTCTGACTAGAGTTACAAACGGTTTTGAGCTACCATGTAGGGACTAGGACTCAAACTCAGGTGCTTTGCAAGAGCAGCCAGTATTTCTAAATGCTGAGCCACCTCTCTAGGCCCTAGAACGTCGTGTCTCAAAAAAACAAAATAAATAAAGGCTGATTGTGGTGGAGTATACATTTAATCTCAGCTCTCAGTAGTTCTCTGAGTTAAATAAAGGCCAGACCTTTTTTTTTTTTTTAATTGTATGGTGAGTTAACATCTTTTTTTTTTTTTTTTAATTTGTTTATTTGTATCTGCATTGGTGTTTTGCCTGCATGTATCTGTGTTTGAGGATGTCAGATCTCGGAGTGGAGTTACAGACAGTTGTGAACTGCCATGTGGGTGCTAAGAATTGATCCCAGGTCCTAATGAAGACCACTCATTGCTCCTAACCACTGAGCTATCGCTCCAGCCCCATTTTTTGTTTTGTTTTTTCTTTTTGTTTGTTTGTTTTGTTTTGTTTTGATGAGACAAGGTGTCTCTGGGTAGCCCTGGAACTCACTCTATAGATCAGGATGGCCTCGAATTCAGAGATGGCCTGCCTCTGCCTCTGTAGTGCTAGGATTAAAGGCGTTAAAAGTGTGCACCACTGCCCAGTTTGCTTTCTCTCTTCTTTTCTTTTTTTTTTTCCTTTTCCTTTTTTTTTTTTTTTTTTTTTTTGGTTTATAAAACAGGGTTTCTCTGTGTAGCCCTGGCTGTCCTGGAACTCACTTTGTAGACCAGGCTGGCCTAGAACTCAGAAATCCGCCTGCCTCTGCCTCTGCCTCCCGAGTGCTGGGATTAAAGGCATGTGCCACCACGACCTGCTTTCCTTTTTTCCTTTTCCTTTTATTCTTTCTTTCTTTCTTTCTTTCTTTCTTTCTTTCTTTCTTTCTTTCTTTCTAAAAGATGGGATCTCAGGGCTGGAGAGTTGGCTCAGTGGTTAAGAGCACTGACTGCTCTTCCAGAGGTCCTGAGTTCAATTCCCAGCACCCACATGGTGGCTCACAACCATCTGTAATGGGATCCAATGCCCTCTTCTGGTGTCGGAAGACAGCTACACTGTACTCATATAAAGATAAGTAAATCTTTTTTTAAAAAGAAAGAAAGAAAGAAAGAAAGAAAGAAAAAAGGGATCTCTACGTGTAGCACTGGCTATCTTGAAACCTGTTTGGACCAGGCTGGCCTCAGACTCACAGAGATCCACCTGCTCTGCCTCTCAGGTGCTGGGATTAAAAGTATGTGCTAATAATCCTGGTTAGTCTGTTTATTAGTTTGTTTGTTTAATTGTGTATGTGTGGTGTGCATACAAAGGCATATGTGTAGGGGCATGTGTGTCAGGGGGCAACTTTATGAAGTTAGTTCTCTCCTACTTTTACCTGGGTTTTGGGGTATGATCTCAGGCCTGAGAATGATCTAGCTGGCTTTTTTTTTTTTTTTTTTTTTTTTTTTTGGACAGGGATGTACTATGTATTTCATACAGGCCCTGAACTCTGTTTGTTCAATGACACATGCCTGTATTCCCAGCACGTAGGTAGAAGCAGGCAGATGAGGAGTCTGAGGCCAGTGTAAACTATCTGAAACCCTCTGTAATCCCCACCTTCTGGGACCTCAGGAGTTGGTAGCTGGGTTCCTAGGCTATATTGACACTCTGATGATCTTGCACAAAACGCTTCTTTGTGCTCTCTAAGCTCAAAGTGAAAACCTACCTCTGTCACTTGATGAGAGTAGAGAGGACATTAAGTGACGGGCCACCTGGTAAAAAGTAGTGCATTTGAAAGAGCAAGTTCAAGAAAGTAGCCTATAACATCTGAATCATTGACATGTGTGATTCCTTCAGACTTGGTGGAGTTCACAGATGAAGAGGGATATGGTCGCTACCTTGATCTCCATGACTGCTACCTCAAGTACATTAACCTGAAGGCATCCGAGGTAAGGCCTGGAGAGTGGAGAGTGAGTCTCATTCTTGGGACTAAGTCAAGATACCAAGTTAAAGCAAGTAGAGTCCCCACCCCCAAGTAACTTGTGTAAATATTAAGTAAATAACTATTTCATGGATTAAACACTATTTATAAAGAAAGTCAGGGTCGGGGCTAGTAAGATGGCTCAGTGGTTAAGAGCACAGACTGCTCTTCCAGAGCACATGAATTCAAATCCCAGCAACCACATGGTGACTCACAACCATCCGTAATGAGAAACAAATAATAAAGAACCTATGAGCCAGAGTGAGTGGGCCCAAGAGCGAACGGGGACTGGAGCAAGAGGAAGGAAAGGGAAGGGGGGAGAAGAAAAAAAAGAAAACAGAAGAAAAAGGAAAAAAAGAAAGTCAGGGTCTTAGTGTTAATATAGCAAGCCCATTATTTTGTTCATTAATTTGTTCATACAACAAAATTACTTTTGTAAAAATAAACTATCTGGGCATGTCCTGTAGCCCCTCAGGGTGGTTGTAGGCACCTGGGCACAGCATCAGGTGATTGAGCCTCAAGCCTGGTAAGCGTACCCCTAGCCACATGCCCCCTTACCCCTGGGCTCAGCACCCTGATGTTGCATGAGTGCTAAGCTATGTTGGATCGATGGTGTAATACTTCCTGGGCCAGAATGTGCTCCGAAGTTCCTGGGACCAAGTGTTCACTGCCTTCTGGCAACAGTACCCAAGTCGCTATAGCAGACATGTCTTGACCAAAGACACAGTGCACCAGGAGGTAAGCCCTGTCCAGAGGCTTCTGTCCTGGAGACTCCTGACCCAGACCAACAAGATGCCACGTTGAGCAGAGTGACTCCTGCCATTGCTGTTCACTCAGCGTTATGTCCTGGAGGACTCTGTTGTGGACCCACAGGATCAGACCATGGCCACCTTCACCTGGAGCACCAACCGTGCCTGGCTGGTGGAGGAGGAGGAGTGATGTGCTTACTGTTTGAGCTCTGACAATAGCTGCTGGGCAGAGATCCGTCGGGAAGCCTGGGCCTCCTCTAGCTTATTTGGCATATTCAGAGCTGTCTAGAAATTTGATCTTGCCTGGTTCACAAGCAATGTGACCAAGACAGTAAAGGGCTTTAAATACATCTTGGCCAAGCTACAAGGTGAGACCCCCTCCAAAACACTTGGTGAGACAGCCAAAGAGGGCAAAGGAGAAGCACTGGCAGCTACAGAGGAGGGCAAGGATCTGACCAACAAGGCCACCACCAAACAGCAGCAGCAGCAACAGCTCGTATAACTCACTTCCTCTCCCTCTCCTCAGTGTACTTAATTATTAAAGATCAACCCGCAGCCCTCTCTGCTGTCTGGGGTGGTACGGGTCAGGGCACTGTCCTGGTCAGCATCTGTCTGCTGGGCAGAGGGGTGCAATGACTTGCCCAAGGTCGCAGCAGGGTGCAGGTGATAGTCTGTATGCTCCGGGAGGGCAGGGCTTCTTGTTTTATTCTCTGCTGTGTCTCAAGTACTTGGAACAATATTTTGCACATAACAGGCACTCAGCAAACATATGGTTTGACCCCCCCCAATAAAATAAAATAAAATATGGGGGGGGTGCTCCTGGGAGTGTGTGTAGAAGCCAGATGTCAACAGTGGTGTCTTTCTCCATTTCTCTGCACCTTTGTTGTTCTTGGGTTTTGGTTTTTTGAGATGGTGTTTATAGGCCTTGGCTGCCTTGGAACTCACTCTGTAGACCAGGCTGGCCTCAAACTCAAGAGTTCAACCTACCTCTGCCTCCTGAGTGCTGGGTCTAAAGGCGTGCACCACCACTGCCTGTCTTCCACCTTTTTAAAAAAATAGATTATTTTTATGTACTTCTTTTTTAAGAGTGTTTTGCCTGCATGTTATCTACACCATGTGTATTCCTGGAGCCCTCAGAGGCCAAAGAGGGAGCTAGATCCCCTGGAACTGTAGTTTCATTACACATGATTGTGAGCTACCATATGGGTCCTGGGAACTGAACCTGGGTCTTCTATAAGAGCATCAAGTGCTCTTACCAGTAAGGTCCTGCCACCTTATTTTTTGAGACAGGGTCCCTCACTGGACCTGGAGTTCATCCTTTCAGCTATGCTGGCCGGCTAGTAATCCCCCAGGATCTCTGCCTATCCATCATTGGGCTTCTGGGTATGTACCACGTGTCCAGCTTTTACATGGGGACTGGAGACTTGTACTTAGGTTCTTATACTCACACTGTGGTTCACAGAACCATCTCACTGCACAAAGATAAACACCTTGTTTCTTTGTTTGCTTGTTTGTTTTCTGAGACAGGGTTTCTCTGTGTAGCCCTGCCTGTCCTGGAACTCACTATATAGAGCAGTCTGGCTTTGAAATTAACAGAGTTCTGCCTGCCTCTGCCTTCTGAGTGCTGAGAATAACGGTTTGTGCCACCATGCCTGGCACATTTCTAAACCCATAAATCCTTTCAGTGTTCTTGTGTTAGGCACTCAGTATGACATATGTAAGACGTGAGGTATCTGATCCTTCAGAGAAGGTGGTGTTTATCTGTTGTTTGTTCAGTGACAAGGTTTAGAATGACAGTCTCGGGTCACTAGGAAGTTTAATAGTAAGTTCATAGGTGGGGCATGGTGGCACTCCTTTAACCAAAGCACTCAGGTGTTAGAGGCAGAAGGATCTCTGTGAGACCTGTTTCAAAAGAAAAGAAAAAAGTTCCTGATGAGGAAATGTCCCCAAGTTCAGCTACTAACCTTGAAGCTCTGCAGGAAGGTACCTTGTCCTCTTCTGCACCTCCATATATGGTTCAGAGATGCCCAATAAGTGGTTGTGTATATTAACACAGCTACCTTTCAAGACCTTATTTTAGAATGGCAAAAATCTTTAGGCAGGATCCTAGCCCACCCTGAATATCCAGCCCAGGTTTTATTAGGGCTAATGTTTGTTAACTTGATCTTGTAGAGTTGGTTTCATGTTGGGCAATCTTGTACTCGCTTCAGTAGAATCAGCCTCCGGGATTGATTGTAAGGCAGGAAGGAAAGCCCTAATGTAAGCCAAGCCTCGATACTTGGTTAGAGAACGCTCAATTTGGACCTTGATTTAAAAACAAAAGTGTGTGTGCCGTGGCCTTCAAATATGGGGGTCACGGAATAACTTAAGGGAGTTGGTCCTCTCCTTCCACAGTATGGGTCTCTGAAATACAACTCGGATCTTTGCTTGGCAGCAAGCACCTTCATCCCCTGAGCCATCTATCCAGCCTTGCCTGATGTTTTGAAGGTGAGCTGACGTAGCACCTGACTCTGTCATTTGTTTGCTCTTTTCAGAAGCTGGATTACATCACATACCTGTCCATCTTTGACCAGTTGTTTGACATTCCTAAAGAAAGAAAGAATGCAGAGTACAAAAGGTAGGCACTCACAGGTTCCAGGCCGTTTGCAGACTTAGGTAGGATTTCATGGAAAGGGTTGAGGTCAGAGCTGTGGCTTTTGCCTGAATACTGCACATGAATGACTTTGGGCTTATCAGAAGGTAAGCATACTGAGTGTTGTGTTTTAGAAATATTTGTGATGCTGTCATGGTGGTGCAAGCCTTTAACCTTAGCATTCCCAAGAGGAAAAGGGCAGGTGGGTCACTGAATTCAGCTGCTCTGCATAGTGAGTTCCAAGCCAATCAGGGATGCGTAGTGAGAGCCTGCTCAGAAGATAAACATGTGGGATGTTCTGGTTATAGACAGAGGTATTTATGGAAACATCTGTGGTCTTAACACACGCCTTCCTTAATTTTGTGTGATTTCGAAAGAAGTCTGTTTGGGGACCTCTGAGGTCTTGGAGTTTAATGGGGAAAGTGTCCAAGCTACGTGATGTGCTTGGATCAGGTATTAAGCGGAAAGTACTGTAGACTTAGCCACACTTCTCATTAATGTTCCCCAAGGTTGCTCCTTCTCATGTTCTGGTTACCTGACTTTCTTCAGTGAGTTAATTAAGACCTAGTATTTGTCATGAAATCTTGAGAATAAAACGAGGTAGGAAAGGTCAGAATTTAAGTAGTAGTTTGAAGAAAAAAATAAAACTCATTTAAAAATTGGTAGTGGGCTGGGAATATGGCTCAGGTACAGAGCACTTTCCTAGCAGCCATAGGCCTTCAGTTCTAAGTCTGTAAGTACAAATGAGCAGGTGTGCACACAAGACTCTCTCTCTCTCTCTCTCTCTCTCTCTCTCTCTCTCATGCTATGAGTTTTACTTTATCAGCTATTATTAGAAATTAAGTATGGTTTGCAGGGCATAGCAGGATGTCACAGGTAGAATTGCTTCCTTTCTATGATGGCTTCCTTGTTGCATGGTTCTCTGCAGATACCTGGAGATGCTGCTGGAGTACCTACAGGATTACACAGATAGAGTGAAGCCCCTTCAGGATCAGAACGAGCTCTTTGGGAAGATTCAGACCGACTTTGAGAAGAAGTGGGATAACGGCACCTTTCCTGGATGGCCGGTGAGCTCCAGTGGGGTTCATGCCAGGGAAGCGAACTCATTATTTTATTCTTGAGTCTCTGCTTCAAGACGTTGGATGTCAGTCCCTCAGTATCAGCTCCACCCTGAGGCCAGCATTCTTTGTACACTAGGAACAAGATTTGTCAGGACCCACTAGACATTGTCTGGGCCCAGGGTTTTTAACAAACATATCCTGATTGCTCTGTGACTCCTGACCAAAATATGATCAGTTTGTATGATTAGAATCTGTTTGTTTTTAAGAATTGTTTGTTTATTTTATTTATGTGAGTACACTGTAGCTGTCTTCAGACACACCAGAAGAGGACATCAGATCCCATTTCATAAGGTTATGAGCCACCATGTGGTTGCTGGGAATTGAACTCAGGACTTCTGGAAGAGCAGTCAGTGCTCCTAACCACTGACCCATCTCTTCAGCCCAAATTTGTGTATTTTTACTTCTGTTGATAAACTTGAGCTTTCAGGAAAAAAACTAGCTGTCTGATACTTTTTTTTTCTCCACTTCTGTATTAATTAATCATTATTTGTAAATGTGTTTAAAGAAAGGGACCAGACAGTCCTGGAAAGTTAGATAGCTCCCTTACCTTCAGTCTTCTCATTAGCCTGGATCTTAATAAACTTCCTCTTCCTGCCAGAAAGAGACAAGCAGCGCCCTGACTCACGCGGGAGCCCATCTTGATCTCTCCGCATTCTCCTCCTGGGAGGTATGTTCTATGACACTACATGACACTGCTCTTGCTTGGCTGCCTTTCTTTCTGACAGTGCTGGTGGCAATAAATGTATTGTGTAGGAGTAGGCATATGTCTCTGCGTGTGCCACAGCGTGCGTGTGTCTCTGCGTGTGCCACAGCATGCATGTGGAGATGATGAGTTGTGGGAGCTGATTCTCCTCTACCACTGAGTGTTGGGGCTCAAACTCGGGTCACTCCTTCCTTGACTGTGGGCATTTTTTTTTCTTGCTGAGACATCTCACTAGCCCTGGCCATCCTTCAGAGGGACTACTTGCTCTCCTGTATCCGGTGTCTTAGACTTGTCACAATACCACTTCTGAGGGCAGGCATGTACAAGGGATCTGAAAAGATCAGAAGGGAAAAATCTTTTAACATCTCTGAAAACTAGATTTCAGAGACCTGTGATATGATGTCATAGAAAGTCAGAGGGAAGCTGAGGCAGGAACATTGCTGTGAATTTGAGGCTGGCTTTAGAGTAAGATCTGTCTCCAAACACAAAGTCAGTAATTCCAAAACGAGGAGCTAGAGACAAGAGTTCAGTTGGTGGAGGATTTGTCCAGGTTCCGAGTTCAGTTCCCATCTCTGCAAAAAATACTGCTATGAATGGTCTTCCTACAGAGAGCCACTGAACACTGCCTTCCCAGTGCGCCTGAGCCTAGACGTGGCAGTAGTCAGTCTCTGGGAACTGAAAGCTAGGGATGACTGTAGGATGTAGTCTTATCTGAGGAGAAAGCTGATCATGTTGTGTTGTAACTGATTTCTCTTTCTAGGAGTTGGCATCCCTGGGTCTGGATAGGTTGAAATCTGCACTGTTGGCTTTGGGCCTCAAGTGTGGCGGGTAAGAACCTGGTTTTGCTATCAAAAATCCTAGTGACTGTTTGGATGATCCTCTAAGTGGCTCTGATTTTGTTGCTTGATTACCCCAAACTGTCAAAATCATTTTGTGCAGTGCATGCTGGTGAATGCCTTTAACCCCAGCACTGAGAGGACAGGCAAGTCTGTGAGTCAGAGACCAGCCTGGTCTACAATAGTGTCTTTTAAAAAGAAAAAAGATAACCTGTACCCCTTACCTCCGAAGGACCCTAGAAGAACGAGCTCAGAGGCTCTTCAGCACCAAAGGAAAGTCCTTGGAGTCACTCGACACTTCTCTGTTTGCCAAAAATCCCAAGTCAAAGGGCACAAAAAGGTAAGTAGCTGGGACGCTCCACTCTGGGTCTCCATTTGTTCCCCATGGAGTCTGCTTTCCACTTCTCCTTTTGCTTTACTTTTCCCTAAGACAGGCTCGCCCTGTCTCAGATTCACTTCAAGCTTGCTAGTATTTGGGCAGGACCTTCAGCTTCCCCCTTGGCAGTGACCCTTTTACCTCCATCTCCAAAAGGATGCTCTTGCAGGCATGTGCTACCATGCCTGGGTTTGTGTGTTTTGTTTTGCATTTTGTTGTTTTTTGAAATAGGGTCTCACTGTGTAGCTCTGACTGTACTATGTAGACCAGACTGGCTTCAAACTCACAGACATCCACCTGCCTCTGTCTCCCCAGTGCTGGGATTAAAGGAGAGCACCATTAAACCCAGCTAAGGATCATATGTTTTTCCTTTCCTTCCTTCTTTTCTTTTCTTTTCTTCTCCTTTCTTTCTTTCTTTCTTTCTTTCTCAATAGAATTTTTTTCTTTTATTGAAGGTAGATTATTGTCTCCTACAATTTATCCTGATTATAGTTTGCCCTCCCTCTATCCCTTGTAGCTCTTCCCACCTCTCCTCCCCTCCCCTTCAGTTTCACTCCCTTTCTGTCTCTTATTAGAGAAAAATAAGCTTCTAAGAAAAAACAGCCAAACATGACAAGACAAAATAAAATATACTAAGGTGAAGCAAAAACTATGATATCGAAATTGGACATGGCAGCCCAACAGAAGGAAAGGAGTCCCAAGAGCAGACTCAAGACTCAGAGATCCCCTCATTCTCACAGTCAGGGGTCCCCTAAAAATCCTAAGCCAATAGCTGTAATATATGCCCAGAGGACCTGGTGCAGCCCCATGCAGGCCCTGTGCTTGCTGCTTCAGTCTCTGAGCTCAACCGCCCTGCTTTGTCGAGGAGTCAGAGGGCCTTTGTTTTCCTGCTATCCTCTGTCTCCCCTGGCTCTGGTCCCTTTCTCTGTCTCTTCTTCATGGGGTTAGCTGAACTCAGAGGGGAGGGATTTGTTAGAGACCTCCTACTCAGCCTCTCTCTCCACAGAGTGTCTGCTGTGGGTTCTGCATCCATTCCCTTCTGCTGTGGGAGAAAGCTGCTCCCATGAGGACTGGATAAAGCACTAGGGTCTAGGTCACATGTTTTAAGGGCACCCTGAGCTAGATTTTTTTTCTCCTTTACTTTTACTAGTGACAGCTGCATACTTATACAGGGTATTGGTTTTTGGTTTGGCCATTTTCCCCCCTAATTTGATAGAAGAAGCCTGGAAAATGGTTGTTACTCTGATTTTTTGCAAGGACTTGGGAAGCTGCCAAATGTAGCCTTCCTTGCAGTTGCAGAGCAGCCGAGTTAGGACTTTGTATCATTATTTGCTTTCAGGGCTTCCTATATACTGTGTTCCTTTGTAAATTATAGTGTTACGGGACAGTTGAAGTGGTCTTAGCAGATGATTCACTGTATACGCAAAGTCCAGAGGAGACACCCTGGCTTCTTTCTAAGAGGTAACCTCAGGATGTAAGCAGAGAGGCTGCCTTGTGTGGCGTCGCTCCCACGCTTGAGACTGTCTTAATTTGATCACAGAGACAGTGTTCCTGACAGGGAATTAAACTTTAGGTGCAAAAAGAACCCTTAATTGATACAGTTTGTTCTTGTTCTCAGAGACACTGAGAGGAACAAAGACATTGCTTTCCTGGAAGCCCAGATCTATGAATACGTGGAGATTCTCGGGGTAAGTGCATTCTTCTAGAGCCTCGCTGCTGCTTGGGGTGGGATTACATAGGAAGGAATTTTTTTCTTTTTTTAATGTTCACATAAGGAAATGGGGTGGGCAGTAAACTAATTCACCTCAAAATGTGGTTCTCTTGAAGTCCTTGGCTTCTTTGGGCTCCTGTTGTGTTGTTAGGTGATATTTCCAAGGCTGCCCAATTCCCTCCAGGCCAGACATAGACAACAGACCCTACCCCATGTCCCCTTACAGCTGGATCAAGAATAATGCAGCTCTTGGCTGAGCCTCAGGGGGTGACCCAAGAAGTAGGCACTCAAAAGACAGCTCAGCAGCGCTTCAGGTGTGATTTACTGTGACACAGCAGTTTGCCCATGTTGAAATTGTGAAGCCTAGCAAGGCTAGAGGAGGGCCAGTACCAAGGTAGCTGTGGATAATCTCCTCTTGTAGTCTCTTAGGAAGTGCCAAGGGTAGCCCTTCATACCTTCCTCCTTGGTTTGAGGTACCCTCTCTCCTGTTTCTGCTGCACTCGATGCTCCAGGCTAGTATGCCCACGGGCTTCCAGGCGATTCTCCTGTCTCTGTCTCCCGTGGCGCTGTGGGAGTGCTGAGGTTGCAGGTGTGGCTTTTTACATGGCTTCTGAGGCATGGACTCGGGTTATCAGGCTGCCTGACAAGGCCTTTTTTTTTTTTTTTTTTAATGGTTTTTTTGAGACAGGGTTTCTCTGTGTAGCCCTGGCTGTCCTGGAACTCACTCTGTAGACCAGGCTGGCCTCGAACTCAGAAATCCACCTGCCTCTGCCTCCCAAGTGCTGGGATTAAAGGCGTGCGCCACCACGCCTGGCTTTGGCAAATACTTCTAAACTAGCTGAGTTGTCTTGCCAACCTGACTTAGCCTTATTTTACAACCAAAACCTTATTTTTGGAAGTGAGGAGCCAGCAAGAGTTAGAGGAACTGTCCCTTCATGTCCTATACTAAGTGCTCTGACTTCGTTTTGCTTTTTCTTCATGCCTCACCTCAGGAACAGCGACAGCTCACTCATGAAAATGTACAGCGCAAACAAGCCAGGACAGGCGAGGAGCGGGAGGAGGAGGAGGAGGAGCAGATCAGCGAGAGCGAAAGTGAGGACGAAGAGAATGAGATCATTTACAACCCCAAGAACCTGCCGCTGGGCTGGGACGGCAAGGTACGTTCTCAGGGCCCTCTGTCCCCTTCCATCGTGGGCACGCGCCCGAGCTCTGAAAACTAATGCAGTCGCTTGCTTTCCTTTAGCCCATCCCCTACTGGCTGTACAAGCTCCACGGCCTGAACATCAACTACAACTGTGAGATCTGTGGGAACTACACCTACCGAGGGCCCAAGGCCTTCCAGCGGCACTTTGCGGTAAGGAGTTGAGAGCCACTGCTCTTGGGAACTAAGTAGAAACACACCACTTTAGAAAGAGAAGAGGACGGGAGCAGCCTGTGAGGGCCACTGGTATCCAGAGCTGAAAGGCATCAGAGGCGTGTTGGCGGGTGTGGGCCATGCGAGCCCCGAAGCCTGGGCTGCTCTCTGGAGCTGCTGCCACTCTGCTGTGGAACTTGGGTTTGGCTTTCCCATGCTCGTCCTTGTACCTTTCCCTCCTGTTTTTCTGTAGCATCTTGGATCATTTCTGGCTTTTGGTCATTTCTCTACATTGCTATTTAAGGGGGCTGAGCAGGTTTTGATTTTTTCAAGTTTTAAATGGGCCCTTGCTTCTTTGCAGAAGAAGTAAACTAAGCTTTGAGATTTACCAACCTGTTGTTGACACGAGTAGACTCTGAGTACCACCTCGTCGGTGGGCTCCCCCTTGCTGCATTCTGCCCTTCACTTTGGGAGGACAGTTACATAATGGAAAAGACATTCCGTATTAGACAAGCATGGCAAGTGATGTGAGCTCCCCTCTCAGACCTGTTACCAGGTCCTTTCTCTGGGTCCCTGAGTGGCCTCTGAGCTTTTCTTAGCTGGGTGGGGCTAGTGTCCAGGGTAAAGCCTGTGCTAGCTTTCTCTAAGAGCTGAAGCTGTGGCTTCATCTCGCTCTCCTTGCTCCTCCATCCTCCATACCTGCTCAGCAGTTTGCTCCTGAACCTCCAGAAATGCCAGTCTGCCCTCACGGCCCTGCAGGGGTTTCTGGGTTGTGCCCGCTTCTGCCTAGTACCGAGTGACGAGTCTCAGGCATACTTCTCTGACACCACTAATCCTAGAACCTGAAGTTTGTCCAACTGAGATAGTGCAGCACTGCTTGGCAGTGTCAGACTGTGTCAGTCCCAGCCCACTGTGTAGACACACCCCAGGAGGAGTGCTGCCTTTCGCTGGGGTAAGGTCTGTGGTAGAATAAAGTGGGTGCTGCCTCAGCCATCCCTGTTTCATGCTGTCCCTCTCCTTCCCTCCAGGAGTGGCGTCATGCTCATGGCATGAGGTGTTTGGGCATCCCAAACACTGCCCACTTTGCAAATGTGACACAGATTGAAGATGCTGTCTCCTGTAAGTAAGCTTGCCGACTGTTTCCTAGCCAGACCAAGTAGCCGCTCGTACAGCTGTCCTAGGACCCTGCTGTCTCCAGGCCCAAGAGCAGGGGTTGTGGCTATAGAAAGCTAAGGCACACATATAATTACTGCATTTTTTATGGGAGTGAGCAAGTCAACAGTACTGATTATATCTCCTTGAAAAGAACCCTATGCTGAGGTTAGAACAGGGCCTTTAGCCTGAATCTATGAGCTTTCCTCTCTGGAGCATTCTGAGTGAGTTATTGTTGCTCTTCTGAAGAGACTTTAATGTGTTCAGAACCACTGATCCAGAAGGTAACAGAAGTGGCTCCATGCTCGGATTCCTCAGAGAGTGACAGCCAGCGAGATACTCATTGGAGGGGGTGGGGGAACGGCGGGGGAATGTGTGCCAGGCGCTTCACCTTGCCTGGCAGCCTCTGCTACTGACACCTTACTGCAGGCTCCTGCTCCTTCTCATCCATCTCTGTTAAGTTTCACTTCATGTGAGCCAGACAGTTGGTTTTATTTATTGATGGGTTTTGTTTTGTTTTAGACAGAGTCTCACAATGTAGCTTGCCTGTCCTGGAACTCACTCAGTAGACAAGGCTGACCTCAAACTCAGAAATCTGCCTGCCTCTGCCTCCCAAGTGCTGGGATCAAAGGCGTGCACCACCACGCCCGGCTCAGCTTACTTTCTTAAAACTTTAAGGACCACCTACCCAGGGGTGGCAGCACCTACAGTGAGCTGAGCCATCCCATGTCAGTTAGTAATCAAGAAAGTGCATGTGTGATGCCTTCTCAGCTATGATCCTGTTCATTTTATCCGAGTTTCTCTAGACTGCTCCACATTGCTTCTTTTGAGAGTGTTTCCTTTTTACTGTTGTAATCGTTTGTTTTGTTTTTGAGGCAGGGATATTCATTTAGCACAAACTGGCCTCAATCTCACTATGTAGCCAAGGCTAGCTTTAAACTTCCTGATCCTTCTTCCTCTGTCTCCCAAATGCTGAGGTTACAGGTGTGTACGCCATCCTGATTTCTAGATCCTTATGAGATTTTCTTTTACAGCAAGGTGAAATCATGATAAATTTCTCAATAAAAGTTTTATCTACAGGTAGTTCTAGATCAGAATTCCATTTGGGGGCTGGCAGTCATTAAGGGAACCTTGGGGGAGCTGGGCGGTGAGGGTGAGAATGATGTAACACTGCACATGTGGACTGTGGGCCCTAATGACTGCTTATCTCCCATCCTGCAGTGTGGGCCAAGCTGAAATTGCAGAAGGCTTCAGAACGGTGGCAGCCTGACACCGAGGTGGGTACTAATGTGGAGAGTGTTAGATGTGGCGTCAAGTGACAGCTTCCTCACCGTGCAGAGGAAATGCTCTGTACTAGCAAGTGTAATGAGACAGTGTCTACAAGGTGACTGTGTGAACCTGCTGTCATGCATCTAAGTCTTTGTCATCAGGCAGTTCTCCCACTGAGGCTGTGGGAATAAGGACACGAGTCTCCTGTGCAACCCTGACGATTTCTAAAGAAGTCTGTCACTCTTAGGTCTCTGAGGAAAGCATCAGGTCAGAGGTAGTTCTCTCTTCAGAGTGGGGATGTGTCCTGGATGTTGGTCTTGACAGGTCTCAGAGGTGACTACCACACATTGAAGGGGTGGCGGTAACATCCTGGTCCTGTGGAGACTGTCAGTAGTCTCCTTTATTCTATGTCAGTATTTCAGTTCTGATTTTTCCCATCAAGAACCCTTCCAGCTGCAGTGTAGAGCTGAAGCACAAGATTGGCCTCCCTGTTGACTCCTGCAGTGGCCTGTGGTCAGAAACCCAGGCTTAGGGACCATTTCACACTGCTGTGTTTGGCCAGCCCTTCCCTGCCAGGCTGCCTTGCCTCAAACACAGGGCGTTACTTGAAAGACTATGTAGGGATAAGGGTGAGCCACAACTGGTGCCACTCTGGATATCTAGAAATAGCACTGGTTCCCTCTTGGAGCTCTGGTTGAGAAAGCTATGTGAAGTTAATGCTGGTTTCCGGGAACCAGAGTTTGCTGTGGAACTCAGTGTGGAGCTAACAGAGAGCCATTCCTTTTCAGGAAGAATATGAAGACTCCAGTGGAAATGTTGTGAACAAGAAGACATACGAGGATCTGAAAAGACAAGGGCTGCTCTAGTGCTCGGCCGTTCCCTGAGAAGCCGGAGAAAAGCTTCCCCAACCAAATGTTCTTAAAGACTTTTTGCTATGTAGTATCTACCTTGTAGAGACCTTGCAAATTGCAGAGTTGAGATGTGTTTTATCTTTGTTTTATATTAAAAAGATCTGTGGGAAAATAAAGCCAGCCCTTGTTGTGGGTGTGTTGTTTCTGAAACCCAGGTTTATGAATTTTTTTTGTTTGTTTTTTTTTTCGAGACAGGGTTTCTCTGTATACCCCTGGCTGTCCTAGAACTCACTTTGTAGATCAGGTTGGACTCGAACTCAGAAATCCACCTGCCTCTATCTCCCAAGTGCTTGGATTAAAGGTGAGTGCCACCACCACCTGGCCCAGGTTTATGAAGTAACTTCGTCCTTTTTGTTCTTTTTTTTTTTTTTTTTTTTTTTTTTAATATTTAATGTATGTGAGTACACTGTTGCTGTCTTCATACACACCAGAAGAGGGCATCTGATCCCATTACTGATGGTTGTGAGCCACCTTGTGGTTGCTTGGATTTGAACTCAGGACCTATGGAAGAGCAGTCAGTGCTCTTATCCACTGAGCCATCTCTTCAGCCCCCATCCTTTTGTTGTTAATGCCTTCTAGCCTTGTTCTCACCAGCTTCCATAGTGGCTTAGATTTAGGAGGTAGTTATTACTGCCTAAATATGATTCTGTATGTGTCTCACTGACAGCCCAGGCTACCAACTCCCATCTACCCTGCCTCAGCCTCCTGTGTGCTGAGATTACAGATCTGTGCTGCCACATTGGGCTTGTGTTAAGTAATTGAGACCTAACATTTCTCCCCGACACTGCCACTTCCCAAATGAGCATCATGCCAGCATGAACTCTGCCCCCAGTTGAGTGCCAGTCATTGGTGTGCATACAAGAGGTTGAGCTAGGCCTTCAAGGTTTGCCTGTTTTATTTGCATAAAGAAATTAGCTATACTTGGCCTTAGTCCCAGCACCTGGGGACAGAGGCAGGTATCTGAGTCCAAAGCCAGTCAGGGTGACAAAGTGAGACACTGCCTTAAAAAATAAAGAAAGTGAGCTGGAGCCAGGTATAGTAGCAGAGACCTGGATTTGAAGCTCCAGACAGCTCAGGCAAGAGGATGGCTGCAAGAAGCATCTGTTCTGGGTTCAGCAATTCCAGATTGCAGAAAGAACTAGGAAGCTCTGTCCAACCTGTGAGGACAGTCACTGAAGGTTGAGTAAAATTACCCAGAGCCCTCTTAGCATGGTGACCCTAGGCTAGTTTGCTTTTCAGGCATTACTTTGAAGAACCCCAACTCTAGCTGGCCACCCTCCATCTTCCTGTTGTCCTTGTCACGCCTCTGGCAGCAAAGGTCTCACCGCTCCTCCTCTGAATTCCATTACTCTGGCCAACCCATTCTTTGTATGGCACCTTATGCTTTGGCTCTGCCAGTCTTTAAGAGTTAGATGAGCAACCTCCCCTGGGCTTGTGCAGCAAGGAGCCCATAATCACATCTAATTGAATCGATTAGAAACTGATTGATGGAAACCAGGCCAAGGTGAAGGGAGATGCAGCAAAGCCTTGGGATAGAAAAGGGGGGAGCTCCCAGGCTACAATTGTAGCCCTACTGGGCTGTCAAGGAATGCTCCATTGCTTTGTAGCTGTCACATCCCGCTGAGTAGGTGCCTGAGACTCCAGGGTTAATGAGATGCCCTGTCGTGGTATGGAGGAGAGGTGGGATCAGAGCCTGAGGAGTCCTATGAATGATGCCAGAAATGACTGGCAAGGAGCCTGAGCTCACTTGTTGCAGCAAAGTCTGCTTCTTCTTTTTTTTTTTTAAGATTTATTTATTATTATATCTAAGTACACTGTAGCTGTCTTCAGATGCACCAGAAGAGGGCGTCAGATCTCATATGGATGGTTGTGAGCCACCATGTGGTTGCTGGGATTTGAACTCAGGACCTTTGGAAGAGCAGTTGGTGCTCTTAACCACTGAGCCATCTCACCAGCCCAGTCTGCTTCTTTTCATTGCTTATATTTCATACATTCGATTTTTTAGACTAAAATGAACTGTATTACCTGTAAAATGAATTGTATTACCTGGCTGTACACTCCTGGGTAGACTTCCAGAGGACTCTTAAGAGTACATCATAGAAATAATTTGCACATACATATTTATTGCAAAGATAGGGAATCAAAATTGCAGACAGGATATCAATCTGGATGTCTGGTAAAAGACAATAAAGAGAATGTATTACAGGCTGGAGAGATGGCTCAGTGGTTAAGAGCACTGACTGCTCTTCCAGAGGTCCTGAGTTCAAGTCCCAGCAACCCCGCAAGGTAGCTCACAACCAACTGTGATGGGATCCAATGCCCTCTTCTGGTGTGTCTGAAGTGTACTCATATACATACAATAAATCTAAAAAAAATATTTCAAATGTGCAATGGAATTTTATTCAGTTATAAAAGAACAAAATAACATTCAGGGGCCAATGAGGTGACTCAGTAGGTCACCTTTTATGCTCTCTCCTGAGAGCCCTCCTCAGCTGTCAGGGACCAATCTAGTCAAATAGACACCTCCCCATTCCAGTGAGACTGGGCTGTTGGTCCTCTGATCTGCCAGGACTGGCTTTATCTTCACCTGATTACAGTGCGGACATCAGCTGGGTTTCCTCATTTGCATGTAGCTTCCGTGAGTCTCCAGAGACACCGTGTCAGAGGATATTCCCCAAAGTGACAATAACCATGCTTTGTCTTAGCATTTTGTCAATCCGAAGCATGGCTTCATCCATGCCGTAAACAGAGGGTCCTTAGTGCAGGCTGCATTCCATCGCCCTGGAAGATGTCCCCAACAGACAGATCTGAGTGTGTGACAGAGGCACAGAAACCTTGGTGGTCCTGGGAATGCTGGGGACCAGGCTATGCTCCGTTTTGAAGGCTTGTGCATAATGGGAATAATGTGTCCCTTCCCATCTCCAGAAGTGTTCTACCCTGCAGGGGAAAGCTCAGGCACGGTTTAACAGATTTAACCATTCCAGGGCAGATCCTATGGAGGCTGGGATCCCCAAACTCAGGATCAGAGACACTTCTGCCCTTGACCCACTCGGGTTTACCTTAGTGAGGGAGGAAAAATCTCCATCCCCCAAACTCTTGGATCTCAGGATAGAGTCTTCTAAGGTCCTCTGTGACCCTGAGTTTTCCTGGCCTGGGTTCCATTCCCCCCAGTTTACCATCCTCCCCACAAGCTCAGATGTTGGAGGCAAATGAATCCCGATTAGAGGCACCAGATACCTACTTCCTGTCCCTGCACCTGCTCCAATGCTGTCTCTATTCAGGCTTGAGATGCTGCTGTTGCCATGACAACATTTAATTCTCAGAGGGGCTGTTTCTAAAATGCAGGTCTCTTTTTGCTTCTGTCTTTTTGTCCCTCTGACAGTATGACTTCCAGGGAGGAAATTGACCTCCTGGGACCTCTTATTCCTTATAGGCTGTCTCCCCTGCTCCCCGGCCTCAATCCATTCATCTGTATAATGCAATCATAAGAACCTCTGCAGCCTCTCCCAAGCTGCTCAGGGCTGGAGCTCCACTCTCTGCAGGACAGTGGTACCTACTCAGAAGACATCTATGGCCAATGGTTACCACAGGACGGCTTTACTCCGAGGTATGAGTCCTCAGCTCTGAGATCCTGGCCTTGCTTGGACCCTGGGGCCATTCCTAGCCTCGGATTTATTGCTAGACCGGAGGATGCTGCTTCTCCCAACTCTTCCATTTAACTCCTGTATAGCTTTTCCCTGACCTGTGATCTTTGATCTAGCCACTTCCTGCTTTGTCACCTGTTCCTCAAGCCAGTTCAACTGCTGGTCTTCCTGGAAGCCCAGAGTCTGACAAGAGGTCAGCTGATCCCTGCTCCAGTCCAAGTAAGCAGCATGTGAAAGAGAGATGCCCTCCACTTGAAATGGGGCCACAGCACTCAACTCAGCCACAGACCTGCTGTAGCTTCCATTGCTTGGGAGCTGTGTTCTCCCAGAAGGTGAGGGGCTCCCACCAGGCGGCAGGGTGGACATCTAGGGAATGGTACTGCAAGGTAGGGGACAGGATGTGATAGGATCCAGAAGAGACACCACTGTAAGGTGAAGGGCGTTAGGGGGTCATTTCAATGGCTGGGGACAGAGATTCTGAAATGGGAGAGAGAAGAGTCCCTCTTGTGATGATGAGAGAAACTAAGATATGCCCTCTGGCTGGCAAAAGCCTCACAGGCCTGGGATCCCACTATGCTTACTTCAGGTGATTCAACTTAATGCTTCCCACTACATACTTGTACAAGGCCTGGTGGGCTCAGTTGTAGGGTGAGAGATGAACGGGGTCTAGCCCTTCTCTGCTGTCCAAGGACTCGGAGTCCAGCCCTCACTCCTGTACTGCTATAGTGGAGAGGCACTCCACCTACTGTTCATTGTGGAACAACTGCCTGTGCTTGTCCAGAGTGGCAGCTGAGAGGGGTGTTGGGTTGTGAGCTTCCTGTACATCCTAGAGGGGCCTGGTAGGGGCTGTGGCTTCACAGAGGTGTTGTACTCCCATCCTGGGGTGTTCCAACACTTCCCCAGGCAAAGTGTCCTGTTTCCAGAAGCAGGTCTCTGAGCATCACAGAGGACAGGCAGCTCCCCATGTCCCCCTTGGTGACCACCACTGAGTCCACTCCTCAGAGAGATGTGTCTTGTACATTGCTGCCTGCTGGGGGAAGTGGAAGGGAGGGCTGGCAGTGGCTCAGACACAGCAGGGCTCCCCCCTACCCCCTCTGTCTAGCATTGACCCTTCAAACTTTCCATTTTCTTTCAGGAAATAACCTATACCCTGGCTTCCTGCAAAAGGGGATGCCTGTTTCAAAGGGCAGGACACTCCAGCCATGTGCCCCAAGGATTTGAACTTCTGTGAAGTGGGCCTACAGTACTTCCTCAGAACTGCCAGACTGGAATAGCTCAGCAGTGGAATCTAGAGGGAGCTACATTTGTGGAGAGCCAGCCTGCCTGGGGTTGAGCAAGCCAGACCCTCTCTGTTTTGCATAGCACCTCAACTTGGGGGAATCAGGTGGAATTTTCCAGAATGTGGCCCCTTATTTCTAACCGACTGGTTTTCTGGGAAATGACAGCCTGACCTCATGGGGAGCTGACCTCATGGGGAAGCTGAGCTCAGCTCAGTTCTAGTTTCACTAAGACTTCTTGCCTTCAAGAGCTGAGGGAAGGACAAGGGTAACATGAATGGTCCTGTCTATTCTTGTAGCTCAAATGGTCCAGCTCAGACTACATCGAGGGCTGGCTGCAGACAGGTCTGCATGACAGACAGGCACACTCAAGAGTCATGGAGCGGGGGCTGGGTCCTGCTACCTATGTACTGTCAAGCTTTGGCCTCAGGCAGCTGCCTCCAGCCAGATGGGACCCTTAACTTCAACAAGGCCACTCCAAGAGTCACCAGGAACCCCCTGCCCTGGATCCCCAGTGTAGCTACAGACGCTCCTCCCTTTGCTCTGTTCCTGTCCCCGGTTCACTACCTGGGCTCAGCAGTTATTAGAAAGTGACATATGAAAAGACTTTGTGGACACTGCAAGCCTTCACATCTCCCTGCTCCAAACCCTGGAGCTGTGTCTTTAGAGAGCATGACTTACCAAGTCCAGGTTCCCCCTTCCCCACTCACAGGGTCTGGGCCTTGAACATGGGTCCTTGTCCCCAATCCCAAGAGGAGGCTTAGACTTTTGGCGGTGGGGAGGATATACTTGTCTGACCTACATTTTGGGAAGACCCCTCCCCCAAATCCTGCAGGGATAGTTCGGTCTGTAAAGACCACCTAGCCTAGCCCATTCCATCCTGCCTTCCTTCAGTGACCTTCAGTGCCTTGATCTCTAACCAGCGCTCTTTCCCCTCATCCTCCATGTAACTTCAAAACTGCAGCCCAATCAACTTGAACTCCAGTTGTGCTGTGGATGTTTCTAGAAAGAGACAACCAGGAAGAGTCTGGAAGGAGTTTGCAACATGCAAGTTGAACTGGTTATCAGAGTTCAATTCAAAACAAAAAGGAGGTGAGGGCAGGTTAAAGGTTACAGGGGTGGGTGTGGGGTCAATGAGACAGTTTAGAGGTAAAATCACGTGCTGCTAAGCCCAATGGCCTGGATTTGATTATTCAGTCCCCATACCACACATAGTGAGAGGAATCAACTCCCACACATAGTCCTCTGACCGCTCTACACACACGCTGTGAGGGGTGTGTGTGTGTGTGTGTGTGTATGTATAAGCAATAAATGCACATAAACATTTAAAATCATTTTAAAAACTTACAATGGCCAGCACTGGAAGCTTGAAACAGGAGAATTATGAGTTTGAGGCACATTTTGGGCCAGCCTGGGCTAACTAGTGAGTCCCTATCTCAAAACAACAGCATTAAAAGTCACAGTGGCCATCCATTCTGCAACACTGGCCCAACTGCTTGCTGTTCCTTTAGGAAAAAGCTGAGAAGCAATTTTAAATCAGTAAAGCTAATTAATTGGATGACCATGTTCTGAGATGTAGATGTGGCTCAGTCATGGAGTGTTTGCTTGGCAGCTGTGAGGCCCTGGGTTCCGGTTCCTAGGTTCCATCCTCAGGACTGCTCAAAATAAATAAATGAAAGTCTCAGAGCCACTATACCAGAAACTGCACAGGAGTGTAAGCCCAGTCCTCAGGGATCCAGCTTACCGAAATAGTCAGCAGTTGAGAAAGAACCAACCATTCTAGACTCTTTCGTCTGAGCTAGCTTCTTTTGTCCTGTCTTGAGCTATATATAGTCTCTTTTTTTTTTTTTTTTTTTGAGACAGGGTTTCTCTGTATAGCCCTGGCTGTCCTGGAACTCACTCTGTAGACCAGGCTGGCCTCGAACTCAGAAATCCGCCTGCCTCTGCCTCCCGAGTGCTGGGATTAAAGGCGTGCGCCACCACGCCTGGTTTAGCTATATATAGCCTTTACCTAGAAGGGAACAATGGAGCCTAGAAGAGAATGGTTCCTGTCAGGGTAAATGGCCAATAGAATGTGGCTAAGGGGCTTGAGGACAAAACCTGCTCAGGGCTGTCTATTTGGGGGTTGTGGTGAGATGTCTCCTTAGTTAAGAGCACATATTGCTCTTTTTTGGGACCCAGTTCCCACCACACACATCAGGTGACTCACAGCCTCCTGTCACCAGCCCCAAGGATCTGATGACCTCTGGCCTTCTTAGGTGAGCGTGCACACACACACAGTGCACATAAATTCATGCAAGCACACACACATACACACAAAAAATAAAAAACTAACAGATCTTTAAAGAAATAAAGAGGCAAGAGGGCCACATCATCCTCCACTGTAAGAAGAGTCCTCCGCGCTGCCTGGTGGTTGTCATTACCGCGTCACAGATAAAGATGCCAAACATTTCAAGTTCCGTGGACAGAAAAGCTAGATAGGCCTTAAGAACATTTAGCAGTTCCTGGACGGAAAAATGACACAGGAATTGGAGTTGGACTTCCCTCTGGGCACCCAACATTTATTGGCTGCGGACTTTGTCAAACAGTTTTGTCTCTCTGTTCCTCTGTTTCTCCACCTGGGAAGTGGAGAAGGTGACTTACATGAAGCCAGGGCACGGTAGTTATCTGGAAGTGTTCTTTCTGCATGTGAAGAGTTGAGGATGGACTTAACTTGAAAATAAAAGTTAACATCATTTTTTCCGTTAGGGTAACATGACCACTTCCTTCTGCCTTGGACAGGGGCCCTAGCCCTTTGATTTAGTGGGCTGAGAAAGGCGTTCCTCACGCAGGCTTTCCAGAACTGGGACGCCCGAGTATGCTTGAAAACAGACTGTAGATTCTAGATTTTTAAATAGAGTAAAGGCGGGGAGACCCACCTACTCGCCCATGACCGACTCGGGCATGCTGGGACTTGCAGGCTGGCTGTCCGTCCTGTGACGCCAGGGCCGCTGGGAAATGTAGTCCCTAATCTGCCCTGGGACGGCGGTGTCCTGCAGGCCCACCGGTGACAGCTCGGGAGGTAGGCTGCAATGACAAGGATCTGAAATAAGTGCAGAGTGGGAGGGGGCTTGCAAGCTGGTTGCTGGGGCCCTTGTCCTGTGGGTGCCAGAATGAACACTCCTAACCTGCTGCTGATGCAACGGGGCCTGTTGGGTGGGGTGAGGGGCAAGGAGCAACGGGACACCCACAGGCTCCGAGGAAAGAGCAGCCGGGCTGGGTTATTTCTCCAGTATAAGACCCTCCTAGCTGAGACTGAGGCGAAGGCTGTCTCCCTATCCCTATTTGGATACACCACCAACCTTTCCCAGAGAAGAGCCAGATGGACCACAACTGCTCCCTGAAGAGGGCATCAGAGCTGTACCCAGAAGCAAGGAGACCAGCGAGCATACCGAACTCCACTGGGAACATCTGGGGCGACTCCGAGCAAGGGGCGAAGGGGTGGAAACCCATTTTCTGGAAACGTTGAGAGACCCATTGTAGGAAAGAGGGGGAAGGACAGAAGGAGAAGAGAGATGACCAGGCTCTCGCTTTTCCCTCCACAAAGGCCCCTTCTTCCATTCCCACAGCCCCCCGAAGCAGCTCTAATACGGAATGGGAGGTTCCCACCTGCCCTACCCCAGGGTTTGACAGCTCAGCATGGACCAGTCTGTGGCAATCCAGGAGACCCTGGTTGAGGGGGAATACTGCGTCATCATATCCTTCCCAGTTGTAGGTTGCCATCCAGATCGTGCCCGCTTCAGCCTTGGGAGGTGGGATGGAGGGTGTGGAAATTTTTCTCTCGAAGCCATATGGGAAAAGGTAAACCAATATTTACCAAGTATTCACTTGGCTCTGGTCTCTCTACCAGGTGCTTTACATAGGTAGCTATTTTCTCAACCAGCTGCGAAGTTGGAGACTATTATACCCATTTTGCAGATGAGGAAAACTCAGAGAGGTGAAGTCGTTTGCCAGTGGGAGGGGGAAAGGCAGTGTGGTGGAGTGAGCCGGATGGGGAGGTTCATCTTTGGCTTTCAGTTTCCCTTCACTCTGAGCAGCAGGCAGTCCAAGGTGTGCTGTGTAAGGGAGATAGCCGGCAGAGCCGCCTGCTCGGGCTGGTGAGGTACCGGCTGGAAAATGACGCCCAGGAGCATGCGTAAGTAGGGCTCAGATTGCCTGTGTGGGCCATGGGTTGTTCTTCAGTATCCTCCAGCCCGACTTCAGTCATTCCGTCTGAGTCTCCTAGACTCATTAACACAATGATAGTGTTCTGGAGCACCGTGTTCTAAGCCTTTAATAATCAGCAAGATGTGATGTGGAAGGTTTTAGAGGAGAGGCAGTTATATCATACTTGGCCAGATTTTGAGTTTGTGTGAGTGCCCGAGTTTAAATCCAGATGCTGCAATCCTATGCAAATTGTTCTTCATAGCTCCATTTACCCAGAGTAAAGTACAGAGGGTTGAACTGGGAACGAGCGCACACACCAGGAAGCTGAGGCAGGACTGTCACAAATTCCAGGCCATCCTGGGCTACATTCTAAGCACAGCCTAGGCTACAGAATGAGACCCTACCTCAAAAAGGGAAGGGATGGGGTTGAGCAGATGGTTGGAATGTGTACTGCTCTTGCATCACTGGACACTGCATGGAAAGGGCCTGAGCCATGCGTATGGCTAGGGCACTGCCAGCTAAGCACTAGGGACCCACAGGTGACCACAAGCACTCTAAGCTGGGCCTTCTACTCATTTCTGCCCTTAGTCTCTTCCTGTATACACACCGGAGAATGGCCATCACAGGAGACGATGTATCTCTGGACCAGATAGTGCCACTCTCAAAAGATTTTATGCTGGAAGAAGGTGCCAGTTGGGCAGGGTGGTAGGCTCTCCTTTGGGTGGCTCCCAACTCATCTCTGCCCTCACTGTAAGGGGGGGGGGTGGCTATGTGGGTGGGACAGGGATGTTCAGTTGCTAAAGACATTCTCCTTTCCTTCCCTCAGTGTCCCCAGATGGTGAACTCTACATCCTTGGTGAGTAGCCCTTTCAATCTGGGTCCCTGTTAGGTCAGTGGGACAGGTTCCAAAGACAGAAAGATGAACGAGAACATGCCTGGATGGGGGTGATGCTAGGTGCCTGAAATCCTAGCATGTGGGAGGCTGAGGCAGGGGGATTGCCTTGAATTTGAGGTCAGTCTGGACTTACATTGTGAGTTCTAGGCAAGCCATAGACTGACAACAAACCAAAAGAGAAAATTCTTGGGTTAGTGGAACAGCTTGGTGGAGAAAGGTGCTTGCTGTCAAGACCAACTTTCCGAGTTCGAGTCCCAGATCCAGCTTCTGGATTTTTACTCTAGAGAAAACTTTCCTGATGTCCATACTATGGTGACTAAGAATCAGATGCTACCCTCTACCAGCTCTTTTTCCTCAATCACCCCTTGTCAGTGCGTTTCAGTCCTCCAGCTGGGCTCCATCATCACCTCAGACACCACAAAGTTGTCACCCTCCTCCTCCTCCTCCTCCCCTTCCTCCTCCCCTTCTTCCTTCTCTTCTTCCTCTTTCTCCTGCTGCTGTTCCTCTTCCTCCTCCTTTCCCTCCTCCTCCTCTTCCTCCTCCCCCTCCCCCTCCTTTTCCTTCTCTTCTTCCTCCTCTTCTTCCTTTTGGTTTTCCAAGACAGAGTTTCTCCATGTAGCCCTGGCTGTCCTGGAACTCACTCTGTAGATCAGACTAGCCTCGAATTCCTCTGCCTCTGAGTGCTGGCATTAAAGGCATGTGCTGCCGCCACTGCCCCGCCAGTTCGCTCTTCTTAAAAAAAACTATCCCATGCTCCTCTTCTCCCCTTCTCTCCCTGTGCCCTTTCTATCTTCCTCTCCCCTGTACCTTTCCCCATGGTGATTTGCCTGGCCTCAGTTCTTTGGACTAGTTAACCCCGCCCCCCCCCAAGCAGCTTCCCAATAAACCTACCTTTAATGTAAAAAAACTTACCACACTATTTAGAGTGTGTGTGTGTGTGTGTGTACTTGAATTACCATGGTGTCTGTGTGGCGACCAAAGGACAACTTGTTCAGGCTTGGCAGCAAACACTTACCTGTTGAGCCATCTCCAGTGGCCCCAGGGTCCCCTGCTCTTGTAAGTGCCACATCTTTCAGCTTGGGCCTCTCCTATGTGTAGTCTTTTCTCCTTATCATGTCATTCTCAGGGCCTGGCTCTACGGTGGATCAGCAGATAGGCAGGTACTGCAGTGCACTTCTGCATGCTTTTCAATTCACAGGACTGGAGAACTTAAATTCACATTACATCCCAATCACAGCAATTTCCCAATCTCCTCTTCCCCCAAATGTAGGAGTGCTCTGCTGCAAGCACACCTACATGCCATCAGATCCCTTTATAGATGGTCATGTGATCATGAGCAACATGTGGTTGCTGGGAATTGAACTCAGGACTTCTGGAAGAGTAGTCAGTGTTCTTAACTGCTGAGCCATTTCACTAGCCCAAGCTTAGGCTTTCTGATTTGCCATTTTGCAGATTCTCTCTCTCTCTCTCTTTTTTTTTTATGTTTTTTTCTTTTTTTCAAGACTTATTATATATACAGTATTCTGCCTGCATGCCAGAATAGGACATCAGATCTCATTATTGATGGTTGTGAGCCATCATGTGGATGCTGGGAATTGAACTTAGGAACTTTGGAAAAATAGCCAGTGCTCTTAACCTCCAAGCTATCTCTCCAGATCCCCTTTAAATGGTTTCTCAAGACAGGGTTTCTCTCTGTTTCCAGGCCTGGCTGTTCTGGAACTTGCTCTGTATACCAGGCTGGCTTTGAACTTACAGAGTTGTGTCTGCCTCTGCCTCCTGAGTGCTGGGATTAAAGGCGTACGCCACCTCCACCAGGCAGAGTCCATTCTTTTTTTTTTTTTTTTGGTTTTTCGAGACAGGGTTTCTCTGTGTAGCCCTGGCTGTCCTGGCACTCACTTTGTAGACCAGGCTGGCCTCGAACTCAGAAATCCGCCTGCCTCTGCCTCCCGAGTGCTGGGATTAAAGGCGTGCGCCACCACGCCCAGCGAGTCCATTCTTTTTTTAAAAAATTATTTATTTTTAACTTATGTGCATTGATGTTTTGCCTTTGTGTATGTGTCTGTGAGGGTGTCAGATCCCCTGGCACTGGGTTACAGACAGTTATAAGCTGCTATGAGGGTTCTGGGGATTGAACTCGGGTCCTCTGGAAGGGTTAAGTGCTCCTAACACCTGAGCCAGCTCTCTAGCTCGCAGAGTCTCCTCTTAATACATTTCAGTATTTAGCTACTGGTGACTGCATTTCTTGTCTCCTCTCTATAGGCTCTGATGTGACGGTACAATTGAACACAGCTGAACTCAGGCTTGTATTCCAACTTCCCTTTGGTTCACACACCAGAACGTTCCTCCAGGAAGTGGCCAGAGCCTGTCCAGGTAGGTAAGAGCCAAGTTTCCTGGAAAGGCTGTGTTGGCTGAGGGCACTGCTGTACTCTCTCGGTAGTGACAATTGACTTTCCAACCCCATTGAGACCATACAACTCAGTTTCCGCACCATCTCAAGGCTGCTGGCGTGGAGTCACAGTGCCTGGGCTCGTTTGTTTTCCCTTTTTGAGATGAGGGTTTTGCTCCCTATTCCTGATCCTTCTGCCTCGGCCTCCCTCCGGAGTGCTGGCCTTACAAGCTTGTGTACCACACCTGGCCGGCATTTGGTTTTCTGTTTCTGGTTACTAAACCTGAATGTTAACTGGGCTGTGACTCTGAGGATTCGGGGCTTCCTCCAAGTTAGCAGAGGGGTCCAAATTCTCCAGTATCCATAGCTACAACCAAGAGAAGTCTGTCAAATGTATTCCGCTCAAACCCTGCTCTGTTCCCCATTGCAGCTGGAGGAAAAAAAAAAAAAAAAAAAGGCTAGCTTTGGCCCAGCAAGAAGAAGTTGGTGCCATATGACAAAATTTGTTTAGATAGGAGATCAGCCAGGCAAGCAGAGAGGTTGTGTACAGAGCAGAGGCCCAGTGACAGAGAATGCAAATTCATGCTGCCAAGTGTTGGGGCTCAGGTGCTCAGCGGGCACCCATAAGGAGGAGTCCCTTTAAAGCCAATGTCTGGTCTCTGCAGGAATCGAGGGTTTGTCTCCTATGACAGCTGCCTATGGGGCCTTAACATCTGGCTCCAAGCATTTCTCTAGGTGTGCCAGGAAGGTGACCGGCTTTGGAGGCAAGTTTGGTAAAAGGAAATCAGGACAAGAATTAATGGAGCCTTGGATGGGTTTAAGTGCTGTCCTGTAAATAGTTAATAATAAATTAATGAATAAATAAGTAAATAAACAAAATGTAACATAATAAAGATAATTTATGATTGTTAGTAGTGGTTGCAAGCAAGGATAATAATAACAATTATTAATATTAATATTGAGATTGGACATCCCTAACATCGAAGTATCAAAGTGGAAATCTTACAAAATCCAAACTTTTTTTTTTTTTTTTTCTGAGACAGGGTTTCTCTGTGTAGCCCTGGCTGTCCTGGAACTGGCTCTGCAGACCAGGTTGGCCTCAAACTCAGAGATTCACCAGCCTCTGTTTCCTGAGTGGTAGGTTTAAAGGCATGTGCCACCATGGCCTGGCATATCTAAAGTTTATCATTGATGTGTCATGCTTTAGACTCCTTCTTTTTTTCTTCCTTTCTCTCTCTCTCTCTCTCTCTCTCTCTCTCTCTCTCTCTCTCTCTCTCTCTCTCTCTCTCCATCCCCCCCATCCTTCTTTCCTTCCCTCTCTCCCTCTCTCTCTTTTGGAATTTTTGAGACAGGGTCTCAGTACACATAGGCCTGGGTATCTTGAAACTCAGTATGTGGACCAGACTGGTCTTGAACTCACAGAGAATCTGCCTCCCAAATGCTGGAATTAAAGGTGTTTGGCACCATATCGAGCTAGACTCTTTTCTAAGCCTGTTAATTCTTTTTTTTTTTTTTTTGTTTTTTTTTTTTTTGTTTTTTTTCGAGGCAGGGTTTCTCTGTGTAGCCCTGGCTGTCCTGGCACTCACTTTGTAGACCAGGCTGGCCTCGAACTCAGAAATCCGCCTGCCTCTGCCTCCCGAGTGCTGGGATTAAAGGCGTGCGCCACCACGCCCGGCAGCCTGTTAATTCTTACCATGCCTTACAAGGTTAGTATTATCAGTGTCTCTTTCTATAGATAAAGGAACTCAGGCCTTAGAGAGGGCAAGGGCCCTGCCTGCCTGTATGGCTAGCAAGCTGGCAAGATGGGTTCCTCCTAGGTGAGGCCAGGATTGCCTGGGTGTCCTCTGCATCCTGAGGCTTTACTTGAGAGCTTCCTTGGCTCGTGCCTTTCTTTTCGTGTTAACAGTTCAGAGGAAGCTTCCCAGAGGAGGTGACGTTGAAGCTCAGACTATAAGGAAAACAAGTACCTCTCCCCCCCACCCCCAAATCAGGCAAAAGAAGGAGAAAGGACATTGGGCATCCGGGAGCAGTGGTTGGTGCTACTCAGCTGGGACAGGTGTGGAGAGCCGTGCCAGAGGATTGAGCAAAGGGCAGCTCGGGAAGAGTAACAAAGTCCAGAGAGGCTTGGACTCTGCCCTGCAGCTTGTGGAGCCCTCCAAAGAGTTTCCAAATGTTTCCAGTAAGATTTGACAGTTTGAGACACTCCACTGGTGACAGGTATGGAAGGCAGTGAGAACCTGGTGCAGGGAGAGCAGAATAGTACGTAGGCAGGTGCCACCATGGTTCAGACATAAAGCATAAGGCTTAGGGGGCTGGATAGGTGGCTCTGCCCTTAAGAACACTAGCTGCTCTTGCAGAGGCCGTAGGTTTAATTCCTACCATCCACGGGACAGCTTATAACTACCTGTAACTCCAGTTATAGAGGACCTGACACCCTCTTTTGGCCTCCTTGTGTACTATTTATGTGAGGTGTAAATGTACAGATTCTGGACAAACATTCATTCCCACAAACTGTTTTTTAAAAATGAGGTTTAGACTAGGGGTGTGGTCACAGGACTTGGGAAGATGGGATAGGTAGAAAGTAAGGAAACGATTCAGATGAGACCCAAGGTACCACCGGGGCCAGGAGTTTGCACTGTGTTGACAACTTCATCCTAACTGGTCAGAACACCGTCTGTACAACTACACACTAAATGAATATTTGCTGAGTGGATGAACAGAATATGGTATTGTTATCTGTGGTCAGGGTCCAGGCTGAGTGTTCCAGGTTCATGGCCTCTTATCCGAAGCATTGAAAAGAGGGGCTCGGGGCTGGAGAGGTGGCTCAGCAGTTAAGAGCACTAACTGCTCTTCTGAAGGTCCTGAGTTCAAATTCCAGCAACCACATGGTGGCTCACAGCCATCCATAATGAGACCTGATCCTGATCCCACTTCTGCAGTGTTGGAAGACAGCTACAGCGTACTTAAGATAAGATATAATAATAAATACATCTTTAAAAAAAAAAAGAGGGGCTCACACAGATTTGCAAAAAAAAAAAAAAAAAAGGCAAGCTAACGTCAGCAGAACAAAGGCATAGGGTAAGTTATAGAGGGAGACACTGTCAAGATGGACTCAAGGGTCCTGGAATATCACCTAGTGTTAGAAGGGACTTGTCACTAAGGGGTCTAGTATTGATTGATTGGTAGGTTAAGTCAGGTACTAATTTTTTCTATTGTGTGTCCTCCTCCCCATAAACCATCTGATTTTAATCATATGCATTCCCAATTATGCATAGGCATAAAGTAGTAAGTAGAGAAATTTCCCCTAAGATATTACCAGAGGACACAATTTTGTTCAACTTCCCACTTACCCAAACTAGTTCAGGCCAGATTAGTCCTTCCATTTTCCATACATAGATTCATTGGGAATAGGATTGAATAGAAAACTGTCTAAATCTGATTGAGGTCAGAGGTAGGAAACCTAACACTGTTGTTCAGAGATGGGTGTTTGTGTATCCCATAGAGATAGGAGGTTGAGGTGGTTCTGAAGTTGCTGGGTGTATTGTTCAGATAGGTGTGTGTGTGTGTGTGTGTGTGTGTGTGCATGGTAAGTGCAAATGAAGGACTTAGGCAGCCAGAGGAATTATTTCAAGAGGGGGGTGTGTGTGTGTGTGTGTGTGTGTGTGTATGAGAGAGAGAGAGAGAGAGAGAGAGAGAGAGAGAGAGAGAGAGATTGATTAAGGATATGTCACTTTTCATGTCTGTCTTGCAGACTTCTCACCTCCTCTTTCCTCTTTCCTCGGGGGTTCCACACCCTGTCTGAGGGTAACCAGCAGGGAAGTTCTGTACCAACTCTTATTGCTCTGACTATCAGGACAGGGCTTCCTTAGGAAGGAGCCTGGGTGACAGGGACAGATCCTTGAATTCCCACCAGCTAACACTTGCACTTTCCATATGAAGGGAGGAGGCTCCAGGGTGAAGGCTCTCCTCCTTAATCCTCCCTGGGTGAGGTAGTGCCTCAGTGAAGAAACAGACAGGTGAGGAAAGGAGCAAGCTCACTTCAAACTGAAATCCTACCGTAAGCCAGACATTTTCCTAGCTATCTAGATGATGCAAAAACAAACTGTGGTTATCTTGTTTCATTTCTGGAGCAAGAATAGTAAGGAGTGGATTTCCTGTTTTATTGATGAGTAAGCTTCTGACCCAAGTTTTAGGACAAAACCCCCCAGTTCTAGGAACCCCAAGAGTCTAGTCTTTCTCATTGACCTCAATTCTGCAATTAAAAAGACTAATAATGGCAAGGTATTGCAACACACACCTTTAATTCCAGTACTCAGGAGACAGGGGCAGGTGGACCTCTGTGTGTCCAGCGTATGCCACCGCCTCCCAGTTTAAAAATATTGTTTTTTTTTTTTAAAGGAGAGGGGCTTTTAAGTATCTTGTACAAGCTGACACAGCAAACATAAGAAACTTATCCTGAGACCATTCATGAGTTGAAGTAACAAGTAGGGTTTTGACACTAAGACCCACAGAATGCCACAATTTTAGTTGAGACCCCAGCTCTGCCACTCTCTGTATGTGAATGTGGATTTTTTTTTCCCACTTTTTCAGACTTCAGCTTTGAAAGCAGTGCCTAGCCATGCCACAACCCAGGACTTGAGCTTAGATTTCCTCAATGCAGTTGGATCTGGTTCATGCAGTTATACAAGCCGAGCAGGCAAGACAAGAAGGGTTTAGCAAGAAGGGTTAATGCTAAGGTCTGAGAGTCAAGACTGGGTTTGAGTCAGAAGTAGAGGCTGCTCAGGAACTTCTGTAGGGGAGGGGTGCACATTGATTAGGAGTACCAGAAGGTTGTCTTTGTGTATGTGTGTGTACAAGGTTTCAACATGTTGCTCAGGTCTGGGATTCACGATCTTCCTTGCTTCCTAAAGCCTGAGATTACGAGTGTAGGCCAGTTTTATGTGGTGCACGCTAGGCAAGTACTCCTAACCAGCTGCATCCCAGGCCCCAGAGGACTTGTCTTAATAGTACATTAAATAACATATGCAATATAGCTTATTTCTAGTTTGTCTGTAGTGGCCAGATTTCAGAAGAAGGATGAGGGAAGTTAAATCTCCAGCCTGTTCTTCTTCTTCTTTTTTTTAAAGGTTTATTTATTTATTTAATAATGTGAGTACACTGTAACTGTCTTCAGACACCAGAAGAGGGCATCGGATCCCATTACAGATGGTTGTGAGCCACCATGTAGTTACTGGGAATTGAACTCAGGACCTCTGGAAGAGCAGTCTCTCTTGCTGAGCCATCTCTCCAGCCCTCCAGCCTGTTCTTTAGTGCTGCATCTGGTTAAGTCTCTACTTTGTGACCTTACATATCCTTCCTGAACTTAGTTGCCTCCTCTATAAACTTGGGATAATAATTCCCCACCTAATAAAGTTTGTTGGATAATGAATCAGTCCTGCTTTGGCAGAGCCCTAGATTCTTCACTTCTGTTAATTGCATTTGGATTTCAGATGCAAACTGAGCAGGAGCGAAGCGGGCTTGGGAAGTCTCCACCACATACAATCTTACAGAAATGCAGCTGCCTTTTCAACCCCGTGGCTCAGTCCGTGCTCCATTGTCCCTGCCACAGGTTTCGACCCTGAGACGCGGGATCCCGAGTTCGAGTGGCTGTCGAGACACAGATGCGCGGAGCCCGATGCCGAGTCGCCGAAACCGCGCGAGTGGAATTCGGACCCGGGTACCCGGAGTGGGCTCGCGCCCATTGGAGGAGGCAGGCATCAGTCTCGGAATGCACGGCGAGGATTGGAGGATGTCTTGCCTAGGGGCCCTGGCTACATTCTGCTTTGGGGCGGAGCCGCTGAGGAGCCGGAATTTCTATTGGCGGAGGAGATGCATGAGGGCGGGCCCGTGAGAGGACGGAGACCGCGCGGCGGGCGGCGGGATGAAGCGCTTGAGGAAGCAGACTGGGAAATGTCGGCAGGCGGCGGCTTTCGGGAGCGCGACTATGCAGGTCGGGCGGTCTCTGCGGAGCCGGGCAACCGTGTTGGGTTTTCGGGAGGACTGGCGGGTTGGCAGGTGGCTGCGTGGGGGCGAAGGTCAAGGCCTTGGCCATTGGCGAGACGGGGATGCTGCGGCTCAAGCTCTGCTGGGAAGTTACTCTCCGCCAGGCGAGAGGGCAACAGGCCGGTGACCAGCGGGTACCCGGGAGTCCTAAGGCAGAGGGGTTAGGGAAGCCCGGTTGGTGGCCGGGTGTGTGACCTCGTGCTGCTTGCTTACTCCCATTGGCGTTTCGGTTTCTCCGGCCGAGGTAGTTCCTCAGTCCTGGCCTTTCGAGGGTGCTGTGTGTCTGTGGGGGTGTGCGCGACGGTGACAGGGTTGTCTTCGGATGAGGCGTGGCGAGTGCTAGCATTTTCTGTGCTCTACAGCCGCTGGGACAGACTGCACGTAGCTGGAGTGCAGGGAGCCCTGGCTACCGTGAGACTGGAGGCCCTCGGGGATGAGGTGAACAGGTGACCCCAAACAGGTTTTTGCCTCTTATCCCTTGGTGGATAATGTGCGGCACAAAGGCTAATTGTTGGACAAGAGAGAGAGAGGCTCGGGGCCGAAATTTGGGTCAGCCCTGTGATTTAGGACTCCCTGGCCTTTGTTTTCCCCAGGGTGTTGTCCATGAAGCGCCAGGCTCCTGAGGGCTTTGGTGCAATCACAAGTACCCATTTCTGTCATTCCAGTCTGTCCTTTGCTAGCGACGAAAGTCCCGTCAAGTAGCCTTGTCAAGTATGGGCCAGGACGTTTCAGTTATGAGGCTTGAAAAGTATGAGGAGTTGGGGCGAGGTGATAGGTTGGGCAAGAGTTTGTAAAATGAGAGGAAACTAGGCAGCAGAGGACTTCCTCAGCCTTCCTCGAAGCTACCACAAGATGCCACCGGAGCCCTTGATGGTGTAGATAGTGTTCATCTTTCTCGGGCTTATCTCAGAGCTCGCTGCACAGCTGTTGCTTCAGTTGTCATGAGCTTCTGGTTTGTGGTACCGGGACTGATGAGTGTTTTAAGATTAACCTCCGTCTCCTGACCTTTACAACAGGCTACCAGAAATGCAGTGGAGCAGAGAACAGGCACAGTGGCAGCACAGAAGAGGTGGCTTCTGTCTTTTGCCCAGGAGCCAGAGCTGGGCTATTGGGAGCTCTTTGGGGCTTCTAGTAGAGAGATATAGACCATGAGAAAGCAGGGCAGCCAGCTCTGAGAAGAGTTATCTGCCCCGGGGTGAAATATGTGCACCGGTCGCAGAAGCATTCATCTCACTTCACAAAGGAAAAACTAACCTCATCCTGGAGAGGAATTACTGTCAAGTACTGTCAAGATTTTGCTTTGACTTTTTGGTTTTTTTGTTTTTTGTTTTTTTCGAGACAGGATTTCTCTGTATAGCCCTGGCTGACCTGGAACTCACTTTGTAGACCAGGCTGGCCTCGAACTCAGAAATCCACCAGCCTCTGCCCCCCAAGTGCTGGGATTAAAGGCGTGTGCCACCACCGCCCGGCTTGCTTTGACTTTTTAACTCCAAAGATTCATCCCCACCATAATACCCAATAGTATCCGAGATTATGGAACTGCTAAGTTGTTGCTGTTGAAACTGGAAAGGATGGTACCAAACCAAACCCCCATTTCTGTTTGGGTCATCTCTGATTCCAGAGTTGCTCTGGTCTCAACAGAGAGTCACTTCTTCTTTAAGAAATGGAAGGAACCCTTTGAGCCACCTCTGGGTGGACACCAGTCGATCCAGCCCCAGGTGGGAACAAGTAGTGGGTTTTAATTCTTCCTATGTGTAGACCATCAAAATACCCACTTCCCCAAAACCTGGGGAACTAACCCAGGGCAAAATGCTGCTTCTCAGGGCTGTTGGTAGCCAGGTGCTGTAGCAGATGCCTGTAATCCCAGCAGGTGAAAGGTGGAAGCTGCCGAGCAAGGAGTTTACAGCCATCTTGTAGGTATACCAGTGAGTGCAAGGCCAGTGGCCGGTTGGGCTACATGAAGTGAAACACCATGCATGTCATTCAAACAAACAAACAAATACCCCAACAACAATGGACTAAAAAACAAACAGCTGTTCTTCAGAAGCTGACATTCTGTTGAGGAAAGGTCTGCTTGGCTAGTGTATAAATAGAACTGAGCGGGTCCAGGGTCAGTGTAGCAGCATGGTGGACCTTGTAAACAGAAGCGTCTTGGAGGTTTGAGTATTTGACTCTGGCATTCAGCCCATTCTTTTGCCTTGTTAAAGGAAGAGCTCACTTTAGTGATTCTCTCCCCCAAACTCCTTTCTTTGGTTCGTCTCAGCTGAATTCCAGAATGCCGAGGTGAGGCTGGGGAGATGCCTGGTTGAGTAAAGTGCTCACCTTGCAAGCACGAGGACCTGAGTTCATATCCCTGGAACCCCTGTAGAGCCAGGCACCATATGGTGGGCATCTATAATCCCAGGGTTCCTGTGGTGTGAGATGGGAGGTGGAGGCAGGAGACTGGCAGCTCAAAGGCCACCTACCTTGCTGTATTCAGGGATGAATAAGGGATTTTGTCTCAAGGGAGGTGGAAAGTGAGGCCTGCATATCCACATGCAGACTCATCACACAAAGATTTAATCAAGAGTTCCAGGGTGGCTTGGCGGGACTGTAGTAGGAAAAAGAGATGGAACTAGTTTCTGACTAAGTCTGTGTCTTCAGGTCATAGATGTGTCAGCGCTGGGCTGTGGAACGGAATCCCAGTGGCTGATGCTCTTGGTTTCTGGAACATTATGGTCTTACTGTGATTTTGGACTGGTCGCTGTTTCAGATGGTAGCTGTTCTGCTTCGTTACGTATCTGATTGCTTTTAACTTTGGGATGCCCCTTTCTTCCTTCCTTAGTAAGAACAGAGTGTGGCTTGGGAGAAATGCCTCATTGTTGCTCTCTGACAGCCTAAACGCTCGGTAACTCATGCAGCCCCACTGGGGATGCTGCGTGGGGCTCAGTAGTGTCCAAGCCCTTTCGCACTTCAGTCTGGGTTCATGGCAGAGTCCTGGGGTTGTATTCTGGAGGATGCACGGGGAAGGAAACAGCTGAAATCCCATGGGGTAATTTAACCAAGCAGCAAGAACAAGAACAGGAGCTGGGGGCCAGCAAAATAGCTCATCAGGTAAAGGCACTCGCTGCTAAGCCTGATGCCCTGAGTTTGACTCCTGGAACTTGTGCAGTAGAAGGAGAGAACGGCCTGGCACACATGTAACATGTCATGCGTGTGCCTGCTCACACCACACACTGACTTCCACACACAAATTCATAATAAATGCAATTTCAAAAAAACCAACAAAGTGGTAATAACAGGTGTCGTCGTCTCCCCCTCCCCCCAAGACAGGGTTTCTCTTTGTAACCCTGGCTGTCCTAGAACTCACTCTGTAGATGAGGCTGGCCTGGAACTCACCTAGATCCACCTGCCTGAGTTTCCTGGGTGCTGGGATTAAAGGCGTGCACCACTACCACCCAACAAATTTTGGTGTTTTGAAGCAGGTTCTTTTTCTTTTCTTCCAGCTGATTCAAAGTTAGGCAGTTTTTTAGTAGCTCAAGTGTGACTGTGTGTGTGTGTGTGTGTGAGAGAGAGAGAGAGTGTGTGAGAGAGAGAGAAAGTGTGTGTGGGGGTGTGTTTGGAAGCTGTAGGTCATCTTAGGTATTTTTTCCTAGGAGCCATCCAGTTTGTTTGTTGAGACAGGGTCTCTCATTGGTCTGTATTTCTGATTAGTGGAGACTAACTGGATATAGAGTCCCAGAACTCAAACTGTCCCTGCCTCTCCGGCCCTGGGATTGCAGGTGAAACCCATCGCTCCTGTCTTTTTACGTGGGTATCTGGGGTTGGAGTCAGGTCTTCATGCTTATGCAGCAGACACCTTACTGACTGAGCTCTCTCTTTAGCCCTGCAACCACATTCTCATAGAAGTATGTTACAAATATTTTCCCCTGGACCCAGGAAGCAAAGCATTAAACTCTGCCTGGCCTGCGAAAGGAAATGACTACTATTTATATCTCAGGGTAGCATGAGGGTAACCTACATCACCAGAGCTGGAGCCAGAGAGAATGTTAGAAAAATAGCCTGCGGGTGGCTTTTCTCTTTCTTTCATCAGGCTTTGTCTGTATTAATAAGTTAAACCTGTGTGACCGACGGATGCAGTCTTTCATCGTGGAGAAGATGAATTTGCCTTTTGTTTATCTTAGAGGTGGAACCCCTGTGTATCATGCCCACTGCTGTAGGAAGTTCCTCAGGCTCCTAAGCAAATTAATTTCTCTGGAGTCACTTGTTTCTTTGGACAGAGCAAAATGATACTCAATCTCTTTCTTTTGTTGTGTCTGTCTGGTCCCATCCAACCTCTTGCTTCTACAACAGGCAAACCTGCTCCTTAATAATTGTTTTCTTACCAAAGTAGTTAGTTTTGGAATGTCTTGTCTGGACCCACAGACACTCAATTAGGAGTGGAGTGTTATGCAGAAATCCTCAAGGCCTGACAGTTAAGGAAGAGGGAAGCATCAATATTTATTAGAGGAAGGACAGTGTTGGGCAGAGACTCCGACTCTGTGTGTGTATATTGTTGTTGTGTTGCCTAAACTACACTGTAACAACAACAACCCAAACAAAAAAGAAAAAAAAATCCCAATAAAACCAAAAGTAGCCAGGCATGGTGGCTCGTGCCTGTATTCCCATCCACCACTTGGGAAGCCACACAGATCCCAGCTCAATAGATAGTCTGTGTGAGGTCCTAAATCCTCAGCGCTAGAAAGAAGTGGGGAAGAAATCCTTTCATCATTTTGTAGACTTTACTGATGATCCATCTATGGATTGAAGTTAGCAAATATTAACAGGAGAGAGACTTTCATTCTTGGCATTTTGATAAGGATTTAAACAAAGTGTGTGTGTGTGTGTGTATGTATGTGTGTGTGTGTGTCAGTGGCCTGGGTATTTTAAAAAATGAAAAACGTGCTTCAACAAGTAACCTGTTTTGGTTGTTCTTTTCTTCCGTCTTTGCATGCATATGTGGTGTGTGCCTGTGTGTTCCTGTGTGGGTGGGCAGGTGTCTTTGTCAGTGTGCGGAGGCTGGAAGAGGGTGTGAGGTGCCCTCCGGTTTGGGTATCTGCCTCATTTCTTTGACCCAAGTGCTTTCACTGAACCTGGTGCTTCACTGGTTTTCTGCTAGGCTGGTGGCCATTGAGTACCAACAATCTCCTTGTGCCCCCAGCCCCTTTTTGCCAGTGCTAGGTTTACCACATACACAGCCATCCTTGTCTTTTTATGTGGGTGTGGGGATCTAAACTCAGGTCCTCACGTTCGTTCAGCTAGTGCTCTTACCTACTGAGCCATCTCCTTCCCAGCCCCTGACTGTGACATGGAAGTAAATTCTTACATCTGTGAAATGGGAGTAAAAGTTTGCTTCCTGGAAGCAGGGATGCTGACTTCCTTCCTTAGTGGTACTTTTGCTTGGGAAACGGACGTTGTATATGTCTACCCACAAAAACGTAGACTCTGGTGGCCCCAGAAGCCCGTCCAGGAGTGGATTTTTCACATGAGAGCTGCAGATCCTTTCTGCCTTGGCCTTCTAACATTCTGACGCAGGGCGCTGCCACACTCAGCTAAGTTTTTACCCACTTGTCGTCTCTCTCCTCCCTTTTTTGGAAACTGAGCTTCACATAGAGCTTCACATAGCCCAGGCTAGGCTTGAGCTCCCGAGGATGTCAGTGAACTCTTGGTCCTCCTTCCTCCAGCCCTCACCTGCTGGGGTTATAGAGCTTGTGTTCTGCCTGCTGTTACAGTGTCTCCTTGTCACCTCATCTTACCTCCTGAGTCTTTTCTCTCAGTGCAACCACTGAAAGCCATGGTTGTTTTATTTTATTGTTACGTTTTTATTTATCAGGCAGAAATCTCACATAATAGCCCAGGCTGATCCCTAGCTCATTATGTAACCCAGGCTGGCACTGAACTCATGGTAAAATCTGTCTCAGGCTCCCTTTTGCTGGGATTGTAGGTCTGTGCTACTGTGTCCCAACTCCTGTGGTTATCCTGGATTCTTCTCTCTCTCACATCTGGTAAGCAAAAGTGTTTTTATTTTTATTTTATTTTTTTTAAAGATTTATTTATTTATTATATGTAAGTACACTGTAGCTGTCTTCAGACACACCAGAAGAGGGCGTCATATCTCGTTACGGATGGTTGTGAGCCACCATGTGGTTGCTGGGATTTGAACTCCGGACCTTTGGAAGAGCAGTCCGGTGCTCTTACCCACTGAGCCATCTCACCAGCCCGCAAAAGTGTTTTTAATTGCAGTATTGCCTGTCTACTCCCATTACAAAATTTTGAGGTTTTCTTCGTCTTCGTCTTCTTTGTCTTCTTCGACTTCTTCCTCCTCCTCTTCTTTTTCTTCCTCCTCCTCCTCCTCCTTCTTCTTTAGACCAAGCTGGTCTTGAACTCAGATCTGACTGCTTCTGCTTCTCAGGTGCTAGGATTAGAGGCCTGTGCCACCACTGCCTGACATTCTTACCTAGACAACTGCAGTGGCTCTGTACTAATCTCCCCCTCCTTTTATTTTTTTATTTTTCATTCTTCAGTTCTGGCCATCAAGCCACCTTGCTCGTACTAGACAGTTGTTCTCCCATTGAGCCTCGTCCCAGCCCTTGCCTTCCTACCTGCACTCAGATTCCCCTCTCCCTCTCTCAGTGCACACTCCCTAACATGTCCCGTTTTTTGAGTCTGGGGTGAGTATTGCTCCACCCCAGTGCCTAGGAATAAAGTTCAGATTCCTCAGTGCTGCGGTCAGGCCTTCACCGAAGCCGGCCTTTACTTTCATCCAAACCATCACTCCCTTTTATTCACTTCAAACGTTGCTTATTGTTTCTGGTTAAAGCCCTGTGCTTTTTTATCTCTTTGTTGATATTTTTTTGAGACAAGGTCTTCACTGTGTAGCCCTGGCTTGCCTTGAACTTACAGAGATCCACCTGCCTCTACCTCCCAATGCTGTGATTAAAGGAGTGTTCTGCCGTGACCAACTAGGCTGAATTGCTGGAAATTGTATTTATTTGTGTCACACACAAACATGTGCACACACATATACACACACACACACCTGCACACACACACACACACACACACACACACACACACACACACACTCCTGCACATACACACCCCTGCACACACCCCAGCACACACACACATACACCTGCATGCACACACACACTCATTCATGTGCCATGGGGCAAGTGTGGAGGTTCTCTCCTGGAGATTAAACTCAGACTATCAGGCTCAGCCACAAGAGCCATTCCTTTAGCCCTGGCTCCATGTTTATAAGCTTGAACTTGAACTTTTGAACTTGCCGTTCTTGGCAGTTTTTGTCAGTAAATTTGGAAAAAAAAAAAAAAGTCTGTCTGAGCCAGCAAGGTGTGGCTCAGGCCTGTAATTGTAAACACTAGGAAAGTGGAGGCAGGAGGACCAGGAGTTTGAGGTCCACCTGGGCTGCTTGAGGCCCTGTCTAAAGAGAAGAGAAAAGTCTGCCTTTGGCTGAGCTGAGGAAACTATAAATTATAGTCTTCACTTGCAGCATGCCCCCCCCCCCCCAGCCCAGCTTCCTGGCTTGGTCACCAGACCACAGACAGTGCACTGAAGGCCCTCTGAAGAGAGCGAGCCCGGAGGAATAGGCAGGTCGCCTCCAGTAGCCCAGCACCCCTGACCTGTGCCAAGTGGTTGTGCCAGCAGAGCCTCTCTCTTGAAAGCTTGGCTGCTTGTTTTCAGTCCTTGTATACCTACTCTGATTTGTACAGGGAACATACCAGACTTTGAATTCAAGACTTACGAGCAAAAAAAAAAAAAAAAAAAAAAAAAAAAATGTGGTTTTTAGACTTGAGTTTCTGTCTCCCCCCGCTACACCTCCTTAAACATTTTGATCTTGATTTTCCTGCATCCACCTAAAGTGCTAAAATTACAGGCATGTACCTCCAGGCCTGGCTTTGTGGTACTTTTTATATAAATAGATCCTTTCTCAGAAAAGACAAAAACCAAGTCCAAACAAACCCGTAACTGTTTGGATTGGTGGGCGGGCTCTTTCCATTCTTTCTAATGCCAGGTGCCCTGTGTTAGTAAATTCACTTAAGAGCTCCTAGCTGCACTGGAGACGTGGCTCAGGGCTTCAGGTGGTTGAGCATCCAACTGGCTGGTCTTCCAGAGGTCCTGAGTTCAATTCCCAGCAGCCACAGGGTGGCTCACAACCATCTGTGATGGGATCTGATGCCCTCTTCTGGCACGCAGGTGTACATGCAGATAGAGCACTCATGCATAAAATAAATAAATCTTTAAAAAAAAAAAAAAAAGAACTCCTAGCTTTGTGTACTGGGTCCTATGTAAACATTAGTTTTCCTTTGTTATAAGAATAAAATTTAAAGCCTGGCATGGTGGCAGAAGGGTTGGGAGTTCAAGGCCAACCTGCTGCTAGAAATAGTCAATTAAGTAGAATTACATCATTCTCAGGAAAATAAATATTGGGCCCTGGGGAATAGCTCAGTGCTTAAAGTTCTTGCTGCTAAGCAAGAGTTGGATCCCTGGCGTCCCACAGAGCTGGGTTGGTGCCGTGGCTCTTTAGTCCCAGTACTGGGGAGGCAGAGGGAGAAGGGTCCCTGGGGCTCACCGGCCAGTCTAGTCTAATCCACAAGCTTCAGGTCATTGAGAGATCCTAGCTCAAAAAGGACACACATGAACACCAGACACACACAAAGTACCCCATGGTTCTTTTGTGCATCCTAGATTTATATGGATAAAGCCATGTGTGTGTAGATGGTAATAATCGATGGCAGGTAGAAGTGAAAGAGTCTAGGGGAATGAAGAGGACTGAGGGGAGGGAGGAAGAAAGAGAAGAGGGGTGGGCATAGGGTATGTGAGCTTGAAGTGCATCATGTGTGTTCATGGAAATGGTCTTATGTAGCAGTATAATATGACAATGAAATAATTAATTAAAAGTGTCCTCTTGTCCTCTGAAGAAGTATAAGGTTTGTGTGGAGTTCAAAGTCTTACCATTTGGCTCAGAATGTGCCACAATTATTATTAGCAGTTATAATTTATTAAGCAATGACTGTGATCTATGGACCCTAATACTGTGCTATAAAAATTTCTGGGAGCTAGGCGTGGTGGCACATACTTGTAAGGTAACAGAGAGATCAGGAATTCAAGGCCATCCTCAACTATGCAGTGAATTCTGAGTTAGAGGCCAGTCCCCTGTCCACCATGAGACCCTATCCGAACAACAGTAAGAAGAGTTCTGGAAGGAAATCCTCATGTTTTATCTTGGGAGCATGTTGAGGTTTGTTTGGTTTGGTTTTTTTGAAACAGAGTTACTCTATGTAGTCCTGGCTATCCTGGAACTTGATCTGTAGAGCAGTATGGCCTTGAACTCACAGAGATCCATCTGCTTCTGTCTCCCAAATCTTGAGATTAAAGGCGTGTGCCACCACTGCCCAGGAAGGTTTGTTTGTTTGTTTGTTTGTTTGTTTGTTTATTTTCTTTTTTGTTTTTTTGAGACAGGGTTTCTCTGTGTAGTCCTGGAACTCACTCTGTAGCCCAGGCTGGCCTCAAACTCAGAAATCCGCCTGCCTTTGCCTCCCAAGTGCTGGGATTAAAGGCATGTGCCACCACTGCCCGGCTATTGTTTGATTTTTTTAATCATCACGACAAAATCCCAGAGGAAAACAACATATAGTGGGCCAGGAGATGGTTGAGTGGTTGAGAACACGTGCTGTTCTTACAGAGGACCTTAGTTTAGTTTTCAGCACTCAGGTTGGGGCAGCTCACAACCACCTGTAACTCCAGCTCTAGGAGACCCACTTCCTTCTGTCTGCGGAGGATACCCATACACACACACACACACACACACACACACACACATTCATTTTGGCTCATCATGGTTTCAGAGATTTAAGTTCATGGTCATCTGCTTCCATTGTTCCCTGCCCCCCACTTCTTTGTTCTCTTTTTTAACATTTCTATTTGCTTTAGACTTAGACTTCTGGTAAAGCAAAACCATCCTACTGGAAGAACACAGTAAAGGAAAGCTGTTCACTCTCTGGCTTCCAGGAAGCCGAGAGGGAGGTGGCGGGGAAGAGAGGGAGAGGGCCTGGGGCAAGATACACCCTTATGCCAGAAGGGGGTGTCTGATCTCTTGGAGATAAAGTTATAGGTGGTTGTGAGCTGCATCTGTGCCTTGATCCTCTACAAGATCTCAAGGTGTTGGTAAATCAACCCAGATCCTTTCTGCAAGAGCGACAAGGAATCTTAACCACTGAGCCATCTCTCCAGCCCATAAGGCATATAGTCCGGTACTATGTCAGGACACGCCAGCAAACACTGTGGGGGTTAGTACTTATGGAGGAGAAGAAAAAGAACAGAACAGAATGTCTTGAGTGCCTGCTATGTACAGACATTGCACTCTTTATTTTGAGACAGGCTCTTACTCTGTAGCCTGGTCTGGTCTGGAACACACAGTGACTTCAGGGCTAGCTTTGAAGAGTCCTGCAGCGTCAGTCTCCCTGAGCCATCATGGCTATGCATTTGATCATCATTTGGCTTCTTGGTCACACTAGAACCACTTTACAAATGAGGAAACAAATTGTCTTTTGCTTGAGGTTTCAAAACATGACGTAATGCACGGAGCTAGGAAAACATCCAGCTTTATTTCAGAACCTGAGGTTTTCCTCTACTGTCTCTTAAAGTACCAGACCAGGCTCTCTGAATTTACAGAGACACCTAATGAAGGCTCACATGTGGGTGAGCAGAGCCTTGTGAATGGGGAGGCAGGAGTTGGTGCTGGGTTCTGCAGGTGAGGTGGAAGTGGGAGGGACTTCATGCTATAGGAGTGAGCCCAGCATGTGTGGGAACCTGTCGTTTTAGATTGAGATGTCTGGGTGGTGGATTCACGAGGGAGAATAAAGCCAATATGCAAAGGGCTTTGGGTGCCAGTAGAACCAGTTTTGGCCTTAACCTGCAGGCATCATCTAACCCTGAATGTTTTGAAACAGAAAGATGAAATCAGAGTTTTATGTGACCAAGACCAGAGATTACATTGGGCAAGAAGTGGGAGGATCTCTTAGACTCAGTGATAGCAAATGAAGAGGTGGTAGCCTGGAGAATAGCGGCTGTAAGGATGAAGAGGGACCCCAGAGGTAGAATGAATGGATGGCAGGATTGCAAAGCCGAGGTCAGGGATGGAGGGAGCTGCTGATTGCACTGAGAGCTCAGGAAGGTGAGCATAGATGTGGGTCACAGTTTTCCCTGGATCCCACCCAAGTATAGAACATCCTGTGGGGACTCAGGAGACAGAGAACGGCTGAGCTGAATGGCCCTGCTTACAGTGACCCATGCATGATGTATGGACATTCTCAGAGGAGGCACCAGGCCTGAATCTACACCAATAGTTATGATAGCTTCCAGCTACCAGTTATATAAAGTAAAATTAAAAATTGAGTTTCTCATTTGTTGTAGTCACATTTAAGATGTTTAGTCTTTTTAATTGTTACACTGTTGGGCAGGGCATCTGTCCACAAACGTCCTCCCCGACCTCCAGATGTATAGCCCTGGCTGGCCTGGAGCTTGCTATGTAGATGAGGCTGGCCTTAAATTAAGAATGAGATCTACCTGCCTCTGCCTCCTAAGTGCTAGGATTAAAGGTATGTGTAGGTATGTTCAATTTGTTTCTGTTTTTATATATATTCATGTGAGTGTATATGGGTGGGTAGGTATGTCAGTGCACCTTTGGAGGTCAGAGGATGGTATGGAGTCAGTTCTTCCTACCTCTATATGGCTCCACAGATTAAGCGTGGCAAGTGCTTTACCCGGCTGAGCCATCTTACAAGCCCAGAAATAGGATTTTTTGACTTGGGTTTAAGTATACATTTTTACTTTCATGTAAAAGTAGAGACTTGGGACTGGAGAGATGGCTCAGCAGTTAAGAGCACCGACTGCCCTTCCAGAGGTCTTGAGTTCAATTCCCAGCAACCACATGGTGGCTCGCAACCATCTGTAATGGGATCTGATGCCCTCTTCTGGAGTGTCTGAGGAGAGCTACAATGTACTCATAGACATAAAGTAAATAAATCTTAAAAAAAAAAAAATAAAATCCAGACTATACATGAGGCCTGGCATCAAGAGTTTGAACGGAGGCTCCTATCTTCACTTTGTAGTTTTGGGCGTTGTGTGACTTATAGAGGGCTACTAAAGGAAGGATAGCTTTAAGTTAATTCTGGAAAAAGAGGGCAACCATAGGAGGAAGATATTGTTCATTTTCTTTAGCTGAGGAAGCAAAGGCTTTAGGTTAAGTAGGTTGTTCTAGGTCATGTACAGTAAGAGGCAGTAGATCTAAGTTTCTGACTCCAAAGCCAGTGTCTCTATATAATATGTAAGCCTCAGATTAGGGCTGGGGATATGGCTCAGTGAAGTAGAAATTATTAAATGGGGGTTTCTACCCTATCTTTGATCATTTAATCCCCAAATAAAAGAATAAAACCTTTATATTTTTAATAAGCCTTAAAGCATTAGAGCTGGGCGGGTATCACCTCTCTATGTTACTTTGTCTACATCCCTGTTAATATCCCTGAGATATAACTTGTCGTGTTCTGCCTGGGCTGCTCCTATTCCAACTGGCCGGTCCTCAAGGCCATGCTCTCACGACCCATGACATCTTCTTCCTTTTCCTCTTCCTCCTCTCCCTCCTCTTGTTCAGACTCTTAGCCTAAACTGAAGCCTTGCCTACCTCTCTTCTGCCCAGCTACCGGCTGTAGACCTCTTGGGAGGCAAGGCTACATAGCACCACTTGGTATACGTGAGGATCTCCTCTTGGGGGCAGCCAGATTTGGGGGCCTGTGTTAGCATTACAGTAAAATAGCAGCAGACCAAACCTCACCAGCTCAGTTGGGAGACTGCTTGCCTCAAGTGCACAAAGCCAGGGGGTTGATCAATAGCCCCGTAACAACTGACTGGATGAAGCGGCACACACCTGCAGTCACAGTTCTCTGTAGATGAAGGCAGGATGATCAGAATTTCAAAGTCATTCTCTTCTACATACTGAGTTTAAGGCTAGCCTAGACTGCGTGAGACCCATCTCAGAAATAAAGCCAAGATAAAATGCAAGAGAGAGCAGAAATAAGCAATGAGTAAAGCAGCATCGCTGAGAAATGACCATTATTAAATAGTGGCTGTGCGCCCTTCTGGGTTTTCTTTGTTTATAGATTTTTATTTTCTGATACTGTTGAAAAATCCCTGGTTGGGTGTGAAGTCACCAGCACATCTCTAATCCCAGCACTTGGAAGGCAGAGTCAGGGAGATCTGACTGAGGCCAGCCTGTTCACAAAAGCAAAACCCCCGAACCCTGATTCTGCATGATGTATAGAGGAAAGCTTTAAAAAGAGACTGAGTTTGAAAGAGTAGGGTTGATTGTATGGAGGGTCTGGACGGAGGAAAGGTGTGGGGGGAAATGATATGTTTTTTAGTTAATTTTTGTTTGTTTTGTTACTATTTTTCAAGACAGGGTTTCTCTGTGTAGCCCTGGTTGTCCTGGTTTTGCTCTGTAGACCAGGCTGGCCTCAAACTCAAGAGATTTCCCTCCCTCTGTCTTCCAAATGCTGGAACCAAAAATGTGTGCCACCACCGCTCGGATTTAGTTAAGATTATTTTTTAAATTACAGTTTTGGTGGCCAAAGTCCAAGTTTGAGCAGCCCCGTCTGTTCAGTAGTGTTTGGCAATGTTTATAGAAGAGGTCACACTGTGAAGGCAGAAAGGTTCAGGGCCAGGGTTGTTCTTTTTGTTGTGACTAGCCATTGAGGGAATTAACCGGTGTCTCACAAGAACAGCCTTACTCCCTTCTGAGGCTAGCATCCCCAGCTGACCGGATCACCTCCAGAGGCCTCAGCTTTTAGAGTTCCATCAGCGCTTACCATTGCTAAATGAAGGGTAACTTTCCAGAGAAACCTGCAGGCAAGCTGCATCCAAACCCGAGCGATATGTCTGTGTTGTCTCCAGACAGGTGTTGGTTTCTAAGTGCCGCGTATGTGAACATAGATTCACAGTCCTTTCTAGCGCATGGCGATATAGCTGGCTGCCTTCTGCGTCGTCACCATTCAGCAGCATCTTTGCTGTTTCCTTGGTAGTTCTGAACTCCCAGAAGCTTTCGGGGCTGACAAGGATTTTTGTTTGGCTCGCGATAGATTTGGCAGTGCAGCTTCCTTTTACCGATACGAGTCTATTTATAGACTTTATTTACCCAAGCATCGCTATTCATAGATTACACTGTGTCTCAGCTTCTACTGGGATTGCTATCAAAGTGGTGTAGGTCATGTCCTATCATTCTTAAGTGTCCCAAATCCTGAATTCCACTGGGCTCGGAGGTTTTGAAGTCAGGCTCCGTGGGTCTGTGTTTGGCTATCCTGTTCTTCAGGCTAAGAGGAACATGTTGCCTTAAAAGGCAACATTATCTGTACAGCAAAGTTTGTGTGGGAAAGTTGTTGCTGTCGTTTTTTTTTTAAAGCTGTTAATGCAGAGTCAGAATTAAGAAGGAAGGAGGAAAGATTGGTAGATACCTCTCCACACCCAGATCAAGCTGCAGTGGTTAGGGCTAACTAGACTCTCAGTGCGAGGGAAGGAGTCATCAAGAATGCATTCAGAGATCAGCCTTAAGAAATGAGCCCAGTGAGGAAAAGACAGGCCAGGTATGCACGGCTTGTTTTGGCAAGCCAGGGGCCACATGAAAGAGTCCTCTGGCTCTCAAACTAAAGAGGCAAGACTTCTCAGACAGCTGAGCTACTTAGGGCACAGATGCAAGCTTGGGAGCTGTGTGTGCAGGGCTCCCAGAAGCTGGAAGCAGGGCCAGCAGGTTCAGTTAGCCTCTGCTGTACAGCAAGTCCCTGTCACAGAAGACAAGCGTGGGGGACAGGGGATCCAAGTTCAGTTTCCAGCACCCACGGACAGGTCACCACTGCTGATAGCCCCGGCTCCGGGGTCTGGATGGGGCAAGAGAGATGGCTCAGCTATTGAGTACTGACTCCTTTTACAGAGGACTTGGTCTCATTTCCCAGCACCCACATGATATCTCACAGTCATTTTGTGTCCCGTTTCTAGGGGATCTGACACCTTTTGGCCTCTGTAGGTACCAGTCATACATGTGGTATGGTCAAATACTCGCATATGTAAAATAAATACTTTTTAAAATTAAAAAACAATAAATCTTTAAGACTGAGCATGGTGGTTACATGCCTTTAACCTGAGCACTCGGGAGGAAGAGGCAGACAGATCTTTGGGAGTTCAAGGCCAGCCTAGTCAACATTGTTCACTCTAGTACAGCCACAGGGCTACATAGAATGATCCTGACTCAAAAATAAACGAACAGTAAACAGATTAAAAATAAAAATAAGCTGGGCGTGGTGGCGCACGCCTTTAATCCCAGCACTCGGGAGGCAGAGGCAGGTGGATTTCTGAGTTTGAGGCCAGCCTGGTCTACAAAGTGAGTTCCAGGACAGCCAGGGCTACACAGAGAAACCCTGTCTCGAAAAACCAAAAAAAAAAAAAAAAAAAAAAAAAAATCTTTTAAAAAAAGCAAACCTCAAAGCTGAGATGTAGAGTAGAGATGGCTCAGCAGATAAAGGCATTTTGCTGCCAAAATTGACAACATGAGGTCAATCCTGGAGGCCCACATGACAGAAGGAGAGAACCAACCAACCAACCACCTCCCACAGGTTGTCCTCTGTCCCCCACCCCCCACATAGGCACATACTCATGTGTGCACACACATGTGAACAAAGAACTAATTAAATAGAAGGCCAACAAGCTGCCTAGGCAGATAAGGCGCTGCTGCTGCTGCTGCTGCTAAGATGTAAGGTGGGATGTGTGGAGGAGGAGAAGCAGCATCAATGAGGGTCTAGGAGAGGACTTTATGGAGGTATTGGTTCTGAGCTGGGCTGTGAAGTGGGAAGGTGAGTGTAGTTTGCCAGATGCTGATAGAATTGGTGCATGGTCTTAGGTGCACACCCTTAGGGTCAGGGTAAAGAGGGCAGTGGTTCCATTGTGAGTGAGTTGAGGGCTTGGAGAGGCAGGAGTGAGGGTGGGAAATGTGGCCGGAAAGGCAGCTGGGGTTACTTATAGAGGACTTTATGTGTTAAATACACGCATGTTCAGGTTTTATTTCTTTTTGTTTTTTTTTGTTTTGTTTTGTTTTGTTTTGTTTTTTGAGACAGGGTTTTTCTGTATAGCTCTGGCTGTCCTGGAACTCACTTTGTAGACCAGGCTGGCCTTGAACTCAGAAGTCCGCCTGCCTCTGCCTCCCAAGTGCTGGGATTTCAGGTTTTATTTCAAAGGTGACTTAAGTCCCCGGGGGACTTAACACACAGGTGATGGGCCGAGAAGGATGACTTCTGCCTGTTGACTGAATAGGTAGGAGGAAAGGACTGCAGGTATAAGCCTTGCAGAAATCAAGGTTGAAGCTAAGGCATGGCAGTGGGGATATAAAAGAGGGTTCAATATAAAATGTTGAAGAAGGCTGGAGAGGTGGCTTAGTGGTTAGGAACACTGACTGCTTTTTGAGAGGTTCTGAGTTCAATTCCCAGCAACCCCATGGTGGCTCACAACCAGCTGTAATGGGGATCTGATGCCCTCTTCTGGTGTCTGAAGATAGCTACAGTGTACTCACATACATAAAATAAATCTTAAAAAAAAATGTTGAAGAGAACCTGGCGTGGCACATGCTGTTAATCCTCGTACTCCAGAGGCTGAGGCTGGTGGATCTTTGAATTGGAAGCCAACCTGGTCTACATATGGAGTTCTAGGCCAACCTGATCTATATATGGGGTTCAGGTGAGCCAGGATTACATTGTAAGCTCCTATATTTAAATAAGTAAGTCAATAAGGATGATACTCCGAGACCTGGTAACTGAACACGAGAAGGAAGGACAAATCTAGTTACCTCTTAGACTGGGTGACAAAGGTTTGGAGGACTGAGGCTGGAGGGGGGCAGAGAGGAACTGGGAAAGCGTCGGCTGAGGAGAAGGCAGGGAAGCTGTGGCCAGAGGGCATAGTGGTACCGCAGAGGAGTAAACGCAGCAGAGAGCTCCTGACAGCTGGCTTCCATGCCAGACGCCAGGGAGAAAAGGTTCCGAGAACTGCCCATAGCTGGAAATTCCCTCAGACAGTGCCTTAAAGTTTCCATCCACAGTCACGAATGAGGACGGTCCATCCCACGGAGAGGACTGGCAAGATGGAGCTGAGCAAGGCAGCTTCCGGCACAGTACCCATCTGTGGCACAAGTCATATCTCCTTAGACTGAGAAACTCATGTACCTCTGTCTGTCTGTTACAGAGTCTCGGGAGGTGACAATGTTAGTGTCCCTGGGTTATAGATATAAAAAGGAAGACCCAAAGAAGGAGGTGACTTGTCGTTACACAGGAAGACGGTGGTGAAGTAGGCCTTCAACTTCAGTTCCCAGGAACTCTCATTCCGAGCCCATGGTTCATGCCTGCTACACTCCAGTGCCTTCCTACGTCTCAGGGAGTGCCCAGGGAGGGACAGCCTGTTTCTCAAGGCTTATCTTTGGTGAGAGTGGCAACAGTGTCTGGTATCCATGAGTGATTACAAACCTTTTTCTTTCTTTTCTTTTCTTTACTTTTTTTTTTTTTGGTGAGAACAGCATCTCATGTAGCATAGACTGACCTTGGACTTGTTATGTAGTGGAGGACAACCCTGAACTTATATCCTCTATCCTTTACCAGCCTCTGTTTGCTGAATGCTGGGTCACAGATGTACACCCACACACAGTTTCATGCAGTGCTGGGGTGGAACCCTCGAGTGAGCGAGTGTGCATATGCATGCATATGGAAACTGAAGGTCAAGATTAGGTATCTTTCTCAGTTGCTCTCTTATTTTTTTTAATATTATTGATTTAATGTATATGAGCACACTGTAGCTGTCTTCAGACACACCAGAAGAGGGTGTCAGATCCTATTGCAGATGGTTGTAGCCACCATGTGGTTGCTGGGAATTGAACTCAGGACCTGGAAGAGTAGTCAGTGCTCTTAACTGCTGAGCCATCTCTCCAGCCCTCTATCTTATTTTTCTTTCTTTCTTCCTTCCTTCCTTCCTTCCTTCCTTCCTTCCTTCCTTTCTTTCTTTCTTTCTTTCTTTCTTTCTTTCTTTCTTTCTTTCTTTCTTTCTCTCTTTCTTTCTCTCTTTCTTTCTCTCTTTCTTTCTCTCTTTCTTTCTCTTTCTTTCTCTTTCTTTCTCTTTCTTTCTCTTTCTTTTTCTTTTTTGTTTTTTTCGAGACAGGGTTTCTCTATGTAGCCTTGGCTGTCCTGTAACTCACTTTGTAGACCAGGCTGGCCTTGAACTCAGAAATCCGCCTACCTCTGCCTCCCAAGTGCTGGTCTTAAAGGCATGCGCCACCCCCACCTGGCTTTTCTTCTCTTCTCTTCTCTTCTCTTCTCTTCTCTTCTCTTCTCTTCTCTTCTCTTCTCTTCTCTTCTCTTCTCTTCTCTTCTCTTTTCTTTCTTTCTTTCTTTCTTTCTTTCTTTCTTTCTTTCTTGTTAAAAATTATTTATTTATTTTATTTATGCATTTATGCAAGTACATTGTAGCTGTCTTCAGACACACCAGAAGCAGACAGCAGATCTCATTACAGATGGTTGTGAGCCACCATGTGGTTGCTGGGAACTGAAATCGGGACCTCTGGAAGAGCAATCAGAGCTCTTAACCACTGACCCATCTCTCCAGCCCCATCTTTCTTTATTTCTTTACTTATTTAGTTATTTTGAGATGAGGGTCTTACTAATGTAGCTTTGATTGTTCTGGAACTCAATATGTAGACCAGGCTGGCCTCAAACTCAAAATCAGCCTGCCTCTGCTCCTAAGTGCTGGGATTAAAAGTGTGTCACATCCAGCTCTTTTAATTTTAAAATGTTGTCTTTATTGGTGTGTGGGTGCACAGCATGAGTGTATGATGTGTGGTGTGTGTACCCTGGCATGTGTGTAGAGGTCAGAGAACCACTTTGTGGAGTTGGTAGTTGGTTCTTTCCTTGGGGAGCGGGGATAGAATTCAGATTTAGTGTCTTTACCACTGAACATCTCCCTGGCCTTCTCCACCCATTCTTTGAGATAGGTTCTTATTGAACCTGCAGCTTGTCCGCTGGCTTAAGCTGGGTGGTGGTAAACTCTAACTCTAGGACCTGCCTGTCTCTGTCTCCTATCCACTCCCAGTGCTAACACTAGCACAATGCTGAGCTTGTATGGTACTGGGGATCTGAACTCGGGTCCACATGCTTGCTTGGCTGCACTTTAGTAACTGAGCCCCAGTGCCCAAGAGAAAAATCTTTTGAAAGTTAGAAGTGTTTCTTAAACTTTTCTGAAGCCTCCTGGGAGGGTATTGGCATAGAGACACAGTGAAAGTTTAATGTTTTCAATGAGAACACAGCTCTGCTGAGCACGAGATTCAACAGTAGATGGTGCTGCATTCCTGGTGATGTGATTCTGTGCGTGGGTTTGTGATTTTGTGATTAAAAGCAAGCAGATGGGGTGAGTAATCATCTAACCTGAATGCTTGGAACCCGAAGGCTTGCTTATGCATCATAAGACATCATGGACGGTGCCCAAGTGAAAACATGACATTTATACACCGTTTGTACATACAGCCAAAGGTGGATGTTTATCCGAACATGTGTGCATCTGAGTGCAGGTGCATGTGTGAAATAATGTGTCACGTTGTGTAATGTTCCATTTGTGAGCACCGTGTTAGGACTCAGAAGTTTTGGGACTCACCATGGTGGCACAGGCTTGTGATCCCAGCTCGTAGGAGGCTGAGGACAGAGATTGCTGGAAATTTGAGGCCAGCCTGCACTAAATATTGAGATTCCGCGCTCAAAAGACAAAAACTGAGTGGTGGTGAAGGGGGGGGGGTGGTTCAGAGGTTGAATGCTCCATATTCTTGCAGAGAATGAGGTTGAGCGCTCCCTATTCTTGCAGAGAATGAGGTTGAGCGCTCCCTATTCTTGCAGAGAATGAGGTTGAGCGCTCCCTATTCTTGCAGAGAATGAGGTTGGGTGCTCCCTATTCTTGCAGAGAATGAGGTTGAGTGCTCCCTATTCTTGCAGAGAATGAGGTTGGGTGCTCCCTATTCTTGCAGAGAATGAGGTTGAGTGCTCCCTATTCTTGCAGAGAATGAGGTTGGGCGCTCCCTATTCTTGCAGAGAATGAGGTTGAGTGCTCCCTATTCTTGCAGAGAATGAGGTTGAGTGCTCCCTATTCTTGCAGAGAATAGTTTGGTTCCTGGCATCTATGTTGGGTACATGTTAGATTCAGTGTCCTCTTCTGGCCTTCATGTGCACCCACACTCATGTACACGTACCTAGATACAGACTCACATACAGACACAGGATAAGAAGTAAAATAAGCCTTTAATTCAAGAGAGAGAAAGAGAGAGAGAGAGAGAGAGCGAGAGAGAGAGAGAGAGAGAGAGAGAGAGTGTGAGTGTGTGTGTGTTTTATTCCTGAGAAATTGAACCTAGGGCCTCAGATGTGCTAGGCAAGTACCCTACCACCAAGCTAGAGATCCTCAGTCCTTTTATCTGTTTTTAAATTAATTAATTAATTTTGTTTTTTGTGGTTTTATTTTTTTAATGGGTTCATTCTGTAGTTCAGGATGACATTCTGATGTTCATTCTGTAGTTCAGGATGACATTCAGGGCAGTGCTCCCACTTGGTCCTCTTAAGTGCTGGAATTTTGAGCATATACCATCACTTAGACATAGAACTTCTGGGTAGTTTTGGTTGTTGTTTTTGGTTTTTGAGACAAGGTCTCCCTATTATGTAGCTCTGGCTGGCCTGGAACTCTCTGCTGGGTATTTTTTGACCCAGAAGTAGAAAGATGGGGTGGGTGAAGTGGGCAAAGATGCCCCCTCAAAGCCTAGCGACTTGAGTTTGAGCCAGGACATACAAGCATCTCCTTCAAGTTGTCCTCTGACCTCCACAAGTGAACTGTGTCACATATGTGTGGACCCCCATGATAAATAAATACACATTTTGACAGCAGGTGTTGTGAGCTAAGGAGATTTAGAAGTTTCTAGAGTAAAAATAAAGGGGTATTTGAGCACCTGCGTGGGGCAGGGTCTGCTACAGTGTCACAGTGACTATCCAACATCTGAGCCCAGGTTTGGATGGAAGGAGTGAGCAGTGTGGGTGGCAGGAGGAAGTGAATCCCAGACAGACGGAGAGAGCAAAGCCCCTGGCGTGGCAATGAGCTTGACACCAATGAAGGAAGGATGGCAAGGCCAGGATGTGTGAGGCCCAGAGGCTTCAGAGGCCCAGGGCAGCCAGGGCCTTCTCAACCCTTGCCTCTGAGGGCAAGGCTTATTCTCAGTGCAATGGGAAGCTATGTGAAAACTTTCAGCAGAGAAGTGACCTCATCTAGTACACTTGTGTACTTTAAGATTTGCTGTGACTGCTCTATGGGAGACCAACAATGGGCCTCATATAAGGAAGCCCAGAAACAGGAAGCTGCTGCTGGAGTCTTGATAAGAACTCCTGGACAGGGTTTTGAAGGCAGAACTTGCTTCAGTTGTTCAGTGAGTTAAATCTACGTGTGAACGAGGAAAGGCCTTGGTGCGGGTTTGTTTGCTTGTTTTTAGGTCAGTTCTAAGTAGCTCAGGTTATCCTCCTACAGCAGTGGTCTCCCAAATACTGACATGACAGGTATGTCCCATCCTGCTAGTTGGAGCCCTAAATCCTTTTATTGTCTTGTTTTGTCAGCTGTGCACGGTTGCCCAGGCTGGTCTCACGAGGCAGTTCTTCTGGCCTCAGCCTCCCGAGCACAGGGATTATAGTCGTATGCTGCTGTGCCTGTGAGTGTGAGATTTTTGCTCTGATCAGCTGGTTGAATGCTGGTGCCTTTTACTGGGATGCAGGAGGTGAAGCCAGGACATGGGAGAAGGAACTGGATGGAAATGAGGTGGAAGGTCTAGAACAGAAATGCAAATCTGAGAGTTTGTTTAGTTGTTATTTGTGTGCCATGAGGCAAGTTTTCTTTTCATTAATCATACAGTTTTCCATAGCATCCCAGGGCAAACTGGAGCAGTCTGACTTGGGGGTTCCCTAAAAGCCCACAGGTCACTGGCATCACACAGAATACCTGGGCTCACAGTGTAGCTTGTGATTTGGGGCTTTTCCTCCAGGGTCTCAAGTGATGTAGATGGAGACTCTTGAGGTATTTAGAAAATTTCACTCTGCTTTTCCTGTCTCCCTGGTGGACAGGTCAGTCTCCTGAATCTCTGTTTTCATTTTATGTTTTATCTGTCTTTGAGGCAGGGTCTTTAGCTCTAGCCCTGGAACTCACTATGTTAACCTGGTAGCCTTGAACTCATAGAGATCTGCCTACCTCCTTTTTTTTATTTGTTTGTTTGTTTTTTTTTCAAGAAAGGGTTTCCCTGTGTAGCCCTGGCTTTCCTGGAACTCGCTCTGTAGACCAGGTTGTCCTCTGCCTCCCAAGTGCTGGGACTAAAGGCATGCACCACCAAAACAAAATGTTTTGGCTAAAACAAAACTTTTCAAAGCTGACTATGGTGATATGTTCTTTATTCCTTGTACTTGGGAATCAGAGGCCAAGTGGATCCTTATGGGCTCGAGGCCACGATGTAGGGAAACTCTGTCTCAGTACCCATGTGGAAATCAGAGGACAATTAGGGGGAGGTAGTGCTCTTCTTTCTCCATGTGCATCCTATGGGGATTGGACTCAGACTGTCAGGCTTGCTGTCAAGAGCCTTTACCTACTGAGCCTCACTGGACAGCGTATCTCCATTTTCCTAGGCAAGGTCTTATCAAAGCTGACAGTTCCTCCATGTGCAACTTGTCTGCCATTTTCTTTTTTTTTTTTCTTTTTTTTTTTTTAGGAGGTTTTTTTTTTTTTTCAATTGTTCAAATCCCAGATCCCTTTTTTTTTTTTTTTAGATTTATTTATTTATTATATATAAGTACACTGTAGCTGTCTTCAGACACTCCAGAAGAGGGCGCCAGATCTCGTTGTGGATGGTTGTGAGCCACCATGTGGTTGCTGGGATTTGAACTCTGGACCTTCGGAAGAGCAGTTGGGTGCTCTTACCCACTGAGCCATCTCACCAGCCCCTGTCTGCCATTTTCTTAAGGCAAGCCACAGAGTGTCACTCCTTGCCTGGCTTTCTTGTGCTCCCAGTTGCATTTATGAAGCAAAGGGCCCATGCGGAGGGGCTAGAGAGATGGCTTAGCGTTAAGAGCACTTGACACTCTTGCAGCGGACCTGGGTTTAGTTTCCATATGATGGCTCACAGGCGTCCTCTAACTCTAGTTCCAAGGGGTTCTATGCTATCTTCTAATCTCCTCTGGCACCAGGCACGGGCACACAGGTGGTGCACATACATACATGTAGGCAAGACTACACACATGAGAGAGACAGAGAGAGAGAGACAGACAGACAGACAGACACAGACTCTGACCAGCTGACCCATGTGTGTAATTTTTAAGATCCAGGGACCAGGGCTGGGGCGATGGCTCAGTGGCTAAGAGTGTTTGAGTCCCCAGCAGTTAAACTCTGAGGGCAAATGAGGTTAGGAGCCGAGCAAGAGAACAGCTAGGGAAGAGGTGCTTTGCTTAGGACCTGGCTAGGGCATCTGGTGGAAAAAGGGAGGAATCCCCAAGGGCTGGTTTCCCAAAGGAAGCAGTGATAGCCACCAGGTATTTACTGAAGGAGGTGAAAGTGTACGATGCTACAGGCTGTGCTAACTGGGCTGCATTTGGCCAGCCACATGCTTATCAGTTACCATGAGCAGCAGTTAATAGAAGATTAGAGATGAGGCTGGGCCCTAAAACCCTGAGACGAGGCTGGGGGCAGAAGATTGAAAAGGCACAGGACAAGAGCAGAGGCTGAACAGAGGTGAGGTTTTGATCTCAGCTCCCAGCTCTAAAATCTTTTATACTCTAGAACTTTTTTTTTCTCTTGGAGACAGGGTTTCACTATGTAGCCCTGGCTGTCCTGGAACTTGCTCTGTAGACAAGGCTGGCAAGGAATTGAAGGGTCTGCCTGCCTCTGCCTTCTGAGTGCTGGGATTAAACTGTGCGCCACATAACTGTCAGAACAGTTTTATTTTTCTGTGAAAACAGTATAGAAAAGCTGTCCACATCAGTTTCCTGCATCACAGTCTTGCACTAGCAGTGGCACAGTTGTTAACAGTATGAGATCTGTGTAGGCAGACTATTGTTGTTGTTATTATATTTTATTATTATTATATTTATTTTATGAGTACACTGTAGCTGTCTTCAGACACACCAGAAGAGGGCATCAGATCCCATTACAGATAGTTGTGAGCCACAATGTGGTTGCTGGGATTCACAGGAACTCAGGACCTCTGGAAGAGTGGTCAGTGTTTTTAACCACTGAGCCATCTCTCCAGCCCTAACAGATTATTATTAACCACAGTGCACACTCAGATTTCCGTGGACTTTTACCGAATAGCTTTCAACCCATCGTCCAACCCAGGACCCCCACGACACTGAACTATCCTGTGTCCCCTTAGTTTCCTCTGATCCGTGACAGTTTCTCAGTCTTGCCTTGCTTTTGATGACCGTGACAGCTCTCAGAGTACTTCCTTTTGTCCTTAAACAGGGACTCTGCAGGGAACAGTGTGTCCATCAAGGATGTAGGTTATCAACATGACTTATCACAGGTGAACCTTGACCACCTAGCTGAGGAAGTGCCTGTCACCTTTCTGTTCCACAGAGCTTGGACTTTCCTACTTTGCGGGCTTCATTGTTTGGAAGGAATGACTCTTCACAGTCCACCCTAAGGAGTAGGGAGTTAGCTTCCTCTATGAAGGGGAAGCTGCTATGTGAGTTATTTAGAATTCTCTTTGGGTTATATATGTCTTCTCGTTTGTTTTATCATCCCTTTGATGATGATGGTGATGATGTTAAATATCGATGATGATGACAATGACGATGATGATGTTACATATTTTTAGCACATTCCTACTTTTTAGCACTGTCAAGTATTTAAAGCTTACTTTGTGTGTTTTTGTTTCTTCTTAGTCCTTATAAAGCAATACTTCTTAGGAGCCCAGTTTTGGAAAATAGTATTAGAAGCTAAGGTCTCACATCAGATATGCATGCTGTTCTTGTGTATTCTTGCTTCTCAGAGGACAGCAAAGGACTATGTGTGTGTTAGGGGCAGGGTGAGGCATAGGTTTCTCCTTTGAGAAAGGGTCTCATGTGTCCTACACGCAAATTCACTGTGTAGTTGAGAGTGATCTTTCAGCCTCTGTCTCCCTAGTGCTAGGGTTGTTATAAATGACCACACCCAGTTTATATGGTGCTGAGGACTGAACCCAGGGCTTTGCATGCTGGACAAGCATTCTTGCAATTGAGCAACATCCCCAGCCCTGTGTGAATTTCAGTTTAGTTTAATCATGTGTATATGTGTGAGTATATGGCCTGTGTTTATTGGTGCCCTGGGAGGCCAGCAGCATAGTTGGAGTTTCAGGTAGTTCTTTCTATAGCTGATCACATGGAGAAAGCTAACTACTAATTCCTACTGGCATTTCTAAGTCATCCCCACATGGATCTTTCTAGCTCTGCCTTTGCTCGTCTGAACCCTCCTGCTTCAGTAGTGGGTCACCTGAGTTACATCAGTCACCATCCCGTTCCGCGGTGCTCGTGGGCAGCAGGTCCACAGTTGTTAATCTGTGCTGCATCTTAACCGCATTCTGAACAGCAGCACTGTTGTTTCCCATTTGCCAGTAGGCTTACAGGCTAATCATCTCTAATGTTCTATGGTTAACACTTTTTTCTTTATCCCCATCAGCGTGATGGTCCCATTGATGTAGTCAGATGCCCGTGTCATTTTCTCCATTCCACTCCAAGAGTCCCTGAAGTCTTTAAGTGATTTATTTTTCCCTTTATTTTTGATGGTGTTAGGGATCAAACTCAGGGCCTTGCACAATCTTGGTAAGCATTCTGCCATTCAGTGGCATCCCCAGCCTATAAGTTTTTGTTGTTTTTGTTTATTTTGTTCATTTGAACCTGAGTCTCACTATGTAGCTCCGGCTGGTCTGGAACTCACTAAGTAGACCAGGCTAGCTTAGAACTCACAGAGATCTGCCTGCTTCTGTCTTCTGAGTGCTGAGATTAAAGGCACGAACGTTGCCCTTAGATTTTTGAGATTGGGTCTCATCATGTATCTCAGGTTGGCCTTGGTGTGTATAAGCAGATCCAGGTGAATGAGGAAGACACAGTGTCTTCTTCTGTAATTGGTGTCTGTAATCTGTGTTCCTAGAAGGGGGTGGAGTAGCTAAAATGGCTTTGTTTTCAGCAGCAAAGCCATTCAGGTGAGCCACCTTTCCTCCTCTGGACGTGCCCTGCGAGACTGCACCTGCACAACAATCTAGACCTTTGCGGGGTTTCTAAGCAGATTGCAGACTGCCAGAGATTTCCCAGTTATCATCCGAGAAGCCTTGGTCTGTGTACTCAAACACACTACTATACTTTAATTCCTTCTCTTTAGGCAGTTCTAACGTGGACAGCTCGAGGCCAAATGGGAGGGGCACGGACCAAACCTCCGGGGCCAGGTGTCCGGAGAAACCAGAAAACTCTCTCACAAGGTAATGCAAGCCTCCCTCTGTTTGTATCTCTTTCTAGTGAGACAGTCTTCATTAGAGAATCAGCCCCACATAACATGTTTTAAGTAGCAGAATCCTAAGAACCGTTCTAATGTATGGACATGGTGGACTTACTGAGTTTGCCAAGCTGCGTTCTCTCACAGGACGGCTGTCTACATGAGAGTTTCATCCTTTAGTGTTTTATAGCTAAGGAGACCCAGGTGACAAGGAATTACGTAATGGGGTGGAGATGTGTGGAGAGCCTCAGCAGTTAAGAGCACTGGTTGCTTTTACAGAGGACCCAGGGTTACTTTCCAGTAACCCTGTGGCTCCAGGGCATCTGATACTCCCATCTGGGGATTGCACTCATGTGTACGTACCCTTATGGAGACACACACATACTTAAAAACAGTAAAATTGATCTGAAAAAAAGAAAAGGGACTACATAGGCTGGGTAGAGAAGATGGCTCAGTAGATAAAGCACTGCCTTAGAACTTGAGGACCTGAGTTCAGATTCCAAGAGCCCATATTGATTTTTTTTTCTTTTACATGGGGCACCCAGTGCCCTGCAATAGCCAGGAACCCCTCTAGGACTTGAGCTTGCAAGCGCTTTAACTCTCAAGTAGAAATTTAGGAAATGATCTGAAGAGATACTTTGGCAGTTTAGAACATTAGGATGCAATTGTGAGACCCAGACCTGCATCCCAACACCCAGGTAATAAACTAGCTGTTCAGTGAACACGTTTGTAACCCACATCCCAGGACTGGGGATGAGGTACTGAGGTATGGGGACAGGAGGATCATTGGGACTTTCTGGCTTCTACCGTAGCTCACAAACAGGAGCCCCAGGTTCAGGGAGAAAGCTATTCCAGTTTCTGAAAGTTAGGCAGAATGGTGAAGGAGGAAACACACATACACACACACACACACACACACACACACACACACACAGAGTTGGGGGGAATGTGTGGGGGTAGACAGTGCGGGGGGGGGGGAGGATAGAGATTATTTTTAAAAAGTTAAACCTGGCACTGAGGCAGGTAGATCTCTGTGAATTCAAGGACAGCTAGGTCTACACACTGAGTTCCAGGCCAGTCCTCCAACCAGCAAAACCCTGTTTAAAACAAACAATAATATAGGAGACTGAACATGTTTGATTCTACCCTCACATTCTTTTCATAACTTGTGCCTTGGAAAGCTTATTTTCCTTCACTCCTTCCGCTCTATGCATAATTATATTTAGTGATTCTTATGTGTCTTATGCCCTCAGAGGTTGGAAGAGGGTGCCAGATACACTGGCACTGGAGTCATGGATGGCTGTGAGCCACCATGTGGGTGCTGGGAACTGAACCTGGTTTCTTCACAAGAGCAACAAGTGCTCTTAACCACTGAACCGTCTCTCCAGTCACTCCCTCTCCCCAAGACAGGGTCTCACTATATAGCCCTGCCTAGCCTAGAGTTTGATGCATAGATGAGGATAGCACTGCCTCTGCCTCCCTAGTACTGAGATTAACATGAGCCGATGTGGCAGGTTAAATAAAAATGGCCCCCATAGACACATGGGGAGTCGTACTGGTAAGCGGTGTGACCCTGTTGGAAGAAGTGTGTCACTAGAGATAAGCTTTTAAGGCCTCAGATGCTCAAGCCTGGGCAGTGTGTCACTGTCTCTTTCTGCTGCCTCCAGATCTGGATGTAGAACTCGCAGCTACTTCTCCAGCACCGTGTCTGCCTGCATACGGCCATTCTGCCTGCCACAGTGAAGATGGACTTAACCTCTGAACTGTAAGCCAGCCCCAATGGAATGTTTTTCTTTATAAGAGTTGCCATGGTCATAGTGTCTCTTCACAGCAATAAAACTCTAAGAGAGTCACCATGCTATATAGTCCTATGTAACCTTACTTGATATGCAAATAACAGTGGTGCTGTTAATACTCAGGTGGTCTCTTAGTTCTGTTGCTGAAAAGAGACTCCATGATCACAGCAACTCTTATAGAAAAGAGCATTTAAAGGGGGTTACTTACAGTTTTAGAGATTTAGTCCACTATCATTACAGTAGACAGCATGCCGGCATGCAGGCAGACACTGAAGCAGTACTTGAGAGCTACACCCTGATCCATAGGCAACAGGAAGAGAGCCAGGGCATGGCATGGGCTTTTGAAACGTCAAAGCCACCTCCAGTGAAATTCTTCCTCCAATAAGGCCACACCTTCTAATTCTTCCAAACCTTTTGCTTGGGAACTATGTATTCAAAAATATGAGCCTTTGGGGGCCACTATTCAAACCACCACACATGCCATTTAGTCAGTGCTGGGAATGGATTTAAGAGCCTTCTACAGTTTAGTCCGTTAAGCCATCTCCAACAAGTTCCTTAGGTTGTAATGTAGGACCCTGGTAGGTGAATATGTCATATTTTTCTTACATTAGCTCTTGAACAGTTTATATCCTGTCTACAAATTCTGCATAACAATGCAATCTAAATTTCATTGCCTTTTTATTTTTACATACTCCAAGGGGTACAGAGGACCTTACAGTCTTGTTCTGCGAGGCACAAAGATGCAGAAAGAACGCTTACATCTGTGTTCCAGCCACTCACTACCTCCAGCAGGATGAGAGAATTTGGCTTTAGTAGTATTGGGGGTTGAACCCACGACCTTGTGCATACACATCAAGTGCTCTGCCTACTGAGCTGTGTCCCTTCCTTTTTTTCTTTTAAGGTCCCTTTGTGACATAAAATTCTATGAATGTAGAAAAAAATCTCTAGACCAATTATACCGTATAATTGACCTATCAGCTTACTTAATCTCCCATTTATTATTAGCAAATAAGTTTAACTTGGGCCTCTTTTGTTCTGGGATACAGGTGCTAATGTGTGGGAACATCTAGTTTTCTATTACTTTTCCATACCATACTCAAAATATGATTAAAATGCTTTTATTTTTCCAGACAGAATAAATCTAAGTCTGAAATGTCTGAAATGGTTCGCTCCGCCACAGTCACAGTATCGGACAAGGCTCACATTTTATCCGTGCAGAAGTTTGGGCTTCGAGACACAATCGTGAAATCACACCTCGTGCAGAAGGAAGAGAATTATACCTACATCCAGAACTTCAGGTAGCTAACTAGGTTCTCCACAGCTTTATTTCCTTTGAGACAAGGGTGTCTCTGTGTAGTCCTGGCAGGCCTCAAACTCACAGAGATCTGCCTGCCTCAGCTTATGGAGTGCTAGGATTAAAGTTGTGCACCGATGGTTTTTCAAAGCAAAACGACCATTCTGCTCTCTGGCACTTCAGCATCTGCCTTACATACATTGGATTTGGAAGCAAATTACTCTGTTAGATTTTTTTTTTTTTTCCTTTCCTTTCCTTTCCTTTTCTCTTTTTTCTCTTTTCTCTTTTCTCTTTTCTCTTTTCTTTTCTTTTCTTTTCTTTTCTTTTCTTTTCTTTTCCTTTCCTTTCCTTTCTTTTCTTTTCCTTTCTTTCTTTTCTTTTCTTTTTTAAAGATTTATTTATTTATTTATTTATTTATTATATGTAAGTATACTGTAGCTGTCCTCAGACACTCCAGAAGAGGGAGTCAGATCTTGTTATGGAGATCTGGTTATGGATGGTTGTGAGCCACCATGTGGTTGCTGGGATTTGAACTCCTGACCTTCGGAAGAGCAGTCAGGTGCTCTTACCCACTGAGCCATCTCACCAGCCCTCTTTTCTTTTATTTTAAAGAGTTATTTCTTTTATCTATATAAATACACTGTAGCTGTCTTCAGACACACCAGAAGAGGGCGTCAGATACCCATTACAGATGGTTGTGAGCCACCATGTGGTTGCTGGGAATTGAACTCAGGACCTCTGGAAGAGCAGTGAGTGCTCTTAACCCCTGAGCCATCTCTCCAGCCCATTTTCCCTTTTCAAAGAGTATCACTGTGCTCACTTCTTAGGGGGTTGGGGATGTGTGTGGGGTAGGGCATTGGGTATCCCAGCTTGGTGTAGAACATAAAGGATCAAGTCATCTTCCTGATGAGTCAGCTATACAAATGCCAGGGTTACAGATACATGCCAGTGTGCCCCACTTCTCGTTACTCTTCCTTGCTGGGTGTCTGGTATCCTGTGTCCACGGGCAGGCTGTGTGGTTGACGGGCAGATGACTGCAGCATAGGGCTGGGGAAGACAGAGCAGAGGGCAATGCCTGAGCCTCGAGTACCTGCCTGGGTTTCTATTCCCTTGCTCGTTCCAGGCCTTGAAGAAAACATTGACGTTCAGTAATCCTGTTAGCTGGGCTCACTGAACGCTAAAGGAATAAAGCTTTCAGAGTTCTGGAGCTTTTAAAAACCATTGCGCTGGGACTGTAAGGTAAACTAACATCGTTTCTAGGCATATGGGGAAGAAATGACCTCTGAGCACTGGTGCCACTTTGCATAGTTTCCCTTTCAATAGCACCCACAAGGCAAACATTTGGTGGCACCCACAATGGCTATTTAATAGCTTGCTTGCTCTACCTACCTACCTACCTACCTACTTTATCTCTCTCTCCATCCACTCACCCACCCACCTACTCACCTATCTAGCTATCTAGCTGTTTATTTAAGACACTCTCTCACCAGGAAGCCATGGTTGCTATAAACTCAGTATGCAGCCCAAGTTGGTCTTGAACTCACAGCAGTCCTCCTGCCTTACTATCTCAAGTGCTGGAACCATAAGTGCGTACCACCACACCTGGATCAGAGAAGACCTATATAATTTCCAGCTATCGCAAAGGCAGACTGTCGATCACCCTTTGGTGCCATAGTCATTGGTCTAGATTAAACAGGGCTTTTCTTATGTCTCAAAATGTCATTCCATAATGACTGAGTCCTGACTTTCTGTTTCCAAATCACTGATTGAACCTCTTTGGCAACAGGTTTTTTGTGGGAACATACAATGTGAACGGACAGTCCCCCAAAGAATGTCTCCGGCCCTGGCTGAGCCACAGCGCCCTGGCCCCCGATGTGTACTGTGTAGGGTGAGTGCTTCTCCTCCATTCTTCCAGGTCTTAAGACTAGAGAGCCATGCTGAAGGAACAGGGTCTTGAGTCTTTGTGGCAGGTGAAGGGATTGAAACATGAGCTCAGCTCAGAGACAGCTGTGTCTCTGTTCAATGTTATTCTGAAACACAGAGGTCTGGCCACATCCTGTGCTTGGTATTTAAACGCTGATACAAATTTAGTATAACCTTCTGTTAGGAATTGGTGTGTCATTACTTGACATTCAGCAGTTTTCGTTACAAAGCAAAGAATATTTTTGCCAGGGAAGGAAGGTTCACTAAAGTCTCCTCAGTCAGTTTTATGAATGTGCGTATGTGTGTATGTACATGCATAAAAGTGGAAGCCATTGGTGAGTCAGTCTGTTATTCTCCAGGAATAAGAGAGACAGACAAATAGACAGGGTCTGTCTCTCTAGGCTGGGATTTGGCCTGGAGGTTATGCTGACCAGGCCACCTTGAAGTCACAAAGATCTGCATACCTCTGCCTTTGCATATGGGTATTAGCGGTATGAGCCACTATGCCTGGCCCTGTGTTTGTTTGTTTGGTTTTACATGGATTCTGAGGATCAAACTCAGGTTCTTGTGTTTGTAAGGCAAACACGTTGCTGACTGGGTCATCTTCTCAGTCCCTTGTTTTATAGTTTTGTGAAAAGGTTTCACTATGTAGTAGTGGTTGGTTTACAACTTGCTATGTGGACCAGGATGGCCCTCCCACTTCTGCATGCAAGTGCTGGCATTATAGGTGTGCACCATCATACCTGGCTTCCTTCTTTCGTTCTTTCGTTCTTTCTCTCTCTCTCTCTCTCTCTCTTTTTCTTTCTTTCTTTGTTTGTTTTTGCAATGCTGTGGATTAAACACAGGGCACCAAAATGTGAGAGGCACGTGCTTTCCTATGGAGCCCACACTCAGCTCAGGCATTAATCTCTCCATACTATCCTTGCGTGACAGTCCTGGGTACAGCTGGTGGGAGTTGTCATGGGAGCCTGAATAACGTAGGGGACAGAGCTAAACCGTAGGGTTTCTATAGACCAGACCAAACCAAACAAAACATGGACCCAGATTCCAACTCCAATTTACCACATAGTCTTTGTTGAACTAATGATTATGGGTGTAAAATGGGGATGGAGGGGTGCTTCTAACTAGTCCAGTGGCCAGGTCCTGGAGAGGAAATGAGCTCACGTTTAGAGAAGCACCTAGTAAGTCCCACAACTTTCAGTTCTCTGGTTCTGTTCGTTTTTATCCCCCTGAGGGTCCTGGCGTTCAGCATGAAAGCTGGGACCCGAGTGCCTGAGTAGATTTTGGAGGTGTTACCTGCATGCGGCCTTTCTCTGGTTCATTGGTTGCCTCTCCAAAAGATTCCAGGAGCTCGATCTGAGTAAAGAAGCCTTCTTCTTTCACGATACCCCAAAGGAGGAAGAGTGGTTTAAGGCCGTGTCAGAAAGCCTTCACCCAGACGCCAAGTACGCAAAGGTAAGTGAGGGGCCTGCAAGTCTGTGATAAATGTTCAGTGAACATTGTGTGTGTGTATTGTTCAACCCCACAGTCCTCCAGAGGGGCCTGTCTGAATGGAAAGACGTGGGGTCGTGACACTTCTAGGTGGGTTAGGGTATCATGTAGCATGCTCAGTGAGTGGAACACACTACTTTGTGCCCTGGCCTGGCGGAGGAGGTGTGTTAGTGGCTCAGCCAGCTCTCCCACCACATTTCCCTTGGGGAATTCTGGTTTTTGAACTTCTCTCTGCGGCAGCCATCACTTGAGAATTGGGCTCTGTGTTCCAGGTGAAGTTCGTCCGACTGGTTGGGATTATGTTGCTGCTGTACGTCAAACAGGAACATGCAGCCTATATCTCAGAAGTGGAAGCTGAGACCGTAGGGACAGGAATCATGGGAAGGATGGTGAGTCCCTGGTAACACCCTACCGCACATTGTGGACCTTGACCCTTAATGATTTGACTCGGCTTCTGATGATGCAGCAGCTGTACGAGTCCACCTAGGATGCTGCTGTTGCAGGACAAGCTGTGCCCACAAGGAGGGCCAGATTGAATAAACAGCTTAAAAATCCAGCCAGTGCATTCTTCATCCTGGGAGTTAGTGCCAGAGCTTCTGGTTGATCCAAGTATACTATGTAGCATGCTACAGACACTGTTTTGGCCACCAAGGAAAAATGAGCCCCATAGGTTTGCAATTTCCTCTTCTTTTTGAGGCTTCTGGAGTCCTGCCCTTGGATCCTCCTGCAAGAGCTAAGCTGGACATGCAGCTGCCTCACCAGGGAAACAGACACAAGAGCGAAAGGTGGAGAGAGGCAGGCTCTGGTCTGAGTCTTTTACAGAAATGGCTGGTCATTTTGCTTGGAAATTTTTTTTTTTTTAAGATTTATTTATTTATTTATTTATTTATTTTATGTGAGTACAACGCTGTCTTTAGACACACCAGAAGAGGGCATCAGATCCTATTACAGATGGTTGTGAGCCACCATGTAGTTGCTGGGAATTGAACTCAGGACCTCTGGAAGAGCAGTCAGTGCTCTTAACCGCTGAGCCGTCTCTCCAGCCCCCTCCCCCCCCCCCAGATTTGTATTCTTATCTATAAGATGTGGATAATAACCATCCTGAAGACAAAGACAAACTATCCTGAAAGTCTGGAGTTTAAATGACTGACGGGAAGTCCTTTCAACAGGGTAACAAAGGAGGAGTGGCCATCAGGTTCCAGCTGCACAACACCAGCATCTGCGTTGTCAATTCCCATCTGGCAGCCCACACAGAGGAGTACGAGAGGCGGAACCAAGACTACAGAGACATTTGTTCTCGAATGCAGTTCCCTCAGGTGGATCCGAGCCAACCCCCTCGCACCATTAACAAGCATGAGTGAGTATGAGTCTCTTTCTTCCTCGTCCCTGCCAGTGACTGCCAGGCTGCGTTCTCCATTGTGCCCGAGACTTGAGTGCTGGAGGCTGGGTATCTGCCAGCTCTTATTTGTTTCTTGGAAATTCCTGGCTTCCTAAATTATCATCTGGAAGACCTGAAGCACCATTACCAAGCACCCTTTGTCCCTGGAGGGGCATAGGGTTTATTTGCCTAGAATTCTGTCTTGATTGAGCATCAGGGGCAAAGCAGCCCAAGAGCTTTCATCTGAGCACAGTTTGGAGCACTGTTTTAGGTTTCCACATCTGTCTGTCCTTCCAGAGCACGCACACTTGAGAGTGGTGCCTGGTGCTTTGTGCCTGCCCTGGCTCATTTCTCCTTGATTCCAATGTCAAAACCACAGTGCCAACCTCACAGAGCAGATTGCACTAGTTTTGCTTGTTCTTTTTTTATTTCATTTATCACCAAAGCTTGCTATTTGTCAAATTTCAAAGCCTTGGATTTTCAGACTTTATGATCACAGATAAAGTTTTTGGAACTTCTTTTATAAAGAGGAAGCCCCTGGGTCCTGTCCAAAGCAGTGGTACTGATTCTGGCTTGTTGGTATTTTGGAAGCTGCTCTTCTCCAGGGTTCCTATCGGGAGCATGTCTTCTCCACTGTGACGCTGCAGCTGGCCCTTTGTCTGCGTTTAGGCTGAGGGTGCATTTGTTGGAGAGATTGTACACTGCTAGGCAGATTACTTAGTGACTTAGTGTTGGCTTCAGGTAGAGTGGTAGAGTTCATGGCGTGTCTCATGTATGTGATCAGGAAGCAGCAACAGGTGAAATGGACCATGTGACACAGCTTATCCCAGGCATTCAGAGTAAGCTGGCCGTTGATGTGGTGGGTGAATCCAGGCTCTACTGTTCAAATCGAGCTTCGCTTCAGAAAATTCCATCTAGACACTGGCTAAGAGTGCATTTGTGGTCCGGAATGTAGCACAGGGTCCCTGGATGACTGGCCCTTTGTGACAATCAAGTAAGCAGTGCATTAGATGTGGGTGGGAAGGAAAATTCTACAACAGCTAAGTCACTGTCCCACCGTGGGGCTTCTGTCCAATGCGTCCTGGATAGGGAGGGTGAAAGCCCTTCCTGAACCCTGTTCCCTCTGTGCTCTGCCCTCACAGTGTGATCTTGTGGCTGGGAGACCTCAACTACAGGATAGAAGAGCTGGATGTGGGAAAGGTGAAAAAGCTCGTGGAAGAGAAGGCCTTCCAAACCCTGTATGCGCACGACCAGGTATACATGGCTACCATGTCTCCTCTACTGCGAGGGCACAGAGCCTAGCTTCTCCTCCACCATCTTGGGAGGATTCCCCCAGGACCCGATGCTGTCCACGTGTGGCTGCATTCCATCTGCATTTCTCTCAGTCGGCTCTGTCCTGGAAGCACCTTGTTTCCCTTGAAGTAAGAACACACACTTTCTCATTCACTCAGGAGATCAGGAGTGGGAACACAAGGACTTGATGTTATCATAAAGTTTTTCTTCAGTAAAGAAACTACTTGGTATATTTTAGGCAACTTAATAATTCTCTTTAGAATGAGTCCTCTGCTCCTGCCTCTTCCTCCTCACCAGTTTTCTCCAGTGTGTGTAGACTCTCCCAGCTCCTCTCTTTACTCTGGTGAGTCAGTTCTGCGGCCTGCTGCTCCTACCATCATTTGATATAGCATGTCTTTCTGAGAGCACCGGCCACTTCACAGGCTGGGAGAAGCCTGCGCTGACTTTCTTGGCTCTCCTCGGTAGATTTGAGACTTCTCAAGTGCTCAGAACTGTCCAGGACGCTGGAGCTTTCTCTCTTTTCTGTCTGAGCTCTTCTCCTGCTCTTGACAGCCTTGGCATCATTAGGTCTAAATCCTTCGATTCTCCATCTCTTTCCCAGCACAGAACAACTGAAGGGGAAGAATTTTAACTTTCTTTCTCTCTTTATGAAATCATTTCTTTATTGATTCTTGGAATAGGAGTAGTTTTCTCATGGGTCCTTTCTCTTTCAGTTAGGGCTTGACTATGGACTGATGTTGTGGCCTCCACTAATCCCAGGTTTGACCCTTCATCCTGAAGGCTTTTTCCTCTTCTTTTGTACAGCTAAAAATCCAGGTGGCTGCCAAGACCATCTTTGATGGCTTCACCGAGGGTGAGATTACATTCCAGCCTACTTACAAGTACGATACTGGCTCTGACGACTGGGATACCAGGTGGGTATGAGGTCACATCAGGGGGCTAAGGAAATGGAAACTCAAGAACTCTGGGAAGCACTGGCCCTTGTGGACCTGAAGAGTATAAGGTCCTTGTGACTCTCCATGTTTTCCATGGTGGCCAAATATTTCCCCTCTAAGCCCACTACATTTCCACATTACTTCTTTCTAACTGCCTTAGGTGTTGTTCCATTATGGATTCGTTTTCCTTTCCCTTTTTAAAAGATGTATTTGTTTTTATTATATATGTGTGTATGTGTGTGTCTTTATCTGCATATGTGTATGTGCACTGCATGCAGGCCTGGTGTCTGCAGAAGCCAGAAGAGGGTGCCAGATACCCTGGAACTAGAGTTACAACTCCAACTGCTTGTAAGCCATCGTGTGGGTACTGGGAACTGAATCCGGGTCCTCTGTAAGAGCAGCAAGTGCTCTTAATAACTGCTGAGCAATCTCTGCGGCTCACCAATTGACTTTGAACTCTGTTTAAGGAAATGTGATGATTCCAGCTAAGGTTGTACTTGGTCTTGACATATTAGTTATATTCCCTCCCTCCCTCCCTCCCTCCCTCCCTCCCTTCCTCCCTTCTCTCCTTTCTTTCTTCTTAATTTATTATGTATACAGTGTTCTGTCTGCATGCATGCCTGTATGCCAAAAGATGGCATCAAATCTCATTGTAGATGGTTGTGAGCTGTCATGTGGCTGCAGGGACTTGAACTCAGGATCTTTGGAAGAGCAGCTAGTGCTTTTAATCTCTAAGCCATCTCTCCAGCTCCATAGTTAAGAATTCTTTAACAACTTTTATAGTATGCCACATAATGCTGGATATATTTGATTTGTATATCTCATTTCAACTTGTTAAGAGCTCATTGGGGTATATATGGTGTATTATGAGACTGCAGACTGAGGCACACAAAGTCCAAGAGTCTCCCAAACAGAATTTGAACCGAGGCAGCAGAAATTCACAGCCTGTTCCCTTAAGCACTTTCTGTTAAGGACTAGAAGGTCCTTATTCTCCTGTTGCTTTCTCTCTTTCTCTCCACTTTCATCAGGACTGGGCAGAGCAGGGAGTCAGCTGAACTGCTTGTTGGAGCTTTCATAGTTGCTGTGGATGATACCTATAGGAGAGCCTTTGGCTGCATGGATGTGAAGGCTCTGCCTCGTGGCTCCCCGCCTGAGCCTTGGCAATCACTGAACAGTGGGCCGTGATGCTTCTGTGAGCATACCAGCGTGCACTTTGTATTTCAGTGAGAAGTGTCGTGCACCTGCCTGGTGTGACCGAATCCTGTGGAAAGGAAAGAACATCACTCAGCTGAGTTACCAGAGCCACATGGCCTTGAAGACCAGTGACCACAAGCCTGTCAGCTCAGTGTTTGACATTGGGGTAGGTGGGCAGCTGGTTTTTATACCAGGGCTGCCTTTTGTCTTTCTGATCTCCTCCTCTTAGCCTTGAATATGAGGAAGCTCCTTTTAGGAATTGTGTAAGGTCCTGGAGAGATGACTCGGCTATTAAAAGCCCTTGCTGCTCTTCCAGAGGCTCTAAGTTTGGTTCCGAGCGTGGTGGTCTGCTCAGAATCACCTGTAACTCCAGCTTCAGGGGATCCAGTGGCCTCTGCAGGAATTGCATGCATGTGGTACACAGGCATACATGGAGGCAAAACACCCTCTTAGTCAGGGTTACTATTGCTGTGATAAAACAACCAAAGCAGCTTGGGGAGGAAAGGGTTGATTTAGCTTACATCACTGTTTATCAGAGGAGGAAGCTAGGACAGGAACTCAAACAGGGCAGCAATCTGGAGGCAGGAGCTGATACAGAGGCCATGGAGACAGAGGCCATGGAGAAGGTTCTCATGGCTTGCTCAGCCTGCTTTCTTGATACAACCAGGACCACCAGCCCAGGGGTGTGTCCCTGCCTCCAATGGGGAGGTTGGCCCTCCCCCATCAATCACTAATTAAGAAAATGTCCTACAGCTTTGTCTTACAGCCCCATTTTAGGTGCTTGCTCTCACTCTTACTCTCTCTCTCTTCCTTTCTCTTTCTCTTCCTTTCTCTCCTTCCTTCCTTCCTTTCTTTCTTTCTTTCTTTCTTTCTTTCTTTCTTTCTTTCTTTCTTTCTTTCTTTCTCCTTCCTTCTTCCTTCCTTTCTCTCTCTCTCTCTCTCTCTCTCTCTCTCTTTCTTTCTATGTATATGAGTGCTCTATCTGCATGTACACCTGCATGCCAGAAAAGGGCATCAGATCCCATTATACATAGTTTTGAGTCACCACATGGTTGCTGGGACTTGAACTCAGGTCCTCTGGAAGAGTAGCCAGTGTTTTTAACCACTGATCCATCTCTTCAGTACAAGGCATTTTCTTTTCTTTTTCTTTCTTTTTCCTTTGTTCTTTTCTTTTTAATTTACATATATATATGACCTCTAGAAGAGCAGTCAGTGCTGTCAACACCTGAGCCATCTCTCCAGCCCCCAAGGCATTTTCTCAATTGAGGTTTCCTCCTCTCAGATAACTTTAGCTTATGTCAGGTCGACATAAGACTAGCCAGCAACATACTCATATACATAAAATAAAAATAACATTTTTTAAAACAATAAATTTAAGTGTAAGGTTAATTACTACTTGCTTTCACATATATCTGCATATTTCCACATCCATGGAAGTTCCCTTTTGTCTCTGGACTTTGTTTATGCATTTGCAGCTGAGTATGTTGGTATTCTGTGTACAACACACAGATATTTCTCCTTTCTTTCCTGAGTAAAAGAACTCACATTATACACGTTCTGAGGACATCTCTTCCCTCCATTGAAAATGTTCCAGGGGCTGGAGAGATGGCTCAGTGGTTAAGAGCGCCGACTGCTCTTCCAAAGGTTGTGAGTGCAAATCCCAGCAACCACATGGTGGCTCACAACCATCCATATGAGATCTGATGCCCTCTTCTGGAGTGTCTGCAGACAGCTACAGTCTACTTACATATAATAAATAAATTTTAAAAAAAGAAAGAAAGAAAGAAAAGGTTCCAGGGTTAGAGAACGTAGCTCATTCATTGGTACAGTGCTTGCCTAGGTTGCATGAGGTGCTGGATTCAGTTTCTGGAACCACACAAACCAGATCCAGTAACACACACTCGTAACCCCAGCACTCAGGAGGCGGAAGGAGGAACAGGAGTTCAAGGTCGTCCTTCTTGGCTACATAGGGAGCTCTCAGGAGTGTGTCCTCCCACCCCCCCAAAAGGTTATGTTTTAGGAAATTGTGCAGTTTCTTCCTCATGATTTTGTTTTTTACATTGTGTGTGTGTGTTCATATTGCATGCATGCTACAGTACTTATGGGAAGGTCAAGGACTTATGGGAATCTATCATGTGTATCCCAGGGATCAAACTCAGGCCCTGTAGCTTGGAGGTAAGATTTTGTGTTTACGGATCCATCTTACAGGCCTGTTCCTTACGCGTTTTAACGGCTGAGAGCTTTTCTGTAGTAGGGATGAGCCATAATGTGCTACTGTGTTTCCAGAGTGTTCATTTCCATTGCATGTGGTGCTACAGTGACCATCCTTCATGTATATTTTTATGTCTGTGCGTATTTCTATAGATAGATTCTTAGTGGTGACATTAGTGGTTCAAGGGGGATTATACCTGAGCAGGGTGGTGGTGCATGTAGTTTGAGCTATTTAGAGGCCTGTGACAGGATTGCTTGAGTCCAGAGTTTGAGACTAGCTTGGGAAACACAGCATGACTATGTATTAAAAAAATTTATTAGCATTTAAGAGGGAGTTCAGTAAATGTATGTGAAGAGACACAGTAAGGAAACTGCTTACAAGTGTACTTTATTATTAGGGAGGTTGTTTGTTTTGATTTGATTTGTTTTCTGAAGCAGGGTTTCTCTGTGTAGCCCTGGCTGTCCTGGAATTCATTCTGTAGACCAGGCTGGCCTCAGACTCTGAGATCCCCCTGCCTCTGCCTCCTGAGTGCTGGGATTAAAGGTGTGCACTACTCTTTTTATTGTGAACAAGAGAGGAAATATCCAGAGGCATCTGGAGTAGCCCAGAGCACAGAGAAAGAAGGCTGAGCAATGCCTGGGTAAGGAATAAGGAGGAGAGTGTCCTGGAGACAGTGAGATAGAAAGGGATAGAGAACAGAGGGAAGCAAGATAGCGAGAGGACAGCAGGAGACAGGGAGAGAGAGAGAGAGAGAGAGAGAGAGACAGGCAGATCCAGGGAAGCAGATGATAGTGGGTTAATAGAAGGATGAATAGCTGGGTCAAAGAACAGGCCAACAGCCTGTTGTGGACTTTGAAATGTGTAACAGGCACTTGTGACACTCAGGGTGCCTGGATGCCAGGCTGGGCCTTGATATTCTCATAGGCACCACAGGTAGCCATGTGTCCCTTCCCCAGAGGTAAGGGACACTCCTTTAAGTAGAAGGGAACCGGCTTCACAAGTTCCTGAGGATGCTTTTCTGTAACCACAGGGAACCCTCCTATAGTCACAGGCTGAGCTCATTTCTAGATATGTGGACTACACCTAAGATTCATTTGTTAGTGTCCACTTCTAACAGCTCTTACTAGTTTTAAAAGAAGATTTGTCTACTTTTAGGTGACAGGGCTCACTATGTAGTCAGGCTAGCCTCAAACTCAGAGATTTGGATTAAAAGCAGATACCACCACACGAGGCAAGATTTATTTTTAATTTATGTGTATGAGAGTTTTGCCTGCATGCATACATGTATGTGCACTGCCTAGTGCTCCCAGAGACAAGGAGAGGGCATGAATCCCCTGGAAATAGAGTTATAGATGGTTGTTAAGCCATCATGTGGGAAGGAAAATCAGGTCCTGTAAGAGAGCCTGTGCTCAGAACCACTGAGCCTAGTTCTCACCATCTTTATACTTCCACCAACTGCATGTGAGCTTAATTTTCCACAACCTTGCCAATAATTCAACCTTTTACAATGAGCAAAAGAGAGAGAGAGAGCGCGCCAGGGGCTTCTGTGTTGCTTTGTGCCATCTACCTGTTCTCCAAGGTGTAGGGTAGATATGAGTCAGAATCTGAAGTTAGAGAAGGCCCTAAGATTGGGTGTGGTGGCTCTGCCCGTTAAGCTGTGAGTTGGAGGCCAGCCTTGTCTACATGCCTCCTGTGAAGGGGAGGAGGGCATGGGGAGGCTAAGTAATGTTGCAATCATTTTATTGTTGAAAATAAAAAGTATTTATAATTAAAAGCCTGACACTCTTCCTTCTTGCTGATGAGCTTGGGTTAAAAAGAGCTGAAAAATACATCTTTGTATCAGAACCAAAGGGGGAAAATCTCCCCTGTTGGCCTTTGGATGGGGGCAAGCAGGACAGAAATAGAAACCCAGTGTCTTTTGGCCAAGATCTGAGCCCCAACAGGAGGAGCCACCAGGAGGCTCCAGGGTCCTCCTGCTGACCAGGAAGTGGGCAACCTTGACATAGCTGGGGGCTTTTTCTGGGTCTGTCACTGATTGGATTAACTATTAATGAACTAAATCTACTTAGCTTTTACTTCCCGAAATGCTGTCAGTTTCTGTTTCTGATTCCCCAAGCACACTCAACACTGAGAAAGAAGAATGGGCAACAGGCTCCACACTCAGTCTCCAATGTTTCCCTCCTAGGTGAGGGTTGTTAATGAAGAACTCTACCGGAAGACCCTGGAGGAAATTGTCCGCTCCCTGGATAAAATGGAAAATGCCAACATTCCTTCTGTGACCCTCTCCAAGCGGGAGGTAGGAAAGACCCAGACCCTCTAAGAGTATTAGTTAGCATCAGGGGTTGGGAGTTGGCTCAGTTGGTAGAACCTGAGTTCAAGTTCTAGAACTCATGTTGGGGTGGTAGCACGGCCTTTATTTCCAGAATTTGGGGGAGAGGAGGGAAGAACAAGTGGATCTTTGAATTCAGGCTAGCCTGAACTACAGTGAGTTCCAGAGAGTCCAGGCCAGCCAGGGCTACATACCGAGCCTGTCTCAGGAAACCCCTGGGGTTCACAGGAAGATGCTTTACGCTGCAGCTGTGTAGCTCGTCTGCAGAGTGAGCTGATTCTCACGTCATGGGGCAGTTTGAGAATGGTGTTTCAGAAATGGTTTTGGATGTAGAAGATAGAAACTGTGCTTCAAGAAATGTACTTATAAAAATATACTTGTGCTTTAGCCTGCATAGGCTACTGGTCTTCAGTGGCCATGTGCCCTCTCAGCTAAATACATTTCAAAGAGATGGTCCTTATTTTCTTCCCAAGACAAATAGTTATTCCCGGTTAGGGTGGGTGCACAGCTCGAGAAGAGAACCCTGATTGACTGCTCCTTGTTTGTTCTCAGTTCTGTTTTGAGAATGTGAAGTACATGCAGTTGCAAACCGAGTCCTTCACGATTCATAATAGCCAAGTGCCCTGTCAGTTTGAATTCATCAACAAGCCTGACGAAGAGTCCTACTGTAAGCAGTGGCTGACTGCCAGACCCAGCAAGGGCTTCCTCCTGCCAGGTAACCCTTCCTAGTCTCTGCTTTCTGAATGCCCTGCCTATCCGTTTCAGTTTTCTAAATAAGTCTTTTGCTTCTGAATGCTTTATTCTCTGCCTAAAGCTTTTATTTGTTCGTTGTGTTTGAGACAGGGTCTATCTATTATGTAGCCCTGACTATCCTGGAACCTCACTGTGTAGCCCAAGGTGGCCTCACAGAGATCTGCCTGCCTCTGCTGGCTCTGAAATCACCCCCACCCCTTCCTTATAACTGAACTCACCCATATATAAAACATGCTGAGGAGCGTGCGCTCAGTTGTAAGAACAGTGTCGGCACTTGTGTGCTCCATAGTCGTACGGAAGGAGCTGCTACTTTAAAAGTCATCTCCATTGCCTTTCTTCCTGTAATCAGCGATGTAAGAAGTGATGGGTAGTCATCTAGAAATGGTGGCATCTTCATCCGGTGGCAGGATTAAGGGTGATTCCTGACCAGTTCCTAGGCGATAACTTCCCCAGATCTGGCCCAGGGCTGGTCCTCTGATCCATGCCTTCTTCCTGGACTGCTTCTCCTGGTTGAAGCCATGCTCCTTAGTACTTGGGCTTCTTGAAGGTTTGTCTGTCCAGTGCCCATGTGTTCTCTTCATGTTTCCAGACTAGACTTCACATTTTGTCCTTATTGGGTGACCTTCTGTTTCCTTCCTTAGCCTTTCTATCTCACCCTCTGCCCGCCTGCCTTTTCCTCCTCGTCTTGACTGCTCCCCCGCTGACCTGACTGTTGCACGTTCTCTGCAGATTCGCATGTTGAGATTGAACTTGAGCTCTTTGTAAATAAGTCTACTGCCACACAACTCAACTCAGGCCAGGACACCATTGAAGACATCCTGGTTTTACACTTGGAGCGGGGGAAGGACTACTTTCTGTCTGTGTCTGGGAACTACCTGCCCAGCTGCTTCGGGTCTCCTCTCCACACATTGTGCTACATGAGGGAGCCCATCTTGGATCTACCCCCGAAAACTGTCAGTGCCCTGGTGAGTAGCGGCAGGCCTGGGACAGACCGAGCACTGGGAACTTGGCTCACACACCTCCTTTCTATACCTACCTTCCTGGACGTAGCATTTCGCAGCTTCCTTGAACTTGACAACAAGCCGCTCCCTGGTCAGAATGACAGTGAGCTGTTTCTCCTGACTCTGGTCTTTTCTTTGCTGGTCCACTTAGACTCCTGGGTGCCAGTGTAACGGAGCGGCAGCTGTGCTGGCCAGGGGTTGAAGGTAGTGTCTCTTGCCTGCATCAGTGTTGGCTGCCCTCTGTCTTCTGCACACGAGCACTCAGCTTTCCAGGAGTGAGCTAGAGGCCAGAGCAGGAGAGGAAAGCTAAGTTAGTCCACGGCGTGGCTGACAGCCCACACCATATCAACTCTGCCTTACTGTGTGTGTGCTTCGGAGCAAGTTGTGAAGCCAGCACAAGATTCCAGCACAGAGAGACTCCCCTGCCTGCTGTGGATGGCTGCAGAAGACGGCCACATTTCCCAGTCTTTATGTCAAACCGAGCATGCACACACGCGTGCAAGTGATGGTGACAGAGCTCCATAGGCTGGCGCTTTATAAAGAACAGAGGTTTGGCTTTCACAGTTCAGGTGGCTGAAGGATGTGATAAACATCTCTGATGACTCACTTTCTCGGTGCATACATGACTGTCTCAGCGTCCCCTTGGTTTTCTTACGGCACATCAATCCCATTTGTGACCACACAGCCCTCGTGACCAGCCACCTCCCAGAGCTACCACTACCAGCTCCTGTCACATTGGTGGTTAAGATTCAGCATGGGAATCTGGGTGGGATGGAGGAGACAGGTTGCATAAACCTTCAGGATCCAGCAGTGCAGTAGAGAAACTTAGCCGTGATCCCGCTTCTACTAAAAGTTTCCATTTAAAAACATTATCATCTGGGGCTGAGAGGTAGCTCAGCTGATAAAGTGCTTGCCATGAAACCATGAGGTCTTGAGTTCAGTTCCCCAGAGCCCACATAAAAGATACATGTCTGTGATCCAAGCTTTGGGGGATGGAGTCGGGTTTTAGACAAATTGGAAGGTTCCAGGTTCAGTGAGAGACCCCTGTCTCAAAGAGTAAGCAGAAGTCAACTGAGGAAGATACTCAGTTGGCCTCTGACCATCATATGCATATGTACATCCATGCACATAACACACACACCCAACAAACAAACAAGTCATCATACAGTACAGTAAGTTTGCGCAGACACTGGAGGCGCCTATGGAGACCATCCTGACACAGGGGAGCATGTCTGGCCCAATGTAGGTAATTGTGCACTTTTTCCTTTGAATGCGTATTTTCAGTTAGGGACTCTTTTTTTTTTTTTTCTCTCTCTCAAGACAGGGTTCCTCTGTGTAGCCCTGGCTGTCCTGGAACTCACTCTGTAGACCAGGCTGGCCTCGAACTCAGAAATCCGCCTGCCTCTGCCTCCCAAGTGCTGGGATTAAACGCGTGCACCACTACCGCCTGGCTCAGTTAGGGACTCTTGAACTAGCCTCTCTATCATTTAATGTAGATGAAGACGGAAATCAAGGAATGGAGTTGTCACAGATCACGTGGTGAGGGGCAGTAGACTTGGAGCTTGGACTTAGAGTTTTGGGCTCACAAATGTGTGCTCTTCCTCACTGGGTCACACAGCCTCTCTGGTTCTCACAGTAGAATGCTAGGGGAAACTTGTTTTCTATGAAGTTGGGGCATATGCCACTCCATTCAGGAAACTGCTTGCCGTTTCTCTCTCCCCATCCTTAAAAATCACCTTTTGGTTACTCAGTTTACCACCTGGGCTTTTTTTTTTTTTTTTTTTTTTTTTTGCCTCTGGAATGTCTGGTTAGTGGATTGAGCCATTGTCCTTTCCTGTTGTTTACTGTCCTATCATGCAGCCAGCCTGGTAGAAGGGCCACCTCATCATGACTTGTCATACTTTTTCTCTCTTTGGAGACGTTGATGTCAATGCAGACTGCAGATGACAGGAGCCAGTTGGAGAACCCCATGGAAATTCCCAAAGAGCTCTGGATGATGGTGGATTACCTGTACAGAAATGCTGTCCAGCAGGTAGGTGGGGCCAGGCTGCCTTGAGAAAGACCTAGAACATTTCGAATGGAAAGTTTTTGTTCCTCAGGATCCACCTGCGGGTCATTATTCTGCCCCCAGGAGATTCCAGGGCCTGTTTGATACTGGGCTGGGATTCTCCAATGGGAAGCAAAGCTGCCTTCCCAAGCCTCTTCCTGGTCCCCTAGGGAAGGACTTCTGAATGCCCCCTGGGAGGTCATTTTGGAGTCTTTTGCAAGAACTCCCACCTGCTTCTGAGAATGGGAGGAGCTAGCTTGTTGACAGTTCAGGCAGGGGAGAGATGGAAACACACCCCCCCACACACACACCCCACCCCCCCCACCCCCCCACCCCCGGCCATGAATCTGGAGGGCTGATTTCTGGAGAGATTTTAGGCAAGCTTCTTGGGCTGGGACTTGTTGGTCGGTTTGGTCAGTTTGACTGACTTGGCTACAGGTTTGTGTGCTCCAGGCTTCAAAGCCAGGAATAGAAGAGCAGTCAGTGCTCTTAACTGCTGCGCCATCTCCAGCCCTCCAGCCCTAAAAGACTATGTTTTAGATATTTTAATCTTGCAGCAAAATATATTCCTATTTTCTCTCTCCCTCCCCTTCCCTCTCCCCTTTCTCTTCTCCCTCTCTCTCTCCCTCTCCGCTCATTCTTCTCCTCCCCCTACTCCTTTTCTCTGTCCTCCAGTGCCGGGGATCGAACTCAGGCCTCATGCATGTTAGGCAAGAGCTCTCTCTACTAAGCTACACTTCCATCCCAGCAACATACATTCTTAGGATATTCTGTTCTCCGTTTAATTTCAGTTTCTCTAGATAGAGTCTAATATTATAGCACAGTCTGGCCTTGAACTTGATGTGTAGCTGAGAATGACTGAACTTTCGGTTCTTCCGCCTCTACTTCCCAAATGCTGAGATTATGCACTCCGTGTGGTTTGTGCTGAGGTTGTAGCTGTGCACTGCCTCACTTGGTTTATGTGCTGCTGGGGATTGAGCTCAGCTTTCCACACGCTAGGCAGGTGCTCTGACAACAGAGCTTTATTTCCCGGTTATCTGTGGTTTTGAGATAGTAGTTCACTGTGTAGCCCAGGCTAATAGCCGACTCACTAGCCCAAGACTCTCTTTGAACTCACGATCCTCTCGCCTCAGCCTCCTATGTGCTAGGACTATAGGTGTGTGTCACTGTGCCTGGGCTTTTTCACAAGTCGGAGTCTGCCCCACCTCTACCCCCACTGATGTTGCAGTATCCCAAGCCGTGTTCTGTTTATCCAATTGCTTCACTTAATTCTTGTAGCATCCTTTGGAGGAAACATATCCTGAAAGGCGATTAATACACAATAGTGAGGGGATTGATTCCTAATTTATTTTTTTAAAATTGAATTTTTAAATATGTGTTGTATGTGTATGTATACTTTATTATTATTATCATCATCATCGTTATTATTATTATTTTGACCCTGATGTTGGAACCCTGGGCCTCAGCTTTCTGCTGAAAGAATGTACCAGTGAGTTATATTCCTAGACCTCAGACTTCACTTCATAAGAAATCTGTCTTCTGTGTGGATCTTTCAAATGTAATTTGAGAGCAATACCTGTGAGATGACTCAGCGGTTAAAAGCTCTGGCTGATATACCAGAGGTCCTGAGTTCAATTCCTAGCACCCACATGGTGGCTTATAACCATCTATAAAGGGATCTGATGCCCTCTTCTGGCATACAGGTGCCTCTGCACCCAAACATTCATATATTAAACAAATAGATAGATAGATAGATATGTTGTACTATTGTGTTGCTTTATGAAACGAATAAATCCAAAGTGTCTTGAGACTAATGGAAATGATGTTTACTGACATATTTTTATTTGCATATATTTACATAGACTTGAGAGATCTTTTGAGCCCCCCCCAATCTCTCTTTTTTGGGGGGTGGTGTTCAAGACAGAGTTTCTCTGTGTAGACCTGGCTGTCCTGGAACTCACTCTGTAGACCAGGCTGGCTTCAAACTCAGAAATCCGCCTGCTTCTGCCTCCCAAGTGCTGGGATTAAAGGCGTGAGCCACCACTGCTGGCCCTGCATCTCATTTTGTTGTAGTTTATTTTGGCTGAGGATCAAAGTAGCTTTTCTGTCTTGTCCATGGCATGTATAACGCCTTAGGACACAGCTCTGTGTGAGCTTTCTCATGTACCAGATCTTGCATGCCTAATGGCCTATAGTGAGGCCAGCTTCAATGACATTGTCCACTGGAATGATTCAGAAATCCCACTACACAGCCTCATTCTGAACTCGTGTGATATGGGTGACTCAAGAAATCACTACCAGTTTTCTGAGAAAATTATTGTTTTGTGTCTTTCTCCCCTTTGCAGGAAGATCTGTTTCAGCAGCCAGGTCTGAGGCCAGAGTTTGACCATATAAGGGACTGTCTAGATACTGGGATGATCGACCACCTCTGTATCCTTCAGAAATGTGCATGTGTGTGTGGGAAAGTGAGAGTTTTTAAAAGAGAGAATATCCCAAAGCTCAGACTCTGCTATTGTAACTTTGGCTAACAGGTTCTACTCACTCATCACCTGTCCATAGAAGACATTACATCTGTAAGCAGTCAGTGTAGCAGGAGCTCAGGAGAGCCGGGGTCACTTGACAAACGGCATGGTCCCTTCGAGATGTGGGCTGGCATCCAAGGTGTGAGGAGAGCCTGACTGAGCAGGCATCACTTCTGGCACATGCTTGCCCCTGGGCCTCCTCCTACCCAAGGGCAACACTGTCACCTGTTCCTTAACATTGAGCCAAAGGTGCTAACAACCATTCTGTAGCCGAAGCCTTGCTGCTTTTCCTAGAGAGCCTGCCAGAGCCTGTCATCTGTTACAGCGCCTACCACAGCTGCTTGGAGTGTTCTGGCAATTACGCAGCAAGCAAACAGGTGAGGGAGAGCACTGAGCCTCAGCGTGCACACCGGCTTGGCCCGGGCATGTGAAGCCTGGCAGAACAGAGTGTGACAGCCTCTCTCGTGCAGTGACTTGGAAGCTTAGCATCATTCCTTCTCAAACCTGCTCTTCCTCTCATGTCCCTTTTGCTTTTAATAGCATCACCCTTAGTTCCCGTGACTCAACCCCGAAACCTGAGTCATTTCTGAGTCCTCCCTCTCCTCACCTCCCGCGTGCCCAGTCCCATTGATCCATTACTTCTCCGTTCTCCCCCATCCTTGCTCAGCTTACCTGGGGCAGTGCCCTGTGCTCTCGCTCCCCCTCCATCCACATCCAGTTGGCATGCTACAATTAGACTCTGAATTTAGAGGTGTCTTCCTGTGGGACAAAACCAAACTTTCCTTTCTCACTGCAGCTTAGTGACTCTTTTCCTTCTCCTCCCTTCCTTTTTTTAAAAAAGATTTATTTACTTATTTATTTCATGTATGTGTGTACACTGTCGCTGTCTTCAGACACAGCAGAAGAGAGCATTGGATCCCCATTACAGATGGTTGTGAGCCACCATGTGGTTGTTGAGAATTGAGCTCAGGACCTCAGGAAGAGCGGACAGTGCTCTTAACCACTGAGCCATCTCTCCAGCCCCCTTCCTTCCTTTCTTTTTCTTTTCTCTCTCTCTCTCTTTTTTCCTCCAAGATCAGGTCTCTCCCTGTGACTCAGTCTGACCTGGAACTCAGTGTGGCCCAGATTGATCTCCAATTCACCATCCTTCTGCCTCAGCCTTTCAAGTCCTGGGATCACCAGTGTTCACCACCACACCCAGTTCCATGATTGATAGGATTGTATAGAACAATTGCGAACAGTACGGGTTCCAGCACCTTCACTTATATCCATTTCATCTGCGTATCTTCTGGAACCTTCCTTTTCCGAGCCCCAGCTCTCCAGCTGATTCTGTCGTGCACATTTGTGGGCTAGTCACTGGCTTCCGGTCTGGCTAACCCTTCTAAGCCTAACCCCTGTGCCGCTGTAGGTTCCTGCCGACTTTGATGGCTCGTGCTCTTCCTACTTAACAGTTTGCTTTCTCTTGCCTTCTTTGCCTCCAATACCCTAATCCTTGCTGCTCCAAGTCTAGTTTTGTCTTGTATTCAAGACCCAAGTAGAAGGCCTTGATTCCCTTAAGTCTGCGACTTTTAGTTTTAGAAGTCTGACTTCTAAGTCCGTGCAGCAGCGTTTGCCCTTTGTTCCCTTTGGATACTTGTGCCAAGTGGTGAGTGATCAGCTCTGTGTGTGTTCTCAGTTCCTGGAATATGAGGGGATAGATAAGGGGCACCTTGTCATGTAACTGAGTGAAGCCGCAAACCCCACCTTCTCCCTCTTTCAGATAATTTTAACCCTCCCCAGCTTCCACAAAAATGTCTTCAACTACTTGATGGCGTTTTTGCAAGAATTGCTGAAAAATTCAGCAAAAAATCATTTGGATGAGAATATTCTAGGTAAGTGGCCAAGTGTCGTACAAGCATCTATCGGTTCAGAATCACTAAGAAAGGAAGCTGAATTAATGCTCACCCTCCCTTCTCTTCTCCCTTGCTCCCCTGCCCCCCCAGCTCTGAGGAAGCTTTGTTTTGTTTTAACTTTTTAAAAGGCGGTCAAGTTATGTTGCTGAAGCTGGCCTCAAACTCACTCTCCTGGCCTTGGACTCAGCATCCTCTTGCCTTGGTCCCGAGTGCTGCATATGTACCATCATGCCTTGTTTTGGGCAAAGTTTATGCAAATAATGTGTTTGGGGGCTGGAAGTATGACTTAATGGTAGAACCCTTAGCTACCATGTGCAAGCCCTTGTGCTAGTTCCTTCTTTTAGCTAGACTAGCTGGCTGGCAAGGCCCCAGGACCCACCTCTCTCTCCCTCCACATCACTGGGGTTACAGGTACATTTAAGTGGGAGCTAGAGATCTGCACTCAGGTCCTCTGTCATGTTTGCATGGCAAGCACTTAACTTGAGGAGTCGTCTCCACAGCCCCTCTTTATTTCTTGAGGCAGCCTCCCACTGTATAGCTTGGCCTGGCCTGGAACTAAAGAGTGGTAGGAATAGAGACTCCCCACCCCCCTCCCCCAGCTGTTTGTGCTTTCAGGAAGGAACTACTACCTGGGCATAGAGGTACATGCCTTAATCCCAGTCTCAGGAGGAAGAGGCAGGTGGAGCCCCTGAGTTCGAGGCACCCAGGTCCTGCCTTTAACACAGAGTGCTTGAGGTAGTCTGTTCTTTCTCCTAGTCACCCCAGTGTCCTAGTTGCTAAGTGGTATTTTCTGTTTCTGTCATGCACAGCTAGCATATTTGGCAGCTTACTGCTCCGGAACCCAGCTCGTCACCAAAAGCTTGACATGGCGGAGAAGAAGAAGGCCCAAGAGTTTATTCACCAGTTCCTCTGCGGTCCACTCTGAGCCTCACTACTCCTCTCCTGTTTTCCTCAAGGCAGCCACAATTGTCAGCCCCACCTGTTTCAGCTCAAGAACTGCCTTAAGCTGGTCTGAGGCTGCTGGAAGAATGGCAGCCGCCTGTTTCTTCTACCTGTTTCTACCTGAGCCTAGACCTGCCCCTTCTCCATGCCATTGGCTAGCACACATGCTGACTTGTGAAGACGTGGGGGCAATCCACCATAGCAGAACTGACGTTCCACATTCAACTCTAGTTATTTAACACAAATAGCTCCCTATTCATTTTTATTTAAAAGTTTTAAGTAACTGTACTTTGCCTTATTCAGCCAGCCTCCAGGACATGCAGTCAGTGAGTTCCCCGTATCCCGTACTGAGCATCTCATGGTCAAATACTTGGACTAACTGAAGTCCCTGAAGGAGAATGGCTTGGGCGGCAGGACTCTGCTTAGAGGTTCCTGGATAAACAACTTTTAGCCATCCCAGATGCTTCCACTGTCCAAGCCTCGAACATGTTCACGCATAGGGCAACTGCTCCCTTTCTACTCAACTCCAAGGCCTCTCAGTCGCCCCCAAAAGCACTGAAGAAAGGGGGTTCTGGTGAAACGAGTGGGATTTTGTAGGATATCCAGTCCTCCCAACTGTATATAATGCAGCACCTCTCATATATGTAATATATTTTAATGATAAATGTATTTTTAATGGTGACTATGTTTCTCTCTTTTTTAGTTATGTGTATGTGTGTGGTGGTGGTGTTACATGCATGTGTGAATGTGCTAGGAGAGGCCAGAGGCTCAGATCCCTGTGAAGCTGGAGTTACAGGTGGTTGTGAGCCATCTAATGTGGGTTCTGGTTTCAAAAGAACTCTAAGGTCAGAGCAGTCAGTTCGTCTTCTCTTCCCCCATCCTCCTCTCTCAAGAGATGTTAGTTCCTGGCAGCTAGTCCTTTGTGGCTTAAGAACAGAGCAGCTGATCTGTGGCATGCTGTGCGCCAGAGTCACTTATTCAACCTTACTCAGAGGGAATGGCATAGCAGTTTGGGCCTGAACCCTGATCTAGCCTCTAAGAGCACTGCTCCAACATAAACGTTCGAGAGAAGTCGTTCATGGGGTAAATAAGCATTAGCTTATGTGAGAGTCTAAAAATTACATTTACAGGAATATAATAGAAACACGAGAAAAGTATCTTCTTGGGCTTTGAAATATTGCTACCACCTAGTGGATTTCAAGGGTGGGTAGGATAAGTGTTAAGAGCTGACAGGGGACTGGCCAGTAGGTGGCACTGACTCTTCCTAGAGCAAAAATCCTCCTTAAGGAAGGTTGGAACCGCTAGCTCCCGCGGGCGCGTGAGAACGAGAAGTGTCTGGAGGGCTCTGCTCAGCGTTCCGGTCCTGGATGGGGGGAAGCCTCAGCCAGGTGAACTATGGGGCGTGGGTACAGTGGAGCGAGAAGAGGGATGCCGCGGGCTGGCCTACGCATCTGGAAGGCGGCGGCTGACTGCAGCCTTCCTACTGCAGCTGTGGACGCAGCTGGGGTTGAGAACACCTCGACTTCACCGCTGGTGTCGCGTACCCTCCCGCGCTCGAAACTGCCCGCTCTCTACGGTCAGCTTCCCCGTGTGGCACCCGAGCGCCAGACTCCACTCGCTCCGCCCACAGCCCGCTGGGGAGAGACGCGGTCTCAGCCCCCTGGAGAGTAGAAGCCAATCACGAACAGCAGCGGGCGCAGGGCTCCCCGGGCCTCTCCTTCCTCCGGAAAGCGGAAGCGGAAGTGACGCTAGGGACAGGTGGGGGCAATCATGGTGCCGCTGGGGAGGGGAGAAGCTGCCGCTGCCGCCGTTGCCGGGAGCCACGGAGGTAAAAGCAGAAGCTGGACTCGGCTGGGGCTGGAACTACCCGGGGGGTGCGGGACTGGGGCTCCCTGCCGTAGCCATTCCCGGCTGAGACTGCATTCCACTCACCCGAGGGACCCCACCCCTCCTCCGTTTCCATGGGGATGGGTATCCAGCCCCCCTTCTCTGTTTCCATGGAGACCCGGACCCTGCCCCTCTTCGCCCAGCTCGTAGCCCCCAGACTGCCTCGGGGTTTTTCTCTGTAGCCCTGTACTAGGGGTGCTTTCCCGGTCAGGGTCCTCATGCCAGTCTCTCAGAGGTGCTGGGTTCGCAGTCCTCGGCCACCCTCACACCTCCTGGTCTTGTTACGGAAAGTTGGTCTCTGCGTTACCGCCGAAGGTGCCGGGGCAGCCCACCTTATCTCTCCTCTCAGACACAGAGAAACGTGTATTTCTGGGGTTGCGTAAGCAAAGGTTCGGGCTGGTTCCTCTCAGATTAGATCCCTTGACCTGTGCCTGGTAACTACCTCGCCTGCTTGTCACTCCGGCTAGTAAAGGTTCACTTTGCCGACTCTTGAGCTGAAGAGAAAGTGCAGAACCAGGTTGAGAACTAAGTGATGTGCTGGTTATTTTAAATTCTCCTTTTGTGTCTGCCAAACCCACATTTGTAGAACCTGTGTGTTTTCGGGTGAAGGAGGAATCACCATTCCAGACCATGAAAGCTTCAAATTTTGGTAATTTCCTCAAGAGACTATCTTCAAAAGGAGACCGTCTGCATGTCTGTCATTCATTTTGCTGATATTTCCTGAGCTGCTCGTGTCAGTATTGCTTATGTTAAGTCAGCCTTTCGGGGCAGAAAGCCTAGTCACTCTGTACAAGTGTGTACTCTCTGGTCCAGATCATGTTTTACGATATAAATAATTAAAGTAATTTGCATCAGCTACTCCTTATTAGGGTTTAGCCCCTCCACCCCATGTGTTCTAGAAATGACAGAAGGAAGCCACCCTCTTTCTATTGTTGGACAGGCTTGTACTTTACCTGCAGTTTCTCTTTCTGTATGAAGCAGGAAGCACTGGTCCCACTGTAGAAAGGCAGGCACGAATGGGTTGCCCAAGCAGTAAAGGGCAAAAGGAGGACTTGGAGATGGTTATGTTTACAGTGTTGTTTCTGCACCACCAGCTACATGAGGCTGTGGCACTGCCTCACGGTGTGTTTGCGGGGAGGGAGGGCGTTGGGACGAGAGCACCTCACTGAAGGTTTGTAGCCACTCTTTCTTTAAGCAGCCACCTGTTTGCTCTTTTATCCTCGTTAGCTGCATAGATCCATCTTTAAAGTATGTGACAGTAGAAGGTCTTGTGAATGCCAACTTTGAATTTTTTTTTGGGGGGGGAGATTTGCTTTTTCCTTGTCAGTGACTGATTGTGTCAGATTTTAAGTATTTCCAAGGAAGAAAAATTTTTTTTTTTTTTTTGCTTTGGTTTGCCTCTGTGTGAGTGTGTGTGTGTATGTTTTTTATTCTTTTTTTGTTTGTTTGTTTATGTTTTTCGAGACTGGGTTTCTCTGTGTAGCCCTGGCTGTCCTGGAACTCACTCTGTAGACCAGGCTGGCCTTGAACTCAGAAATCCACCTGCCTCTGCCTCCCAAGTGCTGGGATTAAAGGCGTGGGCCACCACTGCCCGGTTTGTGTGTGATTCTTACTGTGTATCTCTGGTTCATCTGGAATTCAAGAGGATCCAGCTTACTCAACCTCTCAGGTGCTGGGGTTAAAGACATTCACCACCATTCCTAGGCCTGGATTGCTCTCTCTCTTTGTTTTGAGACAGGGTCTCACCACCAACTCTGGTTGGCTTGGAACTTGATATGCAGACAATGCTGGCCTGGAACTCTGAGAGGTCTGCCTGCCTCTGCATTCCAAAGTCTGGGATTAGCACTTTGCTCTTTAAAATGAGGGAAAGTGGTCCCTAAGGATCCCCTGAGGACATAGGTGGGTCTTGGGCTGTGGTTCTAACTCTGGTGTTATCTATTGCAGAAAGGCCGTTACCTTTTCATTTCTCACAATTGGGCTGAGCACACGTGAGCCATGGGGGAACACAGTCCAGACGACAATATCATCTTCTTTAAGGGAGAGGAAGATGACCTAACCCCGCATGACAAGATGCTCAGGTTTGTGGATGACAACGGACTGGTGCCTTCCTCATCTGGAACTGTTTATGATAGGACCACTGTTCTCATAGAACAGGACCCTGGCACTTTGGAGGATGATGAAGACGACGGACAGTGTGGAGAACCCTTGCCTTTTCTGGTGGAAGGTGAAGAGGGCTTCTTAATAGATCAGGAAGCAATGTCCCAGGGTTACGTACAACACATTATCTCACCAGATCAGATTCATTTGACTATAAACCCCGGTTCCACACCCATGCCAAGGAACATTGAAGGTGCGACTCTTACTCTGCAGTCGGAATGTCCAGAAACGAAACGGAAAGAAGTAAGTAAAGCCGCAGATGAGGGCCCGGTGTGGCTTTGGGGCAGCTCCTTCCACATGGCGCTGGCAGTTTTAACTGGGGGTTAAAGGAGCTCCCGGGCTTAGAGCCTTCTGTAGTCTTACCTGCCAACAACACATCTGCCTCCTGTTTTGTTGCGACTGCTTTCTAGAACTTTCGGATTGTATGGCCACATTGTAATTGAGGAGTACCACACATTGTAATATCTCAGATTTGCCTCTCCAAATCATAAATAAAATAGAAATTTCACCAAAGTGAATTCATGTTTATACTGCGAAAGTAACAGCATGGCTTCTCTGATAGCCAAGTGCCTAGATTTGTGTGTAATAACTAGAGCTGGCTGTAAGTCATTTGTTTTGGAGATGTCTGTAGGAATATGTTTGTTAATTTAGTGAGTATTTAATGGATAGTAAAAGGAACTTTGTATAATCCAGGCAAGAATCCACAAAAGAGATGAGGTAGCTAAAGGTGGTCACACTCACGTTCAGGAACTGTGCATGACGGAATGCCTTTCAGGGTAGCTTGGAAACCGGAAGGCATCTCTCTCACAGGTTGTAGTTCTGCATTTGGATGAAAGGAATGCTATGGCGTACAGGCAGGAGTGGTAAACATCACCCAGGAACTAGTGCTGCAAGTTAATGTGAAAAAACCAGGTCCCTGGCAGTTACAGTGTTGAAGACTAATGCAGGTACCGGCAAGCAGAAATAGGCTTAATTTTCTGAGGAAACAGTTTCCTTTTCTGATGCAATGAAGGTTGGAAATTATATACAGCTTGTACAAATGACTGCCTCATGACATTTGTCTTTTCCTTTTTAACCTTAGAATCTCAGCATTAAGGTTTCAGTTAAGGGTGGAATGCCTGCCTACCATTCGGGAGGGATTGAGCCGAAGGTCGCAAATCAATGAATAAGAAAATACCTCAGAGCTGTAAATACTTAGAGAGACCATCATGTCCTCCCTCCCAGTGCACAAAACAATCCCTATAGCCTTGCTGTCTCTCTTCATGGGTCTGTGCTTGAAATCTTCCAGAATGGCAAGAGCACAGGGTTTTACAGCTCAGACCAGTGCGTTTGTTGGCCTGTTCTGCTAGCTAAGGAGTGTTTGCTTGTGTAGGACTCAAGTCTGCCTTCTTGTGCTGCTCCAGCCTCCGGTTCTGTCCTGAGAACCGTTCTTCTGTGGGGCAACCTCACATACTTAAAGGTTCATCATGGTTTTTGGTACAAGCTAGCCATCTACACTCAAAATATCTTTCTGATGGCATTTCTTCCCAGCCACCCATCAGTTCGGTTGCCTTTAACTGAAGGAATTCTAGTTTTCCAAAGTCCTTTTAAAATCCAGAGTTGAGCATAATCTCCCAAGAGTGAGTCAGCCTGGCCAATCGAGTGGCTCTTATCTCTCTCTTCATCTGGACACTGAACTATAGTGACTCTGTCATCTGTGTTTTATTGTCAATATCTCACTGTTGGCTTGTGCTTGGAAACCTCTAGAAGAGTGGTTCTCGGTTGAGGGCACTTCTCCCCCCCAGGGAAGATCAACCCTTTCCTTTAACAATTTGATTGTCACAATGGGAGGTGCTAACTGGAATCCCTAGGTAGGAGCTAAAGACATTGTCTAGTACATAGGACAGCCTCTGACAAATACTTACCCCAGATGTCTGCAGAGCTTGGATAGAGAGCCCTGTTCTGCCTTATCATGGGCACAGCTGTCAAGTTATGTGCTGGTGCCGGTAGACAGGCTTATTGTAAGCCTTTGGAGTGTCTCTATACTGACCTTCTCTTGTTGGCTTCAGCCGGGTATGTAAGCTTGTAGGGGTTCATCTGCCTTCAAGTGACTGTTGTTGCTGTTCTTTTTGAGATGTCTCATGTATCCCAAGCTGGCTTCCAATTTGCTGTGTGGTTAAGGTTGACCTTGAACTCCAGATCTCCTGCCTTCCACTTTCCAGTGCCAGGATTACAGGCATGCACTGGCCTCACAAACATGCCAAGCAAGGTGCTGTAGGTGATGGCGATTTGCAGGATAAAGATAGAAGGCTGATGTTAAAGTGGTAGACACACAGGGTGCCCGCACTGTATTTGGGAGCTGTGTGGTCAGGCAAGCCTTCAAGGTGGTCATAAAGATATGTTCAGTTTGAAGAAAAGCGGGGCATGGATATTTCTCAGAGATGGAGACAACATGAGCAGAGAAAGGAAGGTAGAAAGCAGAGGTCCCCTCAGGGAGCAGCCAGCTGTCCCCCTTAAAACAGAGTTACTACATATATCTTGTCTTCTGGTTTGAAACAGTATTGCTATGCACGGCCGTTTTTTACAGTGTCTAGCCTGCTCCCCTCTTGTCCTTAAAGACTGTGGTCTCTGTTGCATCCAGTCAACTCTCCCATTATAACCCAGGATCAGTCATAGACAGAGCATAAGTGGGGTGGGGGTGGAGCTCAGTCAGGATATCACGCCATAAAGCCCTGGGTCCCATTCCTAACACCACCGTAAAACAAAAAGATAGTATGTAAATAAAGCCAGAATAGACTTTCTGGCTTTAGTTTGTCAACCCTTAGACTAGAATCCAGAGAGTAGAGGGAATACGGATGGAAAGATAGCAAAGGTTCAAATCTAGAGAGCAATGAAGGCTTGCTGAGGGTTCATGCTGTTTTAGAAGCAGTGGGAGCCTTGATGATTTAGGAGCCAGGAGTAATGTGATTAAAGAAGCAATTTAGAGCCAGGCGTAATGGTGCATGCCTTTAGTCCCAGCACTTGGGAGGCAGAGGTAGAAACAGATGCAGGAGAGTCTCTCTGAGTTCGAGGCCAGCCTGGTCTACATAGTTCCAGGACAGCCAAAACTATATAGTGAGATCCTGTTTCTAAAAAAAAAAACAAACCAGTAGCATTTTAGGAGGAGTGCCCTGGCAGCGGGCAGGGATCTGGGAGGCAAAGAAAGCCAGGACTTCATGGCCTGCTAGAAGACATGAGTTTCATTTAACTGATGAAGGGAAGAATCTAAGACTGGGGGAACTTGGGATGCTGTTGGAATTTGCATAAGGAGCCCTGAGTTGAAAGTCAGTCTTCGGTTTTTTTATCTAAATATTTCATTAAAAGATTCATCAGGGACTAACTAGGCGTGGCGGCCCATATCTTGAATCTTGGCACTCTGGAGGCAGAGGCAAGTTGATCTGTGAGTTCAAGGCCACGCAGGGCAACACAGTGAAATCCTTTCTGAGTTGCTGTTGGTTGATGAGTGGGTGAAGAACCTACCTTGGTGGATAACTTCAGATATGCTCAGGCTGCATGCTGAAGACAGTGGCTCCTCCACCCCCTACCTCCCCACCCCCTGCTTAACGGTGAGTGAGTCTGGTAACCAGAATTGGGTCAAGAAGAGGGAAGTTCGGTGGGGAAATGAGTAAGTTTGTTTGGCGCGTATTGAATGTGTAGCCCTTGGGAATAAGGAGCAGAGGTGAGACTTACTGGAACTGTAGGTCTGAAGTTAAGGAAATGACGGATCCTTAATCCCTGTGGGGCAGCAGTGCGAACAAGGGAAATGGCTAGGGAGAGAGAGAGAGAGAGAGATAACAGTAGTCAAGGGGGTGGGTGGAATGTGCTGTTCTGGACTCTGGATCAGGAAGGCTGACTTCCTGTGTGACCTGAAGAGGGACTGAGTAGCCAGAGAGGATAGTTCTGTTGCTTGTTTGGCTGTCTCTCACATTTTGAAACGGCCTTTAGTTGAGCCCAGGATGCAGAGCGTTTAAATGAGGGAGAAGTGAGCTGGGATGAGAGATCAGGAAGCAGAAAGCATTTTGTTTTTAAAGTTTGTTATTCGGAAGAAGAAGAAGAAAAAAAAAAGCATTGAGACGGTAGCAGTTCACAGGCATTGGAATTTTTAAGTTTAGAAAGTTTGAGCTGGGGCCGGCCAGTGGTGGTGCACTCCTTTAATCCCAGCACTTGGAAGGCAGAGGCAGGCAGATTTCTGAGTTCAAGGCCAGCCTGGCCTACAGAGTGAGTTCCAGGACAGCCAGGGCTACACAGAGAAACCCTGTCTTAGAAAAAAAACAAAAAGAAAAGAGAAAGTTTGAGCTGGCTGTGGCGGCTCACGCCTTTAATCCCAGCTCTGGGGAAGCAGAGGTAAATGGAGTTCTAGGCCAGCTAGGGCCACATAGTGAGACCCTGTCTCTCAACTGATTAATAAGTTAATTAATTAAAAGTTTGGACGTAGTTAAGGACCCAGCTTTAGGCCGCCTGGTTAATGATTACTGCTGAGTGTTGGTGATAAGCACGTGTTTTGAGAAATGTTACGTAGACCCATAGCCACGCTGCTTCAGAATTTATCAGGACATTTGGTTTGGTAATAGCTAAGAAAAAAGAAAATACAGAATTTTCTAATGCTATAAGCTAATGCTATAAAACATTTTCCAGGGCAATAGTAGAACACATTTGGGGGGTGGGGGGGAATGCTGACCTAGGCAGAAGAGAAGCTTGGCGGGAGGGAGAGATTATGCAATCTGATACTAGCTGTCCCCTTCCTGTTTGGTGCTCCTTACCAATTAGTAAACTTCTGTTTGCAAGCCTGACTTGCCCCAGTGGTTTCCTCAGGCCATTTAATCAGGACCAGGGCAGGATCAAGGATGCTATGAACTTTTTGCCAGTGACTGTGGGTGTATGTGCCATCCACCGTAGAGGTTCTTCCGTCAGTTTTAACATCTTCTACGTGAGTCCTAGGTAGAAGAGTCTATAAGCTAGACTTTCTTGAGTTGGGTCATTTCCCTGCAGCTTGGTAGGTTGGGGGCTGCCGTGGGGATCAGGAAGGAGCAGCGGCCGTGGCCCTAGTCTCTGGGAGCCAAACATCCAGGCTTGCCTTCCAGAAGCACACTCTCACCTCAGTCACTGATTGACATGGCTTTTATTTTGGCTTCCAAATCCACTTAGTCAGCTGGAGGAGGCTAGTGTTTACCGATGATAACAGCTGCGTGATCGTTAACCACTCTTGTCCCTGGGACCTGATTTAAGCCTGGCCTTTTTTTTTTTTTTTTTTCTGCATGGCATTCCCAGGTACTGCTCTTGAGAAATGGAAGCCTGTGATAACTACTCAGTCTTCTTGGCTTCCTAAGCCGCTTAGCTTCTGAGTCAGATGTTAGCCTGACTTTCCTGTTTATTCCCCATCGTTCCTTTGTCTTCTTTAGTGTGCCATTGACTTTATTGATTGCTTTATTATTATTGTTTTTCATCATGCTTGTCTTGCGCAAAGACCAAGCCAACCAGAACCTTGCCACATATACCGTCTCTTCCTACCACAGGCCCTCTGGGCACCCTGACTCTTCCTTCACAAAATACGTTCTCAACCTTACCGCTTTCTCCCTGCTGGTTGGTAGCTTTTGAGAGGTTCCGTCAAAACATTATCTTTCCGCTCAGACACCACCCATCTGACTGGAGGGCTTCCTGTCCAGGTTGCTAAGCAGCTGTTCCTCCTGGTGGGTTTGAGTGGTCCCTGGTTCCCCAAACTTTCTTGCATCTCTGTTCTTCCAGAGAACTTGCCAGGGGCCATTCGGTTGCCTGCTTGCCTCCTCTGTCAGCACCAGAGTGGGGAGCACAACGCATCCTCCACCGTTACCAACCTTCCCTCTTTGCTGCTGACCAGTTGGGAGGGCTCGTAGGTCAGACATTTCCATGATGCCCTGAATCTTCCAAGCATAATGAACAAAATATAATAAAGCAATAAGGAAGCCAGCTGCACACTAAAGGAGGCAAAGCACTGACTGGGAAAGAAGGGTCTTTCTTGCAAGAACGCAGTTCAGTGGTCTCGGATATTTTGCTCCCAGGTATTCTAGAGATTGGATTGCCTTCGGAAGCATTCTGAAAGGAGGGAAGAGATCTTTCTCTTGCCTGGTCTTCCTCCTCCTCCTTTTCTTCTTCTTTTTTTTTTTTTTTTTAAAGATTTATTTATCATATCTAAGTACACAATGTAGCTGTTTTTAGACACACCGGAAGAGGGCATCAGATCCCGTTACAGATGGTTGTGAGCCACCATGTGGTTGCTGGGATTTGAACTCAGGGCCTTCGGAAGAGCAGTCAGTTCTCTTAATTGCTGAACCATCTCTCCAGCCCCCTTCTTCTTTTACTTATTTATTTTTTAATTTTAGATTAAAATTTTTTGTTTGGTTGGTTTGGTAGGTTTTTTGTTTGTTTGTTTGTTTGTTTGTTTTCTTGCTTTTTGAGGCAGGATCTCTATGTAATTCTGGCTGTCCTGGTAATTTTGGCTGTCCTGGAGCTTGCTATGTAGACCAGGTTGGCCTCAAACTCATAGATTCTCCTTGTCTCAGCCTCCTAAGTACTCGGATGAAAGGTGTGAGCCACCACACCTAGCTGAATTTCCTTAGCCTGACAGATCTTAAGTAAAAATAAATGGGTCAGAAGTGGCATGCCCTGGACCCACAGTGCCAGCCCCTGGCAGCTAAAGCAGAAATGGGTTTGAGACTGGGCTGGACTACATGGTACTTTCCAGGCCTGCCGGGTTACAAGGAGAAAGCCTGTCCCAAGAAAACAAAAGGGAGCAAAACAAAAGGAAGGGGGTTTGACCCTAGTGGCCAGAGCCTTTTGACAGTTTGTCCTTTGTTTTAGGACTGATTCCAGTCTTGTTTCTCAGTGGTATCCTCCGGGAGTGGAGCCATGCACTCAGATGCTTGCCTGTGCTGGAGGGGAGCCACCCGCCTTCCACTGCACACCACGATTACATTTCTTCACAGCTCGCTGTTCAACTCCCACAGGATTGCCATTCAGACGTAGGGCGGAAGAGCCTGTCACTGACTGGAAGGGTAGTGCTAAGGATCCATTCATTTCCCTCCAAGGTTCGACTTAACCGACGTCAGACGTCAGGACTGATAACCGTCCAGCGCTCAGAGAACAGCAGGGAAGGCTGGTGGGCTCCCTGTGGCTCTGTTAGAGTCCAGAGCAGAATGTCAGTTCCCTGTGCCACCAGGTGAAGCCAGTTTGTTAGCCAGCATGTCTCCTCGGTGTTAGCATGTGTGGTGTTTGTCTCTCTGTCCCATCACAGAGGCCCTCTGGCCAGGCAGAGGGACATGTTGGTTTTACATCACACGGGTTTTTTAAGTTGGTACCTACTGTAGGTGTTCCGGGTCTTAAGCTGATCTTTGACATGGACTGTGTCAGGTACTGCTCACATCTTGTTCATGTGAGAATGGGAGAAAGTGCTTGAGTTTTAGAGCTCGCCCCTTATTTAAGTGGAGCTTTTTCCAAAAGTGGATTCTTTGAAAGATGATTTCTACTTCGGTATCTATCGTCTTTGTGTTGTGGTGTGTTTTAGCTGTGCAGCCTCAGACAGGCTGCTCTCCTTCCTCATTTGTAAAATGGAGATAAAAATAGCCCACTGCGTCCTTCTGTGAAGACTCAGTGAGATGTGTATATATGAAGTGTAGATCAGTATATGCCTCAGATGTCAGGCCCCACGTCTGGTGCATCAGTTGTTCAGTTGTATGTCCTCTTGCTTTTTCTTGCTCACCTGTGCCCAATGGATCAGAGGTCATCTCCAGTTTCAGAAAGGTTAGACATGTTGAGGCTTCTTTGCTAGAAACAGTTTTGGGAAGCCTGCTCTTCTTGAGACAGCTGTAAATGATGTTAGGAGGCAGAGACAGACAAATCTATCAAAGTCAGTCTGGGCTACATAGTTCAAAGCAAGTTTGCAACTCTGTCTTGAAAGGGGGCGGTACAGGTTGGGGATGCGATTGGGTCCTGGGGAGCTCACAGATCTAATAAGCTGAACTTTCGTATTAACACCACTGTCACTGACGGGCTATTTGTTTAGGAGAAGCTGGGAACTGAGCCTAGGGTCGGATGATGCCAGGCCAGGGCTCAACCACTGAGCATACCAGCTCTCTTTTCTGTTTTTTTAAATTTAAGTTTATTTATATGTATGAGTATTTTGCCAGCAGGTATGTCTATGCCTGGAACATGTGGAGGCAGAAGACACCTGGTCTCCTGTAACTAGAGTTGCAGCCTCTTGAAAGCCACTTGTGGGTGCGAGGAATCGATCCTGGTTCCTCTGGAAGAGCAGTCAGGCCTCCTAACTGCTTAGCCATCGCTCTAGTTCCTCTCTGAGACAGTTCTTAGACAGATGTGTGCATGTTCTCCTAAGTTGTTCCGACCGGCTTGGAACTCACGCTGTAGTATAGGGAGCGTCGCGCTGGAACTTCCTTTCTGTATCTTCAGATGAGCCCTCAGACCAAGCTTTTAACAGGGTTAGTGAATGGGGCTGTTTTGCCACGAGGAATCTTTTGTCCTCATTCTTGGCTTTTTTAGTCTCCTTGGTACCAGGCCACCAAAAGTTACTCCCATGGTGGACATTTGGGGCACCAATATCCTATGGCTAAAAGTGAAGGCTTAAGTATAATTCTATATTTCACCCTTTAAACAGCCATAAAATAGACACTTTTAGATGTTACATTTTTAAAGAGGAAAAAAAATTGAAGCCTAGAAACAACAATTCCCAGTACTGAGAGGCAGAGATGGGGGAGGATCCCTAAGTGCTCTCTGGCTGTAGAGTCTGAGAACTCCATAATAACGTGGAGGCCGGGTGTGGTGGCTCACACCTTTAATCCCAGGGCTTAGAGGCAGAAGCAGGAAAATCTCTGTGAGTTTGAGGCCAGCCTGGGACACTTAGTAAGACTCTGTAAATAAATAAGGTAGAAGACAAACAATACCTGATGTCAGCTTCTGTCTTGTGCTCGCTCACACACAAGTGCACACACCCTCATACACACATGCCCCGTGAGCACACACTTGCAAATAGAAGTATCCACTTCAAGTGGTGAAGCTGAGACTTGAACTGAGCACTGTCTGATGCTGAAGTCATTGCTTCTTATGATAACACAGAAGTCTACAAAGGTGGTACTCAAGATGTAGCCTTGTCTGCTGATACCAGGGCTGAAAAAGTGGGCGTCCTTCGTTCTGCACGGGTGGAGGTGTCAACACAGCTCTGGAGAGTGAGGGACGGATGAATTCAGCTCTAGTGGGCATTGAAGAAAGGGAGTTGTTCAGAGCTCTTAGAGTGGTGATTTGGAATAGAAGAAATCACTGGTATTATGGAGAGCAGGTTTGCTGTGGGGAGAAGGGACAGGACGTCACTAGTGATGGAGAAGAAAGGGCAGAGGTTGATGTTTTCCCCGTTTTTTTTTTTTAAGATTTATTTATTTTATGTTTATGAATGAGTACATTGTCATAGTCTTCAGACACACCAGAAGAGGGCATCGGATCCCATTACGGATGGTTGTGAGCCACCATGTGGTTGCTAGGAATTGAACTCAGGATCTCTGAAAGAGCAGTCAGTGCTCTTAACCTCTGAGCCATCTCTCCAGCCCCTCCCCCTGGGGGTTTTTGTTGGCCTGTTTGTTTCTCCTTTTTGGAGACTGGATCTGGCTAGTCTGAAACTTGCTGTTGAGATCAGCCTAGCTTCAAAGTTAGGGCAATCCTCCTGCTTCTGCTTCTGCTTTCTGAGTGCTGGGATCAAAGGCTTACACCAGCAGCCTCAGTCAGGAAAGCGGGTTCTGTAGCTGTAGCCACCATCCAATCGTTAATTTATGAGTGTTCGCCTGCTCTGGGCGCACAACTCCTCTCTTTATTGTCCCGTGTACAGTTGAGTTCTTTCTTCCTGACTCCCTCTTTCTTCCAGCAGAAGTCTAAGCTTTTTTCCACTCTGACTTTGAGAAGTTTTGTCATCTGAAGTTCTTTTCTGCTTGAGCTCATCTGCACCTGTCCTCCTTTGCCCCTGTCTGTCGCCTGAGCTCTGTGATCATCTTCAATAAATGTTTCTGTTTCAGAACTGTTCAGAACACTCTGCAAATCTTAGCCCTCTTGCCTCCTGGACATGCGCAGTGTTACACTCCATGCTTAGCGAACTCACTCCGGCCTCTTAGTGCTCTTTGGCAGAGTCCCCCGCAGCTGTCTGAAGCCACACGGGAAAATTAAAGTCAGAGTTAGAATTTTAACATTCTTTGAAAAGCAAGTTTTCTTCATCTCCAGTGGAGTCTCCAATGAATTATGTCTCCCCATGACAGGTAGTGTCATTCATTTTGACAAGCAGACTACTTGTATGTGACCCTTCCCCGAAGTCTTTGGAATCAGCTGGGCATCTCCTCCATAGATAAGTTTGCTGTGGCCCAAGCCTCAAGTCCTGTGTTTGCATACTGCCCCATGTGCTCATAGCCATATGAGTGCAGCTCAGCTCCTTAGACTGTGTTCTTGCCTGTCCTAATTCTCCTCCTTGACAGCATGGTCCTCTGCTGCTGCTGCTGCTGCTGCTGCTGCTGTTGGCACCAAACCTCGTATAATTCTGGAATACAGTTCCTCAAACCCATAAATGCTGACTTTTAGTCTTATTAAAGGTACTTGATATATGTTGAAGCCATGACGACATGGCAATTTTTTCCCCTGCTCTGATCCCATTTGAGGAGGTTTAGCTTTCCCTTTGTGTGAAAATTGTAGCTGCTTTAAAATAATTCTGAGGTCGCCGGGCGTGGTGGCGCATGCCTTTAATCCCAGCACTCGGGAGGCAGAGGCAGGCGGATTTCTGAGTTCGAGGCCAGCCTAGTCTACAAAGTGAGTTCCAGGACAGCCAGGGCTACACAGAGAAACCCTGTCTCAAAAAACCAAAAAAAAAAAAAAAATAATAATAATAATAATTCTGAAAGATACCCAGTGGTGTTGCCATTTATTCCAGATGAAGTGAAAAGCTGATCATTTATTCAGTTTATTATTGAGAGAAAAGGCATCTAGTACCCAACACCACTCTTTTAACAGTTTTTTTCCTTTTTTTGATATGCTGGCCTTGAACTTGAACTCGTATCCGTTCTCCTGCCTCAGTCATCTTCTGAGTGCCGCCTGCCCGCCCGCCCGCCATCACTGACTTCCACTTTGCCTACCTTTCAGTGCCTTTCCAGTCTGGGTGCCTTCCTCACTTTCTGTCCTTGGCCTCTCTCCCTCTCTAATCTGCCAAGTGTTCCTGAAAGCATAGTTGGCTGACTGCTTACATTCTGGCCACGGCCCTGCCGTTCCCACGCTGGTGCTGTGGCGGGGAGACCGAGGGCTTAGCCATTGGTGGCCTTTGCTACATTTGACCAGGCTGACATCCTACTCAGAACTTCCTTTCCTGCTCGATAGATAGTCTTGGGGTTTGTTTGCATGTGTATGTGTATGGCGTACATGTTTAGTCACACATGTGCAAGTGCACGTTGATGTCCAGTGTCCTCCTTCATCACTCTGAGACAGCGCCTCTCACTGAAGCCGGAGCGCACCAAGTCCAGTTGACCAGCCAGCTGTCTGCCCCTGGCGATCCTGTGTCTGCCTCCAGAGTCCTGAGATTATGGTGCCCGGCCCCCTCCAGTGGCCATGAGGTTTTATGTGGTGCCAGAATCTGAATTCAGGTCTTCTCAATTGCACAGCAAAGCAAGCACCTCACCCACTGAAACGTCTCCCGGGCCCACCACTTATGAGTCTGCCACTACTTTGCTAGCAGTAAGACTTGCTGGGTTTGTTTCATTCATTCATTCAAAACATAAATGGAGTGAGTGCCACTTCTTTGCAAGGCTAATCTCTGAGGTTATGGTCCCTGCTGTCATGCAGTTTAAGTTTAGATGAAAAGCAGTCATTCATTCAATTCAGTAAGAATAATGGAAATTATCTCATCTTAATTGTATCTTCTATTTTAAAGAAAAGCTGGTGTCTCTTGGCTGGGGATTATTTCTGGAAACACTACTTCTTCTCAAGCATACGTGGATACTCTGTCTTCTTATGTAAAGGGATTGCAGTGTTTGCATGCAGCCTGTGTACATTCTCTTATACACTTTAAATATTTACAACATTTATTTGTCTGGAGGCACATGTGGAGGCCAGAGGTCAATTTCATGGGTTTGTTTTCTTCCACTTTTACATGGTATCCCAAGGATTGAGCTTGACAGCGTCTGTCGCTGAGCCATCTAGCTGCTGGCCTCCTTCTGTTTACGTACGTTAGCTTAGTCTACTCATGATGTGTTCAATACAGTATAGACGCGTTAGACGTTGCTGGGGGAATAATAGGTGGTTCTGTACATACTCTGCACAGGTACTTCTTTGTAACTGTAACTATTTTCAGTCCCTAATTGGCTAAGTCCATGAATGCAAATTTGGAGGGCTGGTGGCCCAGGGAGCTGTGAGGGCCTGTCACACTGGGACCTGGGGCTAAGGACCAGTCTCTTAGAACCATGTCAGCTGCTGTGGCAGCTGAAGAGTGAGGCTCTGCTCTTCTCTCAGCACGGTGATGAACTTTATGATGGAGATAGTCCCTGCTCTTATCCTTCAGTGATGGTTGAAGTTTCCGTTGGTAAAGTTAGTACACAGTCATGAGAGGGAGATTCCCGATGTAAGTGAAGTGTCGGGTGTGCAGGAAAGGGACACGGTACTGGCTTTTAGAGGAGGGCGCTGTTGTGTGGACATGGAGAGGTTGTGGAGGACCTGGGAGGCAGTGAGACTTGAATTAAAGCAAGAGTCTCGGAAGCCAGAGAAGGGACTAGACCTTTCCAGGGATAGAGCACAGGCAAAGAGGTGGGAACTGAGACTCCCTGGGGACCAGTGTGCTGGGGTGAGTAGCTCTAGGCCTGCCGTTCTGCTCTCCTGGATCCTGGGTCACGGAACAAACAGAGCGTCGGAAGGCCTGGGAATACCCTGACTATCCTGCCTAGACACTGGGACTCTCTCCGGGAGAGGCCATGTGGGGCATTGTTTTAGAGTTGCTCTGGCAATGACTTCAAAACTAGGCACCAAGACTCACGCCTGAGTGATTGACTTCAGGGAACACAGAGCATGACCTGTGTGGCAGTGAGAGGCTCCCGGTGACTCTGTGAGCAAGCACTTGTGTAAGGTCCTGTCAGTGGTTGGAGGGAGGAGAGGAGGAGAAGGGGCGGGGTAGGAGGAGGAGACAAGGCCCCTCCCATCCCTATCTAGCCAGCTAGCTGACAGGCTCAATCCTGTTTAAACCCAGTTTGTTTTCATGTAGCACTGGAACAGTGAGTGGTTCTCAGCCTGTGGATCTCGGCCTCTTTGGGGGTCAACCAGCTCTTTCACAGGGGTCGCCTAACGCCATCAGAGACCACAGATACTTACATTATGATTCATAAAGAAGTAAAATCCGTTAGGAAGTAGCAATGAAAATTACGTTGGGGGCTGGTCACCACAGCGTGAGCAATCATATTACAGGGTCTTGGTGTTGGGAAGGTTGCCCTAGAGTGAAGTAAGAGAGCTGTTTGAGGGGAGGGGTTGTTGAGATTTCTGTTTGTTTGGTTCATGGTGAGGGAGTGATTCAAGACAGGGTTTCTCTGTGTAGCCCTGGCTGTCCTAGAACTCGCTCTGTAGACCAGGTTGGCCTCTAACTCAGAGGTTCACCTGCCTCTTCCTCCCAAATGCTAGGATCAAGTGTGTGTACCACTACACATGACTAACTTTTGATTTCGTATGTGTATGTGTGTGAGCATCTGCTGAGGGCAGAGGCTTCAGAGTCCAGGAGTGCCAGGGCCTGACCACAGCTCCTCTGCAAGAGTAGTGTGCGCTCTTACCATGGAGATCTGTTCAATTCCCGAGAGTGGTTTTTATTTGTTGTTTTCTGTAAGGATTGAACCCGAGACCCCAAGCATGCTAAACAAACACTGAGCCACAACTCTGGCCTCAGAGTGTTCATTTTTAAAGAAAATCTCTCAGGCAACCCAGACTGGTTTCAAGTTTTCCGTATAGTTATGATGGTGGCATGACCTTGGTTTATTATTTTATTTTTGAGGCAGGATCTCACTGACTGACCTGGAACTCTTCCTAGTAACCAGAGTGACACCAAACTAAGAGAAACTCCTCTGCCTCTGCCTCCGCCTCCGCCTCTGCCTCCCAAACGCTGGGTTTAGGGTGTGTGTAACCACACGTGGCTAGCCTTGAACTTTTGATCTGACTGCCAGGATTGCTGACACACCCAGTTTGTGTATGTCTTCTTGGGGATGAACCCAGGGCTTCCTGCAGGCCGGGAAAGCACTCTACCCACTGAGCTCCACCTCGGCCCAGCTCTTACATTTTTATTGCTTTTTGAAAAATCAAAATAATATTTTATAACATAAAATTATATGAAATTCAAACTTGTGTCCATGTATGGACATTTATGTTTTGGGGACATGGCAGTGTTTGGTAATTTGCTTGTGACTGCCTTAACATGGAGGGCAAGTCTTGCATAGTGACAGAAACCATAAAAAACAAAATATGCTCTCTTTAACACTTGAAAGGAAACTGTTCACCCTTGCCATCAACCATTCTTTGATCAAGCACCCTTTCTGAGACAGTGGCCATCTCCTCCCTGAGGCTTTGTCCCTCCAGCCAGACTATTTTGTCATTTCTGTTCCAAGAGCAAACGCAGGGTTCCCATCATGTCTGTCTGTCTGTCTTATTTTGTGTGTGTGTGTATGATGGTGGCAGTGGTGGTGGTGGTGGGTCAAGACAGATTCCTTTTGTATCGCCCTGGCTGTCTTAGAACTCCCTTTGTAGACCAGGCTGGCCTCGAATTCACAGATATTCACCTGCCTCTGCCTTCTGAGCACTGGGATTAAAGGTGTGCACTACCACGATCTGGAAAATTATTCCTAATTTTTACAGTAACTTTTATTTTTTTTTAAATTCATTTTTATCATTTTTAGTTACGTATTTGTTTATGACTGTGTGTGAATATATGCAGGCAGGTGCAGGTGCCTGCGGAGTCCGTAGATGACAGATTGCCCTGGAGCTGGAGTTATGGGCAGTTGTGAGCTGCCTGATGTGGATTCAGAGAATGGAACTCGGTCCTCGGCAAAGCGTGCTCTTAACTGTGGTGCCATCCCTCCAGCTTTAATACAGACAGATTTAGGGCTTGGGTTGTAGCTCAGTTAACCAAGTGCTTGCCAGAGTTCACTCCTCAGCACGGCATAAGAACCTAGGTGGGTGATACATGCCCATAAGTAAGCACTCGGAAGGTGAAGACGGGAGGATCAGGAGGTCATGGTGGAGATGGGAGGATAAGGAGGTCGTGGGCTCCAAGTTTGCTGTCAGCTTGTGCTTTATGAGACCCTGTCCCAGGGTGGAGAGGTGAGACCTGGGCAGTTGTTTTGTCTCACTGATGAGGTGTCCCCTGTCCTCCGTCAGGTAAAGCGGTACCAGTGCACCTTTGAGGGATGCCCTCGCACCTACAGCACAGCAGGCAATCTGCGCACCCACCAGAAGACTCACCGAGGAGAGTACACCTTCGTCTGTAACCAGGAGGGCTGTGGCAAGGCCTTCCTCACCTCCTACAGCCTCAGGATCCACGTGCGAGTGCACACAAAGGAGAAGCCATTTGAGTGTGACGTGCAGGGGTGTGAGAAGGCGTTCAACACACTGTACAGGTCAGCCTCCCCGTACACACCGCACAGGTCAGGGGCCGCAGAACGCCCTCCTTGCGTATGACAGCTTTTGGGACTTTGAAGAGCACCGCTGTGCTCGCCTGCTTAAAATGCAGTCAGAACTTACTACTTAAAGATAGATGTACCGTGGGTTGGGTGGAAATGTCGGCACATCTGTATGTGGATTTGCATCTCAAGGAGGGACTTTGTGCCCTTGGGATGTTCGTAGTTGATATAGAGTAGTCTTCACATCGGCACTAGCTCAGGCTGGCACAAACCTCTGCCATAGCCTTCTATCCTGAGAGGTGGGAAGGTGCCCCCTTGATGTCTGTGTCTTTCTCCATGTTTGTGTCAGGAGACTACACAGATCTTTAATATTAGGCACAAAATAGCAAAATAACAGTAGCTAAGACCATCATTCTGAAAGTGCTTGCTCCTGTTTGATGCTAGAAGCCAAGCAGGGTTGGGCTTGGTTAATACTTGGCGTGACAGATAATAATGGAAAACATGTATGTGTGCACTGTGCAAAGGCATAATTCTAAGTGTTGGTCCCCAGAATAGCTGCTAAGGAACAGAAGTAGATACGTTCTGTACGGTCCTGGCTTGTAGTTCAGGGCCAGGACTTGAACCCAGAGGAGTCAGTCTCTGGTTACTGCTTGTTTTCATTTCTCTCTGTGTGAGTTTCGGATGCTAATGTGCTCTGGTACAGCATTCTGGTGCGCTCGATCCTATGGTGTGATAGGCTGACACTTGGACGCTCCATGGTGCATTCTGTAAGGAACATTTATTTCTCTGGGACATTTTGCAGGTTGAAAGCACATCAGAGGCTTCACACAGGGAAAACGTTTAACTGTGAATCTCAAGGCTGCAGCAAATACTTCACCACACTCAGTGACCTGCGGAAGCACATTCGGACCCATACAGGAGAAAAGCCATTTCGGTAGGTCTCGCTGCCTTCTGCCTGTCACTGGGCAGTCTCGGCTGCGGTCCTGTTAGGCTCTAGGGAGTTTTCACTGTAGGGAGAAAACTCCCTTGCCTGTTTCCTTCTCTGGTGGTGTCAGCTTGCCACAGGGGAGCTCTGACCAACTGCTGCGGGTCAGAGGAGTGCAGGCAGACTTGGTGGTGGCCATTCTGCCTCGTTTTGTTCTGTATTCTTAGAAAGGTGTTTGTTGAAGCTGACTCATATGGAGGATACTTTTCTTTGTAGTAGGGAAGTACTGAGAGCCTGAGTCAAGGGCTGGGGATGTAGCCCGGGCTACAGAGACAGATCTATGTCCACATCCCTTCCTCCTAAACAAAACAAAATATCATATCCTTAGTTAAATGGGGAAGAGCCACAAAGTTATAGACAGTGTCTGATGCTGTCAGCCAGAGAGCCTCGAGCATGGAGAAGGGGAGACCTACTAAAGACAGGATTCAGTTGTTTCTGAGGGTGCTCCTGAGGGAAGGTGAGGGTGGGAGGCTTGGCTCAGGGTCTGTGCACTCCACTCTTACTTATTGCTGCTGCTGTTAATAGCTCACGTCTGTGCACATACATGACCACATGGTTTTTGTATAGCTATGTCAAAATCCATATTTTTTATATTTTATTTTTATAAGTATATATCTGTGAGTACATGTTGTCTGGGTACTGATACTCTCTCCCAAGGCCAGAAGAGAGCATGAGATGTTCTGGAGCTGAACTAAACTCCGGTAGTAAATGTTCATGTCCCCAGCCCCAAGCTCCTCGGAGACAAACGTAGATCTGTAAGTCTGCTCTCTGTACAGCTACGCACCGAGGAGGATTATGGCTAGTTCTTGACAACAGGAAGCACGAGGTGGCTGGCTACAGGCACCCAGTAAGTCTTCAGAAGCAGCCTGGATGGTTATATGACATTTTTATGAGTTAATCAGTCTGTAAGGCTTCCCATAACTGGGTTGTAAGTATTGCTGAAGATAGCCCATAAGGAATGTCCCTGCTGGGCGTGGTGGCGCACACCTTTAATCCCAGCACTTGGGAGGCAGAGGCAGGCAGATTTCTGAGTTCAAGGCCAGCCTGGTCTACAGAGTAAGTTTCAGGACAGCCAGGGCTAGACAGAGAAACCCTGTCTCAAAAAAAAAAAAAAAAAAAAAGTCCCTGAATTCTCATGGGGTACTGTTTAAAGTTAGGGCAGCAAGCATGCCACCCATTCATTTTGAAGCCATTCACCCTCCTTCGCACACTTAGAGGAGCTGAAAATTCTTCCAGAGCAGCCAGCTCTAAGACACCAATTAAATGAAACTGGGGTTTTAAATTACAGGTAGGTTCCTGAGTCTCGGCCCCTTTAAGAACAAGAGGTTAGAGACCAGTTAGTTACAGATGCTTAACCCTCCCCTTGCCCCCACCCATCAGGTTGCTAGGGGACTCATTTCTATATACACATGCATTTAATTTTGTGATGATTAAAATAGTTTTCTCTTGAATATTAGAGGGGACCTAGATAGATACAGTGATGCATATATGTGATTAACATCGAAGGGCTTTAAAGAAACTTTCCCTTTAAAGAAATAAGGTAATAAGATATATAAGAAAATCTATTGGTCACATATTTACATTCTTGCTGTGTAAGAACTAAAGCAATGTTAAGAACTACACAAACCCTGCCCTTGAGAAAAGCAGATTAAGAAAAACCATCACACATCTGGCCTGGTTGTACAACACCTTTAATCTCAGCACTGAGAACACAGAAGGAGGCAGATCTGTGAGTCCCAGACCAGCCAGGGCTACATAGTGAGACCCGGTCTCAAGCAAACAAGTAAACACACGCACACATGTGTGCACACACACAGCCTCTCCTGTAATGTACACAGAGAAGAAATAAAACTGGACATGAGAGATGCTCGAAGGAAGCAGGTGGTGACTGCATCCCATCAGTCCTGAGGAGGTGGGGATTGTCTCTGGCTTTGATTATTGAGAAAGTATTCAGGGGCTAGGAATGTAGCGCACCAAGCATTCACAATGCCCTGATCTTAAGCTTTAGCACTGTGTAACCCAGGCATAGTGGTGCGTGCCTGTAATCCTAGCTACAGAGCCAGTTGAAAGGCAGCCTGAGATGTGAGTCCTTTCCTGATATGGGGAGGGAGCTACTGCATGCTGTGGATTATGGCTGATTCTGGACCACAGCCGCACCCACGCTCTCACTGAGTTTATGTCCTTCTGCCGTCTTCCCAGCTCACTTTCATTTTCTCTACTTTGAGGCAAGGTTCATTTTTTATCCCAGGCCGGACTATTTGTGAAGTTGTGAGCCTCCTCCTGGCTCAGCCCCCTCTTGAGTGCTAGGACTATTGACACGGGTCTACAAGTCCAGCTCTCTTTACCCAGCCTTGATGGACATTGTAATTCAGTCCTTCGTGTAGGTTTTCCACGAAGGCTGTCACTGCCAGCACAGTTGTGCTCAGTGATTGGTCAGATCTTTATCCCTGGGATGCTCTCAACACTTGCCTTACCTACAGACCTGTCCTGGACTCTGAGTCACATACGCCATCTTTCCTGTCCTTGTTTGTTACATTTATTTATGTAGTGTGTGAATTGTGTCCCAGTACACATGTAGCAGTCAGATGACAACTTGCTAGAGCTGCTTCTCTCCAAGCCTAGGACATCAGTCTTGATGGCAAGCACCCGGCCTAGCCGTCTTGCCACCTCCCGTGTTTTGTTTTTTGTTTTGTTTTGTTTTTTGTTTTGTTTTGTTTTATTGTTTTTTTTTTTGGTTTTTCGAGACAGGGTTTCAATGTATAGCCCTGGCTGTCCTGGAACTCACTCTGTAGACCAGGCTGGCCTCTAACTCAGAAATCCGCCTGCCTCTGCCTCCCAAGTGCTGGGATTAAAGGCGTGCGCCACCACGCCCGGCTTTTTTTTTTTTTTTTTTTTTTTTTAAGATTTATTTATTACATGTAAGTACACTGTAGCTGTCTTCAGACTCTCCGGAAGGGGGCGCCAGATCTCGTTACGGATGGTTGTGAGCCACCATGTGGTTGCTGGGATTTGAACTCTGGACCTTCGGAAGAGCAGTCGGGTGCTCTTACCCACTGAGACATCTCACCAGCCCCCGTGTTTTGTTTTTTGGGTTTTTTTGTTTTTATTTTTATTTTTCTAAGTCTTCTCATTCCCATCTCTAAAACCACTATGACTAATCTGATCTTAGTGTTCCAAAACTTTGCTCCAGCTTGCATGCACGAGATGTTTAGGATGACTTCTCTTAGCTACTGACTCTTGTTTGTCTTTGCTTAAACAACTCACTTAGATGTGATCACGACGGCTGTGGGAAAGCGTTTGCAGCGAGCCACCACCTTAAAACTCACGTCCGGACGCACACTGGTAAGTTTAGTCTGATTTCCGTGTTTCATTTCACCCACCCACCCACCCACCTACCTACCTACTTACTTAGTTACTTTCTTTCTCTCTTTCTCTCTCTCTCTCTTTATTTCCTTTGTATTTTTTGTTTCTTTGATTTTTTTTTTAAAGATTTATTTATCTATTATTATACATAAGTACACTGTAGCTGACTTCAGACACTCCAGAAGAGGGAGTCAGATCTCGTTACGGATGGTTGTGAGCCACCATGTGGTTGCTGGGATTTGAACTCCGGACGGGTGCTCTTATCCACTGAGCCATCTCTCCAGCCCGTTTTTTTTTTTGTTTGTTTGTTTGTTTGTTTTTCAAGATAGGGTTTCTCTTTATAGCCCTGGCTAACCTGAAACTACTTTGGTAGACCAGGTTAGCCTAGAACTGGAGAGATCCACCTGTCTTTGCCTTCCTAATGCTAGCATTAAAGGTGTGTGTCACCTGCCCGGCCCAATTTCCATTTTCCCTTTAAACCTTTGGCCTGTTCCAGGTTCCTCTTGAGACCTGTAAAACTTAGGAGAGCAAGTGAGCACTGGTGGTGTGGCCTTCACCTACAATTCTGTTTTCCATGATTGACTGAGTCAAGAATTCATCCTTAAACCATAAAACCAGACATACCCTTTAGAAACAGCCACGAGGAAGCCAGCTGCCTTCCCTCCAGGCACAGGCACAGGCTGCTGTTGCCGCTGGCTTTCCTTGGCTCTGGGTTTGAAGTCTGAGAAAGTCAGCACCTTCCCTTGCTCAGACCCGCCCACCATTAGAAGGGGAGAGCTTTCCTGGTGATGAAACTAACACGGCTTCTTCTTCATTCCTCAGGTGAAAGACCCTTCTTCTGCCCCAGTAACGGCTGTGAGAAGACATTTAGCACTCAGTACAGTCTCAAAAGTCACATGAAAGGTCATGATAACAAAGGCACCGCGTACAGTGCACTTCCACAGCACAATGGATCAGAGGTGTGTTCTCTTCCTGTTCTCATCTGGGCGGACCCAGCGATGTGTGCTGCTGCTGTGTCCTTGCTTAACTAGGGGACAGAGAGACAGGATCAGCATCTCTGTGTCTCTGCATTGGGAGGCTGGAAGCCAACAATGTCCCCAGTCTCCCTGTTCCTCTGCTCAGCCCTGCTTATTCCCATCCAGCAGGTATGGGGGAGAACTGGCTGTTGACTGGCTTTGCAGGGCCCAGGTAGAGCCTCTTCTACGTGCGCACATGTGTGTGTGTGTGTGTGTGTGTGAGTGAGAGTAAGGGTCCATATTAGAGAGCACACTAGTGCACACCTGCTGGCAATCAGAGGATGTCCTTAAGTATTGCTCCCCAGCCGCTGTCTGTCCCTCCCTTTTATTCTTTTGCGACAGTCTCTCTTATGGGCATAGAAATCTCTAAGCAGGCTAGGCTGACTACCCAGTGAGCCTCAGGGGTCTTCATGTCTGTCTCTCCAGTGTACAGGTCACCAGTGCTCACCACACCCCAGCTTTTTCTTTTTAAATGTAGATTTGGGGCTTGAAATCGACTGACTGAGCTAACGGCCCAGCCCCAGTGATTCTGAGTTTTCTTTTGAGACAAAAACTCATCAACCGAACCACCATAGCTCTCTTGTCTTGTTGTAGTCCTTTGTGTGCTGGGGTTGTGGGCATGCCGCCGCCCCCCCCCCCCCCACCCCCGTGCCTGGCTCAGAACTCCTGGGGTTTTTGGTTTTTGTTTTGTTCTGTTGAGATGGAGTTTCTCTGTATAGCCCTGGCTGTCCTGGAACTGTCTCTGCAGAGACAAGAGATCTGTCTCTATCTACTCCTGGGTGCTGGGATTAAAGGTGCACCCCCATGTCCAGCTTTTGGAGCTCATATGTGTCTGTCATTTTCCCATCTGTGGCTGCAGTGGGTGATAAGCCTGCACTACATTTGGGATGGAAGCTAACGTTGCCTCACACATCTGTCAGCATCCGAGCGCCAGGCTTCGTCTGGAAGGTACCCTTGCCCCTTGGATTGTCTGCAGAGACACTAAGCCACACAGAAGGCCTCTGGAAGGCAGTTTGGTTTGTTCTTTTTTTTTTTTTTTTTGGTTGTTGTTTAGATATTTTTTACTTTATGTGAATGTGTATTTACTTACAGGAATGTATGTATATATACTGCTTGTGTGCCTGGTGCTCTTGAAAGCCAGAAGAGGGCATTAGATTCCCTGGAACTAGAGTTATAACTGGTTGAGAGCCGCTGTGTGGGTGCTGGCAACTGAATCTGGGTCCTCTGCAAGAGCAGCAAGTGCTCTAACCACTGAGCGGTCTCTCTCTTAAATCCTGAGCCCCTGTCAGTCCCTGTCCATCTTGCTCTCCTCCAGTTCCATTCTAAAAAGACATTGGGACATGTGCTGTTGCTTGCTCTTTCTTTTTTACATTTGTTTGTTGAGTGCACTCAAGTACATAGTCACGGATGTTGTTGGTTCTCTCCTTCCACCATGTGGGTCACAAGGATCAAGGTTAGGGTTAGAGTCGCCAGCCTTGGCAGCAGGCACTTTGACCACTGAGCCATCTTGCCAGCCCTCTTGCTGTTTATAGCTTAGTAGTATTCACTAGCCTGTGTCTGTTAATCCTGGAAAGTGAGTAATACCATTATCTTATTATTTGGGGGATAAAGAAATGGAAGCTGGTAGAGGAATCCGCCCGTTCTACCTTGAGAAAGTCTTTGGAACTGATTTGATATATTTTTGTCCTTTCCTGGTTTTTGTTTTGTTTTGTTTTGTTTGTTTTTTTGCCTGAATTTTTGCAATAAGTTGCTAAATGGTTTTTGTTTCGTTGTTGTTTTGGTTTAGTTTTGTTTTTTGAGACAAGGTGTCTCTGTGTAGCCCTCACTGTCCTGGAACTCATGTAGACCAAGCTAGCCTTGAGTAGGCCAAGTGCATGCTGGGGTTAAAGGCATACACCACAATGCCTGGCTAGGCTAAGTGGGTTTTAGCATCTTTTCTACCCCCTCCTCAGACTTCTCCTCCCTGTCCACTCTGCACCAGAGGTGCTCTGCTCTGGCCTGAGGCTGCAGGGGCCATTCACAAGGCCTTTAGGCCTCCAGCCTGAGATTCTCCCAGCACCAGGTTAACTTACTCAGTGAGTCCCTTCGGAAGAGTGGAGTTCACAAAGTATAAAATAAGGTTTATATTTTTGGAGAGACAGCCTGCTCAGAAGTCTGTGGTTTCTAAGTTTTTAACAGTGAAGGACCCTTTTAAAACGACTCTCAGTGCTGGTTAGAAGGCTCAGTGCTTGCCCCAAGCCTGGTGGCCTGAGTTTGATTCCCTGACCATGGTGAGTGGAGAGAGCCCACTCCTGTAAGGTGCTCTCTGACCTCCAGGTGTGAGCTGTGGTGCCCCCTTCACACACCAAAAATAAATAGAAGGCTCCGAGTTGTTAATGGTAATTAATATTTGTTGGGTTTAAGGACGTGCCCCAGGCTGAGCTAGGTGCTGCCTCTCCCACAGCTCCGTGAGGTCACTTTTGTCACCATTCCCATGCCACTTATTGAGAACCGTGGTGCTCCTTGCTATTGAGGACTCAGCTTTCTTCTTTTCTTTCTTGTTTCTAATTTTAATTTTTATTTTTCTACTTACTCACTTTATATCCCCCACACTGCCCCCCTCCCAGTCAGCCCCTCCCACAGTCCTTTCCCCCTCTCCTTCCCCTTCTTTTCTGAGCTGGTGGGGGCTCCTCTGAGAATCCCCTCAACCCTGGCACTTCAAGTCTCTGTGAGGCTAGGCGCTTCCTCTCCCACTGAGGCCAGACAATATTTTAAAAATCTGATATTTAAGCCGGGCAGTCGTGGCGCATGCCTTTAATTCTAGCACTTGGGAGGCAAAGGCAGGCAGATTTCTGAGTTCGAGGCCAGCCTGATCTACAGAGTGAGTTCCAGGACAGCCAGGGCTATACAGAAAAACCCTGTCTCGAAAAAGCAAAAAAAAAAAAAAAAAAAAAAACCCACACCTGATATTTACTCCAGACTTTTAAAAAGTATTTGATAAATAAAACTACACATAGTTTTATCATATATATTGATATATAACATATATTGATTTTTATATATGCATACATATACATGCATACATACATACGCATACATACCTTGGAACAAAGAGAAATTAAATAGCTTTCCGAGCTCTGCATAGCTTGTCACTAGTATGACTTAGGCAGTGTGACTCCAGAGCCAGCCTCCTAAGGTCTGCATTGTTAGAGACAAGGTAGTGTTAGTTGGGAAGAGGGTGACCTCTGGTGCTCAGCAGTCTCAGTTCAAACCATTCTTCTGTCACTAAACACATGTCCTTAGGCACATGACTTCCTGCCTCCTCCGTTTCTTCATCTGATAAAACCAGGCAAAACTGCTCATCAGGTCAGACTCAGTTTCTCGTTTTGTAGCAGTGCACACAGACTTGAACTACAAAGAACACTGAATGTAGTAGCCAAGAGTTCCCTAGAAAGAGTAACAGAACTTATAGAATGAGTACACACACACACACACACACACACACACACACACACACACACCTTGGAAGAAGGTCCAAGCATCCAGTACTCATTCAGTGTACGAGGCTGGATGTCTCAGCTGGTCCTCAGTAGAGACCAGAATCCTGAAGAAGTCGGCTCTAATGCCATTGATGGAATGGACTTGGTAGCAAATTTTCTCCAGGTGAGTGTTTCCACCTCAAAAGAGCCAGATTGGGAGCTGGAGAGCTGGCTCAGAGGTTGCTTTTCCAGATGTCCTGAGTTCAATTCCCAGTAACTACATGGTGGCTCACAACCATTTGTAATGGAACCCAATGCCTTCTTTTGGTATGTCTGAAGACAGCTTCAGTGTACTCATATAAATAAAATTAAAAAAAAAAAAAAAAGATCTAGATTAAAGGTGTGTCTTCCCACCTCAAAGATTCTGATTATAAATGGATCACTTCCCACTTCAAATGATCCAATTAAACAAAAAGTCCCTCCAGGGGCTGGTGAGATGGCTCAGTGGGTAAGAGCACCCGACTGCTCTTCCAAAGGTCCAGAGTTCAAATCCCAGCAACCACATGGTGGCTAACAACCATCCGTAACAAGATCTGGCGCCCTCTTCTGGAGTGTCTGAAGACAGCTACAGTGTACTTAGATATAATAAATAAATAAATCTTAAAAAAAAAAAAAAAAAAAAAAAAAAAAGTCCCTCCAGGCGTGTCCAGCTTTTTTAGGGGTTTTAGTTAATTCTAGATATAGTCAAGTTGACAACCAAGAATATCCGTCACACTGAGCCTCAAGTCCACCAGTGTTAGTCTTTGGGGTGCGGCTCTGCCTCCATTTGCTGTTCAGCCAGGAATGACTCCTGGACTGGGGCTTGAGAGGCCATCTGTAGAGCCCAGGTCCAACAGTGCCAGTGCCAGCCTGGGGCTGTCCCTGTCCCCAGCCTTGCATGTCCAGCCTCCCACTGACGTCTTCACCCAGATCCCGCAGATCTTCTGCAGTTTGACCTGTCCAGTCCTGCTCCTCCTGCAGCACTCATGGAGTAGCACAGGCCGCTGGCTTTCTCTAGAGGTGGAGGCTCAAGTCTTGGTTGTTGAAACTGGAGAGCAGAATGTGGTTAGGTGAGAATGTCTGCGAGTGTTGAGTGTGTGCACAGGTGGGAATATCTGACCCACTTGGATAGAAGAAGGGTCCTAAGATGGAGGTCAGGATATGACTCATGTTCAGGAATCCAGAGCTCAGCACGGCCTGAGCAGCAGCTTTGGAGTAGTTAACCCTCAGCAGCACTCTGAGGAGCCCCTCTGGAGACGTTAGTGAAGGAGAAGGGACTTCTCAGTCAGAGCTTGGCACTTGCCCTCTCTTAATTAGCTATGGATATGGCATAGCACTCCCCGTGATAGCATTGCTTTTCCTGTATTTCACATAAGAGTATAAAGAATACTTCTTCAGTTTACATGAATAGCAAATGAGTCATGTGAAATCACTTTGTAAACAATGAGAGAAACGATATAATACAAATATTCGTAATTTCATGCTGTTGCAGCTTTTGTTTTTTGTTTTCGTTTCTGTTTCTGCAACTTAAAAAAAATTATTAGCCACTGGCTGGAGAGATGGCTCAGAGGTTTGGAGCACTGGCTGCTCTTGCAGAGGACCCGAGTTTGATTCCCAGCACCCACATGGAGGCCCCCTGCCATCTGTAGCTCAAGTTCCAAGGGATCTAAAGCTTTCTTCTGGCCTCCTTGAGCACCAGGCACACACAAAATACAAAAACATACATGCAGGCAAAACACAGACATGTAAAATCAAACCTAAACAATAGCAACAAGCAGCTGCTAACCACTTTGAAGAAATCACTAAGCACGGTGGTCACCCCTGTAACCCTAGCTCGTGATTGGCAGGGCAGGGTGGCCCATCACCCCTGTAACCCCAGCCCATTGGCGGCGGGGCAGGCTGGTCCAAATCAAGGGCATCAGTGGCTAATAGAGAATGGGAGGCTGTGCTGAGCTAGGGGGCATCATGCCTCAGAAGGGCTGGAGGTGGGCAGATGGTCTAATGAGAATGGAGGGGTTCTGTGTAAAATTGTCTTTGTTTTCTTCTTAATGAAACGATATACTTGGCCCCTACTTTGGATGTGTCTGACCTTTCTTTTTTCTTTTGTCATCTCTTTTTTTTTTTATTACATATTTTCCTCAATTACATTTCCAATGCTATCCCAAAAGTCCCCCATACCCTCCCCCCCACTTCCCTACCTACCCATTCCCATTTTGTTGGCCCTGGCGTTCCCCTGTACTGGAGCATATAAAGTTTGTGTGTCCAATGGGCCTCTCTTTCCAGTGATGGCCAACTAGGCCATCTTTTGATACATATGCAGCTAGAGTAAAGAGCTCCAGGGTACTGGTTAGTTCATAATGTTGTTCCACCTATAGGGTTGCAGATCCCTTTAGCTCCTTGGGTACTTTCTCTAGCTCCTCCATTGGGAGCTGACCTTTCTCTTTTTTGTTTGTTTGTTTGGTTGGTTTTTTGAGACAGGATTTCTCTGTATATCCTTGGCTGTCCTGGAACTCACTCTGTAGACCAGGCTGGCCTCGAACTCAGAAATCCACCTGCCTCTGCCTCCCAAGTGCTGGGATTAAAGGCGTGCGCCACCACTGCCCGGTGTGTCTGACCTTTCTTAAGTGACATTTTGACCTTAAAGACTGGGTGATCAAGTATTAATAATTTTTATTTATTGTTTTTGTTGCTCAATTAGGATTTCTTTCTTTCACAGGATACAAATCACTCACTTTATCTGAGTGAGCTGGGCCTTCTGTCCACAGATTCTGAATTGCAGGAAAATTCCAGTTCGGTAAGTCCCTGAGTGATTGTCTTTGAGACAGCGCAGCCAGTTGGAAGACTCCTGTATTTAACTGTGTCAGTTGATGATGTGGAGGACTCAGGTTCCTTCCCTGGGATTCACTTGGTGGCCTTGGGTCCCAGAAGGTTCCTTGTGTTGTTAATGTAAGCAGAAACTCCTTGAGCACTGTTCCCACCATGGAGCAGAGCAGCGAGCAGTGCTGCTGGCTGGGCCTCAAGGATGATTCCGAATCTCAGAGTTTCAAGGTCACGTCATAGGACGTGTGAAGAGGGCGCCTGTGCAGACCTCCACAAGAGGCAAGCCTGCTCCATCTTGTCTCTGCGGCTCCATCATGGGCTAACACACCACTGCATGGAGTCTGGCTGCTCCGTGGTTTCTCTGCACTAGCTTTGAGGTGTGGGCTAGGCCTAGGTTTTCTGCCTTCTTCACAGTGAATAATGTCATTGAATGTGTTTAAACACGGGCTGATTGACTTAGCGGTGCTCTGGGAGAATGCTTCCTGTTATCAGTTGTCTTGTATGTTGAGACAGTACCCCGCAATATAGTCCAGGCTGCCCTCAAACTCAGGACAGGCTCCCTGCTTTAGCCTCCCAGATGCTGGGACTACCGATGTGAGCTAGCATTGCTGGACTGGAAAACTATTTCTTGAAGTGTGGGGGTTAATAGAGTCAACAGTAGTACTTATAGACTGTAGGTTCTTATTTGGGTGTGTCAGTTCACCTCTCACTGGTAGTAGACTGAGGCAGGGGGATCACCCGAGATAGCACTGAGATCCGTCTCTAAGAAAGAAAAAAATAAAGTGTGTGTGTGCTCTGCTCACCTTACAACTACACAATCAGTTGTTTTTGGGGGCTGGACTTAGGCAAACACAATACCCTGATTCCACCCTCACCGTGTGTGTGTGTGTGTGTGTGTGTGTGTGTGTGTGTGTGTGTGTGTATACGTACATGTATACACTCACACATGCACACTAGTGTGTTGTAGTACTGGGGACTTTAACTTAGGTCCTGATGCATGCTAGGCAAATATCTGTTCCTGAGCTAAATCCTGAGTCCAGAGAGATAAATTTCATAGCTAACATTTGCTCGTGAACATAAATGAATATATTTACGCAAATAGAAAATTTTGGTTGAGAAAAAATGAAACCAGGCATCCTGGTATATGCGTCTAATCCTGGGACTTGGGAAGGTGAGGCAGGAGGATTGCCAGAAATTGGTGGTAAACCTATACTGTATAAGTGAAAACTTCTCAGATAAATAAATAAAATAAAGTAAGCCAGGTTTGATACATGGGCATTAAAGTGAGTACCTATAGTCCTAGCACTTGAGAGGTACAGGCAGAAAGATTACAGAGGAACTGTGCTACAAACAAAACAAAACCCAAAAAACAAACAAAAAAAAAAACAGTATTGGGGACATTTAGGACTGAAAATTAAATAAATTTAAAGCCAGGGGTGTCAAGACAGACAGTTCAGTGGATAACGTGCTCCACACTCAAGCCTGGTGAGCTCAGTACAGTCTTGGGAATCTCGATGAAAGTTACAGAGAATTGCCTTCCCAGAGCTGTCCTCTGATCTCCATGATATCCGTGGCTCCACTGCATGTTCGATTTATGCAAAGAAGCAACACTGGAAAGATCCCTCCGTTAGACTTAACAGTGAGTCAGCAGAAGAGAATCGGTTTAGTCAGAGATAGCTTCATCCAAGGACAAATGCAAAGAGAACTTAACCTTTCCATCTCATTGTCATTCATATTACACAAATGTCCTAGAGCTTGCTCTCCAGAAGTCCAGGGTGCCCTGAGTTACCTAAGACTTCTGGGTACAGGATGCCTTTAATGTGTATTCACTCCACACTCGCGCACTTGTGTGTACAAATGCACACCACTGTGCACACTTGGGAGTCAGAGGACACTGGAATTCTGGGGATTGAACCAAGAACCTCAGAGTCGCATGAGCAGCCTCCTTTTTCCACAGGGCCATCTGTATTACATGGCAGAGAAGTCCAGGCTGGCCAGGACCAGGACATAAGACTTAGATTTGGGGAGTTCTGAGCCACCAGGGAAGATACCTGATAGAAGAGAACCATAAGGAGTTTGTGAGAAGTGAGGCCACCTCCAGACTATTATCTTTGTCAAGAAGAATCCTGTCCCCTCGTCTGTCTGCTATGCTCCTGACACCCAGCCTTTATCCCAGACTTGGAAAGAGTTTTTTAGTCTTTCAAGCCAAAGACACAGACCTTAAGGCAATAGGACCAATGTGATGCTGCCTAGTAATGGGGACTTGGTACTGTCAAGTGGTAAATCTGTGTGAGATGATTGTCGTAGGGCGTCTGTATAAATGTGTCCTAGGGATGAACTTGATCTGCTCCAGCCTTTTGAGAAGGGGCTGCATCCACCAGGCTGGGCCTTTCGGTTGCTAGGCTCATCTGGACCTGGATAACTCCGTTTCTCCTGCACTGACCCAGAGCTCAGCCTGCACTCACCTCTATTTTGGGGAGTCATTCCCATTACTTGTGCAGCCAGGGACTTCAGCACCCACCCTTCCGCCCTCATTCCTCCTCTCCCTATCTCCCTCTTTCTCGCTCTGTTTTGGAACCTTTATTGAGGTGCTTTGTCCACGCACAGAGGGACACGGACCATCCATACTGTGAGTCAGTGGCACCAGCACACACAGATGACCTCTCCTGTGTGGCCTTTATGCTTGGGGTCACATGCTTCCTTCCATTTGCCTTTTCTCTTGGAACACTCAGTTTAAGAAATTCATAGTAGGCCGGGCGGTGGTGGCGCACACCTTTAATCCCAGCACTTGGGAGGCAGAGGCAGGCAGATTTCTGAGTTCGAGGCCAGCCTGGTCTATAGAGTGCGTTCCAGGACAGCCAGGGCTACACAGAGAAACCCTGTCTCCAAAAACCAAAAAAAAAAAAAAAAAAAAAGAAGAAGAAATTGGTGGTAGTTTTGTGTGCACACCTGTAATCCCAACTCTTGGGAGGCAGAGGCAGGAGGATTACTACAAGTATAGCTTGATTTTATATCACAGCCAGCTGGAGCTGTACAATGAATTCAGTCCTCTGGAAACAAGAACAGAACAAAAAACTTGATTTATTATACAATACCTTCTTTGAAACAGGATCTGGCTCTATAGTCAGTCCATGCTGGCATCAGACTCACAGTGAGCCTCCTGTCAAGAGTTCTGGAATTACAGGCTTGAGCTACAAAACCCTTCTCATACAGAACTCTTGTTCCATCCCCCCTCCTCATCCCCCTCCCTCCCTCCCTCATTCCCTGATTCACCACTGAGATCTCTTAGAGCATTGGTGCCACTGTGCACTCGCAGGTCAGAGCACAGGCTAAGATGTTGACGCTCACCTTCTGTGTTATTTCAAGGCAGAGTCTCTGTTGTGTTTCCATTAGGCTTGCTGGTCCCTGAGCTGAGGGTTCTGTCTCTTGTTTCTCTGGCTGTGAAAAGCTCACATTGCATAGGCTCATGCTGCTCTCTGCACCCTTTTCTGGGTCTTCTGCATATTCAGACTCGGGTCTTCAGGTCTTCGCACTTGGGTGGCAAGCTCCTTCACCCCTTGAGCCCCCCTCAGATTTCCTCCTTTCCGCCTTCCCCCCCCCCCTTATCTTTAAGTTTGTTCTTTTGTGACAGGATCTCACTCTGTAGCCCAGGCCAGCGGTAACAGTCTGCTCTCCTCAGCCTCCAGGACCCTGTGATTACAGGCGAGAGCCGACCATGCCTGGATAGACTGCTTTCAGCTACTTTCATTTACAGTTCACATCAAATACTTTAGCCAGACAGTGATGGAGCACACTTTTACTTTCAGCACTTTGGAGGCAGAGACAGGCAAATCTCTGAGTTCAAAGCTAGCCTAGTCTACAGAGTGAATTCCAGGATAGCTAGGGATACACAGAGAAACTCTGTCTCAACAAACAAACAAACAAACAAACAAACAAACACAAACCCTTTATTTTAACCACCACTTTACGTTGGGGAGTCCTTGGCTTGCACTGTTCCAGGATGCATTTGACTGAAGCCTTGAGGCAACTCCGGCACATCCACTCCAGGGTGTCACAGCTGTCCCTACCTGCTGTCACCCTAATTTCTCTTGCTTTCCTGGACTTTTATTGCCATATAGAGTTCTGAGATGGAAGTCGACTGTAGATGGAAGAATTAAAGCTTCTTCTCATTTTGTTAACTTGTGTCGGAGGGGGAGGGGCGTGAGGTGTGTACCGATAGCTGTGGAAGTCAGAGGCATTCCTCTGAAGCTGGAGGTCAGGTGGTTGTGACCATGGGTCCTGGGGACTGAGCTCCGCAAGAGCAGTGTGTGCTCTTAACCACTGAGCCATCTCTCCAGCCGGCTCTAAATGCCTTTAGCCTATGGCATTTGTTAAGTATAAGGTTTTCACAGATTTTTGTCACTGAGGCTTTTAGGCTTGATTTCTTACTGTGGCACATTAGAATGTCTACTAACAACCTTGGAAGATAATATGTCACTACTGCATCAGAGGGTAAACTGTAGGGAATTGATGATCTTGGTCTGCTTTCTGTCCTGACAGTGTAGGGCCACAGTTTTACAGAAGAGAGGCTACCTTTGACTCACAGCTCTGGAAGCCCAGAGTTGATAGGCTGACGCGTGTGTTTCTGAGTGTGCAGGTATGCGATCGACCTGGCTGATGCTGGTGAAGGTCGAGGGTCATTATCAGGTGCCTTCCTCTACTGCTCTCTACTTCAGTTGTTGGGACAGTCTCATACTGACCCCAGAGCTCACCATTGTGACCAGCCTGGCTGGTCAGTGAGCCTCAGGAATCCTCCTGTCTCTGCCTCCGCAGTGCTGGGACTGCAGGCATGCACCTCTGTGCCTGCCTTTTATTGTTACCGTGCTTGTATTTATTCATTCATTTGGTGAGGGTGTGAGCACTAGGCATCCAAGCTCAGGCCCTCTGCTTGCATGGCAAGCTTGTTACAGATTAAACCCTTAACTCGACTCCTTTATTTTGGGGGACAAGATTCTCTGCATGTGGCCCAGGCTAGCCTTAAACTTGGGCTGCCCTTGACCTTTCTATCTGCTTGTCAAAATCTCTTGTATTCTGGGTGACAGATGCTTGCTTTGGCGGTGGCCTTTCTGGCAGAAACATTGAGTATGAGTGTCCTGGTCTCTTCCTGCCTTTTTTGATTTTTAGCACAGGCCAGCCTGGAACTGACAAAGATTCACATGTCTGTGCTACCCCAGTGTTTGGGTTAAAGGCTTATGCTACCATGCCTGGCCTCTTCCCCCTTTATGAAGCCAGTAGCAGTGTTAGCCCTTGCTGTGGCGGCTTCTCCTGACCCTCACCTGCCTAAGCTTTATGGGGATTAAGCCTGCATGCGTTTCATTCTCTTTAAAGAGGGGATCACTTTGGCTTAATTAACATGAGTTTCCATGACGCAAATTACAGAAATAATGTACAGATTACAATCTCATTTGTTTGTAGGATTTGGTCTTTTAAACAGGATTTATAAGATTTAGATTTACTATTGTGTACATGAGTGTTTTGCTTGCACACTGCATGGCTATAGCCCATGGAGGCCAGGAGAGGGTGTTGAGTCCCCTGGAACTAGATTTACAAATGACTGATAGCACCACATGGATCCAGGGTGCACCCTACTCCCAGACCCCCTCCTCTTTTTTTCAGCTCTTCCCTCCAACCCCCTTCCCTTCTCTGGTTTGCTCTGGCCCCAATCACTCTGGCCTATAGGTTTTTTTTTGTTTGTTTGTTTCTCATTACAAATAAAAAAAAAATGGTTGTGAGCCACCATGTGGTTGCTGGGATTTGAACTCATGACCTCCGGAACTGCAGTCAGTGATCTTAACTGCTGAGCCATCTCACCAGGTCCTCCCCTCCTTAAGTGCCATAGAGTAAACATTTTAGGCTTTGTGGAGCCCGTAGTCCCTGTCACAGCTACTTGTCCCTGCTGTTGTATTGTGAAAACGGCATCTCTGTGCACATGTCTGCATTCCAGGAGAACTTTAAACATAGTCACTGATTCTTCATGTCTCAGTTTTAGGGAAAGGTGTTCCTTTGCAGAAGGAGGAGACAGAGATAAATGCCAGCAACAACGGCTCACACCTGTGGTCCCAGTGCACAAAGACAGTAGGATCAGCACTAGCAGTAGGATCAGCTAGTTCAGCTCCAACCTGAGCAATTTAATGAGACCCTGTCTCAAGAAACAAAGAGTACTGGGGATGTAGGTTGGAGTGGAAGGCTGGGTCAGTCTCCAGTACCTACAAAGAAACTAGGGGCAGGAATCACATCAAAGATCATTCTGGTTCCCCTCTTGTGTGTGCTCTTCAAAGGAAGGACTTTGTCAAGATGGCAAATCTCACAGCTCTCTCCCTGTCAGACACAGGACCAGGACCTCAGCACAATTTCACCAGCAATCATCTTTGAATCAATGTTCCAGAATTCCGACGACCCTGGGATTCAGGATGACCCTCTGCATACAGGTGTGTTCATGTTTCAGTCCACCCGTTTACAACGCTGTGACACTTGAGGAAGGTCTCCTTTTCTGTCTCTTGTTGGCTTGAGGCTCCTTACGTGTGTAGGTAGCACTTGCTAGAATGGAAGTGTCTGTGCGATACAGCTCTCCAAGGCCAGGTGTCTCCTGACTAATCATGCCACAGAGCTTACCTCTTCTCTTGGCAGGAGAAAAACATGACACTTTTGTTCTAGTTAAGTTTGCTTAGTGCCTGTCTGTCAAATGTGTATGATTAGGAAGCCTGGCACTAAACCTGGCACTAAGCCTTGGACCTAAGGCAGAAAAGAAAGCAGGAGGCAGGCAGTGAAGTGCTGCGCAGGCCAGCTAGCAGTGACGTAATTGGCCCATAAAGACTTTCTCTGTGGTGCCTCTAAGGCTTGAGATGTGGATACATGTTTCTTCTTTTCCTTGACAGCTGCCTTGATTGACAGTTTTAATGGTGATGCAGAGTCCGTCAGTGATGTCCCACCGCCTGCAGGAAATTCAGCATCTTTATCTCTTCCCCTCGTACTGCAGCCTGGCATCTCCGAGCCACCCCAGCCTCTGCTACCAGCAACAGCTCCGTCCGCTCCTCCACCTGCTCCCTCCCTGGGACCTGGTTCCCAGCCAGCTGCGTTTGGCAGCCCCCCTGCTCTCTTACAACCTCCAGAAGTGCCTGTTCCCCACAGCACACAGTTTGCTGCTAATCATCAAGAGTTTCTTCCGCACCCCCAGGCGCCACCCCAGACCATCGTACCAGGACTTTCTGTTGTTGCTGGGGCTCCTGCATCGGCAGCAACAGTGGCGTCAGCCGTGGCAGCACCAGCCCCACCACAAAGTACTACTGAGCCCCTGCCTGCTCTGGTCCAGACTCTGCCCCTGGGCGCCAACTCTGTCCTAAGTAATAATCCCACCATAACCGTCACCCCAGCTCCTAACACGGCCATCCTGCGGTCCAGCCTAGTCATGGGGGACCAGAGCTTACAGTGGGTACTGAACGGCGCCACCAGTTCACCGCAGAACCAAGAACACATTGTAAGTATTACTCGTAAGCACATGCAATATAGAGGACATGTCTGTCTATCCATCCGTCCCTCTTTCTTCCTTCTTCCCTCCCTCCCCCACCTCTGTCTTCACCTCCCTCCCTCCCTCTCTTCCTTCCTTCCTTCCTTCCTTCCTTCCTTCCTTCCTTCCTTCCTTCCTTCCTGCAGTACTGGGAATTGAAACTAGGGCTTTACACATGCGAGGCAAGTGCTGTACCACTGAGTGTATCCCCAGCCTTCAGTTTTTTATTTCAAAAGGGAAATGGCTAGCATGGCTGCCTGGAAACACGTATCCATGTATCTGTTTTCCCCAGTAAAGTATTGCAGATCCAGAGGAGAGGATGCATCTAAGATAAAGACCAAAAAAAAAAAAAAAAAAAAAAAATTAAAGTTGACCTGTCGAATATTCCCTCTGAAGCTAATCACATCATGTATGCCACGCAGGCCTGCCCAGCCTGTGGCCTGAGGGTAGCATGAGTCCCAGGAGAGCACCGGCTTTGAATCAACGTTAGTAGATCACAACATTCGCTTTATAACATCAGAAGGTTGGACTCTCCTTTCAAGGGAGAACACCCATGCAATGCCACACGCGTGCTGAGCACATCCAGGCCCCAGGATACCTTTCTTTCTTTCTTTCTTTCTTTCTTTCTTTCTTTCTTTCTTTCTTTCTTTCTTTCTTTCTTTCTTTCTTTTTAAAAAGATTTATTTATTATATGTAAGTACACTGTAGCTGTCCTCAGATACTCCAGAAGAGGGCATCAGATTTCGTTACGGATGGTTATGAGCCACCATGTGGTTGCTGGGATTTGAACTCGGGACCTACAGAAGAGCAATCGGCGCTCTTAACCACTGAGCCATCTCACCAGCCCCCAGGGTACTTCTCTAAGAATTTGTCCTTAATGACTCTGGAAATAACGTGGTCACCGTGTCCTTGTATCCTGAGAGCCTAGTTGCCAGGCTTTATGCTGGAGGATACAGAAAAGTGAAAAACATGATTTATTTTAAGATGCACATCAAGTAAGGAGACTAAAATATTAATATTACCAACAGGTAAAGAGCCTGATAATACCAGCCATAAGGCCAAGCTGAGCAAAGCCCTTCTGTGGAGCTCTTCCCTCTGCCAGTGGGCTCTCTTAGGATGCTTATTGGTTTTGAGAGGAGGAACATGGCACACCATCTTATTATGTGTGGAGCACTGTTCTGGGGACATCTCTTGGTGGCAGTTGTCTGTACCTGCTAGCTTTTTTTTTTTTTTGAGATAGCGCTACAGGGCCCTGGCTATCCTGGAAATCACTCTGTAGACCAGGCTGGTGTAAAACTCACAAAGAACTGTCTGCCTCTGCCTCCTGAGTGCTGGGATAAAAGGCCTGGGTTACCAGGCCTAGCTCCACTAAGCTGTCTTGCTTGTCTTTTTTTAATGTTTTTTTTTATTTTTTTCAGATTTATTTTTAATTTTGTGTATGAATATATTATCTGTATGTCTGTCTGCCCCAAGCCAGCCTGGTGCCCTCACAAACCACAATAGGGTGATTGGCCCATCATGGCAAAGTTGAGGTTTGAAAATCTGCAGGCTGTCCTCAGAGCTGTGCTTCCGCTGGAGAGTTCAGCCCCTCAGAGGCTTGCACGACCACACAGATTAAATGGGCCCTGAGCCCTGGCTTTAAACAAACTGAAACTGCTGTTTGGAAATGGCTGGGCAGCCACCTGTGGAGGCCGCTTGTTTGCCTGTTGGATGGTTAGAGTCACTGGAATAGCCTTTCCAGTATCCTGTCGCAGTTGGCCACCTAGAGTCTTCATTGTTTTTCTGGATCTGCCCTTGGGGAGCTGTTAAAGCAAATGCTCTTCTTTTCCCATGTGAGTCGTTACTTATATTTAAATCTGGGCCTCATGCTTAGGGTGTATGGGCAAAAGCATGTTTAAGGCTTACCTGGGCTATAACGCCAGGTCCTGTGTGTTCATCCCCACCCAGAAGTAAAGGGGTGGGAGAGGACCAAGCACTGGTACCTCCCTCCATCCTTTCTTTTTAAGCCCATGCAGCTGCTCTACTACTGGCTACACTCTGCGGCCTTGCATCAGTTCGTTTTATGGTTCTGTCTGTATCGTAGCCAGAAATCAGAATTCTCCCTAGACTCACCCAGCATATTTTGTTGTGCTTTAAATAGGAGAGAGGGAGAGGAAGGAAGGAAGGACAGTCGCCTAGAGCCAGGAGATGGTGCATGACTTTAATCTTAGCTCTTGGGGGGCAGAGGCAGGCAGATCTTTGTGTGTTTAAGGCCAGCCTGGTCTACAGAGCTAGTAAAGTTCCAGGACAGCCAGCGAAACCCTGTCTCAAAAACAAACAAACAAAAAAGGATGCCCCTTTAAGACAAGACTTGAAAAATACAGAAATATTAATATTTTTATGTGAATGGGTGTTTTGCTTGCATGTATGTCTGTGTACCACAGGTGTGCAGTGCCGGTGGAGGCCAGCAGATGGCATTGGGTCCCCTGGAACTAGAGATAGAGGCTGCCATGCAGATGCTGGGAATTGCACTCTGGTCCTCTGGAAGAACAACCAATGCTCCTAAATGCAGAGCCATCTCTCCAGCCCCTAGAAACCCTTTAATATAGTAGGAAGGACAGTAGAGTTCTAATACAGGTTGTTTTGTTTGGGAGTTTTGTTGTTGTTTGGTTTTGGTTTGGTTTGTTAGGTCTGATCTCAAACTCACTATGTGTAGCTAAGGCTGGCCTTGAGCTTCTAGCCTCATGCATACTGTATGCCTGTGCACAGTTTATGGTCTTGATGGTAACAGTTCAGAGGCTGATATCTACTGGTTGCTCTAAGCTGAGTGTTCTGTACCAGCTCGTTCATCTTCAGAGTCTTTGAGAGGCTCTTGTGTCATCACCCCAGCTTCTATAGGGAGCCGTGGTTCTAACAAGTTAAATCACTTGGCTATGGTCTCAGCTTGGGAGGCAGAGGCAAGTGTATCAGAAGTTCATGGCTAGCCTGGGTTATACAGTGAGAACTTGTCTCAAAAGACAGAACAAAAACACATGACAAAGTCCAAATCACTGGACATGAATCTCGGTTAGCAAAGTCCCAAGACCCACAGTGGGACTGTCCTGAGCCTTGGAGTTCCTGTGTGCTGATGATGGATAACTTTAGGCTGCCCTGGGTGAGCACTCTAGGCCCTGGGGAAGCGGGGTGGAAAGAACATTATAGCTTTCACAGGAGAATCGGGGAGGACAAAACTATCCCAGACCTCTCTCTGAGAAGGCCATCGTTTGAGAAAAGCAACCTTGAAGGGGTCTCTGAACACATACAGTTCAGTGGACTAAGCAGCTGCTGGGAGGAGAGAAGTAACGGGGACAGAGCTATAATAATGTTAGTGTGGAGTGTCAAACAGGCCAGTGACCTCATATCAATCAGTGCACAAACAAGAAGCTAGAACACTGAGGGGTCTGTCTTCTTGGGTGAGCACTTCAGCTGGGGCTTTGGAGCCTGAGATGGTTGCCCTATTAGAGTGGCCATTGATGTGATTTTTGTTGTGTTTCCCTCAGCAGCAAGCATCGAAAGTGGAGCAGGTGTACTTCACCACCGCTGTACCAGTGGCCAGTAGCACAGGTATGGAATCCGCATAAAGGAAGTTCTCTGGCCTCTCTGACCTTGCTTCACTTGTTAATTTTTTAAGTTGACATTCTGTAGTTCACTGAGTAGCCCACGTTCTCATGGTGACCAGAAGCCAGCATGCTGCTGGTGAAAACGTAGGCTCCAGCCTTTATGTAATCCAAGGGTTTCCTCTTGGATAGAGCTTGTAAGCAGAACTGGGGAGAAGGTTAAATCAGTTAACCTAGGAGGGCAGTGGACTCTCGGGGCTCTTGTCTAATGACCATAAGCAGCAGCAGCATCTGGGTCAGAAACAGAGCTGGAAGGGACCCTGCTCCGTCGGAGTCCTCCTTTTCTTTTTTACTGGTACTGAGGACTGAACCAGAAACTCACACATGTGAGTCAGCTCTCCCACTGAGCTGTATCCCCAGCCAGAACTATCACTGGGAACTTTCTTTCTATGTCTTAGACCTGGAGCCAGGTATGGTGGTGCATGCCTGCACTGCCAGCACTGTGGAGCTAAGGCCAGGATCATTGAGAGGATTTAGGTTAGCCTGGACTGCCTAGTGGCTTCTAGGTCACTATGCAGTGGCAGTTTCAAACTGAAATAACTAAGGGGGGCTGGGCAGTGGTGCCATGTGCACTCAGGAGGCAGAGGCAGGCAGATCTCTGTGAGTTTGAGGCCAGCCTGGTCTACAGAGTGATTTCCTGGACAACCAGGGCTACACAGAGAAACCTTGACTTGGAAAACTACAGGGGCCCAAAGAGATTCATTGCCTCCTAAAGGCCATAAATGAACCTGTAGGAAGCCCTCTGACCACCTCATCCCACCCTGTGTCCTCTTAGTAGCCTTCAGCTCTGTCGTACACAGAACCTGGTTGAGGACAGAGCGTATGTGTGAGTGACACACGTGGGGGTGAAATGAGAATGGATACGAATGGGCACACGTGCCAGGCTGGCTGGGGAAGAGATCACTCCACTCGCCATCTCCCACACGTCAAACATGAGCCACATAGAGAAGCGCAGTGACCTCAGGAGCTGGGGTTGGAGCAGGTCCTGTGCTGTGTGGAGAGGGTATGGAATGCAAGCAGCAATGCTGTGTGCGTGCGCCTGGTGCTCAGTACTGCCTCCAGCGGTTAGTCACTTGCACAGCCCGCAGGGGTCACCACCTGGGGCAGGAAGAGAGCTGGGAGCCAATTGGTCCTTGAAAGATGCGGGCACTGTCTGCTGCAAGTTTAAGCAAAAGGGAGGGCTCAGAGTATGAAGAGGAGAAGGGTGGTGTCTGCTGTGGCTGCAGACACGGCACAAAGGGACAGGGTGCATCTAGATTACGTGGGTGGCTCTTCTGAGAAGGAAGCATCATCGTGGATGGGAGAATCCGCACAGGCTTTTTCCCTGAGAAAGAACCCGGACCAGTTTAAAGCATAGCAAAAGCCAAAGCATGGCGTCTCTCCTGCCTGTCACTCCTGCCTCCCAGCAGTCAGGTCCCCCCTGTCCTTACTCCCCTGCCCCTCATGCCTGTTCCTGGCCACTTGAAGAGCAGTCTCTCTCGCCTCTCTCACAGGGAGCTCTGTTCAGCAGATTGGCCTCAGTGTTCCTGTGATCATCATCAAACAAGAGGAGGCCTGTCAGTGTCAGTGCGCGTGCCGGGACTCTGCGAAGGAGCGGGCGGCCGGCCGGAGAAAGGGATGTTCTTCCCCACCCCCTCCAGAGCCGAACCCCCAGCCTCCTGATGGGCCCAGCCTGCAGCTGCCACCCTAGACTTCTCCCTCATCCCTGCCCCCCCCCCCTCCGCTGGACCCTCTTCCTGTGAGCACAGCAGACAGGCTGAGGCTCCTCAGACCCTCCGAAACGTTAAGTGCCATGGATGTGTCAGAGTTCCTGTCCCTCCAGAGCCTGGACACCCCGTCCAATCCGGTTCACAGTGAAGCACTACTGCAGGGATAGAGGAAAGAGCCTGGCCGGCAGCTTCTCCAGGGGAAGGGCCTGTGCGCACACCCCTCCAGGAACAGGGTGAGCAGGAAGTACCGGGTGTGATGCTGCCGTCATGGGGTCAGAAATTGGAAGGATGAAGAAATCTGCCATCTGAAAGCTCCCCTTTCAGACGTATTTTCTTTACTCGTATCCCAGGAACATCCATTTTAAGGAACTGATCTTTGGAGGAAAAAACAAAAAAAAAAAAACAAAACAAAAAAAAGAAAAAAAAAGCTAAGTTATAAGTGAACTGTCTGGCTGCACTGTGTGTCACTTTTGCTTATTGTTATGTGAACTTGGAAATTAAGGTTACGTGTATGCATAAAAGTTCTAAATGAAAGGGTGTGGTTTCCATCACTTTGGTACTGCCCATCATTTGCACTGGGGTCACTGTGGATTGGGCAGGAGAGGTCACTGTGCCTGCTGGGTGTCGCTCCTCTTCTGTGTCTGTTTAATCTGAGGCAGCACCTGGAGGGCCAGACCACCTCTCTATGAAAGCGGGGAGTGGCAAGGGCAGGCAAGAGCGTGAGTTAGACTGGGTGAGTTGCTTTGTTGTCGGTGCTTGGTTTCTGTGGAGCTTGGGGTAGATGCAGAGGGGCCTGCCCTGTGTCCTGCTCAGACCTAGCGGGCAGCTGCAGGCCTCCTGGCCAGAGGGAAGATGTGGTTCTGCAGGGCCCCGAGGCAGTTGTTGACAGCTCTGTTGATAATGTGCTAGACCCTAGAGCTATCTAGCACAGCCACAGTCTTGCCTTCTTGGCTCTTTCCATCTCTCAGTGCTTGTTAGTGCTTGAGGCTTGGAGTTCATCTCTCCGAAGGAAGCGCCCTGTTTTATCCTAAAGTGAATGAGAGGCTTCTGGCCAGTGGCTGCCAGGGTCTTCCTGCCTTCGATGATGTTTGTTTCCTCAGAGCAGAAGGGCTGCTTTTCCAGAGAAAGTGCAGAGCGAAGGGAGTTAGATGGTGAGGCAGCAGGTGGTCGGCAGGCATTCTGGTACCCAGTTCCAGCCAGGCTCTGGTTATCCTCTCCCATCTGCATGTCTCATGTCTCTTAGATTTGCATACAGCCTCATACAGTGCAAAGGAGGATGTGATCTCTAAACAAAAAGGAATAAAAACCTAAAATGATGATATTCTACTCAGGGTAAAACAAACAAAGAAAAAATCCCCTTCCACCAAAAAGCCTGAAGCTTGCAGTCAGTTTACCTCATTTGGAATGTTTTGTTGAGTTGTGTTACAGGAATTTTTTTTTAGTAGTATATAAAATTATACCCATCTCCTTGCCTTTGGCTCCTGGTTCTTACCTCTTCAAACATAAGTACAATCTATAGGAGAATGGGGGTGTGGCTGTCCTTCGGCTATTTACTGCAGCCATCAGTGCTTGGCAAGGTCAGAAGGTAGCTGGGTCTGGGACTGGAGGAGGCGTCTGTCTCCAGCAAAGAGCAGGGTCTGGTGCCCCAACAGGACAACCAGAGAGCTGTGTAGGTTGCCCTCCTGCAGTCTGGTCCTTTCCTCAGAGCCAGCTGGGATGGTGACGCTTGTCTTTAGGCAAGGTATTTAGGGACAATTGGCCAAGAGGGTCATGGCAGCACTATTGAGAAATGGCACAGGTACAAGCAGCTGATCTCCCATTCCAGGATTGGACCAGGAGTATGACTTTCTGATGTTCTACACCCCCACACCCCACACACACCCAAAAAAGGTTGATGGATTTGGGCAACCATGGACCTCAGCAGGAATCTGCACGGTGTGAGGAGCCCTCTGTTGGCACCCACCGTGGTTAGTCCTTCTGGGAACCAGCTGCTTGGGGGTAGACTGTCCTCAGCTGTCTCTAGGACTTGCACTCACAGGAAGCTTTGCACTGGGGCCCTCACTCGTTTCTCTTCTCTGAGGAGAGCAGTGAATGGAACCCCAAAGTGAGCTTGTAACAAGGGGTAGTAATGGCCCTCCCACTCACTCTGCTTATGTCAACCTGGGAACTGACAGAGGAAACAGGAGCCTAGGGAGGATGTATGGAAGGTTTTAATGGTTTAAATATGACTTCTTGGTTTGCTAGGGCTGTGCTCTTAATGGTCTGTTCCTAGGTCATTGGCTTTTCACCCTCCACATTTGGCGTGGTGAAGAAACATTTGAGCAGTGTTGAGGCTGAAGTGTTGCTAGGTGAAGGAGCTAAGTGATTTTAGAACACAAGAGACTCTCAGAGCCTAAGAGCTATTGGAAAGTGAGGGCTCTGCTTGCATTCGGTGGTTGTGGAGAGCCAGTGTGTGAAACAGGGTAGACAGATGCTTCGGCCATGCTGTACCAGTGGTCCTTCCCCCATCTTTCCACAAGCCCAGCCTCTAATGCTAAGGACCTTGGAGAAGAGGGAGCCTCCTGGCTAAACTAGAACCACGAAGACCCTTCATGGAGTGGTTTCTCCAGGGAATGACCTTAGGGTAAGGCCAAGAAGAGTGAATTCTGGCAAGTCGATTAAGCCTTTCCTACCACGACAGCCATCACCACTGTCACCCTGTAGACAAGACTTGGGTTACCACTAGCATCTCCAGTTTAGCCTCTTCCAAGAGACCAGTCGGGGCAGCAGGGCTGGTGGACCTAGGTGGTGGTCAGGTGATCTTGGTCCCACCCAGTTGCCTTATAAATGTGGTCCTTCCCAGGCAGGAGGGTAAGGCTGAGAGAAGAGAGCTCAGTGCCCTTGGGCAGCACTAGTTTGGCCACAGGAGTACTGTCCTCTATTGACTTTGGTTCATAAGATGATGGTACAATGCCAAGGAGAGGCTTGGGGTGTGGAGAGCCCTCTAGGTAGAAGGCACCGGGACTTCCCTTCCCTTTCAGAGTCAGTAGATGGGAAAAGGTTGTTTTCTGGATCAAGGCAGTGGGCTGATGGGGTAATGGAGGTGCCTGAGGTTTGCCTGAGGCTTTGTATGATGCTGAATGTGTCCAGAGGGACAAATTTGCAGAACCTCATATTGATATTTTAAATAATAAAATAAAAAGCACTTTAGGTTACTTTTATCTTTAACCCAATTGCTGCAATTTCTGTTGTGTATGTATATATACATATATATATATACTTTCCCTAAAGTTTTATTTTTTGCTCAGAATAAAAGTTAAGTTGAGGTGTAAAAAGAAGAGCACTTACTTGGGTGCAATATATGCTGCGTAGCTTGACAGTCGCTACCCCACGTGGCCCTGGCCTGGCCTTCTGCTCCATCAGCCCTGTGCTGAAGCTGGCCACAGGGAACCACCATCAGCATCTCAGCAGCTGCTCAATCTATGCAAGCCTTCCTGTGTGTCCGGGGCGCCCCCCTCAGGCCCTCCGAGGAACTGCTGCAGCTGTTTTCTTCTGACTGTTGAGGCCCCTTTTCAACTGCTTCTCCTCCGTCCCCTGCTCTTTCCCCTCTTCCCCAGGACAAAATGATTCCTGAAAGGAAGGGTCGGTTGTTCCTAGGTAGAAACCTGGCACCTTTAGACTTTCATATTTGTAAACACATCCATTGAAGGGAAGCGTCTCCAGTGTCAGAGACTGTTGATGTGTGGAGGTGCACTACTGTTGCCAATTTACAGCTTTTCCACAGCCCCAATCAGAAATATGTCGGAAGGCTCTCTGCACCACCTCTGTTGGCTCAAACGCAGAATGACTTCCATGCTTCATCAAATCCATTTAGGAAGCCGTTAATGACCTCCCTCACCGGCTCCCACATACTCTTAAACTCCCAACTGTAGAAGCATTTTAAATATATTCCAGCCAATGCAAGATTTTCACAGATGAAGTTTGCAAGTGGCTGTGCTGTGACACAGATGGGAAATTGTCCATCTCTCATCTGAGGCAGAAGGGGATGAGCCATAAAACTGGATCATACATATTTCTGATTGGTCTGACTGGTCTGTTTCTTGCATATTCTTGGATCTTGTTTCTTATGCCCCTGCTCTTGGGGAGGTTGGTTATTAGCCCAGGCATCTCTCACTGCCCTGGCGGCTTGAGGACTTCTCAGTCTGCGTTGAAAATGCAAGTTTAATTGGATCTGTCAAGGTATATTATAGTACAACCTTTTTCTAGAACCGGCGTGTAAAAACCATACACTGCTCCTTGGTAGTGGCCCACTGGGACAAAAATAGATAATGTCATGTCACTTTCTCAATTCAATGCAATTTCTACTTTTTTTTTTTACAGGTAATGTTTTCATAAAACTTTTTTCCACCAAAATCGGGGGTGTTTATTGCAGTATCCCCGTGTCCCTCGAGGTGCCAAGTCAGGGGCTTGCCTGCCCTTGCTGCGGGTGTTCTCAGGCTTCCCAGGGCTGTCTGAGTCAACAGCCTGCATCTTTGGTTGTGCTTTGGAAAAAATGTCACTGAGGTTGGAGTTCCAGGTAGCTATTCCCTTTTCCTGCAAATTCCCTGTCGCAGTTTGGGGAAGGTGGCTGGAAAACGGGCTTTTCTGGTTGTCTGGCTCAGATCTAGCCAGAAAAGGCCACAAACTCTTTTCTAACACAAACTAATCATTGGCCAGTGGTCTTGGTGACAAGTTTTTAAGTCCCAAATAGTTTTATTTGAATTATGTAAAAGTACCAAGTTTATTTTAAATGTAAAACATGGGAACAACGGACTTCCACTGAGCGATATGAAAACGTTACAGGTTCAGTACTTCCAAAGGAAGAAACCTCCAACCCCCCAAAAGAATAAATACAAATTTGTATTTTTGAAGAATGTGAAATAATAGTGTTTGCTTAATTGCTCATTTTGTATAAACTTAATATTGTACTTTAAAATATCTGCTATGAAGTGAAAATTTAACTTTTTGGAATTGAAAAAGCAATATTAAATACTAATGAAATCTTAATTAAATGCTTATTTAAATCTGGTAGTACCTGTGGCATTACTTCTCATCCTTGTCCCTGGTTGACACTCTCTTCCCACTCCCAGCCATCAAGTCTTGGAGGGACAGAAAAGAAAGGTCAGTCACCAGGGTCTGCAGATTTCCTTTTAATCAAGACTCTGCTCAAGTGTTTTGTGGGGCAAAGAGCCCCCAAAGCATGAAATGAACATGTAATACCACCTGGAACCCCCAAAGCAGGCCAGACCACTCTGGCCAGCACTGCTGGCTTCCCGAATCCGAGTACTCAAGACTGGATGTGTGTTGGCTACATTTCAAAGCACAGTACTGCCTTCAGCCAGGACGACGTGGGAATGAACCCAGCTGCTAGTAGAGTTGCCATCCCAGGCTGAGGGCCAAGTACCAGCAACTGCCCGTGAAGACTGGCCCCTTTTAGTGAAGGGAGTTGGTCACAGTCCAGCCACTGGCCCTGGAAAGGGACAGAAGTCAGGGTGCCCGGCTAGGGTATGATCAAGACTCCGCGGCTCCATCACCAGCATCCTTTGGAAGGCCACCTCTGGCCGATACAGATGGCTGGGGCGGCGCTCCAGACTTGGCTGAACCGTTCTAGTTGGAACAGAAAAGGGGGGGGGGGGGAATGAGCCCGGAGGAAAGGCCTTAAGTGAGGCCCCACAAGAATAAGGCCACTTGGCATCTCGACACTACCATGCTTTTTCAAAACCTCGCTCAGATCAAAGGAAGTTAAGCGGTGGGGATGCTCTTCCACCTGCCTCCTTTGGGGCGGGGTGGGGGTGGGGAGAGCGAGCTTTGCCAGTGCAGTGAGTGGGAAGCGCCCACCTCCCCAGGTCCAGCCCGGAGAGGGCACTGGGCACTGACCCCGCCACCAGCTGGTTCTGGGCGCCGGCGGCCCAGCTGCCGCAGCATCTCCTCACAGGCGGCGATGGTGTCCAGGAGCTGCCGCTGCCGCTGCTCCACGGCGTCCAGCAGCTGCTGGGCGCGTTCATCTCGGGGCGGCTGCGGGGGTGGCCTCCCGCCGAGCCCCAACCCCGCCTTCCCACGGTCCACGCCGGCAGCCTCCCTGCCCAGGAGAGAGACGGCGTCAGGGCCCGGCGCTAGGCGGCGCGAGGTCGCGTCCCCAACCCACCGCCCCGCCGGCCCGCTCTCACCCCCGTGACCAGCCTGCGCCGGGACCCCACTCTATCGCCGCCCGTGCCACCCGCTCACCACCCCTCCACAGTCCGCCCCCCGCGCCGCGCGAGGAGTCCGCTAAGCCGAGCCCCGCCCCGTCCCCACCGTTCTCCTTCAAGTCGCCTGGGGGTCGCGGTCCCTTTAAGCGGCCCGGAGCGGAGGCGGGGCCGAGCTTCGCGGGCCGGAAGTTGCGTCCGTGCGTCACTTCCTCCCGGAAGCGGCTCGGCACGGATGTCTACCGCGCGTCCCTGCGCGGGGCTGAGGGCCGCCGTGGCGGCCGGCATGGGGTTGAGCGACGGGCCGGTGAGTTCTGGCCGCGGCTGCCGCCTCCTACGCCCTCCTGAGCCCGCTCCGGCGCTGCCAGGGGCCCGGCTGCTGCGGCTTCCGGAGAGCGAGGCTGTGGAGGCCGCGAGCCCCGAGCGCTCCGGCTGGACCGAGGCGCTGCGGGCCGCCGTGGCCGAGCTGCGCGCCGGCGCCGTGGTGGCGGTCCCGACCGACACGCTCTACGGCCTGGCCTGCTCGGCGAGCAGTTCGGCGGCCCTGAGCTGCGTGTACCGCCTCAAAGGCCGCAGCGAGGCCAAGCCGCTGGCCGTGTGCCTGGGCCGCGTGGCCGACGTCTACAGGTGAGGCGGCCCCGACCCGGCCCCGCTGGGGGCGGCCCCGCGGGAGGGGTTTCCGGTGACAGCCTCGGGAGACCGCAGCGCCCGCCGAGCGCGGGAGGGGCTCGTCCTGGCTCCCCGAGGAGGAATCCGGAACTGGAGATTGGTCGGGAGCGCTGAATGCTCGCCAGGATCCGCTCTAGACAGTGGGTCGAGACGCTGAGTTAGGCGAGCATGGCACTCTTCTCCCGGTGCCCTTGTGATGGACGGAGGGGAGGCCCGTTTCGGGGTAACGCCTTCCAGAAGATTAGACGGTTTGAGATTGTATCCACGTGCCACAGCGCTGTGGTTTTGTCCCCCAAGACAGGCGGATAGACTTAAAGCCCAGGGTACTCTGGAGTCTGTCTTCTGCCAGAGTTCCGAGGAAGAGGGAGTAGAGAGTCAGGTAGATCTCGTTCATTATACACGCGAAGGGGACCCCTCTCCAGCATCTATCTGACTTAAGTCCCCAGGAAAGGTCCGTTAGGGTGATTTGGAGTGGTTTTGTTTGTGCTCCTTTGCCTGCAGGTACTGTCAGGTGAAAGTACCTAGGGAGCTCCTGGAAGACCTGTTCCCAGGCCCTGTGACCCTGGTGATGGAGCGCTCGGAGGAGCTTAACAAAGACCTGAACCCCTTTACTCCTGTGAGTCAAGAGTTTTCCCTTTTCCTGCGATCTAAATCAGACTCTTGCAAGCCCTCGATGCCTTCCTCACGGTCTCTCTTCTTCTTGCTTCCCAGCTTGTTGGCATCCGGATTCCTGACCATGCCTTCATGCTGGACTTGGCCCAGATGTTTGGGGGACCACTTGCACTCACTAGTGCCAACCTCAGCTCCCAGGCCAGTTCTCTGAGTGTTGAGGTGAGAATTGGCCCCAACAGGTTAAACTGCTGTTTCCTTAAAATCAACAAGGCTAACACTGTAACGGGATTGCCTGGCAGAAATTTGGAGCTTTGGTGCATGGGTGAGAAGGTTACCCATTTGGTGTTGGTTAGAGGAGGGTATCCGAATGAATCTTGGAAGGGGGCAGGTGGTGTACTTGTAAGGCCAGGACAAGGAGGCTAGGGTAAGAAAATCTCAGTCAGCCTTAGTTATTTAGGGACACTTACTTTTTTTTAATGATTTATTTTTATTTTATGTACATTGGTGTTTTGCTTGTGTGTGTATGTGTGTCTGTGTGTGTGTGTCTGTGTGATGGTGTCAGATCTCCCATCCATGGAGTTGTAGACAGTTATGAGCTGCTGTGTAGGTGCTGGGAATTGAACCTTGGTCCTCTACAAGAGCAGTCAGTGCTCTTGACTGCTGAGCCATCTCTTTGCCCCCCGGAGCTTTACTTATTTTTCTTTAGAAAGTGTTGGAATTGTTTTATCTTGATAGGCCTAGGGAGAGCAGGTGTGGTTTTTGTATTGATGATAATAGAAAAGATGTAGGAGTGGTGGTGAATATCTTTAATCCCAGCACTCAGGAGACAGAAGCAGTCTGATTGCGGTGTTCTAGGCCCTCCGAGTTTACAGAATGAGTTCATAGAGAGACTCTGTCTCAAAGAAAAAGATTATAGGAAATACAGACAGCTTTGTGAGGGAAGTGGTTGTCAGAGACTTGACAACCGTGCTGAGAAAAATTTGGGGCTTTGAAACATTAGTTCTCTGTTCTGTCACATGGCCATTAAATGACAGTCCCAACTTCTTGCCAGTTCTCTCTGAATTCTTTCTTTTTTGGAGGGGGAATGTTTCTGTTTGGGACAAGATCCACTCTGTCTCCCAGGCTGGCCTAGAACTCGCAGTCAGGACCCTCGGGCCTCCCCAGTTTTGCATCTGTACTAGCACACCTGGCCTCACCTAATTTTTGACTCCTGACCTTATTTTATTTTTGCCTGCCAAATAGGCTTGAGATAAGATCCTTGTAATCCTGTGTTGGCTGTGCTTTAGGACAAATGAATAGGCAAAGGAACTTTGTTCTGTCCTTCCAACACTTACATTAGCTGCAGTAAGTGATGGCATTTTCTATGCCAGGCCTGGGGACATTGGAAATGCAGTGTCTGCTTTATTTGCTCTGGGTAGCTATACACCGTGGACGCGGGTGGGAATCTTCCCAGAGAAGGAGTAAGTTTTTACCTTGTCAACAGCCCTAGACCACACAGTCATTTGATTTATAGCTGGTACCCTGCCTAACTGTATTGAAGTCTTTTTACTGGGGGCAGAAGAAATCAAGCTCTGTTAACAGTACACCCTATAGCCTAGGGACTGAGTGCTGGTGGCAAGTGTTTATACAGTTCTTAACTTCCACTGAGGTCTAGGATCAGGCTGCTAGAGCTTTGCTTTAGGGGCCTGAGTGAAGTAATTTACATGCATCACACAGATACGGAAAGACTGGCTCATACCCAGCACGCCACTTTTTGGACCTAAGCCTCCCCCACTCCTGCAGTACTTGGAATTCCTCTTACTGCATTAAGGTTTTCTTTAAGGAGTGCATACCTAAGGGGGCTTCAGACTTGGTACATATCAGATCCCGGGTGTTAATTGTGCCCTTGACTTAGCTGACGGTACTAAGGTTTCTCCGCTGCTTAAAGGAAGATACTTTAATTTAAATGTGAGCTGGGTATCCAGGATGGTAATTCAGCTATGCCCTAACCTTCTTTCTTTTCAGGAGTTCCAAGACCTCTGGCCTCATTTGTCCCTTGTCATTGATGGGGGGCCAATTGGGGATAGTCAGAGCCCTGAGTGTCGTCTCGGCTCTACTGTGGTTGACTTATCTGTGCCTGGAAAGTTTGGCATTATTCGCCCAGGCTGGTAAGTATCTTTCCTGTGCCTCTGGGAAATGTGAGGGAGGCTGGAGAAAAGAGAAGCTTTTAGTGCAGGTTTTCTCCGGGCAGTGTTAATTCACGCCTTTAATCTCAGCACTTAAGAGACAGAGGCAGGCAGATCTCTTGTGAGTTCGAGGCCAGCCTGGTCTACAAAGCAGTTCCAGAATATCCGGGCTACACATAGAAACCCTGTCTTGAAAGCAAAAATAACAACAAAAACTTAACCAAAAAAGTGCATATCTTCATTACCATTTTAATGGGACCACTAAGGGCTGCCACAGAGAGGTGTTAAGTGGGCTGGGACTAAATTTGCTGGTATAGCTGGCTTTTTAGGATTCGTCAAGTTTGTTTAACAGTGGGACAGTAATTAGAATTAGGCTACTCAACCATTGCATACACTAGCAAGATTGTGATGATAGGACCCTGATATAGCTGTCTCTAGTGAGACTACGCCGGGGCCTAGCAAACACAGAAGTGGATGCTCACAGTCAACTATTAGATGGATCACAGGGCCCCCAATGGAGAAGCTGGAGAAAGTAACCAAGGAGCTAAAGGGATCTGCAACCCTATAGTTGGAACAACATGATGAACTAACCAGTACCCCGGAGCTCTTGACTCTAGCTGCATATGTATCAAAAGATGGCCTAGTCGGCCATCACTGGAAAGAGAGGCCCATTGGACTTGCAAACTTTATATGCCCCAGTACAGGGGAACGCCAGGGCCAAAAAGTGGGAGTGGTGGGTAGCGGGGTGGCCGGGAGAGTATGGGGGACTTTTGGGATAGCATTGAAAATGTAAATGAGGAAAATACCTAATTAAAAAAAAAAAAGAATTAGGCTACTCCGACTTTGGTGTACTCCGTCTCCTAAGAAGTCAAGCTCTTAACTACCTTCTATCTTCTTCAGTGCCCTGGAAAACACTACAGCAATCCTACAGCAGAAATATGGGCTGTTCCCTTCACAGGGGTCCTGTTCATGAAACTTGGGAGGACCCAAGGACCATGCTGGATACTATGTGTCTGCTACTGGATGGCAAAGCCTCATTGGCTGAGGTTCCTACATCTATAGCCTAGCTTTTTAGGCAGCATCCTTGGCTCTGAATCCTGTAGGCCAGCCAGAAGCTGCAGGGTGAGCCTTGTTCCCAGAGGAAGGTTATATTTATTTATTCTGTACATTTATTTGTCAGCCAAGAATTAAATGGAGGGAAGGACATTCTCTTAGAGTGGCCTTATTATTTTAAGTGCCCCTCTCACCCCCACCCCCTTTAAGTAACTTGAGTACAGAATTAGAATGCATTAAAAGCTGCTTTCTGGGGAACAGTGACATTTGATGTCAAACCAGCCAGAAGCACTAATGCAGTCTAGAATAGAAGTCTTAGGACCAATGCAGCAAAGTCTAGGAGCTGAGGGCAAAGCTTTCTGGGTACAGGGGAGTGGTTATTGGGGAAATTATTCTAGGGGTCCCAAGTGAAATATTGAAAAATAAAATCTTGACTTTTTTCAGCCAGTGACTTTCTAATTTATTGGTATAGTTCTATGTGTAATTTATTTAGCTTCATTGTTTATGCAGAAGCCTTTTATCCTTGTTCATATGTCTACCGAGTATTTACATAATTATTTTGGGGTAGTTGAACTGTATTTTCTTTTGTTGTTATTAAATATTGCTTCTACAAACAGTTGTAAATGGTTTATTTTTCTTTTGAATTATTTCCTTAGAGTAGGATTTCTCAGTCAAGATATATGTGTGCATTATGGCTGTTGATGTAGATTAGCCTTCAGAAAATCTGAGGATGCTTGCTCTTTCCTGCTGCCTTGCTATATCCACAGTATATATGCATGGAATAAAGTTACCATGGGTTAAATCCAGCCCTTTCAACTAAGCTGCAAGCTGGGTGGTCAGCCCAGCTGATCTATCTCGGGGGGGTTAGTGTCGGTGACTGGGCTGGTTGTCCTTGCAGTGACCAGTATTTCACTTCCTCCATCTGCAGCCATTTCCCAGAGTTAAAGGCTCAGCTTTAGCCTGTAAACCAGTCCAGTAGGGTCTAGTGAACATTTCCTTTTCAAGAATCTTGCTGAAAATATTCATCAGGTTTTACTTTACCAAGGATCCTTGCAAGTAGCATTAGTTTGTGAGTAAGCACTGGTTCGTTAACTCCCTAGAAATCTTATGTAAACTAGTCTTATAAGCAGATCCATCTCCACTGTGCTAAAGCTAGCCAGCCTAGCCATACACTGATGTGTCCCAGACTGACCTAGTGGCCAGCACTTAATGAGAGCTGGAAGAGGAATGTGTACCGGCATACACCATTTCAAACTTAATACAAATCACACTAGCACTGAAAGTGGCCCTAGTGAGTGGCCTCCCTGGCCTAGGCAGCTGAAAGGAATGACCTAGTCCTTTCTACCACTAAAAGTTCATCTGGGAAAGGCTCCGGGTCACAGAGGTATCTTGGAGGAAAAAATAGCTGAACTCCCAGCCTGGGTGTAGCTGCAAAGAGCGAAAACAGCCGAGGTGCTAGCTACAGTTATACCAAAAGCAGGATCCTGTAAGCTTTGGGAAGGAAACCGTGCTCAAATTCCCCAGCACCTGACAGGCAATAGGTGCTTAGTATGGGTGCTCAGTGTTCCTGATAATGGGGCACAGGAGTCTACTAGAAGGACTTTAAAGTCCTCTTAGAAGTGTCAAATGTGGTTCCCTGTGTTCAGCAAGATGTCGGAAGGTGGCTGTCCAAAGGAAGTAAGGTGCATGCTAGCTTAGAACCCTGAGACCCTCCTAAGCACGGCGGCTTGCGCAACTCCATACAACTACCTGCCTCAGCTGAAAGCTGAGGGACCTGGAGGTTCCTTAAGCCATTGCAGCCACTTGCCCTCTCCTGCTTCATCATGCCTTACTTCCCAGCACCGCCAGTCCAGGTGCTAGGCTCTGTTCTGCATGAGCTAGCTGGTCCACCCACGAGCTCCCAGTTGCTACTTGGGACTAGTGAGTGCCTATATCCCCAGCTGAACCAGTTTGGTGATCTGTTGAGGTTTGTTTGGGTGAGAGTCCCTCACATCAGCCATTGCTCCTTTTCCTTGATGAAGTGCTCTGCCCAGCGGCGGGTCAGCTCCAAATACAGGCTGGACTGGTGAGGCAGGTAGTCCAGATACAGGCGAGTTGGCGTCGTCTTGGGGACAGCTTTCTCAATCTGTGTGCCCTCGTGCCACTCATTGAAGGAGGTGATAGAGACTATCTCGGGCCTCACAGTCAGGGCCGCCTGCAGGGCTGTCTCATAGTACTTGCCATTGACCCGGTTCCGAGTATTGTGGTTGTTCCAGGGCCGGATGCTGGTATCAATGTACCCAGGCCCCACGCTAGGGATGAACATCAGGTTGTTGGTATCACAGAAGTTCTTCACAGCTTTCCAGTTCTGATGGGAAGAGCCAAAGGAGAAGCCATTGGAGGCAAAGTAGGTGTACATTCCGTCGAATCCTGCCGCGAGGATGTCGTGGGTGTGGCTCTCCTCCACGAGCAGAGCTATGAAGACCCCATCGTAGGGAGTGTTGCGGATAGAGTGAGGCCCATTTTGTGTCAGGAGGTGGGCCCAGGCCTCAGGGGATGTCAGATAGGAGTCGTAGATATAAAAGAGTGGGAGGCTCTTGCCCATGCTATTCTTATAACGGTAGAATGCACCGTGGGAGCCATACCTGAGGAGCAGGAGGGAGAGGCTTCGGTTGGTTGTGGTAAGATTAGCTCACAGCACTCTGGGATCCAGCCGGTCACATATTGAGGCTGTCTATGCATTCAAGTATTAGCCTGCCTCCCTTCTCAGCACCCCGCCCCCTTCCGGAAGCCCATCTTCTCCCCACCCTGCCCACCATCTTCATCGGAATTTCAGCAACAATCTCCTAATTGGTATCTAGCCTTTATTCCTGCCTTCCTGTAGGATATGATCTGACCACTGCTTACCATGGCCTAAGGATTCCTGTTTCTGGTCTGACCTGACCTATTTTCAGTCCTGCTACTTACTACACATTAGATTCCACTGCCTAACTGGCCCTTCTGTTAAGTCATGTGAGCTTGTCCCATCTTAGCACATTCCACATGCTAGTTCTCTCTGCCTGGCATTTTCTCCTTTCTCCAGATCTTTGCAGATCTAACATCATCATCACCAATATTTTATTTGATACAGGGTCTTGTGTGGCCTGGAGCTCATTAAATAGGCCAGGCTAACCGTGAACTAAGAAATTCACCTGCCTAATCGGGTGTGGTGGCTCACGCCTTTAATCCCAGCTTTCGGGAGGCAGAGGCAGGCGGATTTCTGAGTTCGAGGCCAGCCTGGTCTATAGCCAGGGCTATACAGAGAAATCCTGTCTCAAAAAACAAAAAAAAAAAGAAAGAAAGAAAAAAAGAAAAAGAAATTCACCTGACTCTACCTCCTAATTGCTGGGATTAAAGGCTTGTGCCGTCATGCCTGGCCAGAGCAGACATTTTAAAAAACGGGACAGAGATGGGGGATAGATCTGGGAGGAATGGAGAGGGCAAATATGATTTTTTTTGTTTTTTGAGGCAAATATGATTTTTAAAATTACTTTAAATATGCGTTTTAAAAGAACCATTATGCTAGAGAAATGGCTCGAAATTAAAAGTAATCGCTGTGCCTCCAGAATCTGAGTTCTGTTTCCAGCACCTACATCAAGTTGTAACAAGCCTGTAGCTCCAGCGTCCTCATCTGGCCTCTGGGCACACACAGACACACATATGCATATTATAAAAAAATAAAACCTTTTTTTAAAAATGTTGGGGATTGAGTCTACTGAGTCCAGGGCCTCTGGCCTGATGTCGCATGCCTGCAGTCCCAGCACTTGTGAAGCTTCAAATCAACAGCAGGAAGGATCAGGGTCACGCTCAGCGACATAAAGAGCTCCAGGCCAGCCTAAATTAGGCCCACTCATTCCCTGCAGCTTAACAACCACATTTATATCTCAGCTCTAGGCGCTGGGAAGTCCAAGATCAAAGTATCTATCAAGGTTGGTCCTTGGTGAGGGCTCTCTCGCAGCTGACAGATGGCCAACGAACTGTATGCTCACACAGAAAGCAAGCGTCAGCTTCTTAGATGTCAGGTCATAACCTATCCTCTCAGAGAAGCACACATCACCATTCTAGAGTAATTCCTTGAAGGCTGGGACAGAAGGTTCCAGCTCGCGCTCAGGCTTAGCATGCAAAGGACCCTCCCTGGGTTTCATCTTCAGAACCATAAAAGGAGAAAAAAAACCTTTTGGGGCACATTTAACACAAAACTTCACTTTGCTTTTTGTTGTTTTTATTTATTTTTTCATACTACAGATTACTGTGGTTTCTCACTTCTTGGTTGGGGAGCTCTGCTGTACCCCCAACCACTAGTTTATAAGTACCAAGCCAGAAACTTTGCTAAAGACAATAGCTATACCTGTGGGCATTGGACAGTATTTTAGTGAATATGTACAAGCATGTATGAAACACTTGGATAATAAAGACTCAGTTATGTTCTCGGAACGAGACCTGAAACTCAGCTACCTGACTCAACCCAGCACCCTCACTGGGAAACAACTGCTTGGGACACATGTATTCCAGCCTTGTACTGCCTGGCCTGGCCCTCCATCCCTTCTGTCCCTACTTCCTTCTAGATTCCCCCATCTTACGTGTCAATGATGTACTTGATGTTGTCATGGACAGTGATGTCATCCCGGCCCTTGTAGGGTTGGATATGGAAGGCCACCTGCCACAAACAGAGGAGTTGGAGGTCATGAATATTCTGGAACACAACACATAAGCTTAATGCCCCCAGCCCTGGCTTGTAGGAGGGGCTGAGTGCAGGAATGCCTGGCAAGGATTGGCTCAATAAAGCTTGTCAGTGCCCTTCAGATCAAAAACGAAGGGCAGAGGCTTGTCTGTGTCACATGACAGGGAAGCCAGGAATCATTCTGGGTGGCTGCAGGATGGCATCCAGGTTTCCATCTCTGTCAGCTCCAGTCATGAGCACACCAAGACATGTGCCTACTCTCTGCCAATGGAAAGTGTGCCACGATCGGTTAAACCTGCCAGGGGTGACCTCGAAGGGAGGGGGCTTCTTGGTCATTCACCACAAAAGCATCACTGACGTCCTCTATTGATGTGTTTGAGGGAAATGGCCATATGCATATCCTTCCACTCAAAAGCGAACCTGCTTATGGAGGCTCAGCACTGTCCTTCGCTCTATGGAGTGGAGTCTAGAGTTCTGTTCTGCCGGTCCATTTGGTTCTTGCCTGCCCAGGATCCAAGATCAGGCTCTCCAGCCTAGCCTGTATTACTTAATAAAAGTGAAGGAGCTGGAGAGATGGCTCAGCGGTTAAATGCACTGGCTGCTCTTCCAAAGGACCTGAGATCCTAGCACATACATCAGGTGATTCAAAACTAGTTCCATGGGGATCTAATGGCTCTGGCCTCTGCATGCACCTGCACATACTCACACAGAGAGAAACACACGCAAAATTTAAAAAATAGAGGTAAATATTAGAAACTGATACTTAGACAGTCTTCCATTTGTCCCCTGTTTGGCTTTCTCAAAACTAAAGATGCTAACAGCTGACATAGGCACAGCCTCCTAGACCCTCTTCCAGTACGGGACACTCACTATGTGTCTGTCATCCCTAGCCACCCACACCAACCTTATGGCAGAGAAGGGGCATTCTCAGCCTTGCAGTTGTGGCACAAGTCTTTAATTCCAGCACTTGGAAGGCAGAGACAGGTGAATCTCTGAGTTGGAGGCCAGCCTGGTCTACAGAATAAGTTCCAGGACAGCCAGGAATATACAAACTATGAGAAATTCCAGAAGAGGAGTAGGGGAAGGGGGAGGGAAGAGAAGAAAGGGCATTTCCCAGAATGAGAGAACCCACCTGGATGTTGTACTGATGGGCAGTGTCCAGAATGGCAGGTACCAGGTCGTCTGTGGGCTCTCCATTATCATCAGCCATGCCAGGTGGATACCAGGAAAGAACCAAAACTCCTGAATAATACAGAAACCCCTTCAGTGGCACACAGCGCGCCACCTCCCCTCTCCGCAGAGATTTTCTTATCAGAAATAATTTCCAACTGTATGCTTCCTGAAAACCTCGAGCCAGGAGCCTGCCAGGTTCCTAGGGACAGATCCGAGGCCCAGAGCTCAGCTGGCCTTGGAGCTGTCCACGCCAGCAGTGCTGAAGTGCTGACGCCAAAGGAGCCAGGCTTAGGGAGTGCAGCATCAAGTAGCAGACAGAAGGGGAAAGAGTGGCCATGCCACGCTGATCTGGAAGCCACAGCCCTACCTCTGAGGTCCTACCTGAAGAGAAATCTTATGCTCATGCTTCCAATGGGCGAGAGCTCTTGCCTTGAGTGACTGCCGGTCTCGAAAGCAAGCCTGGACAGAATAGCCTACATCCTAATTATCTTTGTAGATGTCCCATACCCCTCCTTATTTGCTTATGCGTTTGGTCATTTATTATTTTGAAGATACCTTCCCATTGTGTAGCCTGGCTGCATAGTTGGCTAGCTTCAAACTGGGAATCCTGTCTCACCCTCCCAACCGCTACGATTCTGGCATGCACCACTAAACCTGAATCCTCACCTAGTGGCTCTCCTTCCTGTTTATAAACCATGTCAAGGCATAACAAGGCATCCTTAAAAGTTAGCAGAATTCGGTGACAAAAATCTAAACTAAATGAACCTCCTCCCCCACCCCAGCCTGTAATGTGCAAGGTTCTCCAGAGCCTCTGCTGGCTGAGCACTTGATGAAAAAACTCCTGTGTTGTGTCCACCCCTCAGCCCAGCTAGATGGGCCGCCCCTGAAGGGCTAGGACCCCCAGGCCTCACTCTCCTGAAACCTGGAACAGACTTACAGCTGCTCTTTTTACTGTCCCTGCTCGGGATAGCTCTGCTGCACACACCCCCAACAACCCTATGGAAGGGCCCTGGGGTTGTTGAGGGTCAGACAGGCCCAGAAGGTAGTGGAAAATTGGAAGGGGAGGTAGTGTGTAGTGGGCCCGGGATAAGAGTGGGAGGGAAGGGTTACAAGGACAGCCTGGCGGGAGAGTGGGACCAGGGACCCTGTGGCGGGACATCAAGAACTGTGGTTCAGGGAGGAAGGGCGAAGCTGGGGGACAGACTGGCCAGGGGAACGCAGGGGCTCACCGATTGCAGCTTCTTTGAGCTGGGTCATGTGCTCTCGTAGCACGTCGGGGTCCCGCGAGCTGTAAGGCCCCAACTCTGGGTAGAAGCTGGAGCCCAAGTCATCTGGAGGGCTGTGGCGGCCACGCGGGTAACTGGCCGAGATCTTGGGGTCCCAGTGCGGCACCATGACATGGTCCCAGTGGATGTAGTGGCCCTCGCGCCGCGGGCTCCCGTACCACGAATAGTAAAAGGCATGCAGATCGGAGTAGACGCGCAGGCTCTGCCGGGGCGCAGGATCGGCCTCGGCCGGGCCCAGCGAGGCGCGCGGGGCGGCGGTGCGCGGCGGGGGCGGCGGCGGCGCGGCGGGGGCAGCCGGGGCGCGGGCGGGCGCGGGGTTCCCCTCGGGACGCCTCTCGAACGGTGCTAGCTCCGGGCCTGGGCCCAGCGCCGGCAGCCCGTCCGGGGCCTTGAGCGTGCGCAGCCCCATGAGCGTGCCGAAGGCGAAGAGCAGCACCAGGAAGAGGGCGATGCAGGCGCGGCGCCGCCGCCGGGCCATGGCTTTCCCGCGGTGCCCGCCGCCGCGCTAACAGCTCCGGAGTCGCGCCATTCCGCCCGCCCGCGCGTCCCAGACCACAGCCCGCGAGCGCCGTGCGCCCAGGGCGGCTCCGCGCCTGTCCCCGCAGTGCGGGCGGGCCCGGCACACACAAGATGCAGTGGCGCCGACCAAGTGATCGCGAATGGAGGGGGAGACCAGGCAGAGGAACGGGAACCCCCATCCGGCCCCAGCGCGTCCCGGGCCGAGCGTACCTGAGATCTGGGTCGGGTGCGGAACCGGACCTTCCCAGTAGAAGGATCTCTCAGCCTCCTTCCACAGAGCTCTGTTACCATCACCCCGATTCGCCCCAAATCCCTAGTACTGAGAAGAGAGGCATTGAGCCACCCTGCGAGCCCTGGCTGGAGCCAGTAACCTAGTGGAGGACCCCAGCTTGCACTGGAACCTAACTCCAGGGCCGGGCCTGGATCTTCTGTGCTTTCTAAGCAGTAGTAGTGCCTAGCCTTGGCCATCTATGCATGCTCTTCCTCAACTCTGCTTTCCAGAGGTTAGGCAACACCCCCCCACACACACACCCTTCCGCACTGAGATTGAAGCTAGCGGCCTTGTACCATGCTTGGGAAGAGTGCAACAACAGTGAGTGAGTTCGATCCTCACTCTGTACTTTGAGACTAAGTTGCCCAGGCTGATCTTGAACTCAATCTATAGCCCAAGCTGACCTTGAATTTGAACTACCCATCCCTTGGCCTGCTGAGTGCTGAGGTGACAGGTGTGCGCCACCGCTCCCGGGTCGGGTCGTTTAGTGTTTTCTGAGGTGCAGCCTCAGTGTGTAGCTGAGAGCAGCTATGAAATTTTCCATATGGCGCTGGCTAGTCTGGAACCCTGGCTAGCCAGACTGGTCTGGTCAGTCTGTATTGTTGCCTCGGGCTCTAGACTGCTGGTATTACAGGCAAGCATCGCCATGCCTGGCTTCTCACGGCCGTAAAATAAACATCGAGAAGTGCTCAGCAGACTCCCTATCAGTTCCCACTAATGTAAGGTGTATCTTGTTCATGTCAGAGCTAATCCATTGTTTGTTTGTTGGTCGGTTGGTTTTTCGAGACAGGGTTTCTCTGTGTAGCCCTGGCTGTCCTGGAACTCACTCTGTACACCAGGCTGGCCTCGAACTCAGAAACCCACCTGCCTCTGCCTCCCAAGTGCTGGGATTAAAGGCGTGAGCCACCTCGCCCGGCTAGCTAATCCATTGTTAAGGCCAACCAGAAATGTGAGGAAACCCCAAAGGATTCAAGAAAAGGACCTTTGAGTGGCTGTGGTGTCTCCTCTTGCCTTTGCAAAGCCAGGGTTAAGAGCCCCAGCAGGGCAGGTAGAATTACTGTGGAGAAGGAACAAGTCAGCCTTCTCCCCCGGGAGCACAAGTCAACAGCAGAGGCAAAGGTGGCCTATCTATTATGCGGATATACTGAGAATATACATAAATAATCAGCCTGTCTGTGTGTCTAGGATACCCAACCCAGAGAGAGCTGGGAATCAGAAGTTCATCTTCCAGGCAGAAAGAGGCCCACAGAACTCCTATGAAGGAAAAGAAAAACCTTCTAGAAAAGATCTATAGCTTCCGGCATTGCATTGAGATCCTTGGAGAAAGCTCACGCTTACAGAAAGCCTGCTCACGCCACAGTGAAACAGGAATTATCAAAGCAACCCCTTGCTTTAGAATATTAAGTGGAAGTGGAAACAAGCAAGAATGGGCAACTGAGATGGTGCAGTGGGCAGTGGTGCCCACTGCCAAGCCTGATGGTCTGAGTTTGAATTCTGGGATGCAAATGGCGGAAGGAAAGAATAGAGCCCCTCAAGTCCCTCTCTGACCTCCACATTCCTGTCATCAGACACGCACGACCACGTACACAAGTGAGTGTGCCATCCACAAATAAGTGAATAAATGTACTTTTACAGAAGTCAGTAAACATGCCGGGTGTGGTGTCGCACGCCTTTAATCCCAGCACTCGGGAGGCAGAGGCAGGCAGATTTCTGAGTTCGAGGCCAACCTGGTCTACAATACAAAGTGAGTTCCAGGACAGCCAGAGCTATACAGAGAAACCCTGACTCAAAAAACAAACAATCAATCAATCAATCAATCAATCAATAAATCTTTAAAAAAACAGTAACAATATTACAGTTATGAAGTATGAATGAAATAACTTTTTGGTTAGGCGTCACCACAACATGAGGACCTTTATTAAAAGGTCTCAGCATTAGGAAAGTTGAGAACCACCGGTCTATACAGACTGGAGAGATGGTCAGTTAGGAGCACTGGCTGCTCTTCCAGAGGCTCAGGTTTACACAGAAGCTCACGACTGTCTGTATTTCCACTTCTAAGGGATCTAACTTCCTCGGACATCAAGCATCTATGTGGTGCACAGATACACGTAGTTGTTGGGAGCTGACTCTTAGCCGACTCTTAGATGATAGAGGCTCTCATCTCTGCAGCCGTCTCGGGCTATTTACTTACAGGTGGCACTCTTCCACCCTGACAAGAGTCTCACTTTCCTAGCATGATGTTTTTGCAAGAAGCCCACCACAGCTGAACACTCTGATAATGTCTTGTTTTTCTCCTACACATCCTGGACCTGTGGTTAAGTGTCTCCTGCTGCACTCCCCAGTGTGTGCATATATACCCATAGTTGTCTTCCAATAAATGAGACTCAAGACTCGAGACTTGAGACTTGATCAGACATACTGTCTTGTCTCCATTCTTCGAGTCTCTTGCCCCTCAGTCCCCACTTTCTCTCTTGCAGACACCCTTGACTGACCCACGGACCGGGTCATGTAGTGACAATTTTGGAGATTTGGTTTCTTTTAAAAACACAGAAATATTGTAAGAAAAAGTTTTTGTTTTAATCCCAGGTATGGGATAAGGGGCTGCTTCTGATTGTCCACAGCGGCTGACTATGATTTGCCTCATGCTCTAGCAGAGGCATGATTTTGCCAGCTGCAGAAAGTTTCTGTTAGTGTGTGACACTTGGAATTCTAGGGACTCTTCAGAGGATATATAGATAGATGCTGGGGTCTTGAGAGGCAGTTGGGTTGCTGGTTGGTTGCTGTTGTTGGAGTTTGTCAAATGGTCATGCACACAGGAACAACAAGAAGAAAATAGATATCCTGATAGCAAAGATCTAACTTGCCTCAAGGAACTCTAATGATAATGTTGCCCCTGACCTCACTATCCTTTTCCCTCTCCTAGCTAGTATTAGTGTTTAAAAGATGGAAGAGAAGGGCTGGAGAAGGGTAGAAGAAAGAACTAACGAAGTAGCCAAAACACTGGTTACAGACACAGATGCAAGCAAAACACTACATGCATAGTTTTTTTTTTTTAAATATTGTCTAATGCCCCAAAGATCTTATATTTTAAAAAACAAGAACAGGTTACTATATAAATGAGGGGAAATGTTTATAAAACTGTACGAAATATCTCTTGGAAATTAAAAACCTTAAAACCCAATTAAAAACATACAGATTTATTTTGATTTTATATGTGTCTGGCCTACATGTTACATGTGTTCAGTGCCCAATGAGACCAGAAGAGGGTGTTAGATCCCCTGGAACAGGGATTGGATTCTTTTTCTATATTATGTTGCAACTATCAATTACATAATGTTAGAAATGAAAGATCAGGGCTCACAGGATAATAAAGTCTTCTACTGCCAACCCTAAAGACCTGAATTCAATCGCTGGGGCCTGCTGTGGAAAGAGAAACAACTCCTAAGATTGTCCTCTTTCCTCCACACGCACACTGTGGCACATGCACACACACCATACACAAACAGCACACAGAACTTATTTTTTTTAAAGGTTTTAAAAAGAAGATACAGGGTCAGGCAAGATGGTTCATTTAGGCTCATTTGCTGCTCTTGCACAGTACCTGGGTTGGGGTTCCTAGCAATCCCATGATGCCTCACAACCACCCACCCCTAACTCCAGTTCCAGTGGCTCTGATACCCTCTCCTGAATCCCACAAGCAACAACACACAGACATAGCGTACTTACACACACTCATAGACATAAATATAAAACAAATTATTTATTCAATTGAAGAACACCAGGACTAACAGGTCCTATAACCTTGCTATAACCTTGGGTTAGTCTTCTTGGGGCCACATTCTGTAATTTCTCTGAGGCTGCTCAGCTAGGCTTGCAGGCAAACCCTATCCCAGTTGGGAGGTTCCTCATCCTCCAAGTCTGTTCTCCCCCCCCCCCCCCGAGACTCACAAGTGCCGACCCATAGCTCTGTCCTCTCTGCAGAGGATTCCTTCAGCTGCTGAGCCAACATGAGATCCTACATCAAAAACAAGCCTAGAGTGGGCCATGGAGGTCTGTGGTTAGCACGTTTGTCTAGGATACAAGGGCCCTGAGTTCGATTCCCAGCACTGAGAAATCCAGACATGGATAGTGCATGCTTGTAATCTCACTATCATCCCAGGACTCCGGGGCCGGAGGCTGGAGGATCAGAAGTTCCAGGCCATCCTCTGGTATGCACCAACACAAAGAACTTGTCTCAAAAACATAATAAAGAAAGGAGGAAAAGGAACCAGAAGAGATGGCTTAGTATTGAGAGCACATATTGCTTTTGCAGAAATAAGTTTGATTCCCAATTCCCACGACACCAGTAACACCATTTTAGGAGATCCAAAGCCATCTTCTGGACTTTGTAGGTGCCTGTGCAAGGTACAACACCATACACAGAGACACACATGTACACATAATCAAAACTAAAATGCATGTGTTGTTGAGATAGGGTCTCACTCTGTAGCCCTAGCTGACCCGGAACTTGCTATGTAGATCAGACTGGCATTGAACTCACAGAGATCCACCTGCTGCCTCAGTCCCCCGAGTGCTGGGACTAAAGGCTTGTATCACCAGGCCTAGTGGCGCATGCCTTTAATCCCAGTACTCAGGAGGCAGAGGCAAGCGGATTTCTGAGTTTGAGGCCAGCCTGGTCTACAAAGTGAGTTCCAGGACAGCCAGGGCTATACAGAGAAACCCTGTCTCCAAAAAAACAAAAACAAAAAACAAAAAACAAAAAATAAATAAATAAATGCTTGTACCACCATATTGGCACTAAAATAAACCTTGTTTATTTGCAAGGTGTGCACTTTTAGTAAACTGATCTCAAGTCAGTGTCCAGGCAAGCCCTGGCTGCCTCAACACACTCTCAGCGAGACAAAAGCCTTCACACATCAAGTCAGAGGGGACAAAAACAAGGAGGGTCATGATGACTGCGCATTCGAAAATAAGAAAGTATTAAGGCAGAATTTTTTTTCTAAAATGGCAGTACATAATTTACACAGAAGCAATGCTGTGGCCTCCCTGGCACGCACTCGGGGTGTGGATTCTGCCATCCTCCCTCTCAGGAGTCGGGACGGCTCTTAGTAGGGTGACGGACTTCCTGTAGCCACGTACTTCATGGATACTTGGAATGAAAACGTAAGTAAAATCAGATGAGCCAGAAGCCAAGGTGTTGGCCCAAGCCCGAAAGCCCCGAACCTAGGAGTCAGGAGGAAGAGGAGTTCAAGCTAACCTAGGCTACAAGAGACACGTAAAAAAGCAGTAATACATTAAACAACACATGCAAGGTGCATTTGCCTTCTTCCCTGCTTCTTAAACATACTGAATGGAAGGCTGGAGAGATGGCTCAGAGGTTAAGAGCACTGACCGCTCTTCTCGAGGTCCTAAGTTCAACTCCCAACAACCACATGGTGGCTCACAACCACCTGTAATGAGATCCGATGTCCTCTTCTGGTGTGTATGAAGACGGCAAAGGTGTACTCACATACATAAAATAAAGAAAATCTTTTAAAAAAAAACATACTGGATGGATGGCTCAGTGGTTAAGAGCACCAGCTGACCTTCCAGAGGACCTAAGTTTAGGTCCCAGGAACTACATGGTGGCTTACAACCATCTATAGTGAGTTCTGGTGCCCTCTTCTGGCATGTGTACATGCAGATACAGCACTCATACATTAAATAAATAAATAAATAAATAAATAAATAAATAAATAAATAAATCTTTATAAAAATATCATGTCCATTCTATTGTTCAACCCATACTTTCTGTTCACATTTCGCCCGTGCTTCAAGCCATCTCTCCCGCACAGTCTCTCCATCTGAATCTCACCTCCAAGGATGCTTGTTTGCTGATATCTACCCCCTGCCCCCCCCCACACACACACACCTTCTTCACATCCATCTGCTGTCACTTTAAGAGACATGGACCCTCAGCCACGTCTGTCCTGGCTCTTCACACAAGTGTCTTCTGTCCCAGGACACAGCCCGTGAAAACACTAACAGAGCTTCTGTCGAGTGGCTCAGGTGAGTGATCTGGTCCCCTTCAGTCCTGGGGTTTATAGAGAAGTGTTGGGCAGAAAAGGTTCCATTTAGGAAGGGTTCACTTTGTCCAGATTCAGAACTATGCTCAGAAAGTATCAATAGACAGGGAAGAGGCACCTGGAGCCGTTGGCCCGAGGGAATGAGATTCAGGGATGGAGGAGGACGGAGATGGATTATATCTTTATTAGGGGACTTACAAGTATGGTCTGACTTTTAATACAATGTATAATATTTGATGGAAAAATGAGAGTGGATTTTAAAAAAATTGAACAATGGATCTTCTAAGATTGTGCATGGAGCAGGAAAGAATATAGGGAAATGGTTGTCTCACAGGTTTGTGGTAAGGATTACATAGAATAGGGTTCTTCATACATGTTTGCATTGGGCCAGACTCAGTTTTTTTGACAATTATGTGTGTGTGTGTGAGATAGTCTCTCTCTCTCCCTCTCTCTCTCTCTTTCTCTCTCTCTCTCTCTGTGTGTGTGTGTGTGTGTGTGTGTGTGTGTGTTCCTGTATCACATAGGACCTGGGAATTGAATTTAGGTTGTCAGGCTTAACTGCAGCACCTTTACCAACTAAACCTTCTCAAACACTCCTATTTTTGACTTTTGTCTCACAAAGTTTGCCTTGAACTCACAATCCTGCCTTAGCCTCCTGAAATCCTATGATGTGCATGTATCACCATGCACAGCTGAGTGTTTGGAAGGAACTGGGATTATTTTTTTTTTTAAAGATTTATTTATTTATTATATGTAAGTACACTGTAGCTGACTTCAGAAACTCCAGAAGAGGGCGCCAGATCTCATTGCGGATGGTTGTGAGCCACCATGTGGTTGCTGGGATTTGAACTCCAGACCTTCGGAAGAGCAGTCGGGTGCTCTTACCCACTGAGCCATCTCACCAGCCCAGGAACTGGGATTATTGAGGTCCCACTCCTGAAGTCAATGAGTGTGGGAAGCCACATATGCCATTACAAGGTGGCGCTGGCTACCGCTGGCCACCACCCATAAGTTTGGGTAAACAACCAATGTGTGCATGTGCAGTAGAGATTTTTTGTTTTTTTTTTTTGCCAAGTCACTGCCTGGCCCAGGGCATGTAAATGAGGTACTGAATGCATAACCAATTGGGTGTAGATATGTAAATGAATTATGTAAATGAGGTACTGAGAGCATAACCAATCGGGTGTGGACACGCCTCTCCTAGGCCTATATAAGCAGCACCAGTTCTGGGCCCGGGGTCTTTTCGCCTCTGCAATCAAGCTCTCCTAATAAACGTGTGCAGAAGGATCCTGTTGTGGCGTCTATTTTGCTGGCGAGTCGGGCACTCACAAATGAGCAGACACGCATTTATTTATTTACACTGCAGGGATTTGAAGCAGAGCCTTACACGTGCTGGGCAAGTGTCTGTCTCTGAGCTACACCTTTGCCCTAGACATATATTGAGCCCTGTGTGTTGGAGCTAGTGCTAGCTGCTGGTGACACAGTAGTGAACTAAATGTGTGTGCTTTGGGTCTCCCTGGAGACCACATATAATGCCACAGGATGGTGCAGCTACTTGGGCAGACAAAGGTCTCTGAACAAGAACAAATACCCGCTTTGCAGCTGTTTTGTGGGATACACTGGAAAGACAGAGGATGTGATTTGGAATAACTGATTAATGCCCATGCCTGGCCTAAAATACATAGAATGGAGATGTAGACTGTGCTTAACATGCTTGCGGCCCTAGGTTTCATTCCAGCACACACACACACACACACACACACACACACACACAGACAAAGACAGAGAGAATATCTCACCATGTTCATCAAGCTCCAGACTGTCTCTGTCTACTAAGCTGTCCAGTTTCTTCTTTTAAAACATTTTATTTTTATCACAGGGTATGGTGACACCCGCCTTTAATCCCAGCACTCAGGAGGCAGAGGCAGGCAGATCTCTGGAAGTTACAGGGCATCCTGCTCTATACAGTAAGTTCCAGGACAGCCAGGGCTATGTAGAAAGATTCTGTCTCAAAAATTTTTTTTATTTTTAATATTGTGATTATATGCTGGGCATGGTGGTGCACACCTTTAATCCCAGCACTTGGGAGGCAGAGGCAGGCAGATTTCTGAGTTCGAGGCCAGCCTTGTCTACAAAGTGAGTTCCAGGACAGCCAGGGCCTCAGAGAAACCATGTCTTGAAAAACCAACCAACCAACCAACCAACCAACCAACCAACCAACCAACCAACCAACCAATATATATAGTGGTTATATGTGCATATGAGTGCAATACCAGCAGAAGCCAGAAGAGGGCATCAGATCCTCTGGAGCTAGCATTACAAGCAGTTGTACCCAGTACTGAGAACTAAATTTTGGTCCTCTGTAAGAGCCCTACGTGTTCTTAACTGCTGAGCCTTCTCCAGCCCTACGTCCCCTCAATTAGTTCTTGAAAAGTGTAGCCATGCCTTCTCTCCATACGCATTCTCTCTTTGCTAGCATTGGAGTCAGTATTCCTGTCTGTGGTAGACAGACCTGAGCAATCCATCATGTTCCCTGCTCCTGATGTCCCTGACAGTCTACAGTGCCCTACCTTAAGCATGGGTAGGATGTGACAAGCTTCTAGCCAATAGAATCTGGCTATGGCTGAAAGATGTTAGAGACATAATTAGGTTCTTAAATCAGGTCAGTCCAAGTTAATTAAGATACAGATGATCCTGATGTAATAATAAAAAAAAATTCTGAGAAAAGACTGAGAAAGAGAGTCTCTGGTGGGCTTTATAAAATAAGATTCCCAGCAAGGCGTGGCAGCTTGTCCCTGCAAGTCCAGAACTTGCACATGTCTCCATGCCACATAAACTGGACTTAGTGGTACAGGCCTATAACCCCATCACTTGGAAGATGGAGGCAGGAGGATCAGATGTTTAAGGTCTGTCTGTTAGGTAGGTAGGTGAGATGGCCCATGTCTTTAGTTTCAAAATTCAGGAGGCAGAGGTAGGAGAACCTCGGGAGTTTGGGAACAGCCTCCTTTACATAAGAAGTCCCAGGCCAGCCAGGGATAGATAATGAAAGTCTGTCTTTTTTTTTTTTTTAATTTTTTTTAAAGATGTATTTATTTATTTATTTATTTATTTATTTATTTATTTATTTATTTATTTATTTATTTTTATGTAAGTACACTGTAGCTGTCTTCAGATGCACCAGAAGAGGGCATCAGATCTCATTATGGGTGGTTGTGAGCCACCATGTGGTTGCTGGGATTTGAACTTTGGACCTTCGGAAGAGCAGTCGGGTGCTCTTACCCACTGAGCCATCTCACCAGCCCCATGAAAGTCTGTCTTAAAACAACAACAACAACAACAAAACAACCAAACAAAAAACATAGAAGTTTAATGTCCTTGACCACATAGTAATGTACATGTCTGCCTTTGTGGGGTGGGGGAAGGAGGAAGGAGGGAAGAAGGAGGAGGGAAGGAAACCTGCAGCCTAGTAAATGTCCTGACTGCAGGCTTGTGAAGTCCTCAGCAGGGGGCCAGCTCAGTGTGCCTGACCCACACAGCTACACTATAGTAAGTGCACAGGATTGCAAGGTGCCGAGTTGTGGTCCTTAGCTACACACTACTAGAAAGGTAGAAGCATTTGCTGTCATCGTCACTAAACACACAGGCCTGAAGTTTTTCGACAGGCTATGGTATGGTATTAACTTGGCCATGATTTTCTTGGACTTCACTATCATCCTGCATTCTATTTTGTCTCACGTAGTCCAGGCTGGCCTCAAAAAGCAGAGGATGACCTTGAATGTCCCTCATCCTCCTGCCTCTACCTCTGGAGAGCTGAGATTATAAAAAAAATGCTTTTACTATACCTAGCTTTTTAAAAATTTACTTTCGTTTATGCACACGAATGTTTTGCCTTCATGTATGCATGTGTACCATGTATGTGCGGTATCATAGGAAGCCAGAAGAAGGTGTCTAATCCCATAGAACACAAGTCAAGGACCGTGTATATGCTGGAAACCAGACCCAGGATCTTTGCAAGAACAGCAAGTCTGAGCCGTGCGGTGGTGGCACACACCTTTAATCCCAGCACTTGGGAGGCAGAGGCAGGTAATTTCTGAGTTTGAGGCCAGCCTGGTCTACAAAGTGAGTTCCAGGACAGCCAGGGCTACACAGTGAAACCCCATCTTGAAAAAACAAAACAAAACCAAAAACAAACAAGCAAAAAAAGAACAGCAAGTCTTCTTAACCACTGAGTCATCTCCTTACCCCGGGGCCTGTTATTTTTAAAAGATGTGTTACCTTTTGAGTGTCAATGTGTGTTTGTGTGAATGTGTGCCATGCATGCAGTACCTATAGAGGCCAGAAGAGGGCATCTGATCCCCTACAGCTGAAGTTACTAGTGTTGTGAGAAGCCTGCTGTGGATGCTGGGAGAGCAGCAGGCACTGTTAACCTCTGGGCCATCTCTCTAGCCCTAGTCTCAGTATTTGAATACAGAACTCTCTCCCAACACATCAACTCTCAAATCAGTTGTACTTTATTTGCTGTTGTTAGATTCATCTGGTACACTGTACTTAGACATTTGAATTTCCAGTTGTAGGATTTAAATTGCATTCTTTTTTTCTTTTTCATCGCTAGGGATGAAACCTCAGGTAACACATCTCAGACAAGAGCTCCACCTGAGCCCTGCTTCTAGGCCACACCTTCCTTTGTAGTGTTAATTTCTGTGCTGGGGACTTGGCATTTATTTTTGGTGACCATGAGGAAGCTTTCCTTTCTTGCTTGTGATTTGGTGACTAATTGCCACTTGACCGCCATCCCAGTACAGCATCTTGCTGCTCAACACAGATGTACTCCGTTCTCTTACATCTCTCTCTGCCTGAGCCAGTGTGGGCTGTCGGCTGGGTTTCTGGTGACATCCAGCTGAAAACCGCTCATAGCTAGTGTTCAGATGTCACCCTTCACCAGATGCAGCAGCTCAGACCAGTGTGATTTAAACATCCAAAGAAGCCGGGCTTGGTGGCGCACACCTTTAATCCCAGCATTCGGGAGGCAAAGGCAGGCAGATTTCTGAGTTCGAGGCCAGCCTGGTCTACAAACTGAGTTCCAGGACAGCCAGGGCTACAAAGAGCAACCCTGTCTCGACGAAAAAACAAAAAACAAAAAACACAAAAAACCTGTTTCAAAAAAACAGAACAAACAAACAAAAAACAAAAAAAAAACCCAACAACATCCAAAGAGGGCTAGAGAGATGGCTCAGCGGTTAGGAGCGCTGGCTGTTCTCTCTAGAGGTCCTGAGTTCAATTCCCAGCAACCACACGGTGACTCACAACCACCTGTAATGGGATCTGATGCCCTCTTCTGCTGTGTCTGAAGATAGTGACAGTGTCCTCATATTAAAAAAAAAAAAAAAGATAAATCTTTTTAAAAAAAAATCCTAAGAAGTGGAACATAGCCCATGAAGCCACTCTCCTCTCTTAAAAAAAAATTTATTATTTTATGTACATAACCATTTTGCCTACATGTATATATGCATACCACATGTGTGCCTCGTGCCCTCAGAGGTCAGAAGACCTTGGACCTCTTGGAACTGAAGTTACAAATGATTGTGAATTGTATAACATGGTTACAGTTATCTGAGGTGCTAAGAACTAAACCCGGGTCCTCTGCAAGAACAGCCATTGCTCTGAACCATGGAGCCACCTCTCCAGCTCTTGGTTTTGTTGTTTGTGTTTTGAAGGGAGGTTTCATTATGTTTCCCTGGTTGACCTTGAACTCAGAGTTCTCCTGTTTCAGTCTCCAGCATGATGGAATTCTAGGGATTTGCTACCACTCTTGACTACGCATCTCATTGCTGATGGGAAGTTATTTTCTTAGACCCTTAATTCAGAAGGTCAAGGATGTAACTTGTGCCAGGATGAAGACGATTAGCCCATCATAATCCTTATTGATCTTGGAAATTGCAGAGAAGTCGATTTCTCTGAGCGAGAATTAGAGCAAGAACATCCGAATCAACCCAGGCCATGTCAGCATCCTGAGATAGGACAGGTAAGGCATGCGAGGGAGGGTGACTTGAAATTTATTTATTTATTTTTCCTTTTTTTTTTTTATTAGGTATTTTCCTCAATTACATTTCCAATGCTATCCAAAAAGTCCCCAATACACTCCCCCCCAGTCCCCCACCCACCCACCCCCACCCTGTGACTTGAAATTTAAAGTGAATTGTCTGAGATGTAACAAATGGGTGTTCTTACTTATTAGAAAGAAAATTGAGATAAGGTTTGTGTAGCTGAAGCTGACCTCAGTTCATTTGAACTTCTGGTCCTCACGCCCATATCCCGAGTGCTGCCATGCAGGGTAGATCACTACACTTGGCTTCTGCGGTGCCTGGGATTGAATCCAGGGCTTTCCACATGGTAGGGAAACACTCTACAACCGAGCTACAGCCCCAGCCCTGACTTCACTATTTTTGCATTTGTTTGTTTGTTTGTTTATATTCTTTCACTTGCTTATCCTAGATATAACAAAGAAACTTTATTTAGAATGGACTGATAGTTTAGATTAGAAAGGAATACACTGTTGTGATTGACAGGAGCACAAAAGGGGAGGTACCTAAATTTGTTGTTGTTGTTGTTGTTGTTGTTGTTGTTGTTGTTTAATATACATGTGTGGTGGTTTGAATGATAATAGACCCCATAGGCTCCTGGGGAATGGCACTATTATGTATGGATGTGGCCCTGCTGGAAGAGGTGTGGCCTAATTGGAGGAAGTGTGTCACTGGGGGTGGGTTTTTGAGGTTTCAGATGCTCAAGCCAGGCCGCGTGTCACTCTCTCTTCCTGCTGTCTGAAGATTTGAATATGGAACTCTAAGCTCCTTCTCCAGCACCATGTCTGCCTAGATGCTGCCATGCTTCCCACTATGATGATAACGGACTGAACCTCTGAACTGTAAGACAGCCCCAATTCAATGTTTCCTTATGAGAGTTGCTGTGGTCAAGGTGTCTCCTCACAGTACAGAAGCCCTAACTTAAAGAGTATGTATGTATGTATGTATACATGTATGTGTGTGTATGATGTATGGATACATGTGTGAGTGGTAGCACCATGGTTTGCATATGGAGGTCATAGGATATCTAACGAAAGTCTAGTCTCCGCTTCTACCATGTGAGTTCCAGCCATCAAACTCAGGTCATCAGGCCTTTACTGGTTAAACCATCTCATTGATTCAAGAATTACAAATTTTATTAATAGATATTAACACTGTTAAAAGGGAGCACTGTGTAATGGAGTTTAAACAACAAACAAACAAACAATTATTAGAGAAACATATGTTGGTACACCCTGTTCTTTGTACTAGGGGCCAGCCAAGGGATTTGGAGGTTTGAGGCTATCAGAATCTGATACCATCAAACCCCAGAATCCTCCAGCCCCTTTCTCACCATCACACAGCTGCTTCCACATCACAGAGCAGCTCCCCTGCATAAATCCTCCTGTAGGAAAGCATAGGAGAGGCATAGTTACAAACAACTCTGACCCCCTGGGCAGTTCTCACTCCTCGCCAAAAATTAATGCACCGCTTCTAATCCCAGCAGGATAGATGCTGAGCTAGTGTGGCCATCCCCAGCTTCCCAGTGCATAGATTCCTTCTTAACGCTGTCATGTCAGGTTTATAAGCCTGGACCACAATGAATTCACCGAGGTAAATGTCACTTCTGATACCACCTGGCAGCTGCCCAGGTGAGTCCTGATGACACTCCCACATCTCCAAGGCCATTTCTTTCAGACTTCTTTGCTTTCTGCCACTCATCTCAAGCAGCTGTACCATCATCCCCCACTGTCTTTTCCTCTACAGCTCTTTACCTAATTCCGTCTTTCTTCCTATCTCATCACTTAACCTTCCTTTACCTTTCTTTCCTCCCCTATTTTGACTTTAATTAAGAGTGTAGTTGAGGCCGGGCATGGTGGCCCATGCCTTTAATTCCAGCACTCAGAAGTCAGAGGCAGGCAGATTTCTGAGTTCGAGGCTAGCCTGGTCTACAAAGTGAGTTCCAGGACAGCCAGGGCTATACCGAGAAACCCTGTCTTGAAAAACCAAACAACAACAACAACAAAAGAGTATAGTTGAGGATTCTTATGACAGAGCCTCTGTGTCAAGTACTGTGCTGGGCCCCATACTGATCTTAGATTCTAAAGCTGGGAGTAACGGCCCACATCGGTACCCTTGGCACTTGAGAGATAGAGACAGGACCATCAGGAGTTTGGGGTTGTCCTCACCTACATAGGGAATTGGAGGCTAGCCTGATCTACATGAGACCCTGTTGAAAAGGGTTTGTTTGTTTGTTTGTTTAAGACTCCATTTCATTTTTTACTTTTGAATCAATTATCTCAGAAATAACTTGTCTTGGGTATGTTGACTTCCTTAGGACAGTGAAGGAGATGTGAAACAGGCAAGGGAAGCATCAGATGAAGAAGCCCCGCCCTGGAGTAAAGCTCTGTACTGCTCTGTGGCCCCACAGCCTTCCTGAGAGCAGAGCCTGCTCCCGAGTTTCCTTGTGCACTGTGAGTTTTCTCCATGGAGAAGATGACCTTCTCTGTCTGCTGAGATGCTCCCTACACCCGTGAAACCAGACTTCACACACTTAGAAACCTTCTCAGTAATGGGTAGATGGATGTTATGATAAAGTTGGATCTCCATCCTGGAAGGTCACTTGGAATTATCTGCAGTGTTGGTTGGGTCTCATAGTCCATAGAGGTTTCCCACTGTGTGTGGCCTTAGAGGGCAGGATTGTAGAGGAAGCCTCGCTTCCTCCCAACATACTTCAAGAGGGAGCCTCAGAGAAATGGGAGAGAAAACAGATGTTTCCAGGGCAGCCTTATTTCTTACTCCAGGAAATGAAGGCTGCTTAGATCCTAGAGACGCCTGGTTACAGGCAGGAAGAGTAGGAAAGCGACCGACCCATGGCCTGAGTATGAAGATGCAGCCACAGGGAAGCCTCGGCGCAAGCTGAAGTTGAAGTGTCCAGACTGGGAGGTGCAGAACCATGGACAGAGACCCGGACAAGGAGCTCCTGGGGCCTGAGGGTTCATTCAGCACCATGGCCAGCCTCCCCACCCCACCCCACCCCTAACCGCTTTCTCACACCCTTCCCCCTCTCAGAGCTATTTTAGAAAAGGGTTTAACCTAGACTGTAGATTGACAAGCTCCAAACCCCAAAAGGCTATGATAAATAATGGTTTGATTAAGGCTGGAGAGATGGCTCAGAGGTTAAGAGTGCTGACTGCTCTTTCGGAGGTTCTGTGTTCATTTCCCAGCAACCACATGGTGGCTCACAACCATCTGTAATGGGATCTGATGCCCTCTTCTGGTGTCTCTGAAGACAGTGACAGTGTATGCATACAATAAATAAATAAATCTTTTTAAAAAGGTAATAATGGTTTGATTAAAAGGAGTACCATCCTGAGGCATGGTGGGAGGAGGGATGCTTCCACTCTGCTGTTGTCTTCTAAGGCCACACACAGCATGAAAACTGTAAGGACTGTGAGAACAGATTCAACACCAAAAGTGCTCTTCCAGGATGCAGATCCAACATCCATCTATGTAAAATAGCTTGTATTCTCCTGTTTTCATTGTCATAGCAGAGTCTTACTGCTGAATAAGCTCGCCCCTTCCAGTTCTTTCTGAACTCTGCCTGGCTGGTTCAACTCAGCTGTTCTGACCCAAATTCCTCTCCAAGCTGACTGATTCAAACTGGCTTCTCTCGGCTTCTGACTGGATTGCTCTGCCCGACCTCAAGCCAACTCTAGCAATCTGTTCTGATCTTCTGGCTCCTTCTCATTCTATGGCTCATTCTGTCTTCACCTGTGTCTAGTTTGTTCTCTCTTCAACCTGTCTTTGTAAAGCTCTCCTAGGAAAACTGTCTTGTCTGACTGAACCAAATTCAACTGACCACTCCTCACTGAACTCTCTTTCCTGTCTGTTCTCAAGGGCGTATGCTTTCTCTGACTCTGACTCATTCTTTCAGATATTACTCTGATTTGTCACTTTGTCTGGATTAAAATTCCTCTACACATCTACACATTACTAAAAGGATTTTTAGTAAATGTGCAAAGTCTGGCATCACAGGGAGTATCTCGGTGGACAGGGAGTATCTCGGTGGACAGGGAGTATCTCGGTGGACAGGGAGTATCTCGGTGGACAGGGAGTATCTCGGTGGACAGGGAGTATCTCGGTGGACAGAGACGTTCATCTCCTCCATGAAGAAACTCACACTGCACAAGGAAACTCAGGACCAAGTCCTGCTCTATAGAGGGACATGGGGGCGAGGAGCAGTAAGGAGCTCTGCAGAATTTCTTCACCAGCCTCCTAGAAGAGTGGGGTCTACCTTGGAGAAACTCCTATTACGATCTGGCTGATTTGCACAAATCTGCAAACATGAGGACTTCTCTGCTTTGTTTTTATTATATATAAACGAACTGCTCACGGAAGAATGAGAAGGATTAGTTCAGTCCCTCCCCTCTTCCCACTCCTAGGGTTTCTGTCTGGCAACTTGTCCCCTCTGTGCACAACAGAGTCTCCCAACAGCCAGAAGTGTCTTATGGGCATCCTATGTAGCCTTACCTGGTTAATCTCATTCATCTGTTCGGCTTCTGAAAGATTCCTGTTTGGCTCCGAGGGAACCAGCCTTTTGGTTTTGTACCCAGGGTCGAAAGCTTCTGGCTGAGGTAAGAAGCCATGCCGGAGTCCTTGTCTACTTCCGAAGAGATAGGACCTGGCTTTAAAGAAAGTGGGTGAGGGGAGGTAGAGTGAGGACTCATTTGGAAATGAAAGAAGTCCTGGGTCTCTAAGCAGCTTCTATAAATACCATCTCCCAGCTCTGGGAGGAGGAGGAGGGGAAGCTGATCGTGAGGAGAATGAAAAGAGGAGCAAGGTGGGAGATACAAGAATCTTTCTTCAGGTAGGTCTTATTTCAGAAACACTGCCTGTCCCTAGGAACTAGACAGAGGCCACACCTCCTTTTGCTTCCTCAGAGAGCTGCAGTCTCCCAGTGTCTCAGCCCAGCCCTTCCTGATGCCCTTCCTTCCCAGAGGCAAAGGAAGCCAATTTCTTCATTCACTCTCTATTACTACTGTCCAACAACTGTACCTGCAGTAAGTTCTTTTGCACACACACACACACACACACACACACACAGAGAGAGAGAGAGAGAGAGAGAGAGAGAGAGAGAGAGAGAGAGAGAGAGAATGAGAGCCCTCACAAGAGTGCCTTGTAAATGACCAGTGATCTATGATGGCATGAGTTCCCTTTAAATTCGGTGCCCAGAATTATGGGGTGTGGCAGAGACAAGTGACTCGCCCAGGTATCCTCAGCACAGAGCATGGTATTCAGTAAGTGTTAGCTGGAGGGGTGAGGAGTACATGTCTAAGCAAAATGTGCAGGTGCTGGACACCCACCCCCGTGCATGCATGACCCCCCCAGTGCATACGACACCCACACTCCAAGCTTTTCTGGCTGCTGTAGCACCTGAAGGGAGAGGGGCTTCGCCCCACCCCCACCCCGTGAAAAGCCACAAGGTGGATGCACTGCCACCCATCAAGTTCAGCTCAAATGGTGAAGCTCAGCTGCTTCCTTCGTCCTAGAGGGCCCCAGCCCTCACCACTCCACCAGATGGTTAAACCTTCAGCTCGCAATAAGTGACCTTCATTAAATAGAGGTCGTGTCCCACGTTTCCTTGCGGCTTCTTCAGCTCCAGCTGAACTCTTCGAGGACTGCTCCGCCTCTCTCCCAGGGACCTCAGATTCCAGGTGCTGCATTTCTCGTCATTCTCCTGGGGTACTCAGAGGAGAACCCCAGCCTCTGTGGGCAGAGGTTGTGGGGTATGCTGCTTGTGTGTCTGGAGAGCAAAAGCAAGAACCCGGGAAACGGATTTTTGGTGCAAAATCTGCCACTGCCTGCCTCTCAGCGTCCACATGGTTTCCCAGCCTGGGAAGCGGTGCTGGTAGGGTGGGACCCTGTCTCCAATTTGACTCTTTTTCCAAACAGCGTCTGGAATCGGCCAGTGTGTGTGTGTGTGTGTGTGTGTGTGTGTGTGTGTGTGTGTGTGTGTGTGATGAGGTTGGGAGAAAAAGGAGGAGGGATCGAACCGTGCAATATTGGGAACCGCAGACACAGGAAGAGGCCAAGGGCTGGGAGACACCAGAGCTCCCTAGAGCCTGAGGTCAGGATATCAGGCTCGGAACCCCCCTACAAGTCCTGAGAACAAGGGTGCTCCCAAGGCTAGCTAAGAGGCTGCAAGTGTCACCGCTTCCCCGCGGACCGCCCCTCCGTAAGCCACGCCCACAGTGCCTACTTCTCAGGATTCAGAGAGCTAAGGTTTAAGGGTTTCTAGTCCACCGACGCCAGCTAGTCTCGCTCTCCAGCAACCCTGCTAACGCTCAGAGCTGCCCTACCCCCACGGTTTGGAGATCTGCGGGACCCTTGGTTTCCCCCTCCAGCTGGGCGTTCCGCCCCTGGCCTACGAAACCCCACCTCCTCATCCTCTGCTGACCGGGATTGGTGGACCTCCCGCGGCGATGCCTAGCGATTGGTCCCCATGGATGATGGTGACCAGCGAGACTCCGCCCCAGCCGGCGTTGGGGTCTGGGGGCACTGCTCAGCGGTGCTGGGCTGGCGAGGCTGGAGCCGCCGCCGCACTGACAGCTCCGTCTGTGGACCATGGAGACTGGCGCCGGTCCACACCCGCTGCGCCTGTTCGTCTGCCTGATACCACTCTGCCTTGCTCTGCTTCTGGGACCTGGGCGCCCCGGGACCGCCGAAGAAGGTAAGGTGGGTTGTGCCTGGGAGCCTGAGATGCCAAAAATTAGGGAGTTGGGGAGGGGGCTAGGAGATTGGAGTAAGGATTCGTTGGAGAGACTACTTTGTGTTGGGGCTTGAAACCAGCGGGCAGCAGAGCGGGAAAGAACTAGAGAAAGAGGGGATGTTGTCTAAGCGATAGAGAAGAGAGGGGTATTGAGGAGCTTAGGTCTGGAGACCTAAGAGGCTGAGAAAGAAAGAGGCTAGGGACCACAAGAGCCCGAGGCAGGTTCAAGGGCCGGTGAGACGGACAGGCTGAGTGATTGGAGGTGGGAGGGGTGGGGGTGGGGAGATGAAGGGAGCAGAGAAACCGAGGGGATGGGGCGAGACCAGAGCATGAGGTGGGATGGAGACGAATAGCAGGGGCCTGCGGGGATCGCAGTGTGGATAGCCGGGGTGGTGGTGGTGGTGTGGGGAAGGGGGGGTGGATGCTAATCCCGCGGGTTGAGTCCGGGCGCTGCTCGAGGTGCTGCCCGTGGAACTGTCCGCAGTGCTGAATCGAGATCGAGTCCCCTGCGCGCGGTCCGCGTTGCGGAGGATTTGGGTCTGTCAGCGACATTAGCACCGGAGTCTTGCCTATGCTCTTGGAACTGTTCAGTTGAATCCAGACGCGTCATAACCAGGTGCAGAACCTGAGATGCTGGAACAGACTCTGCCCACAGGGTCTGTCCTGGCGCGGGATGGCAGATGCCTGCCAGGATGCAATTCCCAGGCACGGTCGGTGACGAAAACCCAGCACACTGTCAGCTGCCCTGCCCACCGTCGCGGCTGCCTCGAGAGTCAGTCTCTCTTAGAAGCTCTCACCTTGGAAGCCCACCCCCCTTCCTTACCACTCTAGGGAAGTAATTTTCTGAGATTTGAAGATGGCCTGGCTTCCTGTCTCTAAGCTGAAAGCTCTACTCTCCAGACCCAGGCTTTTCTGAGCCCAACTGATGAAAGGATGCAGGCTGCTGCTCTGTCACATTCTGAGGGAATAAAGTGACTCCAAGCTTTTCTGGTAGGGAGGAGGTGGAGAGGGTCATGGATTATGTGTGAAGGGGCCCATGACATTCTTTCAAAGGCAATAGAAGTGGCAGCCCCTGGGAAAGGGGCTGAGCAGAGAAGCAAAGATTCCTGATGTTTCCTGTTCCACTTCATTTTCACCAGAGGCTCCAGGAGACAAATGAAAAGAGTATTGGTCATCTCCATGACCTCAGATCTGAGTGGATTTGGGGTACACCCAAGGATTTCCAGATCCACCCATTTCCTCCTGCTAGCTGACAGATAAAATAATAAATTATATAAATGTAATTTGGGGAATTTGGAAAGGGTGGAGAGGGTCAGGGTCACTGGTTTCTATCCCTAATGTGAAAGCTGACCTTAGAGCATCCGCCACGGACTCACTGGAAGGCTGATAATGGTACTCGTTTCAAGAAGAAAAAGGAAGAAAGAAAGCCAGGATCAAATTTCCTGAATTTGTTAATGTTGCCTTAAGGGGGGCAGGGGACAGGCAGTGTGACTGTGTAGTTTGATATGAAGAGATGAATCTGGATTGGAAATTGGTTCCATTGCAACCACAATGGCCCTCATGAGGGCAGCAAGACTTGGAGCCAGAGGAGAGGTAGCATGGCCACAGAAGCAGAAGCTGGAATCAGGCACTGAAGACAGAGGAGAAGCCATAAGGCATTCCGTTGGTGGTCATTAGTCACAAGCCTCAGGGAATGAAAAGAGGTGCCTTTGGTGTTCACGGTGGCTGCCCCTCTCCAGATTTGAGCGACTCAGATCTTCCGGGGGTTTGTTTCATTTCCTATTCCCTCCTGTAGCTATCTGTAATGAATCCAGCAATGGATCCCATCCTCCTAGTCTGACAGTGTGGCTTTCTGACATCCCTATTCTCCCCTCCCTTAGTTATCCTCCTGGACTCCAAAGCCTCCCAGGCTGAGCTGGGCTGGACTGCACTGCCAAGCACTGGGGTAGGTGTTAAAATGTCCCTCCATCCCAAGGACCCTGGAGTAGCCCGAGATCAATCCTTCAGAACCCCGTGTTCACTTAGGATCAAAATGTACCACACAAGCTCCTCACCCACGTTCATGCAGGCAACCTTAAATGCAGCGGGCCACACACACACACACACACACACACACACACACACACACAGAGGAGTAGGAGGGGGACTTGCTGGGAAGTGGCTTGGTGGTAGGGGGAAGGGGATAAGAGAGAATAATGGGGAGATATAGTTAGAGTACGTTAAACATTATGAAATTGTGAAAGAATTTAACACTTTTCAGTTATTTATTTATTTATGTATTGTGTTTATGTGTCGTGTGCACATGGAGGTCAGGACTACCTGTGGGAGTCTGAGGATCAGACTCTGGTCAGGCTTGGGGGGGTAAGAGCCTTTACCCACCAAGGCATGCCAGCTGCTCGTGGAAGGATTTTTAAGATGCACACAGAGTTCATGTTCTCCAGAGCCCTCCTAGAAAAACACCAAGTCTCCGGTTAGTCACTCAGATAAACAAGCAGGAGAACTGGCTGTGTCTAAGAACAGAAATGTGAGCTCTGTGGAGCAAATGCTGCCCACTGCCTCACACACAGTAGCCCCTTTGAGAGGCTGTCAATGATTGGCAGAGTAGGCAAGGTGGGGGGTGGGTGGGGGGTGGAAAGGTCACTGTGTCTGTCTGTCCAGTCAAGCAGGTCTCCTGCTTCAACCTCAGCTTCCTCATCCACAAAAATAAATATCGGGCTTGTTTCTCAGCACACATGTTAATGTTAGGACAGTACAGGGAAGATCAGTGTGGCCCCGCTCAAGGACAACATTCGAAGGCTGCATATTTTAAAAAGAAAAGAGGAAGCCAGGTATGACAGAGAGCTCACGTCTGTAATCCTAGAACTTTGGAAGCTGAGGGAGGAAAATTGCTGTGAGTTTGAGGCTAGCCTGGGATATACAGTGAGATCATGGCCAGCCTAGGCTACAGAGTGAGACTCTTTTTTGTTTGTTTGTTTGTTTGTTTTGTTTTTCGAGATGGGTTTTTCTGTATAGCCCTGGCTGTCTTGGAACTTACTGTGTAGCCCAGGCTGGCCTCGAACTCAGAAATCCACCTGCCTCTGCCTCCCAAGTGCTGGGATTAAAGGCGTGCACCAACCACCGCTCGGTGAGAGTGAGACTCTTATAAAAAAAAAAATCACAACTGGCTTCCTGGTACATGCCTGTAAGCCCAGCTACTCAGGAAATTGAGTCAGGAGGACTGTGAGTTCGGTCTGCCTGACTTAAGAGTGAGTTAAAAGCCAATTTGGACAACTTAGTTTATGTAATGTCAAAAAAAAAAAAAGTAAAGTGCTTGCCCAGCAAGCCCAACGACCTAGGTTCAATCCCCAGTACTGGAAAGCGAGTGAATTGGTGAATTGGTGAAGCGACTCCTCACCCTGCATTTTGTCATCTTAGGGGCTTGCATTACAGGGGGCTGGAAGGCAGGAGAAAGGCAAAGGTAGAGAAAGGCCAGTGCTTAAGGCCAGACTCTGAGGTGTCCTCTGTACTGTCGCCTCAGTGGGAGGAGATTAGTGGCGTAGATGAACACGACCGTCCCATCCGCACGTACCAAGTGTGCAACGTGCTGGAGCCCAACCAGGACAACTGGCTTCAGACAGGCTGGATCAGCCGCGGCCGCGGGCAGCGCATCTTCGTGGAGCTGCAGTTCACACTGCGCGACTGCAGTAGCATACCAGGTGCCACGGGCACCTGCAAAGAGACCTTCAACGCATACTACCTAGAAACCGAGACCGACCTGGGCCGAGGGCGTCCCCGCCTAGGAGGCAACCGACCCCGCAAGATTGACACCATCGCAGCTGATGAGAGCTTCACGCAGGGTGATCTGGGGGAGCGAAAGATGAAGCTGAACACAGAGGTGCGTGAGATCGGCCCCCTCAGCCGGCAAGGCTTCCACCTGGCCTTCCAGGACGTGGGTGCGTGCGTGGCGTTGGTCTCGGTGCGTGTCTACTACAAGCAGTGCCGCGCCACAGTGCGGGGCCTGGCAGCCTTCCCTGCCACCGCAGCTGAGAGCGCCTTCTCCACGCTGGTGGAAGTGGCTGGAACGTGCGTGGCCCACTCGGAAGGGGAGCCCAGCAGCCCTCCCCGCATGCACTGTGGTGCCGATGGCGAGTGGCTGGTGCCTGTGGGCCGTTGCAGCTGCAGTGCAGGATTCCAGGAACATGGTGACATCTGTGAAGGTATCCAGGGCCCCAGAGGGTTGGGATAGGAACATATCGTGCAGATTGCAGGATAGAGTGTGCTCTGGGTGAAGAGGCAGAAGTAGAAGTGGAGAAGCCATGGGCGGAACTGGGAGTCAAGACCTTTTGTGCACCTTCTAGCCAAGACTGGAAAGGAGAATCTGATCCCATATTAAGGATACATTAGGAACCAGGGGTAGTAGCATCGGTCTGTAAAACCTAGCCCTCAGACGCTGAATCAGGAAGATTGGGCACATAGTGAAATTTTGTCTCAAACAAACCAAAAAATGTACAAACCTATATTTCAGGCAATATGATGGGTTCCCATTACCAAAGAGATGAGTGCCTGCATTACTGGCAAAGTTAAGAATGGGCAGTCAGGATCAGAATGCAGGTTTGCCTAACTCTGCAGGTCTACTGCTCCATCATGCTGCCTTCATGCATAGCAAGACATTCCACAGTAGCCCAACCCTGTACAGGCCTGTATTACAGGGACTTCACCCATGGCCGTGTTCAAGTGAGGCTGGCAGGGGACATCTCAGAGCTTAAGAATGGCAAATGGCACCGGGCGGTGGTGGCTCATGCCTTTAATCCCAGCACTTGGGAGGCAGAGGCAGGTGGATTTCTGAGTTCAAGGCTAGCCTGGTCTACAAAGTGAGTTCCAGGACAGCCAGAACTATTCAGAGAAACCCTGTCTCCAAAAGCCAAAAAAAAAAAAAAAAAGAATGGCAAATAGCAGCTTGCATCTCATGGCTCCTAGGACCTCACTCAGCTTTCTGAAGTAGAACTGCGGCTGGCTGGTTCCCTGGGGGTGGGGGGGTGTTTGTGGCTTTGGAGCTGCTGGGTAGGATGGGATGTAGAGTGTGTGCATTTAACCAGAAAATTCAAAGGAATGTATTCTCTCTGTTTCTGTCTTCTGTCTCTCTGTCTCTGTCTCTGTCTCTGTGTGTGTGTGTGTGTGTGTGTATAGTGTCATGCCATGGAGTGCAAGTGGAAGCCAGAGATACCCTCACAGAGTCAGCTCTATCCTTCCACTGTGGATTCTACTATTGAACTCAAGTAGTCACGCTAGACAGCAATTGCCCTTTCCCACTGAGCCATCTCATTATCCACTTTCTAATCCAGGTCTTTCTCTGGGTGTCAGGGTGATAGAAATGTATCAGACACAGCCCCGACTCTTGAAAAGCTCACATCTGGATGGAAGGGGGCAGAGGTTGTTTCTTTTAACTCATACGAAAGTGATACGTGCTATAACACAGCTGCAGAGTGGTAGGTGTCAGCGGAAGTCATTAAGCTTGATGTTGTCATTTCACCTGTTGCTATGATAAAAACAGTCCGATCAGAAACAACCCAAGGGAAGAAAGGGTTGATTTCAGCTTACAGGCCATTGAGGAAAGTCAGAGAAGGAACTCAAGGCATAAAACAGAGGTAGACTGCTTGCTGGTTCATGTTTGCCTAGCTTTTTATGCAGCCCAGGACCATCTGACCAGGGAATGGTACCTGCATCCAGTAGGCTGGGTCCTCCTACATCTAGACAATATATCCCAGACATCCCATAGCTAATCTGATCAGAGAAATCTCTCAGTTGAGACTCAGGTAATGCTATGTATGCCGTGTCAAACTGACAGTTAAAGCTAACCAGGACACAGTTTCCTGACTTACTCAGTCAACCGTTCAAATGAGCTGAGGATTGTCTCCAGCTGTATCCTCTCGCAATATTATTATGGGTGTGGATGAATACAACTGTTTGTTCCCTGAGAAATGGTGGTTAATATGAAACCCAGAAGCAAGAACCCTTCTGAGCTCTCCCAAGCATCCGATTCTCACTGAGTCCTCTACGCCTGTACTACAGTGGTCTGATGGTGTTTCTGTGCTCAGGCATTGATCATGGCAGACCGTGGAAATGTGGAGTGACTGCGTGTCTCAGTTTTCTTTCTGCTGCTTTGATAAATAGCCTGATAAAAACAACTTAGAAGAAAGGGTTTATTTGGCTTCTAATTCTATCTTACAGTCTATTGTGGCGAGGAAGCCACAGAGAACTGGTCACATTATATACACAGCCAAGAGCAGAGAACAACAAATTAATTCATGACTGCTAGTGCTCCACTGGCTTTCTCCATCCTATTCAGTCCAGAGCTCCTGTTCAGGAAAGGTTCCATCCACAGTCCCCATGGGCCTTTGATTCCAGCACTGGAGAAACAGAGGCAGGCAGCTCTAAGTGCGTTCAAGGCTAGCCTAGACTACATAATGAGTTCCAGGATAGACAGGGCTATGTAAACAGACCCTGTCTCAAAAACAAATAGGTGGGTTTTTTTTTCTACTTTCATTAATTCAGTCAAGACAATCCCTCACAGACATTAGGAACAGCTATCCTTAATCTAAAAAAATCCTTTGCAGGCAGATGCCCCAGAAGTCTGTCTCCTAGATACCAGCTTGACAGTTCATGTGAAGCCATTACTCCACGGTGTGTGTCCTACCCACAGAGAGCCCGGTTCTGAGGATAAGGAGAGCTTTCCAGAGCAGGGGAGGTTTGTCTTCCTGGTGGCTGGGAACATTCTGCAGAGGCACAGTGACAAAAAGGAACAGAGTGGTTGGTACTAAATAAGCAACCCAGGGTGGTTACTGCGGCGGGCACGTGGGAGTGTGAGAATCCATAAGCTGGAAGAGGGGCGGGGCCACAAGAGGATGATGAAATAAAGACCTGATGCTTCAGGCCGATGAGGACGGAAGCCAGCGTGTTCAGATTTATACTTTCAAAAGAACGCTCAAGCTGCATCAGCCAAGAGGGGATGGGGGAGGGGAAGCATTGGAGGACAGAAGGGAGGGAGGGAGGAGGGTGGACCCAGTGGTCCAGGAGACAGACTGAGCTGTGAACTGAAATGGTAGCAGCCATCTTTGAATCATGAAGACAGATGGGATGGGATGGGGGAACATGGTGTGGAATGATTGTTGTCTCGGCACCTCCTGAGGTGCAGGAAGAATAGGGTTCAAGGTCATCCTGGGCTACATAGTGAATTTGAAGCCAGCCTAGGTTATATGAGACTCAATCTAAAAAACAAACAAACAAAAGACCCCAAAGGGGCAAGATGGCTCAGCAAGCAAAAGCATTTGCTGTTCAGTCTATAGCCAGCAAAAATGTTTTTTTTTTTTTTAAAAGTGGTTTTCACATGCCTTTAATCCAGTGGCTCACAGTTTTCCTAATGCTGTGACTCTTTAATATAGTACCTCAAGTTGTCGTGACCCCCATAAAATTGTTCTCGTTGCGACTTCATTCATAACTAATTTTGCTTCTGTTATGAACTGAAATGTAAATAGTTCTGGAGACAGAGATTTGCCAGAGGGGTAGAGACCCGTAGGTTGAGAGTCACTGCTTTAGTGCCAGCATCTGTGAGGCAGAGGAAGGCAGCTATCCAGGATAGCCTGGTCTACATAGTGAGTTCCAGGACAGTCAGGGATATATAATAGATCCTGTCTAAAAAGAAAGAGAGCCGGGCGTGGTGGCGCACGCCTTTAATCCCAGCACTCGGGAGGCAGAGGCAGGCGGATTTCTGAGTTCGAGGCCAGCCTGGTCTACAAAGTGAGTGCCAGGACAGCCAGGGCTACACAGAGAAACCCTGTCTCGAAAAACCAAAAAAAAAAAAAAAAAGAAAGAGATTGGAGGAGGCGTGCTTAAAGGGTAGAAAAGGGAGAGCAATAACATGGTGTCTCAGGGAGATGAGCATCAGGAGAGGGCATGGTGAGCACTCAGGAGGTCAAGGGTTGGACAGTGGTCACTTGATCTTGGCAAGAACAATTTCAGCTGAGCAATGGAAAGAACAGGCTGTAGTCAGTCAGCTGAAGAAGAAAGAGCCCTGTAGAGCAAGAGTCAAAGTATCTAGATGTGTAGGGATCCCAGACAACTCAGTTGGTAGCGCTTCAGCCTTGGGGAATGTGGCTCATTTGGAAGAGCGTTCACTTGGCACCCATCCACAAAGCCCTGGGTTCTAGCCCAGTACCACATAAACCAGTCATGGGGTACATGCCTGTGTTAGTCAGGGTTCTATTCCTGGATAAAACATCATGACCAAGAAGCCATTGGGGAGGAAAGGGTTTATTCAGCTTACATTTCCATACTGCTGTTCATCACCAAAGGAAGTCAGGACTGGGGAACTTAAGCAGGTCAGGAAGCAGGAGCTGATGCAGAGGCCACGGAGGGATGTTCTTTACTGGCTTGCTTCCTCTGGCTTGCTCAGCCTGCTCTCTTATAGAACCAAGACAACCAGCCCAGAGATGGTCCCACCCACAAGGGGCCTTTCCCCCTTGATCACTAATTGAGAAAATACCTTACAGTTGTATCTCATGGAGGCATTTCCTCAACTGAAGCTCCTTTCTCTGTGATAACTCCAACCTGTGTCAAGTTGACACAAAACTAGCCAGTACAATGCCTATACCCAACACCCAACACTTGGGGAGGTAGAGACAAGAAGATCAGAAGTTCAAAGGCATTCTTAGCTAAATGGTGAGTTTGAGGCTATCCTGAGCTATGAGAGAGAGAGAGGGAGAGAGAGAGAGAGAGAGAGAGAGAGAGAGAGAGAGAGAGAGAGAGAGAGAGAGAGAGAGATCTCACTCTAGAAGCCAGGATCTGAAGGGAGAAGAGACAGCATCTTCAGCAGAATGTTGGGTTGACAGAATCTTTGTGTGTGAACATATTGTTTGAACAGAAAGAGAGCTTTTATTGTAGAGCAGCGACACTTGTTTATGTGCTGGGGGAGAGAGCCGGTGTCACACCAAATGTGTGCAGGGAGCGATCTGTTCAAGAGAAAAGAGTGTTTTATTACTGACGTGGGTTAAAATTGCTGACGCATGTTGCTAATAAAAAGCAGGACAACTTTTAGTCAGCTTTAGGATTGTTTTAAAATAGTCTATAGTTAGAGCCCTTATGCCTGCATGGAAATGGACTGCTTTTTCTGCTCCACCCCCAGTGACATCACTGGAAAGAGGCAGCAGGCAGAGAGGGTTGCAAAGACCAGTAAAAGAGATGACAGGGGGAGTGTTGGCTTTGAGGAGGGGTGGAAGCCAGGGGTCCAGGGTGGAGCTGGATAGATGTCCTTAAACAGAGGGTGGCTTGTCCCCACCTCTAAGACTGCAGGAGAGGAGATATCAGCCAGATGGAGGTGTTGTGGTTTCCATAACCAGCTGTTGGGGGAGTTACCAACTCACGACCTCTGTGTGCTCTGTCAGATGTGGAGTCATCTGTAACAGGGTGGGGAAATCAGATTCCTGTCTGTCTTATGGTGTGTCTTTAGAACCTAGAATACCTGGTTCATAGCAGGTGATAAACTCGTGGATGCTTAGAGACTGGAGAACTCTGGTTTGTGTTGTGTTCCCTCTCTTCGGACTGAGACCAGATAAAAGTCGCTTGTAATGGCATCATCTCTGCCCAGCGCGGTGGAGGAGATGGGGGAAATCTAGGACAAACTTCCCAAGGGAGGTGCTGTTGGATCTGGACTTTGGAGAGATACACAACTCAGCTGCTGAGGAAGAGGGTGTGAGACATCACGGGTCGGAAGCTCTCTGTGTTCAGAGTAGGCATGGGGCACGGGGAGGGGAGGGGGTCTGCTGGAGAAGGAGAGGAAGGGACCAGAAGCGGTCAGGTTTGCACTGGTCCCTTCAGGCGATCTGAGTGTCTCTTGTAGCCAAGTGGACACTTTCTCAAAGGTAGAGGAGGGAACAAAGCTAAGATCTCCCCAGTCTTTAGGATTATGATTAATGTCATGATTATTTTGGTATTTTATTTGGTTTGAGACGGGGTTTCTCTGTGTCGCCCTGGCAGTCCTAGAAGTCACTCTGTAGGTCAGGCTGGCCTCAAATTTAGAGATCTGCCTACCTCTGCCTCCAGAGTGCTGGGATTAAAAGGCATGTGTTACCACTGCCCGGTGTCCTGTTTTTTCCTTAGTGACCTTGGTTCTTGGTCCGGCCGTAGTCACCATAGGAATCAGTGAGATTTGGCTTCCCTTTAGGGAACACAGACTATCATCAAGTCTCTTGTGGGTCTGCTTGCTGATGCTGTACAGATTACTGGGCCCCCTTGGTGGAGTGACAGAGTTCACTCTACACAGAGCACCTAGTTTGGGCTCCTCCTATGAAGAGCCTTTCTTTCTGGTGGCAAAAGCCATCTGAGAAGGGTAGAGTTCTCCCCAAGAATTAATCTCCCTCCCTGCTGTTGTTCTGTCTTCTTGGATCCAGCCTTTCATCCCTAGCTAAACTAGAGGAAAGGCCCAGGGAGACAGGTGAGGACCCAGCACAAGAGAGGGCAGGAGTCAGGAACCACTGCCCCAAACCTGACTGAGACCTTTTAAAAAATGGGTATTTAAGGCAGGGAGATGGCTCAGAGGTAAAATGCTTGCTGCACCAGCCTGAAGGTCTGAGTTGAGATGCCCAGCATCCACAAAATGTTAGGTATGGCAGAGCTTGTCTGAAACCCCAGCACAGGAAGGGGGCAGCAAACCCCAGAGGGTTTCTGGCCAGCTAGAATAGCTGAGACCCTGGGCTTCTGATTTGTGGAGAGAGCCTGTCTCAAAAACTAAGTTGTGCAGTAACAGAGGAAGACACTTGACGTGGAGCTCTGGTCTGTTTGTGTTCACAGATGGGCAAGCACACCCCCTGCACACACAAATGGATAAAATAGAATCAGATAGGTGTTCAGAGGATGGTCATGCCTGGCCTGAGATTCCAGCACTCAGGAAAGGAAGGAAGAACAAAAATTCAAGGTCATCTTCAGCTACAAGGACGGTTGAAGGCTAACCTGGGCTGCACGAGAGCCTGTCTCAATCAGTCTGTTAGTCAATAAAGTGTGTGTTTATTTGTTTCTTTGGGTCTCAGAGGGAGAAACAGTAGTTACTACCACTACCACATCTGCAGTCCACACAGATCGTATCTGTGTTTTATCTCAGTCAGTCCTCCTGAGGCAGGTATTCTACACAAGGCTCAGGAAGATTAACCGACATGCCCAAGGCCACCCAGCAAATACATGCATGTGTGGTGTGGTGTGTGTGTGTGTGTGTGTGTGTGTGTGTGTGTGTGTGTGTGTGTGTGTGTGTGATGCAACTCAGCTATGAACCTGAGCCGGCTTGAGTATCAGCCTGTTCCTATCCTAGGAACTGTGCTTTGGGTTGGGTGGGTGAATGAAGGCAAGGACAGCAAGTCTCCTGAGTGAGCAGTTGAGTTTCCTGAGCAGTCGAAGTCACAATAATCTAGGAAGCCCCCCGGGGCACCAGGCAACTCCACCCCTCCACCTGCCCAGCTCTGCCTCCAAACTGGGGGTCTAGTCTCTCTCTCTCTCTCTCTTTCCCTCCCTCCCTCCCCCCTCTTTCCCTCCCTCCCTCCCCCTCCCCTGCTCTGTCTCTCTCTCTCTCCCTCCCTCCCCACCCCTCTCTGTTTGTCTCTCTGTGTGTACTCATGTGTGTTTCTGCCTGCCTGCCTGCCTACCTGCCTGTCTGTATAAGTGGGATTGTGTATCTGTTTCTGAGTAACAGGGCCCAGCTCCTGGAGGCCCCCCGCCCTTCTTTTCTCTTGCTCCCATCAGGATTGCATCTTTGACCTTAGAGCAATAGTGCTGGGACTTTGAAAGGGGCAATCTGGGGTGGGAATCCCACTAATGGTGGAGCATTTGGCAGCTTAACCTCTCCCAGCCTCACTTTTCTCTTCGTAACCACGGAGATGGAGTCAAATGTATTCACAGGAGTGAACTGTGTCACCATCCCCTGCACACACAGCTTTTGTTAAGGGCCAGAGGAGACTGAGCTAAGAGCTGTCACCCCACTTTCCTCACTCTAATCCAGAAAAAGCAAGAATATAGGGTGAGGCACGGTCAGGAAGGAGATTTCTCCTCACCAACCCCTTCCCACAGCTTGTCCCCCAGGGTTTTACAAGGTGTCCCCAAGGAGGCCCCTCTGCTCGCCCTGCCCGGAGCACAGCTTGGCCCTGGAGAACGCTTCTACATTCTGTGTGTGCCAGGACACCTATGCTCGCTCGCCCACCGACCCGCCCTCAGCTTCCTGCACCCGTGAGTTTCCCTTCTGACTGGGCTTGGAGAGGGGAAACGCCACCCACGAACTACTGAGGCGGGGTGGGGTAGGGTGGGAGGCGAGAGGTTGCAAATTGGACTGACAGGGCAAAAAGGAAGGCCTGGGGTGGGTCTGGAAACCTGGGCTTGGGACTCAGGAATCTAGAAGGATGGAAATGGGGGGCAGGATTCTCTGTGGGTGGCCGTCTGGGGAGTACCTTACCCATCTCCCTCATCTCTTCCTGAGCCTGGTTGGGACGTCCCTCCCCTCTGTTATGCCCTCTGTTCCCTGTGACCATGTCCCCATCCCGGTCCCCTCGATCTCCGTACCCGCGCTGCTCCCCACGTCTGCCACCTTCCTTACTGCTCCTACGCCGGGTGTCCAAGCCCCGCACCCCCCCCCCCATGCCTCGCGCTCTTGGGTCCCTGCCCGGTTCCACTCAGCGCCTCCCCATGTCGCAGGGCCGCCGTCCGCGCCGCGAGACCTGCAGTACAGCCTGAGCCGCTCCCCGCTGGCGCTGCGGCTGCGCTGGCTGCCGCCTGCGGACTCAGGCGGCCGCTCCGACGTCACCTACTCGCTGCTGTGCCTGCGCTGCGGGCGCGACGGTCCGGCGGGCGCGTGCCAACCCTGCGGGCCGCGCGTGGCCTTCGTCCCGCGCCAGGCTGGGCTGCGGGAACGCGCCGCCACGCTGCTGCACCTGCGGCCGGGCGCGCGCTACACCGTGCGCGTGGCCGCGCTCAACGGCGTCTCAGGCCCGGCCGCCGCCGCGGGAGCCACCTATGCGCAGGTCACAGTGTCCACCGGACCCGGGGGTAAGGCCGCGCGCCCCATGGGAGACTGTCCCCCACTCCCAGGTGCAGTTCCCTTGCAAGCATCCCAAGGAATTCAGGAATCCACGTGACTGTCCCCCCTCTAATCCCGGATCCAGGTGGTGCCTAGATGTCCCCACTTCTCCCCTCCACCCCCTTTGCGAACTCAGCCACCTTGCAGGAGCAGGGACACAGGCAGGTTCAGAACGCAGGCAACAGAGTGGCGGCGCTACCCGTTTCTGAGTCTCCAGCGGGATGAAAACCACCTTCGACACTACACCTTTCGCATCCTTGACATTTTCTTCTGATTTGTCTCTCCTCTGGTGCACACTTTCAAGTAATCCCTCGAGTGCCCTCTGCAAGATGGATAAGCGCATGCGGTGGCTTCTGAGTCTTTCCCATCTGATTGGTGTGTGACCCTCCTTCCCTGTCTTCTGTGACCCTACCCTGTCGGTTGGGTTTCCAGCGAGGCCTGGGGTGATTTTCATTCTTTTGTAAGTACCTTGGGTGTAGAGATGTGCACACACAGGGGTGTTTGAATAATTTCTTAGCCTGCCAATGAAAATGAAAAACATAGCCAATATGATTTCTTTTCACTCTCGCCTGGCTGGACCCTTTGATCCGAACTTTCTTTTTTCACTCCTCAGGAAGTTTTCTTGGTAGCTGCTTTGAGTGGCCTCCCTCTGTATCTCTTAACCCAATCTTTAAGCCTTGGGTTTTCCATCCCTTTTCTCATTCTCACATCTTGTCACTTTTTCCGCTCTTAATCCCTTTCCTAGGACTTTGAGAGCGATTTCCCAATCTACTTGGTTTTCTGGGACACTTCTGTTCTTTATTGTTTCTGTTGAGACTTAACCCTTGCTATTGCGTTTACATTTTGAACAGGTCAAGGCCTGAGAATGTAGCTCAAAGGTGCCGAGAATTTGCCTAGCATGCTAGAGGCATTGGGTTTGTTCACAGGTAGCAAAGAAGGAAGAAAAGAAACAGAGAGGCATGTCCAATCCCAGCACTCAGTTCAAGGTCATTCTGACACACAAAGTGAATCTGAGCTCAGTCTGGGCCACAGGAAACTTTGTCTTAAAGAATAAAAGTGTGGCCAGGCTTGATGGTAAACTCCTTTAATGTTGGTACGTGTGAGAGACAGAGACACGCAGAATCTCTGTTAGTTTGAGGCCTGCCTGGTCTACACAGGGAGTTCCAGGACAGCCAGGGCTATACAGAGAGACTTTGCCTTAAAAGGAAAACAAACAAACAAAAAAACCCAAAAAACCAAACCAACCAAAACAAAACAACCCAACTAGTATTATTGCTACAATGTTTTATACGTATGACTATTTCTATAAAACTCTCTTTATAATATATATATATGTGTGTGTATGTAACAAATATATTTACACATAGTATATTATTATATTTTCTCATTATTTTATGTTCATGAGTGTTTTGCCTGCATGTGTGTCTGTGTACCGTGCTTGTGCTTAGTAGCAACAAAGGTCAGAAGAATATACTGGATCTCTGGAACTGGCATTACAGACAGTTGTTGCGATCTGCCATATGGGTACTGGGAATGGAACCCAGGTCCTCTGGAAGAGCAGCCAATGTTCTTAACCACTGAGCCACCTCTCGAGCCCCAGGTAGTGTCTTATGTAGCCAAGGCTGGCCTCTTGAGTTGACTGCTCTGGTCTCTACCTCTCAAGTGTTGGAATTTTAGGAATAGTTCTAGGAAGCAAATTATGGTTTCCTGCATGCTAGACAAATGTCTACCAACTGAGACTGGTCAAGCCTGTACACCCCCTTTTGTGCATCAAGGTCTCACTATATTCTTCTGGCTGGCCTAGAATTTGCTATGTAGATCAGGCTGGCCTTAAACTCATAGAAATCTACTTGCCTCTGCTTTTTGAGTCCTGTGATTAAAATTTTGTGCCATCATGCCTGACCCTTTAAAAATATTTAATTTGGGGGCTGCAGAGATGGCTCAGCAGTTAAAAGCACCATCTCCTCTTCCAGAGGTCCTGAGTTCAATCCCCAGCAACTACATGATGTCTCACAACCATCTACAGTATGAACTAGATCTGATGTTCTCTTCTGACATGCAGGTGAACACGCAGATAGAGCACTATATACATAAAATAAAGAAATCTTTTAAAATGCATTTACTTCATTTTAAATGTATGTGTGTATCTAAATGAATTTATGTGTACCATATGAACATTCATGTGGGTGCCTGCAAAGGCCAGAGTATCTGACACCCTGGAACTTCATCTGATGTGATGCCGTAAGCACTCTAACCACTGAGCAATCTCTCCAGACACCACCTACCTTAAAAAAAAAGAAAAAGAAACAAGGTCATACTCGTTAGCCCAGGCTAGCCTTAAATCCATAGCAATCCTTCTGCTCAGGTGCTAGGATTTCAGGTGTGTTTACAAGATTACAAGACATCACACTTTTTTTTTTTCCAAGACAGGGTTTTTCTGAGTAGCGCTAGGCCCCAGCTGTCCTGGAACTTGCTTTGTCGACTAGGCTGTGCTTAAACTTAGAGATCTGTCTGCTGCTGCCTCTTGAGTGCTGGGATTAAAGGCATGTACCACCACACCCGGCTGAACCTCTCTCCTCTTAGCTGACATCTTTTATTGGCTAGAACAGAAGTAAGCCCAACCCTAAAGCAATGGATGGTTGGATGGTGAAGGATAGGAATGTCTTAGAGCAGCCAGGCAGTATTGACCTAAGTATTACACACACACACACACACACACACACCACTGCAACCAAAACAGAACTCAGTCAATAGGGCAAGGGAACAGGCTGCTGCAGGTCTCCCTAGAAGCTGTTCTCCTGGCAACTTGGGCTGTGATGACTTCATCATGGACAGCTGGGGCTCAGGCTGAGGTTTTAGTTTGAGTGTTAGGTTTTGTTTTGTTTTTGAGTGTGTGTATATATGATTTTGTGTGTGTGTGTGTGTGTGTGTGTGTGCAGGTATGTATATATGGAGGTCAGAGGATACCCTCTGGTGTCCATTTTTACCTCTCTTGTTTGAGAAAGAACATCTCTGTAAGCCAGGCTAACTGTCCAGAAAGTTTCCAGTACAAAAAAAAAACCTTTACATGTTTTCTGGGGATTTGAACTAAGATTCTCAGGTTTGTATGGCAACTACTTTACCTACTGAGCCGTCTTACTAACCCTTCCTTCTCAGAGCTATCCATTCTTTATCTAACACATCTCTGAGGGGCCAAAATGCAACTGTGTCCGGCTGTGGATTCCCCTGGCCGTCTGATGCTCTTGACTGACAAACTTCAAACGTGACATTTCTTGCCTCTCCCTGACTCTGCCCCCATCTGGGTCGAGAAAGGGCTTTACCACCTCCTAGGAAACTCACTTCTACTTCTAAGCCAGGCCTAAGTGAATTCGGCCTGCCGGGGACAGGGGAGAGAGAGAGTACGCTCAGCAGCTGTGCAGTGGAGCGACAGGCTGCTATTGTCCGGCTCACAAAGACATTGCTTTTTTCAAAGGGTCAGGCACTGGGGAAAAGACTAAAGGATTTTTTTAAAGTTATTTTTAGGATGGGAGACAGTACCGCTCAGTTGGTAGTGTAGCCTAGGGGTCACTACAGCCACGTGGGTCTGTCTAGTCCCACTGGCTTTACAGAGGTTAAAAATACGACACTCCCTCCTTGTCCCCTATACCAGCAATCAGCTGTCAACTGTGGGTTTTGGCTCCAGTGATGTCCATCGGCATCATTGGAATTTAAGAGAGCAGAAACTGGGCCTACTGGGTATACCACGTGAGACCGGAAGCCATAGCCAAGCCCTTGTCAAAGGGCAGGGTATATGTGTGCCGTCTCCACCTCTGCCCTTTGCTATCTGATGTCTATTTTTTTCTGACTCCCTGGCGTCCCAGAATCTGATGCTGCTTTTTGCACTATTTCACGGGCCTCTTGCCTGTGGAGGAAGGACACTGCTGGTCACCAGCCACTCCTGCTGGTGAACTTGATTGAGCCCTTGACTGGGTCGAGTCTCATCCCAAGGCCTTCATATACAATTCTCCATGCTGTGAGGCTGGTTCTCTGAGAATCCTTTGTGAATTCTTTATAGGGTTTTCCACATTGAGATCATGCCATCCCATGAGGCCATTGTGTCTTCCCATTCACGACTTTTGTTTGTTTTTCTTGCCTGGTTGCTTTGGCTAGAGCTTATAGCAGTGACTGGCATCCTGGCCTTTTTCCAGACAGAACGCTCCCTGTCTTTCACTCTTGAGTGTGATGCTCTCTGTGGGCTTCCCACGTTTGTCCTTTATCATGATAGGGTGATTTTCTTCTAATCCTCGCTTGTCTGCAGCCATACCGCCGTGAACAAGCCAATCTGGGCTGCACACTCTCTTAGCTCTTCAAACCACAGGATGAGACTGAAGGATGAGAAGCAAGCAGGATGAGGAGAACTGGGAAGGCAAGCAGGGCTTTCCCTCCCAGTAGGCAACAAAAGTGAGAGAAGCCTTGGCCACAAATTCTCCCTAAACCCCTAGTCCTAGACTCTGCCCTTCAGGCCTCGCGGGCCACGCCCACATTTAACCCCGCTCCCCTGTGCATGCCCTGCTCCTTCTGCCCTCACCCGGAGCTTGTGGGCAGAGAGTCCAGGAGAGCATCCCGCTTTGCTTACTCTCAGCACCATGGGAAGAGGATGAAATCCGCCGGGACCGCGTGGAGCCCCAAAGCGTGTCGCTGTCGTGGCGAGAGCCTGTGCCTGCTGGAGCTCCTGGAACCAACAGCACAGAGTATGAGATCCGCTACTATGAGAAGGTGAGTCCCAGCAGGAAACAGCCTAGTCCCAGCCTGCCTGCTTTCCTCAGACTTATTCTTCAGCCATGAGGCCTCTTCAGACCCTCCCTTCCTTCTGTCTCTCTTTCCTCACCCACAGACAGCTCCAGTTCATCTCCTTGGTTTAGGGTTTAGCAGAGATAAAGAGCTGGCTGTGGGGCGGGTCTGTTTTGCCTGGCTGAGTTTGCAAATATGACAAAAGCAGACACTTTTGCAAAAGAAAGGCACACAAAGATATGTGTGAGCCACATGAACACATTGCCAAGCTGGTGGTAGGGTGGGGTGGAGAATGTTCCAGAATGGGGGTCTGCATTCCTGTGGCTTACTATAGAAGGATGTGAGTGGTGCAACACTTATTAAATCCATACATCCTCGTGTATGTCATATATGTATATGTCTATGTATATATGATGGTGCACACACCTTAAATTCCAGCAAAGGCAGGCAGATCTCTGAATTGGAGGTCAGCCTGGGATACATAGAAAAAAAAAAACAAACAAACCCTGTCTAAATAAATAAATGCTCACCATCAAATCCATAGAGTTATTTTAGTTTTGAGATAGGGTCTTGCCATGTAGCCCTGCTGACCTCAGCCTCTAGACCACCATCCTCAGCTTTCTATATAGCAAACAGAGCCTTGTGAGAAACTTTTTTGTTTGCTTTGAGACAGGTTCTCTCTGTGGAGCCTTAGTTGGTCTGGGATTCACTGTGTAGACCAGGATAGCCTTGAGTTTATCTTGACCTCTGTCAAGATAGATCTTGTCTCTGTCTCCTCATAAACCTAATCTCTAACTCCTGCCTGCTGGGATTGAAGGCGTTGTGGGCATGCGCGCCACACCCAGCCTTCTGCCTAATGCTGTGATTCTTGTCCCTATCCCCACCCCAGGCTGCCTCCCTCTAATGCCCCTCCTCACACATAACCTTATGGCCTTCTCTTTTCTTATCCTCCTCTTTTTTTTTTTTTTTTTTTTCTTTTTGAGACTGGGTTTCTCTGTATAGCCCTGGCTGTCCTGGAACTCACTTTGTAGACCAGGCTGGCCTCGAACTCAGAAATCTGCCTGCTTCTGCTTCCCAAGGGCTGGGATTAAAGGCGTGCGCCACCACGCCTGGCTTTCTTCTCCTCCTCTTTTATTTGTGGTTTAGTTATTTATTTTTATTTTGAGATCAGGCCTTCTGTAGCCCCAACTAGCCTCCTGCCTCCACCTCCCACGTGCTGGGATTACAGGCATTTGGCTCCCGGGCCACCTTTCTCTTCTCCATTGCATTTTCAATCTGCGGTTAGCGATACTTCAGCTGTGATTTGATGAATGGAGTTGTTTCCCACCCCATGCTCTCTTTCCCCATCAATTTGGCGTCTTTAGCTCTGGGACGTGATCATCTGGGAAATGGTGCCTCACTTTTATGCAAATTAATTCATTAAAGAGAAACTTCTTCCCGAGGGTGACAAGATTCCACTCCCTCAGCGCTATGTAGGGCTTTGCTGAGTCAGATAATGGCTTTGATTAATAGAAGTCTGTCGAGAGCTGTGACAGTTGGTGCCCAGGAAAAAACCGGGTCGCCATGTCACTTTTGGATGTATGAGCCTGGGTGACCAGGATGGGGAGCTGCTGGCTGAGAGGAGGGGAGCAGGCAGGGCTTCTTGGTGAACATGGTCTTTCTTTGTATGAGGCTCGTCAGCCATCGAGGTGGATTTCCTATAAGTCTAAAGCTCAGATCAAAGCTGTGGGCTGGAGAGATGGCGTTGGGGGAGAAGTTTGAGCCTAGAGAGGAACTTTGGGTGTCAGATGTACTGGGGTACAGCAAAGGTCAGACCTGAAAGATTTAAAAATGTCACCCTGGCTGGCCCTTCCTTAACAAGGCTGGGGGTGGAGAGCACGGGGTGAGTAGGGGAGGCTTCACAAGGGCTGCCTAAGACCCAGCACAGGAAGTAGCTGCTCACAAGTTACAGTCTGCACTCTCCTGAGCCTCCAGCTAAGTCTGTCTTTACCCCTGGAGTCTGGGTGCCTCATCTGGGAATCCAAACAGAGCAAAGCCAACAAGATAATCCTTGCTCTCCTCTGCTTTGCAAATCAGATGACAGGGAGATGAAAAGCCTTGTGATTACCAAGGACAGGGCAGGTGGCTATGTGAGGCTTGTTTTTGCTCTGGCCTGCCTCATCCCTGGATGGCCAAACTCTGGTAGCCACCACCTACTCAACCCTGCAAAGGAAGCTCTGCCCTATTATGGGGTTGAGTCTTGAGGAGAGAGGCACTGGGGATTCTATGGAAGAAATTGCTGCTGTCTCTCAGATGATGTGGGTCAGGTTCCCCCGCCCCCCAATTTCAGGGTAGTCCCTTGCGTCTCTCTGTCCCACCCTCCTCTCAGCCTCTTGGGTTGGGGCCTCACTACTCCATCTTCTCCAGGGTCAGAGTGAACAGACTTACTCCACAGTGAAGACAGGAGCACCGGCTGTCACTGTCACCAACCTGAAGCCTGCTACCAGATACGTTTTTCAGATCCGGGCGGCATCCCCAGGACCTTCGTGGGAGGCCCAGAGCTTCAGTCCAAGCATCGAAGTGCAGACTCCAGGGGAAGGTAAGTGATGTGTGTGAGTGCTTAGAAGATTCTGGATGCAGGCAGCAGGAGAGACAAGGGGAGGGATTAAGGGAGTCCAGAAGGGAGTCACAGAAGAGCTTCAGGTCTTTAATCCCAGCACTAGGGAAGCAGAGCTGGCAGATCTCCTGAGTTCAAGGCCAACCTGATCTCCAGAGTGAGTTCCAGGACAGCCAGGGGTACACAGTGAAACTCTGTCTCAAAAAGCTGAAAACCAAAATCAACAACAAAACCTGACCCAAACAAACAAACAAAGGGGGAAATAAAAGCCACTTCACATCTTAGAGAATTTGAGATCCACCTGCAGTAGTAACCCACTGGTCATCTTCCCTGGAGCACAGGGACCCCTAACACCTGTGCCAGCTGGTGTGCCCCTCCTTGGAAGATGACTCTTTATGAAACATCCTGACCCAGCCTTGTCAAGATCACCTCTCTCTGGGCCTTGCCGGATCCTCCCTGCTGCTTTTCCCTCTGGTCCTCCTTGATGCACTGTCTGCCATCCTCTCCAGGCTTAGCATGTGAAGGCAACTTGAGACCAGGAAGGGGCACAGGCCACTAATCCGGGCACTTGGAAAGCTTGAGAAAGAACCGTTGAGGGCCAAGTGCCTCTACATAGAACTCAAGGTCAGCAGAGATGACATCAATAAGTAGTAGAGCTGGAGGTGAACGAGTATAATCCCCCAGCGTGTGGGAGGGAAGGAAGGGGAACCCAAGAGTTTGAGGCCAGCCTGGGCCACATGAAATCCTGCCTCCAGAAACAAGAAAGGGAGCTGGAGAGATGGCTCGTGGTTAAGAGCACTGTCTGCTCTTCCAGAGGTCCTGAGTTCAAATACCAGCAACCACATGATGGCTCACATCACATCTGTAATGGGATCTGATGCCCTCTTCTGGTGTGTCTATAGACAGCTACAGTGTACTCATATAAATACAAAGAAAAAAAGAAAAAAGAAACAAGATAGGAAGGGAGGGAGAGAGAGGGAGAGGAAAGAAGAATGGAAGGGACAGAGGAGGGAGAGAGGGAGGGAGAGAGGGAGGGAGGGAGGGAGAAGTGAATGGTGTATAAACCACTTCTCAATAAAGTTCCAACGACAAAAGAAAGCTGAACTCCCTATCTTTCAATGGCCTCCTTCCTGGTGCCTTGCCCGCTTCTTCCCCTGCCTTCCAGTAACCCCCATCCCCCATCCCCCTTCAGCACACAGCTCTAAGCTTGACTCTCTCTCTGTTGCTCACCTGCTGGCCCTAGCCCTCAGGATCTCACCCTGGGCAGCTCATCATAGTATTTACCCCAACAAAGGCAGCTCCCCCTAAGAGGCATCCTGGCACCTGCTGTCAAGATAAGAATTCTTCCCAACCTGCTCCACAACTGTAATCCAAGATAGGAAATGCTGGGAGCCTGAAGAGAGGTGAAGATGAAATATGGAGACAGCCCTGGATCGGGGAAGATGGACAGGTGCTGGCAAGAGCAGATGAGAGCCATGTCTTGAGACTGGGGAATATTTGAACAAGTGGAAGCGAGTAAGGAAGGCGTTTGGTAGTGGAGGCCACCTGAGCCCACCTCACCATGCCCTGTTGGACTGGCTACATTGCCTGGTCCCCAGGCTTGAGCCAGCCTCCTCTGCCTTCCTCACCCTAAGCCTACTACAGAAAGCCATCTTTCTACTCAGCGTCCTGTGCCTCTTCACACCCTCCTTCCCATCCTGACTCCCAACTCCAGAAGCTATCTCTGTCCTTCCCTCTCCAGCCAGGCAGGAACAGGCAGTTCACTCCTCCTGGACAGTTCGTTCTCTTTAGCCTGCATCCAAGGTCCTCTAGATGTGCCTCCCCAATATCCCTCCATTCCCAGATTCAGCTTCCACCCTGCTCCCCTCTGCCTCTGTAGGGTGTATCCTCCAGTTCTGTGGGCTGCTTATCATTTCCCAGGCCCCACTTGTGCATGTGGGCCTGGGATGCAGACTCTGTGTCTTTCGGTCTCCCAGCCCTCCACCCTGCTCTGGGTATGGTTTTCTCTATAGTTAAGTATTGTTTATATTGCTTACTAACTTATTTACTCTTGTCTCTCAGTCTGGGCCTGCAGACTGGGGTCCTGTGAGTGTCTGTCCAGTTTCGAAGCTGCTTTGACATTAGGCAGAGGATTTGGGGGGCAGGTTCCAGTCTTGGGTTCACCTGGGTGTGGTGGCACATGATGTAATCTCAGCACTTGGGAGGCAGAGGCAGAAGGGTCAGGAGTTCAGAGTCACCCTTGGCTACATAAGTTGGGGGTCAGCCCAGGTTACAAGATTACGCCATTTTGAAAACGAAATCAAAACCCTGTGTTCCCACCACTTAGAAGCTGTGTGATTTTGGACGAATTAGGTAACTTTCCTCAACTTGTCTCCTCTGCTTTAACTGGAGACTGTGACCCTCCCAGGACTTGTGGAGTGATGAGGCCAGATGGTATGAAGTTCAGGTATGAAGCAGCCTGTCTTAGACACAGGCATGCTCGATGTTGAGGCACTGCTGTTGGCGGATACTCCGTGCTGGGGAAGGGACTCAGAGCAGAGGCTGTGACTCTGCAGAGCTTCTGGAAGTCACTTGTTGCCTTGAAAGGCATAAGGGGGGCTGGAGAGATGGCTCAGCGGTTAAGAGCACTGACTGCTCGTTTGAAGGTCCTGAGTTCAATTCCCAGCAACCACATGGTGGCTCACAACCATCCGGCGCCCTCTACTGGAGGGTCTGAAGACAGCTATAGTGTACTTAAATATAATTTAAAAAAAAAAAAAAAGGCATAAGGGGAGGCCAACCCCAGCAACCGGGACTCTTGCCTCCTCTCAGAGCTAAGCTACAGTTGGGAGGCCCTGCCTGCAAGCAGAGGGGTTTGGCACACTAATTGCCACCTTGGGTGTTGGTCACTGTGCACCAAACGTCTGAGGGATTCTCCTGGCCTTGGTGCTTGCCCAGGAGCCTAGTCCTTTGCCTACCTCAGCCCCCTGTTTTGTTTTTTGTTTTTCCTCTCTAGTTGCCCCAGGGTCCAGGGACCAGAGCCCTGCAGTGGTTGTCACCGTGGTGACCATCTCAGCCCTCTTGGTCCTGGGCTCCGTGATGAGTGTGCTGGCCATCTGGAGGAGGTAGGTAGCTGGTTTCACCCCGGGGACCTCTGGTAGGTTCTGTCCCCATGTGCATAAAATATGTACACACAAGAACCTATAAGTGCAACACACACACCAAGTTCACAGACTGAGACTCAAGCACACTGCTGCATAGATTCCAATGCCGCCAGGGAACACACGCCAGCGACCCCAGCACTTAGGTTGTGGAGGCAGGGAGGTCAGGGGTTCAAGCCCTACTTCAGCTACATATAGAATTTGAGGCCGTCCTGGACCCTTGCCTTCCCCTCCCTTCAAAAAGGTAGCAGTGTGACCAGGGCGGCCCCTCCCCCACACGCTGCTCACGCACCAGCTGCAGGCACTGCAGCTAGCTCAGCCGTGCTGGGATGAAGGGGATTTAGCTCCTTAACTCATTAAATGTCAGAAGGCATCGCGGAGGATGGAATCAAGCTCCAGCTGCTCCTGTGCGATTAGGATTCTCCCGAGTGCCTCGCGGGCCGGGGCTCTGGCCCCCGGGGGGATCTTGAACACAAGCAAAGAGGAAAAAGTCAGTAAGTGGGTGGGAGAGAGGGGGGCAGGTTGGGAAACTCATCCGTCTGAGCCACGCCCCTCTCCTCTAAGAAGCTTGCAGGCAAAAAACAGTGGGGAAGATGAGGGAGGGGACTGGGGGAAAGAAAGGGAGGGGCCAGGTCTGGTTGGAAGAAGACTCCATTTCCTTTGCACAAAGCAGAGACTTATTAGCAGTGTGTATCCCCACCCTGCCTGGGGCCCCATGCTACATCCAGGGGTCCCTGGCAACCCCATTCTGGGGCTGTGGTAGGCAGAGCTGGTGGGTTGGAGCTGGGCGTTGAGGCAAAGCGGGCTGGCTGGGGAGCCTCATCTCAAGGGTCTGAGCCACCCGCGGGCTAGAGGAAGAGTGAGTGTTTCTTTGATACTGGCTATTTGCATGGCCTTGACCAAAGCTGGTGACAGAGGAGAGATGATTGTCCGGCAGCTCCAGGAGCCATTTGTGTCAGGCAGATGTGACAAGCTGGGATCAAAGGCATGAGCACTGAGGAGACAGAGGCAAGTGGAACTGTGAGTTCAAGGCTAGCTTGGTCTCCATAGAGAGTTCCAAGATCGCCAGAGCACAACAGAGAGACACTGTCTCAAAAGGGGTGGGGGAGGGAGGACAAGGAGGAGAAGCAGGGCAAGCATGGGAACTCCTTCCTCACAGAGCCTCACAGGACTTACCGTACTCTGGGTCTGCTGGGACATCAGGGATGGGCAGCTGCTGGGAGCATCCTGGCTTTAACCATCAGGGCTGTGGAGGCAGGAGAGTTACCAATGTACTGGAACAGGCTAGGATTAGCTACAGCCTAGCTGCCCACTTCAGGACAAGAGTAAATAAGTTACCATACCAAGTAATGGATTGAATTACAAGATTTTCTTTTTAAAGGTTTGTTTTTAGGCATGTGTATATTTATGGGCGAGAGTGGATGTGGGGTATTCATGTGTGTGTGTGTGTGTGTGTGCGTGTGTGTGTGGTCACATCTACTCCAACAAGGCCATACCTCCCTGATCCTTCCTAGATAGTTCCACTAGCTTGAGACAAGGCATATGAGACTATGGGGCCATTCTCATCCAGACCACACACTGAGCCTTAGTAAGTATGTTAGCCATCTGTTGCTGTGACAAAATGTACAACACAGTCAACTCATGACAAAGAAAAGTTTTGGGAGACTCACAGTTTCAGTAGTTTGATCAAGTAGCCTTGGTCTTGTGGGTAGCAAGTTATCACAATAGGAGCTCATAGCAGAGGCTCACTTCATTGGCAGCCAGCAAGCAGAAAATCAGGAAGGGACTGGGGTCACAATGTTCTCCTAAAGGGCATGTCCTCAGTGGCCCAATTTATTTCTCCCAGAGCACATCTCCCAAAGGCCCCACCACCTCCTTTTTCACCCCAGGCTGTGGACCACGTCGTTTAGCACTCAAGCCTTTGGGGGACAGTCCAAATTCACACCATATGCCAGTGTGATGGTACACACCTTTGAGGTTAGCCTGGTCTATATATGGAGTTGCAAGACAGCCAGGATTACAAAATGAGACCAACTCACAGCAACAAAACAAGAAACAAAAGTAAAACACCCACACTATGTCTGTAAACTCTTTGTTAGCATGGTGTTGTAGGCAGGGCTGTCTTTTTTTTTTTTATATGTACTTTTTATTAGGTAAAGAGCTGTCTTCATTATGGTTTTATTACATAGGAAAAAAAATGAGCCACTCAGTTCCACAGCCACTGTGTGGGAATGCTGGGATGCAAGAGCTCACAGTGGATTGCAAAGGGCATGCGTCAGAGTCCTTTCATGCCATTCTCTCCTGTGACACATCTCCCTTTTGCAAAACTGTTCCCCAATCCTACTTCCTTCCTCGGTAGGACCTTGTCTCCTATGCTTTCTCTTCCCTCGGTTCCTGTGACAGCCCACTTCTATTCCTCTTCTGCATCCTCTTCCCATCTCCTTCCCATCCTCTTCTGCATCCCCTTCCCATCCTCTTCCCATCCCCCTCTGCAGCTCTCTTCCCCTCACTCTAGCCTGATCATTCCCAGTTCTTCCTTTCAGGCTCCCTCGTCGCCACGCCCCCACCCCCCCACCCCCCGACCCCCTGACCCCCTCCTGGCAGAGTACAGAGCCCTGGTTTGTATTTTCAGAACAGCTTCACCTTCCATCAGATTCCCTACTCATAGACTCCTCTGCATCTCCCACCACCCAGGAGTTAATAAATCCACACTATAAGCCTGCTGTAGCAAGCTAAGGCATCTAAACTTTCCTGTTTTGCTTGGCAGTAGCTCTCCGTGAGCTCTCTGGGCTCCTCGATCTTTGGTTCAGCTACCTGCAGTCTCCAAGCCCTATGGTCCTGTCATCTTGTCCTTCCACAGATCTCTCACAGGATTGGTCATCCCATAGCTCAAGCTACTGCCATCTCCTGAGGGAACTATAGATGGCTCCCTTCTGGCTGCCGGGGTCTTCTTAAGTGTAAGCTGGGGAAAAAAAACCAAAACATATAAAATATAAATTAAGTCAGAGCATTTCCTTGCTCCAGGTCCCCACCAGCTTTCCTTTGCTCCCAGAACAAAAGCCAGAGCCTTCGTGGGGCCAGGGAAGGCCAGTCTCATGTCTCCAGATCCACATTGCCCTGGGCTTTGCCTCTGGCTCAGGAAAGATCAGCCTGTTACTCCTGACAGGGTAGTATGGAGCTTTGGGCCAGGAGTGTAGACTTGCACATCTCTGGAGTTTGCTCAAAGCAAAATCACCAGGAACAGTGATGGCACTGAAGAGCTAGAGGGATGGGCTTCGGGTTGTCTGTGTGCTGAGAGGAAAAGGTTGTCAGACTGCAAACCATGGCTACAGCTGTGACTAAGGCAGCAAAAGGCAAAGAATGGGGGGGGGGGCGGTAGGGGAAGAATCTTTCAGCAGGGGTGGTGAAGTGCGAAAAAGTGCTTGCCATCAAGTTTGGTGACCTGAGTTCAATCCCTGGAACCCACATAGTGGAAGGAGAGAAACTGTTCCCTCGTTTTCTGACTTCCACAGGAGTGCCAGTCATAGCACGTTCGTGCACACGTGCACGCATACATACATGCATACATGCATACACACACACACACACAAAGAGGTAATTTTTAAAAAAGATTTATTTATTTATGTATTTATTTAAGAGTGCTCCATCTGCATGTACACCTGCATGCCAGAAGAGGGCATCAGATCCCATTACATGGTTATGAGCCACCATGTGGTTGCTGAGAATTGAACTCAGAATCTCTGAAAGAGCAGTCAGGGCTCTTAACTACTGAGCCATCTCTCCAGCCTGAGAGAGGTAATTTTTAAGAAGGGTGTCTTCAGACACCCCAGAAGAGGGCATCAGATCTCATTACAGATGGTTGTGAGCCACCATGTGGTTTCTGGGATTTGAACTCAAGACCTTAGGAAGAGCAGTCAGTGTCTTTGCCTCCCAAGTGCTGGGATTAAAGCCATGCACCACCATGCCCGGCCCAAGGTAATTTTTAAAAGATTGAAATATACTGGGCAGTGATGGCACATGCCTTTAATCCCAGCACTTGGGAGGCAGAGGCAGGCGGATTTCTAAGTTCAAGGCCAGCCTGGTCTACAGAGTGAGTTCCAGGACAGCCAGGGCTACACAAAGAAACACTTTCTTGAAAAAAAAAAAACCCTCCCCCCCAAAAAAAGGAAGGAAGAAAGGGGGGGTTGTAAACATGGCTTAGTGAGCCAGGCATAGTGGCACATACCTTTAATCTCCTCATTTGGGAGGCAGAGGCAGGTAGATCCCTGTTTTTGTTAGGGTTTTACTGCTGTGAACAGACACCAAGACCAAGACAACTCTTATAAGGGCAACATTTAATTGGGGCTGGCTTACAGGTTCAGAGGTTCAGTCCATTATATCAAGGTAGGAGCATGGTTCAGGAAGAAGTGAGAGTTCTACATCTTCATCTGCAGGCTGCTAGGAGGAGACTGTTTCCAGCCAGCTAGGAGGAGGGTCTCAAAACTCACACCCACAGTGACACACCTACTCTAACAAGGTCACACCTCCTAATAGTGCCATGCCCTGGGCCAAGCATATTCAAGCCACCACAATCTCTGTAGGCCAGCCTGGTCTACAGAGTGAGTTCCAGGATAGCCAATACTACACAGAGAAACCCTGTCCTGAAAAATCAAACCAACCAACCAACCAACCAACCAACCAACCAACCAACCGATGGCGTAGTGGAGAAGGGCACGCAAGAACCCACAAGGTGGAAGGAGCTTTTTTTTTTTTTTTTTTTTTCGAGACAGGGTTTCTCTGTGTAGTCCTGGCTGTCCTGGAACTCACTTTGTAGACCAGGCTGTCCTCGAACTCAGAAATCTGCCTGCCTCTGCCTCCCGAGTGCTGGGATTAAAGGCGTGCGCCACCACGCCCGGCTGAGATTTTCTTTCTGAAGGGACCAAGAGGTGCTGCCCTGGGCGCTGGTGAAGTGGGAAGGGCTGGGGTCGCCTGGTGAAAGGATGCCTCTGTGTCCCCACAGGCCCTGCGATGGCAAAGGAAGTGGCAACGCCCATGATGAAGAGGAACTGTATTTCCACTGTGAGTTGTCCATGCCGCACAGACCTCTGTCTTTGGCTCCTTCCCAGCTGCCACCTCCTGTTATCCCAGCAATGAGGCCCCTTCCCTCATTCTCACTTTCTCTTCCTCTGTTCTCAGTCAAAGTCCCGACACGACGCACGTTCCTGGACCCCCAAAGCTGCGGGGACCCGTTGCAGGCTGTGCATCTGTTTGCCAAAGAGCTAGATGCCAAAAGCGTCACCCTGGAGAAGAGCCTGGGAGCAGGCAAGCCCTGGACCCCAGAAGCCTGGATCCATCAGGGAGCTCCGCCCACTGGCTAAACCCCACCCACCAGGCAACACCCACTATGGAAAGCCCCACGTTTTCGCCACCTCTTTTCTGAAAGCTTGTCCCCCACCCATGGCCCAAAGCCCCGCCTCTGCACTAAGGGCACCCCTTCCCAGAAAGCCCCTCGCCCACCTGAAGTATCTGTGGCTCTGCACTCTCTTGATCTGTTCCCTAGGTCACTGTGGGACATCTGCCTCCGGACCTTTCTCCAGGCAGTCTCAAATTTAGACCCAGGCTTTTATGGAGTAGTGAGGAGAGGTTTTTCCAGGAAGCTTCGGGCCAGACACACCTGAGGTCTGATGATGGATTAGCGGAGTGACTAAGAGGCTCACCCTCGTCAGCTCTGAACCTCAATTTCTTGCCTAAAAGGCTGCTATGGGAACTCCGCAGGCTCAGGGCACCTTGCTGGCTTGTTACTGTGCTCCAAGAAAAAGGCCTCTCCCCAGAACGCACGTCACAGAAGGCAGGAAGAGCTGTAGGGCAGGACAGATGTAGTTGTCACTTGCCCTGGGCTTTGCAGCATCTAATGACCTTTGATGGGCAAGCATGTGCAAAGTTACTGTGTCTCTGTCACACAGGAGACTAAGTAAGGCCAAGAGGAAAGAAGAAAAAAAAAGGAGACCAAGGTTAAATGCTTCAAGCTCAAGAGCTTCCTGGAAAGGACCCCATGAGCCAGAGTCACCTTGTTTCAGTCTACCCCATTTGTAGGTCTGAGATGCCTGTTTCTTCACAGGACGATTTGGGGACCTGTGCTGCGGCTGCCTGCAGCTGCCCGGTCGCCAGGAACTGCCCGTGGCCGTGCACACTCTGAGGGATGGCTGCTCAGACTCCCAGAGGCTCAGCTTCCTGGCTGAGGCTCTCACCCTGGGGCAGTTTGACCATAGCCACATTGTGCGGCTGGAAGGCGTTGTCACCCGAGGTAGGCCTGGCACTACACATCCCTGTGCTTAGCACACCCGAGGCAGGCCTGGCATTGCACATCCTTCGGGTGGGCATCAGGTGGGGTGCCCCTCTAGGCTATGGTGTGGGCCCAGGCACAAACCTTAGTTCACTTCCGCTTTAGTGACTCAGGATGGCCCCTGTCTTGGAGTGGCCATGCTGACCCCAGAATGACCTTCTCAATGGTCTTTCTCAGCTGACTCCTTGCAGTTTACTCTGACTTTGTCTCTGTCCCACTATGGACAGTTGACCTTTTTTTTTTTTAAACCTCAGCACCAGGGTGGGTGGGGGTGGGGCTGGGTGGGTGGCAAGATTAGAAAACTTGGCTTTGCTTCTGGCCCTTTGGGCTGAGGTGGAGGTGGTAGGGGGCGCTGTTCATAGGCAGAGGCAGTAACTCCGTGTGTCTCTGTCCCTGATACAGGAAACCCCTTGATGATTGTCACTGAGTACATGAACCTAGGGGCCCTTGACGACTTCCTCAGGGTGAGTAGCCAGTTGGAGCCCTGGGTGGAGAAGTATCGATGCCACAGGTTTTCTTGGCTCTTCTCTTTTCTTTTGGGGGTTGGGGTTGCCAGTGCTCCCGTTGGGCGGGCTGGCCCGATGCTCACAGTCCACCAAATCCCAGAGGGATGTAGACGCTCCCTGGGTGATCTGAGTGTACAAGCCCTGGCTTCAGTCCTCACCCGTCCCCTAGCATCACGAGGGGGAGCTGGTGGCTGCGCAGCTGATGGGTCTGCTGCCTGGGCTGGCATCGGCCATGAAGTATCTGTCGGAGATGGGCTACATTCACCGGGGCCTTGCAGCCCGCCGAGTGCTCGTCAGCAGCGGCCTCCTCTGTAAGATCTCTGGCTTCGGGCGCGGTCCCCGGGATCGAGCAGAAGCTGTCTACACTACCATGGTAAGGAGCCCCTTCTTTGCTCGCACGTGCTCTTTCTCTCCGTTCAGCCTCCTTCCCTGCCTGGTCTCTTCCCTCTGGTGGTACCATGCCTGCGTCAGCCTGGCAGCTTCCTCAGATGTGGAGGGGTGAGGGACTGGCTGTAGTAGGTGCTGGTGGCCTGCCTGGATGAAGCCTGCTGGTGACTTAATGCTTTCCTGCTCTGCCCTGCTTACCCACCTAGAGTGGCAGGAGCCCAGCGCTCTGGGCAGCTCCTGAGACTCTACAGTTTGGCCACTTCAGTTCTGCAAGTGATGTGTGGAGCTTTGGCATTGTCATGTGGGAGGTGATGGCCTTTGGGGAGCGGCCCTACTGGGATATGTCTGGACAAGATGTAAGTATGGCTCCAGCTCCCTGACCTCTTAGCAACCAGACCTCTCACTCCCATCCCGCCTAGAGTCCCAGGGATGGTGGTGGGTGGTAGTGGTGGTGGTGGTGGTGGTGTGGTGGAAGCATCCTGTCTGCTTCCCATCTCTGGGAGCCTAGGTAATCAAGGCCGTGGAGGATGGCTTCCGGCTGCCACCCCCCAGGAACTGTCCCTCCCAATTGCACCGACTGATGCTCGAGTGTTGGCAGAAAGACCCAAGTGAGCGGCCCAGGTTCTCCCAGATCCACAGCATCCTGAGCAAGATGGGGCAGGAGCCAGAACCCTCCAAGTGTGCCTCGACCACCTGTCTCAGGTACATCCTCACTGACCCCAAGCCAGACCAGCCAGCCAAACTATCACCTGTCTGTAACTATTCTCCCAAGTCCCCATGGCAACCAACCACCTCCTGGTACCTGTTCAGGTGTGAAGCTCAGCCCATTGTCCAGACCCATCTGACATCCCCACCTGCTTCAGGCACATCTTACCTCATCAGGCAGTCATGCCCTGGAATTTGCCCTTTAATCAGCTCAGCTTTCCACTTACTTGAGTATCCTGACCCACGTCTTCAGAGGCTTTTGGGTGCCCAAGAGAGGCACGATCATCACTGGGTGTGGTCATCTTACTTTTCCCCTTGTCTTTTCATGAGCTGCTTTTCAAGAGTGACTGGGTCTTATGCCACATCCTGGCTGTTGTCAGACTGTAGCTTCTCTGCTCCTCAGGCCTCCCACGCCCCTGGCAGACCGTGCCTTTTCTACCTTCCCCTCCTTTGGCTCCGTGGGTGCCTGGCTGGAGGCCCTAGACCTGTGCCGCTACAAGGACAACTTCTCTGCAGCGGGCTACGGGAGCCTAGAGGCCGTGGCTGAGATGACTGCCCAGTGAGTCTAAGAAGCCAAGGCCAGGGCTCAGGGAACCCAAGGGAGCCCCTTCCTACTTGGGAAAGCCCCACCTGTCCTGGACCTGGTTCCTGTCCAGAGAAGGGGAAGTAGTGGGTTGGTTCCATGGGATGGGTAGGAGAAGGATTGGCTCAGTTGGACATAACTATTCCTCCTTGCAGGGACCTGGGGAGCCTTGGCATCTCTTCCGCAGAGCATCGAGAAGCCCTCCTTAGTGGGATCAGTGCCCTGCAGACTCGAGTGCTACAACTACAGGGTCAGGGGGTGCAAGTGTGAGCAGCTCAGCCCTGCCCAAGGACCTGCAAGCTACACTCCCGTTGGGTGGGAGGCGTGCTCTTCCTTAGTGGGCCCTGAGCTGGTTGGTACCACGTTGTCCCATTTCATTTTTCCTCTCAACACCTTGCTGACCTAGTGGTCCTAAAACGAGGTTCAGATCCCTGGATAGAACCCCAGACATAACAGTAGGAAGGAGGTTAGGGTGTCAAGGGAAGATTGGGGTGTCAAGGGTGTTGGTTGGGGGAGAGAGTTTCGGTTGTTGTCCTGGCTCAGGCCCCTTGAGCTTCCACACTCAGTGGGGATTGGGCCTAATCAGTGGGCATCTCATTTCCCTAGAGAGCTTTTGACTTGCCAGGCAGAAAGGGTCCCTGAGAGAGACCCATTGGTTCTGGCAGGGACCACAGCTGCCTAGGCACCTGAGTACGGGAGCCTGAGCCAGTGGGTGGTGTCCCTTATGTCCTGTGCCTTGGCTAGGTCTATCTGTATACTGGTACCAAGGCCCTAGCAGGCAAGTGGTGCTGAGCTCAGGGTCTGGACCCCAGGGGAACACTCCAGAGCTGATGTCTTCTTGCCTGAGGGTAGGCAGTTCAGGATGAGAGCCAGGCTCCTACTTGGCCACACACAGTCCTGGTGCTTGCCCTAGGCCCGGATGTCTGATTTGATTGCAACTGATTTCAGAGGAGCACAATAGGGGTGTTCTTCTACATTCTGGAGGAGAAAGAGACTGAGGAAGGGGTGTGATAGGCTGGTCTAACCCCACTATATACTTGGGGAAGTCAGAGCCTATATATAGTCTCAGAGCCAGGGTCAATGCTAAACCAAAATCCAGGGAGAAGCCTAGCCCTGGAGAGAGTTTGCCCAGCCCTATGGTACTAGCACTCCTCCCTGGGAGCACAGTGAATCCTCTCTGGGTGAGCTCCTTCAGGCTGCTCAGTCCCTGTACACAACCTAAGAGTTTCCCTCCAGCGAGCCTCCCTGTATGATCTTCAGAGCGTTTGAAGGAGTATGGTGCTAAGCTGACCTATCTGCAAGGGCCTTGAGACCAAAGCCATCCCAGGAGGGCAGAAAGGCTGCTGGATGTGGACAGGACAATGGAGGTTAAGTTTAAGTTTGTCTACATGATCCCTGATAGATGCCTGTTTTGCTATGTAGGGAGGAGGGGTGGCATGGGATGAGACAGAGCAGGTGGGAGTGGAGAGGGGTAGGCGGGATAGAGAACACCTTTGGAGGGGATCCCCCCAGGCACAGGGGAATGGGCAAGATTGTGGATGTTTGTATAGCGGGGTGTCCAAAAAGGCTTCTTAAAGTCAAAACTGAACAAGGCCTTGCAGGGCAGTGTGTCCTCTCCTTGGGGTGAATGGCATCAGCAGGCTCAGGGTCCAAGCAAGGATGTCTTAACAGAGAGCCTGGAGGGGGGCTGTAAACCACACTGCATCTTTGAGGAGTACCGCAGAGTGGGGAGCAGTGGCTCCCAGCAGTGCCTTTGGCCTTGACCTGCCCTCAGCAGCAGCTCCCTCAGAGCCTCCCCCATTTCCAGCTGTCTGCTCCCTGGGCACCTGACTGAGCTCCGTGACTGGGGAATACTGGGACACTCCCACCTTTGACAGAACTGGGGTTATCGAAGCATCCCCACATGCTCTTCCTTCATCCTCCCTCTAGGGAAAACTGGCCCAACATCCAAGGCTCATGGGGACCAGTGCCCTGTCTTGGGTGATCAACCTCACCCTCATCTCCAGCTACATCAGTCATTAAGGTCAAACTCCTCCCCTCCCCAGCTGTTTGCAGAGGGGTCCCTGGCTGTGTTGGCAGGACTTCGGTGTCCAGGGTAGACCTCCCCTCTCATGAGGAGGTCCTAGAATCCTGAGGGGTCCCAGGCCTCATCCCTGCACAGGCACCAGCATGATACAGGGTGCTGGGTCACTGGGGACCCTCCCCAGATTTATTTTTATATATGGAGCTATTCACTGGACAGAGGGAGGTCACCCACCCAGGGGAGGGACTGGTTGTGGGTGGAGGCTCCTTTGCGGAACTCTAGAGATGTGTTTATATTTCTGGGTTCGATATACAGTACCAAGTAATAAAAACTTGTCTGTGTTATGGTCCTCCTGTGTGTCCTTGTTGAAGCACTGAGCAGTTGTGAGTGGGGACTCTGAACACAGAGCCTGGGTATGTGTGTGCCTGAGAACCTTCTTTGAGGGTGGTCTGTCTCTGGTATGAAGAATGCTAAGTATAGTAGAGACACAGGTCATGAGACTGGACACGGGCCAGGGGCACATGGGACACACTGGGGGTCACGAGGCTGCTTCACAAAACCTATCAAAGTGCTGGAGGAGGGGCCTACAGCCTTTGTGGAGCTGGGGACAGGGAATGCCGGGCTAGGTTATGGATGTGCATGGGAGTTGCTCCAAAACTGTTTAGGACACAGGTGGATGGCCATCTTGGACCTTGGAGCATAGATGTGAGCTAGAGACTGACCTCTAGGGTCACCACAGAAAGCTGAAGCCAGCACAGGAGGGAGGGAGGCCCCTCAGTGAGCACGGGGAGTAGGGGGGATCCTGGAGAGGCTCCAGCACAAGGTAGCTCAATGGAGGGACCCAGGAACCAAACTGCACGGAACAGTATCAGTGTAGAGAGGGAAGTGAGCCAAGTCCCACCCTCTGATGGTCCATCCTCCTAAGCTCCTGGGACAATGTGTGGGGAACACGCCTGGTCTGAGTTACCACAACCCTGAATCTTGGGGAAATGTTTCCACACTCCTGAGAAGGCAGCTGTCCAGGCATGCCCATGTAGCTGCAGCTCCCAAATAACCAGAGTGAATGCAGATGACCAAGGACTGACTTAAAACCACAGCAAACTAAGATTTATTGAAAACAGCAAGCTTTCAGTAGACAAATCAGCTGAGATGGTAACTGATGTGTATGAAAGCCTCAGCAACAGAAAACCAACTTGAAACACATCTGCCCATAGAGGCACAAATGACAACAGAACAGAACAGCGAGAGCCGTGCACCTGGACCTGCATGGAGCACAGACCCTACTGCTGACTGCATAGCCTGCCTGGGCCTGGAGGCCTTTAGGACAGTGCTCTAAGCAGTGTTTATCCCCGGTGGGACCTCAAACCATACAGTTCTCAGTCACTCCGCACCAAGGACACAAAGGCCCTGACTAGCCCTGTGCTCCCCATCTAAATTCCCACTAACTAGAAGTGTGCAGCAAGACACCATAGCTGTCAGAGAGACAAGCACCATTGCAGGTGTTGGCAGTGAAGCACCCCACAGAAGGACAGATGTGTGCACTCTGCTACTGCAGTCCCTGCTGCCACTTGTGTGCCCTGTTGTCCTCTCATCGGCCCGTCCGTATGCTGCTGCAGATCTGGGCAAGGCGGCTCTGAAACAAGGAAAGGTCATTCAAGATGTGCTCGGCACACTAGTCCAGTCAGCTCTTAAGTCTACTCAAGCACAGGATTGGTTTTAAAGATCTGTTTATTTTTATTGTATGTGTGTGGAGGTGTCTAGTGTCTGTGGAGGCCAGAAAATGCACTGGATCCCCTGAACTAGAGTTACAGATGAACTGCCATGTTTGCCGAAAGCCAAACCTGGGTTCTCTGCAAGCACAAGTGCTCTTGTCTCTCCAGCTTCCCAAGCCTGGATCTGAGTGGAGACTCATTTCTTTTTTTTTTTTTGTTTGGTTTTTTTTTGTTTGTTTGTTTGTTTTTCGAGACAGGGTTTCTCTGTGTAGCCCTGGCTGTCCTGGCACCCACATTGTAGACCAAGCTGGCCTTGAACTCAGAAATCGGCTTGCCTCTGCCTCCCGAGTGCTGGGATTAAAGGCGTGCGTCACCACGCCCGGCTGAGACTCATTTCTTAAACGAGGCAGTGAGGCACTCGGATGCTGGAGGATGACTCTCCCCTGATGTACGTATTAGTACGTATTAGGATCCCAGCTCCAGGCTTGTCCTACTCCTGTGGTACCTACCCTTCACTGATGTACACAGACTGGACTTCCAGCAGCCATGCCTTTAGCTCAGGCTTCCACCCACACCCAAGCACAGCTGACAGGCTGTTCCTCTTGAGAAAGAAGAGTAAAGTAAGAGCTGGACTGTGCTTCTCAGAATCCCACAAAGGCCAGTGTCAAGGGCAACCTCCTCCCTGTGGAGGCGAGTCTGGGACTCACCGAGAGCTTTCGAATGCTTCCCAGGGCCTCTGGATTCAGCTGAGCAATATCAATCCTCTGCAAGTCACTGGCCAATAACCGCAAGCTCTAGATGGGGGAGAAAGGGTGAAACACTCCAGTCAGCAGCCAGTGCTCGCTCCCAGGGTCTCCCTGATAGTCTGCATATAGTGACAGAAATCAGCCGGGATGGAGAAAGGACGATGCAGGTGGATGTTAGCCCTCAGGAGACAATGGCACCATCAGTACTGTCCGTGGACCACTAGCTGGGTTATCCAAGTACAACAGCACACATCCACATGGGAGGTCAGGCCCCTTCTCTCGTGCAGGCCAAACTGCTAACCTGCTCTCCAAAGCACCAACAAGCCAGGCCAGCTTGTTTTAGGATCTCTGGAGCCCCACTGTCCCACCCAGCCGTGCCTTCCTCTGCACTCCCTCTAGTGCCCACTGCTGCACACCCCACAGACGATGCTTCTCGCAGGCAGCAGAAGGCAGCTGAGGGGCAGATGGGCTTCGAGCCTGGGAGAGAACACTAGGCTCCGAGAGCTGAGGATCAGCCCTCTGAGGGCCTCTTCAGAGTCTCTGAAGCAAGTGTTGGTAAACACCTCAGGGAAGAGAGAGGTTGCACTGGCCTGCCTTTCCAGGGTGCCACTTACCGCACCGCCACCTATGGGCACACTGAGGGAGATCTCTTTGCTGTCTGCGAGAGGGCTGCCATTGATGGAGATGTTGTAAACTTGCTCTTTGGCTGCTGGAGTGCGTAGCCCTGGAGTCTTGAAGACCCTAAGGGGTGGAGAACTCTGTGAAGATGGCTGGGCAGACTGAATCATGACACAAACCCTTCCAAACTCATCTCATCTCAAGCACTAGTTTTCAAGTCACGTTTCTAAGAAGGCAAATTCTAAATTACAGGAGAACATTTTTCAAGCTGCAATGACTAAACACAGCTGGAGAAAGGAGGCTGCACTCAAACATGCATCCAGGAAAAGCCAACTTGTACCCAAGCAAATCCAAGACCAAAGCTCTGCACAGGTGCCCGCCCATTACCCACATGCGTGTGGTCCTGTGCTCCCGTCCTCAGGAGCTCTCAGGTCAAAGGCAGCTGATTCCCAGACTCCATCACACTGAGCCCCAGACCACCCTTCTCAAGACAGTACACTGTGGCTTTAAACTGGCTTTATAGCCAAGGATGACCTTGGGCTGATCTTCCTGCCTCCAACTCCAGAAGGCTGGGATTACCTGTTGGGATCACTAGGCCATGCTACCACCATGCCCTTAAAGACTGCACAGGTTTCCTGCAATCAACCAGCCCCCAGGGCAGGTATTAACTTCTGCTGTAAACAGTCGTGTTATGCTGGCTTCAGGAAAGGTGATATGACTTTCCTTCTTTCCGAAGGTACAGACGTAAGCAACTATTCCTATTTAAATGTCATCTGACCAGAGTGAGAGAGGCTAAAAGCAGAGGCTGCCCACTCACCACAGACCTATGTTCCTCGAGTGAGGATCGGGAGTGGGGTTGGGACAGGGGCCAACAGTGACCTCAGCTGTGCTCTGCGGTATCTCAGGGGCATCAGCTGTTCTACCCCGTGCTGTGCACTACTGGGCTCCCCAATCCAACTGTCACTCTCGGTACTCACCGGGAGTCAAACCTAGGTGTCATGCCTGGGGTTGGTTTCACCAGAGACGGCTCCAGCCTGCTCATAGCTGGCGTCACAAAGTCATGGCTTAACCTGCAGGTAAGATAGAGACAGCCATGAGGGGTTTCAAGTCACAGGTGCAAGGATGACAGTAGCCACAGAGGTCATGTCAGACGGTGTCCTGCACCTATCACATTGTGCAGCCTCCGAGCTGCCTGGGAGGGAGCACAGTTTACATTCATTATGGCTGCAGAAGTTCATGCCCGTAAGAACTTCCCTGCGATCACACAGTAGTGAGGAGCAGAGAGGCTGAGCCCCACAGTCTGTGGCAGCATGCGAATCCTCAGCCAGGTGGAAGAGCCTGTGGACCATGAGTGTGCACTGTGAAAGGCTCCATTCTCTCTGGCAGCTGGCTGCTATCTGTAGTCAGTGCCCTGATAGGGCCTGCTCTCCTTCAAGAGACATGCAGCCACAAGTCCTTGAATTGTACCTCCTTCCTCACAAAGGGTTCCTGTGGAGTCCAAGACCCATTTGAAACCATGCAGATTCCTAACTTAGCAGGGCCAGGAGGGTCATTTCAAGAAATTACAGGGCTGGAAAGGGGGCTCTATGGTTGGAGCACTTCCTGCTTTTCCAGAGGACCCAAATTCGGTCCCCAGTGCCCATATTAGGTGGCTCCAGCTGCTCCCCACTCATTCCCCAGAGCTTGTCTGCCTCTATTTCTGCCACACTGGAGGAGATTGGCCAAGGAAAGCAAACAGCACATCTCTTCCTGGAAGATCAGTCACCTTTTACTTCTGCCTCTTCCTTGTATGGACTGGGTTCTCTTCTTGGATGGAAGGCATCTTTTGACCTAAAGGCACAAACCTGAAGTCACTCAAAGCCTGGCAAAGGAGAAAGATAAAAAACGGAGAAGAACCAGGTTTTGAAAGGAAAAATAAAACTCAACCTAAGAAGGTTCGTCCCAGTTGAGCACAACAGCACCAGGTGGGCGGACATGGGGACAGTGAGTTTAAGGCCAGCCTGGGCTACAGTGAGACTGCCTTAAAAACCTAACCAAGCTAAATTATGTGAATTTAGTGATTAAAATATGTAGAACCTGAGAACTCTGAAATAGAGGATGTGGGCCAAGATTAAAGGGAACTCTTGTGTGTCTGCACGCGCACGCACCCAGACACAAGTGGCCCTGTGGAGAGCAGAGAGAGATGCTGGGTGTTTTCCTCCAGTGCCCCCTCCACCTTGTTCGAGACACTTGTTCTCTCACTGACTTTGGAGCTGGTCAGGGTGGCTCATTCCCACTATGTTCCTTAAAGTACCACTATAGGGTCACTCAGGACATCCCAGGTGCCCAATGCAGGGAACACTCTGCAGTCCTCATCTGATCTGGGAATGCCTGACAAGAATCCTGTGCATCTCCCCAGACCCTGCATCTCTCTTTCTTGTTGTCTGTGTGAGTTTTCATCAGGAATTCCTTTCCACCTCCCATCTAGTGCCCATATGAATGTATAAAGACCCAAGCATCAGAATCTCTCTCCTCTCTCTCCACCCTGCGGAGCTCCATGCTAGAATTCCATGTAGCCCAGATATCCTGAAAAGTCCCTAACTCAGCAGGGCAGGCAGCTGGCAGGTGCAGCCCTGGCACCTTAACCAGCCACTCTGCCTCCAGGGTCCTACAGCCACTGGATAGCAGCTGTCTGCTCCAGAGAGCATTGATCATCTCAGCTTCCTCATTTCTTAGGCCAACCGAGCATACGTCGTTCAGAGAACTCACCCCAAAATAATCCCTACTCTTTTTTTTTTTTTTTTCAAGGCATTGAACTCCAGGTTATCCTGGCTGGGTTCCCTGTCCTCTTCCATTTATTCTGAGTAGTTTTGAAATATCACCGGCTCTTACCATTGCCTAGCTGGCAGAACGGAAACTCAAGCTCGGGCCACTGGGCCCTCCATTATCTGGTCTCAAACCTCTTCCTGTTCCTTGGAAAGATTTTCCCTCGCCTGTCCCAAGCTGTTGTCCCCTACTTAACTAGCGAAGCTCGCTCTGAAAGGAAGGACTGGCTGTGTGTGTCCTAACGTTTCCCACTCCCTCCTCTTCCCAATGCACTTCCCACTTGTCCGACAGTGACCTGTGCTATCAACTGACACTGAGTGCAGACTTCTCAACCTATGAGCTCTGCCAGCACAGCACTGGGTTTCACATTGAAAAAAAATTGCTTTATGCACACGGGTGTTTTGTTTGCAGATATGTATGTGCGTAGCATTGTGTGCCTGGGGGCTGTGGAGGCTAGAAGATGTCAGAAAGCTTGGAACTGGAGTTATATAGTTGTGAGCCACCACATGACACTAAGAAATGAACCCGGGTCTTCTGCCAGAGAAGCCCATGTGCTAACTGCCAAACCATCTCTCCAGCCTCACCCCACACATTTCTGTATTTGCATATTTCCTGTTAGCACATATTCTTAACTACTTGACTCCCTACTTTTGCAGATCGAAGATTCTTATGGCTCTTTCTTGTTCTTCCTCCTCCTCTTCCTCCTCCTTCTTCTTCCTCTTCTTCTTCTTCCTTTATCGATTCCTCCACCTCGATTACCTTTCGCTCTATAAGAAACAGTTTTAGGAGTTATTTCTGTGAGAACCTGTTCTGCTCAGCGGGGTTCATAGCACTGCCTTCCACGTAAAAGCCCCTTAAAGATGAGAACTTGCTATTTCCACTGGAATCATTCATACATCTTGTTTTTTGGTTTTTCGAGACAGGGTTTCTCTTTATAGCTCTGGCTGTCCTGGAGCTCACTTTGTAGACCAGGCTGGTCTCGAACTCAGAAATCCGCCTGCCTCTGCCTCCCGAGTGCTGGGATTAAAGGCGTGCGCCACCACGCCCGGCTCACTCATACATCTTAAACATCCCTGGTAATCCTTGTTTCTTCCAAGATAATTACGTCATTTATAAATAGTAATGTTATAACTAGTAGTTCTTAACTTGTGTTTCATATTGCCAATGGGCCTTTTGTTCATTCGGTCCACAAATAACAACTACAGGCACAGATTTAGTTGCCTCAGTTACAGACAAGGCAACCAGCGAGTTTTCCTTAAAGCTGGCTGGACTAGAAAGCCGCAGCACCAGGTCTCACGCTCATCTCAGTTTCTTCTTTAGTAATTTTTCCATTTGTGGTGTGTGTGTGTTTGTTTTTGAGATAGGGCCTTGCTACATACCCTTGGCTGGCTTCAAATTCACTATATAACCCAAGCTGCCCTCGAACTTGGAATTCTCATGCTTTAGCGTCCCAAGTTCTGGGTTTAGAAGTGTATGCCATCATTTTGGGCCAACTCTGTCTTATTCAGAATGCTGAACTAGCCCTACAGTACTATTATGTAGTTCTTCAACTACTCCGATTGTTGATTGTTAATTTTTATTTTATGCGTGCAATACATAAAATTATGTATACATCACATGCCTACCTGGGGCCGAGGAAGTCAGAGGAGGGGATCAGATCCCCTGGAACTGGAGTCACAGGTGTGACCTACCACATTAGTGCTGGGAACTTAATTTGAATCCATTGCAAGGGCAACAAGTGTTATTAACCATGCCCTCTCTAGCCCTCTAGGAAATCTTTTATACAAGGATTTAAACAAAGGCAAACAATCAACCAATCAGAGTGGTTGAAGCATGTGTGCATGCGTGCATGTTTAGCCCAGGCTGGCCTCATACTCACTGTAGCTGAGGCTGAGCTTGAACTACTCAGACCCCTGCCTCCACCTCCCAAGTACTAGGATGACAGGTGTGTGTCCCACCAAGTATGGTTTTGTTGTTCATTTTAAAACAGCTTCCTACATAGCTGTAACGTCAAAGAGTTATAAGAACACTTGTTAACCGTTGGTTGATGATGGCCCTGCTGTATTTAGTCTTGGGGTGAAATCAGAAGACACAGTCCACCTGCTAACCCCTCAGCCAAGCAAAACTTGCGGAACTCAAAGAGAAGGTGGTATCATCTAAACACCTAAGTGACAGTGGAGGCCAGAAGTAATGGTGTACACGTTTAACTCCAGTGTCTGGGAGGCAGGGGCAGGTGGACCTCTGCCAGCTCAAGGCCAATCTGATCTATATAGTGAGTTCCAGGACAGTCAGGGTTATGTAGACAGATCCCATCTTTTTTTTTTTAAAAGATTTATTTATTTATTATATGTAAGTACACTGTAGCTGTCTTCAGACACTCCAGAAGAGGGCGCCAGATCTCATTGCGGATGGTTGTGAGCCACCATGTGGTTGCTGGGATTTGAACTCTGGACCTTCGGAAGAGCAGTCGGGTGCTCTTACCCACTGAGCCATCTCACCAGCCTGACAGATCCCATCTTAACAAAACAAAACCCAAACAAACAAACAAACAGATAGTGGACCTAGCACACTGAACAAGACTAGGAACTCTGAGTCCTATCCTATGTGCAGCAGGCAAACACCCGTGCTCTCTTCAGTCTACAGGACAGGTGTAGTGGACAGAGGCTCACAGAATTAGCAATGGTTCAGGTTCAGTGCTAATCAGCCCAGAAAGTGGCCTGCACATCCAGGCCATGGTTCAGGCCTGCCTTCATCTAGGTTGAATGCATCGAGCTGCCACTGAGCAATGGCAGTGACATGTGGTCCAGTTCTTTTTTTTTTTTTAAACTGAGACAGGGTTTCTCTGTGTAGCCCTACTGTCCTGGAACTCACTCTGTAGACCAGGCTGGCCTCGAACTCAGAAATCCGCCTGCCTCTGCCTCCCAATTGCTGGGATTAAAGGTGTGCACCACCACTGCCCCGCTTTAAGGTACAGGTTTTAATTCACTCAGCCTGATTCCATGCTCATTACTTATAGCTTGGCTTCCCAAGGGGCTGACAAGATGGTTCAGTGGGTAAACTTGCCACCATGCCTTATATCCTGAGTCCAGTCCCTTTGATCCATGTCTACAGGAGAACCAGCTACTGTAATTTGTCCTACCGGCACACACCACCCTTTTCCCAAATAAGTAAATGTAACAAGTCTCACAGCATGGGGCATACATGTGAGAAGATTTTGCACAGGCAGATCTATGAATGCAGTCACAATTTAATGCTGACAAGTGTTTCTCTGAGATTCTCTTCAGGCCTGCTGAGGATGCCAGGGAGTCTCCCTTATACTTCTGGAGAAAGTGCACAGGCACCGAGGCCCGTCTTCAGCACAGACTTCCCTCTCCTTTCATTTTTACTTTAGCTCACACATTAGTCTTGCAACCACTGAATACCGTGACCCAAATCAAAATTTTATACTTAACAGAGAGACACTAGTGAGGCCTGGTCTGAGAAGCCAACAAAGCTCCCTGGACCTCAGCTCTTTGTTCCACAAGGGTTTGAAATGCCCTTACACCAGGCATGCTGGCACTGTCTCTAACCTCAGCACTGAGGCAGGAGGATAGACAGCTCCAGGCTCACTTATGCTGCACACTGAGACTCTGACTTACACCATTAAAGGTCTCGAGAGATGGTCAGTGGATACATGCTTGCCATGTAAACAAGTGTGAGGAACAGAGTTCAGACACGTAGAACCCAGGGAAATGCCCGTCCATAATCCCATGGATGGAGACAGGGCATGTGGCAAGTTGGCTAACGAAGAGGTAAGCTCTGAGTTCAGCAAGAGACTCTGTCATTAAAGTGGAGAGTGGCTAACACCCAAGGTCAGCAGCCTCTGCCTCCACACACACTCACACATTTATCTGTGCTCTCACACACACCATAAACATATACAAACAAAATTATACCAAAAAAGGGGGAAAGTACTCACTTTTAACAGATTTCAAAGGTGTCTGAATAGCTTCAGCTGTTAAATTGTTTATTTCTGTGATGTCTCGATCAGCCTGTGACAAACAGCCAAAAGTAGTATAAGAAATAATAAGTATAAGCCAGCACATATAAGAAATAGCAAGTTAAGGTACAAATGAATTATAAACCTACCACACAACGCAAGACCAAAGATCTTGCCAATAACCTGCTTCTGGCTACACATTCATTCTTTCCTTGTTCTATTTCCTTGTCTCTTCTGTCATTCCTCAGAGGAAGGCTACGATTAATTACTTCACTTGTTTAGAAGGGAGTGTGTGTGTGTGTGTGCATGTATATGTACACACATACATGCACATGTATGTATGTATGTTTTTATACACACATACACACTCTTTGCAAAATTCAAAACCCTTTTTCCATTTTATTTGTATACTAGTTGTTTGAGACAGGGTCTCCCTACTCAGCCAAGAGGACACTGAGTTCGTGGTCAGTCCTTTCTTCATGGGACACTTGTAACCATGACTTGACACAGGAGGATGAGTGGATCAAGATCGCAGAGAGGGATCAGGAGGTCACTCTGAGACTGTCTATGCTCAGCAAGAAACAGTTCTCTAACAGACTAATGTTGTCTACCATGCTGTTAAAAAGGAAGCGGGACACTGCTGCCAACTTTGCACCATCTGTATGTAGTAATGACGGTAGGCTTCGAGCTCACTGCTGGTGGCAGGCCACTGACACAGTGTAAGAGTTAACACCACAGGCCTGACTGCAAGGTTGGATCTTGGCTGTCTACTGAGACCAAGGATTCCAGGAGTCCTAGAATAGCTCTCTCTGTGCTTAATTTTCATGCAAATAAAGTTTACATGTTATTAACACCTGCCTTTCTATGTCAAGTGTCTAAGACTCAGTAATTCTATATGGCGTCTTGAATGAGCTTGTGTGCTAAGACAACAGTTCAGGTACATTGATTTAAGCTTGTCCTGCGACTCCACTGGAGGGAGACTCCTGGAAGCTTATACCTGGCTTCCCCTGGTTTTGTTTTGTTAAGACAAGGTCACTCTATGAATCCCTGGCTATCACAGAATTCACTATGTAGACTAGGCTGGCCCCTATCTCCAGAGATCCAGCTACCACTGCTCCCGAATGCTTGAATTAGCGGGATACACCACCATGTCCAGATGCGTGACTTCCTCTGAACTACATGGGACACGTCCTATTGTCCCTTGCTCACTGTTTTGTACTCTTGGGATAAGTGTCATCGCCATGTGTATAACTATAGGCTGAGGCCTGTGAGTCTTCCTAGGGAATCACTACACCTGAAACTCCACCATTTGTAAGGCTGAGGAAGGAGGACCAACATGCTCAAGGAGAGCCTGGCTATTCGGAGCCCCAATAAATCTAGGCCAGAGCTTTGGGGTCAAAGTATCATTCCTTCCCTAGGTTTCAAATCAAAGCTAAAGTTGGGATCCTCTCAGTTTGATGTGGTAGTGTTGGATCTCCCACACTGCAGCACAAGGCTTATTTGCAGTTCTGTATTATCTAAGTAACTTAAAACAAGAGAGACATATTAGCTAATGAGTGTGAGTCATCTCGAATGTTTTGAAACATTAAATCTGGCTCTCTGCAGGGGGATGAGTCATGGAACCTATTGCAATGAGACAGAGTGTGGACTAAGATGCTTTACTGGCTCCTGGTCTGCCCACGTGTTTCCACCCTTCTATAGCACAGGTCCCCAATGCTTTACCTCCCTAACTCAACACTGGCTTCTAACTAACATAACTGCTGAAGCTGATGGATGCCTGCTACTCAGTGAGACTATGAACCCTAAGTCACTGTATCCTTTCAACCAAAGACTCCAGTTTTGATGAACTCATACAAACTATGATAAACTTTCTTCCCACGAAAATAGACAAGTGTGTGGACACACAATTTATATACAATTTTATCATGCCAACATACTCTGTGGAAGTCAATGGCAGACTAGTTCCCAACTCTGCCCAATAGAACTTTCTGCAAGGCCAAGATCATTCTTTGTCTGTCCTGTTCGAAATGGCAGCAACTAGTAACATGGCTGCTGGCCATCACAGATGTGGCTACTGTCTGAACAAATGCATCCTTCATTTTTGCCTCTCTTTGCTGCCCTCAGCCTTGGGATGGTGCTAGGAGAGAATATAAAAAGTTGTGGTGTGCTGAGCCTCTAGGGAGTATCAGTATCACTCAGCAGGGTGGCGTGACAAGGCCAGTCAGTCTCTATGTTACCCAGTCTCCTAGGCTTGCTCACAACTTAATAGATTTAAAGGCATTTAACCTCTAAGGTTCTCTACTTCCCTTGCAAGTTTAGGGTAAAAAAAACCACAAGGAAGCTATCAAAACGGAACTGATTCCCTCTGACGGTTTAGGAATGACAAGTCCACCCTTTCCTATGATACTCTGCATAACACGAACCATGTCTGTGATCAAAAGTACCATCTATCTAAGAATGCTATCTGGTCCTGTGATCCTCCCCACGACCTACCTGACAGCAGCCTTAAGTTCCCTTCCCTTCCATTCTGATCCATGGCTACAAATAGGGTCCCCACTACTGTGTGAGCCAAAGCTGCTCTCTCAACCCAGAGAAATACTTTAACTTCATGTACTCATGGGTGTGTGCACATGTCTAAGCCTTCATGTGGTCAGAGGACACCTTTGATCAAATGCTCTTCTCCTTCTACCTTCTATCTGGGCTCCAGGTATTTAACCCAACTTGCCAGTTGTAATGTCTACCTACTGAGCCATTTTGCCAGCCCTCCATCGGGCAGTTTATGATATTGAATTTTCTTTCTTTTTTTTTTTTTTGGTTTTTCGAGACAAGGTTTCTCTGTGTAGCCCCGGCTGTCCTGGAACTCACTTTGTAGACCAGGCTGGCCTCAAACTCAGAAATCCACCTACCTCTGCCTCCCGAGTGCTGGGATTAAAGGCATGCGCCACCACGCCTGGCTAGTTTATGATAAAAATTACTACAAAGGGGAAAGAGAAAGATTGTGGGGGAAAGAAATATCCCTTCCCAAATACACTTCTCTGGCACCTTTCCAGTTGGTTACTCAGACTTACAGGCTTCTATGGGTGGACCCAGGCTACCTCTGAGAAGCTCTTTGGTGAAATCCACTCCACCTTCTCTGCAGTAGCAAACAGCAGAGGCGGGCAGAGCCTTGTCAGCAGAGGTCCCAGCTGCCTAAGAAGATCTGCACAGGTAGACTGCAAGGCTAACGCTGGCCCAGGCAGAGGTTAGCTGGATGGCCTAGGAGACAGCTTGTGTAAACAGGATGACCTCTGATCTCCTTGGGCTCTTTTCCTCACCTCCCATGATGTGCAGTCACCTCTTTCCCTCCAAGGGTCTCAAGCCCCTATGTATAAGCCCTTACTTCAAGTTTCTTTCCCTACCCTCTGATGAATCCCCATGTTCATCTACATGTGTACGTTTATAAGTAATCCAACCATTTCCAGTTTACTTCATAGATTAACATTATTCATCCTTCAGAGGAAAGAGGAAACACACAAACTTCCCTACCAAAGTGTTAGGGACAGGCCACAGAACTCCCATGCCCTTCTGCTATGCACTCCCACCCACCCCGGTGGCTCTTGAACCCTGTTTGTTTAGGGGCGTGTGGAGGAACACAGGCATGGCTGACTGTTGGCCACAGGCGATCAGCTTACTTTTAGGCCTTTATTCCATAGGATGTGCTCTGAGCTCCAATCCTCTGAGGGTATAGCTGAGTTCCCTGGCAAACAGCACCCCATCCAGTGTGCCTGAGGACTTTCTATAGGTCACTTCATTAATATAGACCCAGGCAAGGCTAGCAGATGTTCACTGTGACTAGCAAAGAACTCCTACCACTGTGACCATGGAGCTGCACAGGACAAAAGGCCAAATATTCTAATACAAGATGCTCTCATTTCTGTAGTCTTATGAAACTAAGAGGGCAGGGAGTAGGGACTGGACAGACAACTCTGGTTGAAAGCACTAGTTGTTCTTACAAAGGACCCAAGTTCAATTCCCAGGACCTACCTACATGGTGGCTCACAACCTTCTGTAACAGTTCAAGGGATCCAACACCTTCTGACATCCATAACCAAGCATGCATGTGGTACACATACATACATGCAGGCAAAAATATAAGGATTTAAATAAAAAAATCCTTAAAAAGGTAAGGCAATATAGAACATGTGGGCAAGAAGGTAGACAAATCTCCAAATATGCATATAACCCTGTGTTCCTTGGTCCCATGGAGGTAGGCAGGAGGATAATGAGTCCCTGGCCAGCCTGTGTGAGACTGACTCAGGAAATCAAAAAGTAAATAAGATGGAGTAGCATTTGTGTATAACTTAAAATGTCTTATAGTTTGTTTAAATTTTCTCTAAACAAGTCAGAACACTTAACGTGAGGTAAATCCTATATAAATAGTTGCTCAGTTGTAGCCCTTAGAGAATAAGTATGTAAATATTTAGTGTAGATACAATCTATTTTTTCTGAACATTTCTGACCCATGGTTTGTTGCAAGCCCAGAGAAGCAGCTCACAGATGGAAGGAGGGACTGTCACACAGCACACTCCTTTTTTAGGACTGAGATCTATTTGGATTTCATGTATACAGTAAGGACACAAGTATAATGTTTTTCAGTTGACACAGATAATATCCCCTGACAAAACCTTTTCTACAGTAGACACGCAGTAGTTGGATTTTTTTTTTTTTTTTTTTTTTTACAGAATTAAACTTACAAACTGACCAACTCAAAACCAAAATGGTTCACTTACTTTTGCTGCCTCTTCCAGAGCCTGCTTGTTTCCTCCTAGGGCTTAAAAAGAACATCATATTTTGTTACTCTCAGGTTTGAATGATACTGCCTTTCTAGCACCACCAATTTTCTTTCTCACAGTCTGACACCAGTCTGTGTTACAGAATATTTGTGAACCCCAGGACTGTGTTATTTAATCAGAGCAGCAAAGCCTTCCCTCTAGTACTATCTTGAGATCTTTCTCCAGTGAGACCCTCCCTGTCGTAGCTAGTGGCTCTACCATCTCTGTCCTCAGAGTTCCTCTTGTTTCCTAAACAGGCTATCCTCAGACTCAGAGCTTGGATATAAGTATTTCTTCTGATCAGTAGACTTTTCTGTATCTTAAAAACTTCTATTCATTCTATAAAACTCAGCTCAAATGCCACATTAAAACTACTTCAGCTAGGTGTGGTGGCACACACCTTTAATCCCAGCACTGGGGAGGCAGAGGCAGGCAGATTTCTGAGTTCGAGGCCAGCCTGGTCTACAGAGTGAGTTATAGGACAGCCAGGACTACACAGAGAAACCCTGTCTCGAAAAATGGAAAAAACAAAACAAAAAAACCTACTTCCAACTGTAAATACTTATGTACAAAGTACAGCAAATTATTCAAAAGCTACTAAAGCTACTTAGATGTCTACTCCCGCCTGAACTGACTTCCAGATACTATCCCTTGGTCCTGGCAAAAAGATATAGAATGAAAGCTTAGGTGAGCTCCTCATTACAAGTCTTCACGGTCCCAAAAGTGATGGAGCACGCCTTTAATCCTAGTACTTAGGAGGCAGAGGCAGGCGGATCTCACAGTCTGACACCAGCCTGTGTTACAGAATATTTGTGAACCCCAGGACTGTGTTATTTACTAGAAAAACTCATTTTTAGTTGTGTGGCTCAGCCTTAACACACACCTTTAATCCAAGAGCTTTTTGCTTGAGTACTGTAAATATGACTAAACAGAGTCAACCATAGGGCAACCAGCTGACAGGAAGTGAGCATACGATTATTAGGAAAAACCATAGAGAGTAAGAACAAGTCAGGAGGGTGGATAGAGAGACATACAGGAAGTAGAAGGGAGGAGCATTCAATTTGAAGGTTTCTTGAGATGGCCTGGGAGAGGCATGCCTTTTGGGATATCAGCTGAGGGGGGAGGTCAGCTGGGTGCTCTCTCTGCCTCTCTGAGCTAGCAGGATCTCACCTCAGCATCTGGCTCCCAAGTCTTCATAGGGAAAATCAAACTATTGAGATTTTGTTAAATCAATAAGCCTGGTCTAGAGAATGAATTCCAAGACAGCTGGGGCTACACAGAGAAACCCTGTCTCAAGAAAAAGACAAAAACAAAACAATGACCACAATTAAAAAAAAAAAAAAGACAAAGAACTCCTCATAGAATCCAGGGTCTACAGTTAAGATCCTGGGCCTTACAGACAGAATGATGGGGAACAAACAGACTCTGCCTCCATATGTGAGAACCTGAGTAATGTATCTCTCTGGGCCCCAATGTTATCATTCTAAAACTGGTCTACTTGCCAGCATGGTGGCACATGCCTTTAATCCTAGAACTTTGGCAGGTGGATCTCAAGTGTGTTCAAGGCCACCGTGATTTACATAAGAGTTCCAGAATAGCTGGGGTTATTAGGGCTACAAAGAGAGCCTGTCTCAAAAACAAAACTGGCTCATCCTATTAATGCTTATTCAGTTCATACTTACTGGCTGCTACTCTCATCTTGTTTGTAGTACTTTATTTCTAAATTCTGTATGAATTTTTAAGTGGTCCTTCTCCACTAGCCCTGTGGTGGGGACAATGTCTGCTTTTCCTAGGTGCATCTTTAGTGCCTAGCCTAGTGACTGACACTTAACTTTGTGGAAATGAATGAACAGAAAGATTAACAAGGCATGACAGAAGAATCTTGTTAGCAAAACGTGCCCTTGCACCTAGGAACGAGGAGACACACTGGCAGATACAGTGATGAGGAAGGCAGAGGAAGCAGCTGGAGAGAAAGGAGCCTCCATACTTCCTCAGGGGTTTCACAAATGGCGGGAAATGGGCTGGCGTTTTCCCCTGGTCAGAAAACCACTCTCATCTTTTTTTTTCTCCTCGAGACAGGGTTTCTCTGTGTAGCCCTGGCTGTCCCAGAACTCACTCTGTACTGGCCTCTGTCTCCCAAGTGCTAGGATTAAAGCGTGCGCCACCACTGCCCGGGTGTGATTATCTTGTTATGTTCACCTGGCAACCGGGGCTTTGTTTCAGAAGGAGACTAACTTGTTCTGCTTATGTTCTGCTTCTGTAACTCCGCCATTTTGCTTGCTAAATCCCCCATTTGGAGACCCCCCTACCACTGTAAGAGACTTGACTTCCTCACATCCAAATGCTGATCTCTCAAACCCTGCCTTAGGGGGAGGCAGCCTGTGTACACTAATGAAAACGCTTGCGTTAATTCATCTGGCCATGATGATTTGTGATTGGTCTTTTGTTTTTTGTTCTTCGAGACAGGGTTTCTCTGTGTAGCCCTGGCTGTCCAACTCACTCTGTAGACCAGGATGGCCTCGAACTCAGAAATCCGCCTGCCTCTGCCTCCCAAGTGCTGGGATTAAAGGCATGTGCCACCACTGCCTGGCCCACTCTTATCTTTGTAGTTCACAAGACAGAGCTGTTTGAGGATATTGTTCGAAATGAGCTCTGACAAAAACCAAATAATTTTTCTCTTAATTTATTCATTCATTTTAGAAGGCTGAATTTGTACAAGTATTTCCCGGATGTGTGAAAATTGTGTGAAATTGACATTTCAGTGTGCCCAGAAATCAAACTCATCACGGCTCTTTTGGAACTGTAACAGAAATGCAGTTCCAGAACTCGAAACTGTCTGTTACCTGGCCTGCTAAGGACAGTGGTTTGCCTACCCACGGGCTGAATGGCAGGCAGTTTCCAGTGGGACTGAGCAGTAGGGTCTCCCCAAAAGATGGATGTGTTCTACCGAAACACTCCCCCTGGACACAGAGATGCTGAGAAGACATGGTGCGTCCTGCTCTTACAGTTCTCTCCCTCCGCTGTTAAGCTGCAGGACAACTCTTACTGTCCTACTGAGTGACTGCATCCTTGCCTATTGGCAGGTAGGCTAGCATAGGTTAGGTCATGTCAGTGCAGAACAGCCTCCCCCAACCCCTGAAAACCTTCAATTATCAGCTCACTTTGTACTACAAATTTGAGGTCTCGGCTTCGCCCCTCTTCCTTCAGGCCTCCATCATGCTATTTCTGGTATATCTCTTCTAAAGCTCTCCCATTCAACAGGGAAGGTGAGATGCACTGTCCTGATAGCGCTCATCTGAAGGGTAATTCATGCCTACTTCTTTCCTATGGGCCCACCATCCTTTTATAAGTTATGACAGATGGCAATTTCCCACCAGTGGTTATTTTAGACCTTATTAAGAAGGGGACATCTGCCGGGCGTGGTGGCGCACGCCTTTAATCCCAGCACTCGGGAGGCAGAGGCAGGCGGATTTCTGAGTTCGAGGCCAGCCTGGTCTACAAAGTGAGTTCCAGGACAGTCAAGGCTACACAGAGAAACCCTGTCTCGAAAAACCAAAAACCAAAAACCAAAAAAAAAAAAAAAAAAAAAAAAAGAAGGGGACATCTGAATGAGTCCCTACAATAAGCTTTCAAGATAAGCACTCGTCGGTCACGGGGAAAACGCTAGCAGCTCTTACCGAAGTAGTCAAGCCACTTCATCCCTTGCAGCGCCTTGGGGAGCCGAAGGATCTCGATGTTGTACAGATTTTCCACCTCCTTGAGGAGGGTCTGTCGGTCGGACTCAATTTGCTTGGTTCGAACTTGCACTGCAAAGAGGTGAAAGCGGACGAATCCCGCGTCAGGTGTGCGAAGCCGTCGCACCCGCGCCCCAACCCACCCAAAACCCACGATCACGCGAATCCACCCCTTACCTTCGCGGTCGAAGTCCTTCAGGAAGGAGGCGAGCTTCCGGCTCCGCAGCGTGTTGGTCTTGGTTCCGCGGCTGCTGCGTTTCTTGGGAGCCATGGCGCCTGGCTGAGTCGAGCGAGGGGCCAAGCAGCCGGCTCCGCGACTGAGACGGGGAGAGAGGGTGTGAGCGGTCGGAGAGCTGAGAAAGTTCAGTCGTTGGAGTCTAGGTTTCCAGAACTCTGCCGAAACCTACCTGCGGGTCCCAAAACACAGTCTGAGGAACCCTCACAGCTCCAGCTAAGGGACGGGCGGCTCCTCCGCTAACCGCCACCCAATTCAAACTCAACGGGCACAGCCTAGCCAATAGCAAATCGCCGTCTTAGGACGGTTCTCACCACGCCCAATCACAATAAAGCTTCTTCTCCCTCCGACAGCCAATCCTCATGGAGGACTTCAATGCCCAGAAGTCATTGCGGCATACGCCATCTTTTCGCGACTCCAGAGTCGTGCTAACTGGAAGTAGAGTGATGAGTTCGTTCTTGTGAATAAGCGCGGTGTAGTTTTTGATGTACTCATTCGTGGACATCGCAGGATTTACGTTTTCCTGTTGATTTAGGAACAGGGCTGCAAATCTTAAAGGGAGGCGACAAAACTGATTCCAGAAGCACAGGTCCGGGAACAGACAGACCCCAGAGGCTCGCAGTCTAAAGCAGATTGCCCTGTCGTGAAGAAACCCCTTCGGAAGACCTGAAGCAACGATCTTCCTGCAGAAAGCAGGTAAGAGGACCGCCAGAATATCTATTCTTGAGTATCCGCGGTTACAAGACAGAGACACAGCTCCACTCTGCAGAGTGGGGAGTTCCCCTAACCTTTTAAGGACTTGAGCTCAGTTGATGGCCCTGACGCTGAAAAGAACCCAGCACTAGCTGATTTATGAACCAGAGTTACATGAACACATTTGCTACGGGACCTCACCATATAACGCTGGCTATCTTGGAAGTCTCTGTGTATACTAGGTTGGCTTCGAACTCACAGAGATCTGCTTGTTTCTGTCTTCCCAGTGCTAGGATTAAAGATGCATTCGACAACTCCCAGCCTAAAGCTGTTTTAAATACAGGCATAAGCACAAGAATTAAGAGAGAGACACCTAGGCATAAAAGACACTTGCATGCTCCTCAGAGAATCTCAGAAAGTTAGACATAGCCACGTGGGTGTGAGCTTCTCTAGGGAGATCAGCAGTTGATTTTCTTTTTCTTTCTTTTCCCCCAGTTTCTTGAGACCAGGCTGGCCTCAAACCCAAAACCTGTTTCTGCTTCCAGAGTGCTGGAATTAAAGTCATGTTACATTAGCCACAATTACTTATTTTGGTTGCTTTCAGGTTACATCTCAAAAGGATTTCTAAAAACCCTTGTGACTCCCTTCAAACAAGGAGTTGTTTGATAAGAGAAGTAAGTGAGGTTGCGTTCAAGATTCTTTGATGGTATTATATCCTACAGTTGTAAATGGGGTCGTGTGTGTGCTTTCTCTGTAAATGGGATTCCTGGTGAGATTTCTAGAACATGGAAGATTTACAGCGGGAAGGAAGAAAGGCTGTTCGCAGTTGGTAAGTGTACTTGCTGGAATTCTTCCTTCATTGTTGGCTGAAGGTGTCAGCCCACTTCCAGGACTAGGAGTTCTTTTTCGTGTCCCCCAAAGTCTCCCTACCTTTCATTATTGCCTTGGGACTATTTGAAGACCGACAGCTGGTCTTCTCCTGAGGTCGGAAATAACGCCGCCTTGATGCAGGCCCTCCCCTTCTGGTACCTTGACTCCCTTTTGTTTTGTTTATTTCTTCCCAGACAATGGCTCTTGTCCAGCCTCTGCTGGTTGTGCAGGAGGCCCTGAGGAAGTGCTTCCCTGTGGTGGAGGAACAGCAGGCCCTGTGGCAGAGCACCCTGCAGGACTGCTCGCCCCTCCTATCCTCTCTCAGTAACCTGGCTGAGCAGCTGCAAGCTGCACAGAGTCTGCGCTTTGAGGATGTGCCAGCCCTGCGTCCCTTTCCAGACTTACAGGAGCGGCTGAGGCGCAAGCAGCTGGAGGCTGGTGACGTTGTCCTGGACAAGCTAGCTGAGAGGCTGTAAGAGGCTCTGGTGTCCCCCTTTGTTGATGGACGGATCTTAATGCCGCATGGCATCCCAGCCTCAGTCAGGGGGTCCTACAGAAATCGACAAAAGCAAGTCAGGAGTAATCATGCTGGAGCTAAATTGAATGTCTGTGGGTTGGAGGACAGCCTGGACTACATTGTAAGACCATGCATGTCTTTAAACAAAACAAAACAAAACAATCCAAATCAGGCCAGGTGTTTGTTTAATCTCAGCACTAAGGAGGTAGATACAAGCAGATCTCTGAGTTCAAGGCCAGTCTGGTCTACATAGAGAGTTCCAAGGCAACCAGGGCTACACAGATAAACCCAGTGTCAAAATAAATAAGAAAGTAAACAAATAAATAAAAATAACCCCAAACCAACTAAATAAATGGAAGAAATTACAAAAACAGGGAAGAAGAGGGTGGCGAGGAGTGCAGGCCTCTTTTGTCATCGTCCTTGGTGTACTGCAGTTCAGGGAGAGCCGGGAATAAGGACTGTGTGTCCGGGACCTTGTACACCTCTGCCTTATACCTGTCTATGCATTTGGAAGCAAGAAAGGGGTAAATCAAACTGATTGTCCTGATCACAGAGCCAGTGAGAAATAGAGACAGGAATCTGAAGCAGGCCTGCCACTTAAGCTGGGGCTTCTCACCACCACCTGGTTCTACACACAAGTGGATACATGTGTAACTAAGTAGCCGGCGAAAGGAAACAGTAACAACACAGGTGTTACGAAAGGAAACAGTAACAACACAGGTGTTACACAGATACTCTCTTTTCTGCTTGCTCCTTTTTTGTTTTTGTTTTTGCTTTTTTTTTTTTTTTTTTTTTTTTCGAGACAGGGTTTCTCTGTGCAGCCCTGGCTGTCCTGGAACTCTGTAGACCAGGCTGGCTTTGAACTCAGAAATCCGCTTGCCTCTGCCTCCCGAGTGCTGGGATTAAAGGTGTGCGCCACCACGCCCGGCTTCTGCTTGTTCTTAATGTTAGTCACAGTCTATAAGCAGGTCTTACAGACTTGAGGGTTTGGGGTTGTTTCCCGATTTACACCTTAAGCCACAGTAGGATATTTAGAGCTAGAGTTCTGGCCTAGAGGATCCCGTGTCCATTGGGAAGTTGCAGCCTTTGTTTTAGTGATGGGTTCCTTAGAGTCAGCATTAGAATACTATGTAGACACTGCTAAAGGCACTTGACACACATCTTTCCAGTGACAATTCATTCGCTGGCCCACATTACCATTGAAGAACTGGCTAGACAAGGGCAGTTAAGATGGCTCCTTGGGTAGAAGCACTTGCCGTGCAAGCCTGATGACCTGGGTTCAATCCACAGGCCCATGGAAAGGTGGAAGGACAGAGTGGATACCACAAAGTAGCCCTCTGATCTCCAAGCATACTCTGTCATGTGCATGCCCTTCCCGCATACTAAATTAACAAGGGTACAGCTCAGTGGTAGACCACTTCCCTAACACGTCTAAGGGTTTGAGTCCCCTCTGAAACAAAACTTAAAAGGACAGTAGTGGTTTGAGAAGGTTTGATATCCTATCTTTTTTTAGGATACCACCTAACACCCTACTTTTCCCACAGAGCCACCCTCCTCAAGGTCCGTAACACCATCAGTAGCCATGTGGAGCAGGTATTTCAGGCCTACGAGCAGCATGCGGCTGTGCTAGACATTGATACCGTCCTGCGCCCCTCAGTCGTGAGCCCCTCTGTGGCTGACATGTTGGAGTGGCTGCAGGACATCGACAGACATTATGGAAGCTCATATCCTTCGAGTGCTTCCTGACTAACTGACTGCCCAGAGCCGCCCCTAGAGGCTGCAGCAGGTTCAGACTTCACAGGGTCAGCAGGCTGTATAATTTGTTGCAGTTCTCTAGTGCTCAGACTTAGATTCTTCTTGCATTTGTCTTTTTTTTTTTTTTTTGACTAGTCATTTCTTATAGTTTATCTGCCAGGCACTACTCTAAGTGCTGGGAGCAGGCATAAAAAGGGGGATGCATAGTGTCAGATGTGGTGAGTGCTAAATAAGGTGGGGCTGTGATTTTATAGTGTGGTCAGTGCAGGGACCCATGAGGCAGTGACATCCTGAGACAATGATGCTCACAGCATTTGAGCAAAGTTTGCAAGAGGGAAGGAATGAGCCATGTGGGTGTTTGGAAGAAGAGTGGTCCAGGCAGAGGCTACATGGTGTGAGCTTGTCTGGTACGTGTAGGAGCTGCCATAAGGCCAGTGGGGGCAGGGCAGGGCAGGGCAGGGCGGGAGGAGAGTGACGGAGGGCCTTGGTTTCTGAGAAGGATCTTGAAGGTTTTGGCTGTTACTCTGAAATAGAGTTCTCAGAAGCTTTAAGCAGAACCACGTGGTCAAGGTCTATGCTTAACAGTGCTGTGTTCTGAAGAACAGTTGGCATGGTGGGAAGCGAGCCTGAGAGCAGGAAATTAGCTGCAGTCCTGGCCTTTTCTCCATTCGTGCCTGTGGCTGTCATCTGACCCTGGTTTTGCTCCTGGTCTTGAGTCTCAGTTTCCTGTGCTCAGTTTCCAGCTGGCTCACTTAGTGAACTCCAAATTCCAGTTTAAAGCTGAACATGGACCAGCACTGCCCACTGCGTGACTGATTTTCATGTTGTGATCACGTATCGAACACGAAGCAGGACAGACAGATTTGTTTCAGGTCATAGCTGAGGGATTTGTCCATCACGGAGGGAAGCGCACAGAGACAGGAGCGTAAGCCACTGGTCACATTGCACCTGCATCAGGACGCAGGGACTGCTGACTGCTGGCGTTCTGTTCACTTTCTGTTCATTCTGGGACCCCAGCCTGTGGATTGACACTGTCCACATTCAGAGGAGTCTTCCCACTTCAGTTAAACCTTTCTAGAGACGCCATCACAGACACAACCTGTATCATGTTTCCATGGCAATTCTAAATCCAGACAAGTTGACAAAGGAGATTGTCACCCAATCTGGATATGTAGGGACGATCTTCCTCCTGTCCCTCTGTTTCCTATTATAACTGCAATAGTGGTACTAGGTGTGCTAGTGGCGCTGCTAACCCTGATATCGCTAAGCACTGCCATAGGCTAGGCGCTGGAGGCACTAGTTGGCCCCACTCTCCTGCCTTGATTTCTAATCATGTTACTGAGATGGACCACATTCAACAGTAGTCCCACAAGAGCATATGACGTAGTGACACAGCCATCTTGTAAGTTCCTTTTTCTTCTGAGCAGTCCTTAACTTCTGGGAAGGTACCTGAAGAGAAAGTACCTCCTCTCCTCCATCCACTGGGGAGACTTGGCCAGCATCCAAGCACTGCCCAAGGCCTGGGACCAAATTTCAGAAGATGAGTGCCAAACTCTTGTGTCAGGTACTGGTGTCCGTCAGTCCTGTGCGGCCTCTCTGGAGACGTTAGACACACCCCCACTGTACTCTTGGGCCTTGATAAACCTGATGTTTTGTCCCTTGCTTCCTGTTCTAGATGTCCTGGTGAGTGTCTCCTTCTTCCTGGAGGAGCCAGGAGGCTGTGCGGCGTCTGGAGATCTGGAGCACCGCAGCTGAGGGCTGCCATTGCTACACTAGGCTATTTCTAAGTGAGGGTCAGCATGGCTACCTGACTCACTGAAATAGCAGTGCCTAGGACTTCTCCATGCTAGGCCATGGCCAAGGGTCCATGGCAGCTGCACCTATGACTCTGAGAAGCGGATAGAGGCGGAGGAGACAGGAAAGGCAGTGCTAGTAAACAGTGTCCACCAAGGCAGGAAAGGGCGGAATGCAAGGTTGTGTGGCCACCGCTGCCTATGTCATCTGAACCATTAGTCTCTGGTTGGCTCAGGTCCTGATTCTGTGTCAGTATCTGAGTCCTTAATGGCTTAAAGATAGGAGTGGGTCTGGGAGTCCAGGGCGGGAGCAGTGTGTGTGTGTGTGTGTGTGTGTGTGTGTGTGTGTGTGTGTGTGTGTGTGTGTGAAAGTCAGAGGACAAAGTCAATCACCTGCAAAACCCCAAAAAGGAAAGGACAAGAAAAGGGAACGTTTTTCTTCACCGAAGCTCATTATGAAGCCAGTTTCCATTTCCAAAGTCAGCCACCAGGGGGCGATGGTGCAGCGTGAGCTGTTCTGAATGCCTTGTTCTTGAGGGAGGTCCCCTGTTGCTGTTAAAAGCCACTGAGGTGTCTGTGGGCAGGTGGGTCTCTGATTTTGAGATCACCTTCGTCTCTATAGCTCCAGGTCAACCAAGGCCACAAACTGAGACTTGTCTCAAAAAGGAAGACACAGAGGTAAAGGGACCTCGCATTGGCCATGGTCTTCTGAGTTTGGGGTAACCGGCCAGGGAAGGGAATGTCGGCTGTGATGGTTGGTTTTTATGGTCCACTTGACATGCAAAGCCACCTCGGAAGGGAGTCTCAGTGAGGAATGTTCTAGATTTGGTTGGCTTGCAGACATGCAAGATTTTCTTAAGTGAGGTGAGAAGACCCATCCTGAATGTGAGTGGCAGCATGTCATGGGCTGAGCACTTAGCTGGCATTCACCTTCGATGGTGAGTATGCCGTGAGCAGCTGCTTCAGGTTCCTGCCACTGACTCTCCTGTAGTAATGGATTCTAACTTCAAATTATAAGCCTAATATCTGCCAATAGGTTTTATCATGCTTTAGGGTTCTCTAAAAGAACAGGACTAATGATAATATGAATGAATATAAAGAGAGAGTACTGAGGGCAGCAAGAGTGAGGGCCGGCGTACCTAAAGCAAAAGCATTCTTCTTCCATATGATGATATGTGGACTCCCACCACAGGGTGTGGCCCAGATTTGGGGTGGGTCTTCCCACCTCAAATGATCCAATCGAGAAAACCCCTCACAGGCCTGCCTAGTTGCTTGAGTCTTAGTTGATTCCAGATGTCAAGTTGACAGCGAAGATTAGCTATCACATGCAGTGCTGGGAAAGAGACTGAGAGGCAGCCTGGAGTGGTGCCGACCCTTGCCTCTGTGCCGCGGCCACTGCTCGGGGGTCTCAGCTTCCCATGTGCTCTACAAGTCAGGGCTGCCGTGTACAGGGCGTAGTGCAGAGAATGGGTTTATTTTAGCTTTTGATTTTACAAGACTGGGTTTCTCTGTGTAGCCCTGGCTGTCCTGAAACTCACTCTAAACCAGGCTGATCTCAAAGATCCACCTGTCTCTGCCTCCTGAGTACAAGGATCAAAGGCATGTGCCACCACCACCACCCAGCTAAGGATGGAGACTTTTAAAAAGAAAGTGACTTTGTTTTCTTACTATATTTTTTGTTTTTAATTAAAGAAAAAAAATTAAATACAGAAAAGTATAATGTAAAACCCACCCTAATATTTTGATCTGTATCCCTTTACTGTTCTTCACAAATTTCAAAACAAAAGACATTGATACAAACTCATTGTTTCTAAATTTGTGGATAGTTGGACATCTGTAAATAAGTCAATAAAACTGTACTATGTAGACTATATGACATTTGGTAAATATATCACTTTTTTTTGCTCTTTATGCATGTTTGTATATATGCATGCATGCTAGTGTATGTGAGCATATGTGCATGTATGTGTGTGGTAACCAGAGGATGACTTTAGATGTCATCCTTAGGAGTGCCATCCCCCCCCTCCCTTTGAGGCAGAGTCTCTCATTGGCTTTGAACTTACCAGTTAAACTATCCTGGCTGGCTAGTGAGCTAGGGAATCCTCTCCCTCCACCTCCCCAGTTCTGGGATTGCCACAACACCTAATGATCTTCCTCAGCCTCTCAAATGCCAGAGTTAGAGATGTGTGCCACTATGCCCACTGTTAGTATTGAGTCTTATGCTGAGCCCTGGGTATAGAAATGAAAGAAAACCACTGGAAGTATTATAGTTCGACAGGATTTTTTTTTTTTTTAATGTGTATGAGTGTTTTGCCTGCATATGTCTGTAAACCATTTGTGTGCCTGGTGCTAACTAAGGCCAGTAGAGGGCATCCTGATGCTGGCCTCCAAGGTCTATTCCCTAATTTGGCCACTTCCTCCTCCTGAGGCTGACCACCAGGGTCAAGCTATCAAAGTATTGAAGTCCAGCAATCAAAAGCCTCCTTTGGCTCACCTAATTAACCCGTCCAATTAAAATTAAACACCTAACCCAGTATTTCCCCTTGGCCTTTATAAACTGCCATTTTCCTGTGGGCCACATCTGTCTCCTCTTTATCCAGAAGCAGTTGTCTATCCTCTGGGACAAATATCCCTTCCCCATTCCCTTGTTCTCTGCCCTTCCCCTCTTCCTTGTCCTCTGTCTCCTGTCTTTGCCTCTTATTCGCTGCCCTCCTTTGTGCTGAGAACTTGGTCCTGGGGGGATAATGACCTTTTACACTCAGCTGGGCGGTGGTAGCGCACGCCTTTGATCCCAGCACTTGGGAGGCAGAGACAGGCAGATTTCCGAGTTCGAGGCCAGCCTGGTCTACAAAGTGAGTTCTAGGACAGCCAGGGCTACACAGAGAAACCCTGTCTGGGAAAAACAAAACAATACACTCATCTTGTTGGTATGGGTCTGTTTCTGATGAGGCCTCAGGCAATGCTAATGCTGGTGGTCTAGGGATTATAAAGAATCTGATTCTGATTCAGATTTGTATTATAAAGTAACAGAATGAGTACAGGTGAGGTCAAAAGCACGGAGGGAGAAGAGAGGCGCTGACTGCATGGGGACCACTTGAAGAGTTTGCCATGGTGTGCTGACACCATGCGTGTTACATTTACTCCCAGAGCCTGCACCTTAATACAATTCAGAGCAACAGCTGTGTAGAGTTCCTAGGATGGGATGATAAGGTCCCACCTGTGAGGGCAGCTTAGCCCAGATTGGGTAGAATCTTGAGTTTTTACTTAACCATTTGTATTTGGGGTGTGGGGCCGGGGGAGATGGCTTTCAGTAAAGTGCCAGGCACAGTAAAGTGAATAGGCACAAGGACCTGAGTGTCCTTGGCACTCACACTTTAGCCAGGTGCAGTAACATACACCTGTAATCTCAGGCCAGAAGAGGTGATTGGATCCCTGGAACTAGGGTTACAGATGACTATAAGCTGCCATGTGGGTGCTGGGAACTGAACTTGGGTCCTTTGCTAAAGCAGCAAGTGCTTTTAACTCCTAAGCCCTCTCTCTGGTCCCTAAAGTGCTATCTTCCTGATTATTATTTTAGACTTAAGATCTAAAATAAGTGTGATTTACTTGCTGAATAAGGTACATGTCATCTGAAGTGTAAAATCCAGGGAAAACTTCTCCCCCACCTACCCAGTTCCCCTCATTGCAGACAGCCGATGCTAAGCGCCTCTGGTGCCTCTGTGCAATGGGTATTCTCTGAGGTGGTCCCTGGTGAAGCCACCTCTGATGCTTGTGCCCCTGTTCACTCTTTGCCACCCTTTGATGTGGGCCGCTTTGTAGCTCAGCTTCTAATGAGTAGAACAGTGAAAGTTACTTCCAGAAGTAGGTTACAGAGAGCACTGCTTTTCCAGCAGTTCTTCCAGGGGACCCAGGTTCAATTCCCAGTACCCACAACTCCAGTAGCTCCAGCTCCTGGGGGTCCATTGCCTTCACACACACAAATGCTGCAAAACACTGATGCACATGAGATAAAAATAAACCATCTAATAAAAGAACACTGCTTTTATCTCGGATGCTGCCTCCTGTTCTCTCTTGTCTCCCCCTCTTAGGGGAAGTTAGCTGAGATGCTATGAGGCCACCTTGTAGAGAGATGCCCGAGAGGTCTGCTGGGCAGCACTGTGAGGGAGTTTGGAGACATCCTCCCTGGACCGGTTGAACCCTCAGATGGGTCCACAGCCCTAGACAATGGTCTGACCATGATGCCAGACAAGCTGTGCTTGGATTCCTGGCTGACACATGCAAACAGAAAAATTATTTAAGTCACTATGCTTCAGGGTGCCTTTCCTCCCGTGGCAGCAGCTGGCTGGCATAGGAAACAAATGATGGGAATTCATTCTGTGTAAATCTATATCTTCCTTAAATTTTTCAAAACAGTTACAGAGGCTGGGAGATGGCTCAGCTTGTAAAGTTCCCCTCATGCATGAGGGCCTGAGATTGGGTCCCCAGTACACACATAAGAGTTAGTTTAGAGGATTGGTTAGCATCAGGGTCAAAGTGGGACCCCGTCTCTCAAAAACCAGGGTGGAGAACAGCAGAGGAAGACACTGAGCTAGACCTCTGGCCTCCTCGGGCACATGCATGGGCACACATCCATCCAAACCTTCATGCACATAACATAGAATGCTGTTACACAGTCTGGTATTATGTTGCTCTAGTTTATTGAACTCGCCTCTTCCTGATGGATACTGAGGGTGTTCCCATAGTCAGCTCTCTCTGAACGTCCACGTTTACTCAGTACACTAATTGCTCCCACATACTTTGGGTGGGAAGTAAGTGGGAATTAAAGCCATGGCCTGGCCCATGCTAGCAAGTGCTCTGCCCCTGAGCTGCATCCTCAGTCAGTCCAGAGATTTTCATTTAGCTCGTCATAGGCCTTATAACAACAACAGCAAAATTTTGTTAATATCTTTTTACTGGGATTATCAAATTTCTAGTAACTTAGAAAAAAATCACCACGTGCGAGGTCCCAGGAAAGCTCTTTATTTAGGTGTGCTGCTGAATGATGGGGCGTGTTCTTCCTGTACCCCTTAGTTGGTCACACCCTTCCCTGCCCTGCGAGCCGTAGCGTGGTCCAGTAAAATGAAGAAAGTTGACTTTCCTGTCCATGTTCAGAAATCGGCCAGAAGCTTTGGGTCTGGGACATGGCACTGAGGGTAGAGTGCTCTCTGTGCAAGCCTGAGGACCTGAACTTTTATCCACAGCGAGGCAGGCGCCTTTGTAACCCCAGTGCTGGGAGATGGAAGCAGAAAGATACTGGAGTCATGCTGGCCTGGCCATCTAGAGCCAATCACTGAACTCCAGACTTAAGAGACTGTCTCAGAACTTAAAGTAGAGCGGGGCATGGTGTTTAATCCCAGCATGCCAGAGGAGAGGCAGGATGATCTCTGTGAGTTTGACGCCAGTCTGATCTACAGAGAGAGTTCCAGGGCTACATAAAGAAACCCTGTCTCAAACAAATAAACAAAACCAAAACAAAATCTTAGAGCAGAGATGACCCCCTGGTCTTCATATATGCATGCATGTACACACATGTACATACACCTATACCTCCTAATACACATATAAAGATTCTTTCATGACTGGAGTTGTGACTTCACAGTAAAGAGCATCCCAGTGTGTGTGAGACTCATCCCTAACACTGAAAAACAGGAAAAAAAAATGTTTGCTCTCAGACAAAGTAAGTGTTGTTCTCAGCCCAGGTCCTCAGGAGTCCAGGCTTCGTGGTGACTGCTGTGCGTGACATCCATGAGGCGAACTGAAGCCAGGTACTTTCCAGCCTGCCCAAGCCCTGGGTCCGTTAGGGTTCCTTTTCCCTGTGAGGAGGGGGATTGGCATGAGTGCATTGTGTAGGAAGGTTACAAAGTGTACTGCACAGTCTGTCACCGAGCCAGTGGTCAGTCCTCAGCACAACCTCTAAGTAGTCTTATCCAGGGATTTCCCCTGGCTAAGTCTCGGTTGCTCCATTTGCATGATGGAGTGGACGCTATGTCCTTGTAAGGTTCATCTGAGGTTATAAGGTTCATATAAGAAAGGATATGGGACAGATTCAGGGACAGTTGTTACTACTTAAGGAATCAGGATACCCTCAAGATTGATTAGCCCTGGCAGTCCTGGAACCCTCTCTATAGCCCTGGCTGGCCTTGAACTCCCTGCCTCTGCCTCCCAAGTGCTGAGATTCAAGTTGTGCACCACTACACCCAGTTTGGTATGCTCTTTAGGATAACGAGTATTATCCAGTCATTTGATTTTGAGACAAGATCTCCCTCTATAGCCCAGACCAGCTTTAACCTCTTTGCAGCCCCCTTACTGGGATTTCAGGTTGCACTATCACACCCAGTTTCTTTAAATATCTTTCAAGCTATTGCAAGCATTGATGCAAGTATGCTTTTCTGCATTGGATAGATGAAGAGGCTGAACTGTGAAGACAGCCAGTTTCCTAATCCCCCACTGCAGCATTTCCACAGAATCTTTTTTTTTTTTTTTTTGAGACAGGGTTTCTCTGTATAGCCCTGGCTGTCCTGGAACTCACTTTGTATACCAGGCTGGCCTCGAACTCAGAAATCCGCCTGCCTCTGCCTCCTGAGTGCTGGGATTAAAGGTGTGCACCACCAACCGCCCGGCTCATTTCCACAGAATCTTGGCTCCGGTGAAAGGGTCTTTCCTAACGGGCATTGTGAGAAAGTGAGAGTCTACCTAATGCCTATTCTCTGAGTGCCCTACCCTGTGCAGAGCCAACAGAATGATCCTGGCAGCAGCACATGGACTGTCCTGGCCCCTTTCAGGGCAGCTCAAACCTTGCCAGCTGCCATCCCTTCTGATCCTGTAGCCAAGAGGGTTGCAGTGGTTCCCAAGGCTGTCTGCCAGAGCTTTATACTTTGCCCTTTATGCCAGGGCCTCGAGAGAGGATGCCAGTTCTTCTTAAAGAATGACAGGGGGTGACCGTTCCAGGCACTCACCCTCTCCATCATTCCTGGAAGGTCCCTTCTGAGTTTCTGCAAAGGGCGGAGGAATGTACTTTCCCTGAGCCTGGTGCTAGTGGAGTGAACTCGAGCCTCCCAAACCAGAGGCCTCGACACACATGGTGGAGAGGGGCTTGCTCTGTGTATTCCTAACAAGTGACTCTCATTCTGTTGCAAAGCCATTATCCTGACTGGCCTGGAGCTCAACATGTAGACCAGGCTGATCTCAAACTCACAGAAATCTGCCTGCCTCTGCCTCCCAAGTGCCGGGATCAAAGAAAGCTGTGCCCTACCATGGCCAAGTCTCTTTCTCTCTCTGATCCGTAGGAAAAGCAGCAGTGTAGACAGGCATGGCAGAGCAGAGCAGAGCCAAGGATGAACCAGCTTTCTAACATCCACACTGCACTTCTTGTCTTAAAGCTTCCAGCCTCCAGCTAGTCTCTAGTTCTAACAGACAGCTCGCAGAGCCCTGAATGCATGCTGTCAGGAGCGGGACAGTCATAAAAAGCAGCTCGGCCACTGTCCATGCGCCTGCTCTTAGACCTCTTCATGGGCCCAGCCCCGCACAGATCACCCTGATACCAAGGTAAATAAGAGAAGTCCGTGCAAGTCTGGCGTGAGCAGTTCCTATCCTGAAGAATGTGCGGGAGTGCAGAGGGTGGAGATACTGGCTGATTCTTTCTGTAGGAGGCGAATACAGGAATACAAGACTAGAGCCTTAGTGAGCCTGTTACCCTCTGGTCTCTGATGGGATGAGTCATGGGGCCAGGGGCAATGTGGTCCATCTACCATGCTGTGAGCAGTGACCCTCTGCGGTCCAGCTCTCCTGATTCAAATGTGCGGAGTGGCCCTTCATTTTCGGAGAGCCCAGACTAATAAATCCGCTACTCAATTGCAATCTCCACTGCGCGTTTATAGGCAGCAGCTGACTTTTATCAGCTAGTTCGTTCTTTCATATAAGCAGAGTTTTATGAGGGTCTCCTGAACTGGCTCGTAACGTGATGAAATGTCTTCAAAACTCAGCCATAAATCCCCGGCACCTGGCAAGCAGGGAATGCCTGTCCCCGGGCACATTTCATCCAGCTGGAGGCTCTGTCCTCTTGCCCAGTTTGCATTTTTTGCGCTTGTCTCTTTAAACTCGGATTTGTTTTTCAGCTCTCCGCGGCCTCTTTAAAGGCAACTGAAAAAAACAAAAAAACAAAAAAACAAAAAACACGAAGGGCAAGAAAAGAAGAAGCTAGAAAGTTACATCTGTGCTAAAAATTTCCTCTGGCTCCTGTCACTCCAAGCGCTGGTTTGGATCTCTCTTCTGAAGAGAGACATCAGGCTTCCCAGCCACACGAAGCCAGGGCGGGGTTGACGGAGCCCATCGTGATGACTCGGCCACTTTTCCCGGGCCATCATCCCGTGTGCTTGCCAGAGGCCCCTACCCTTGCCTGTCAGTTCTGTGAAAGAAGGGAACGGCTCCAGAGGCCTCTTCTCCAGATGGCCTCCAACTGTGACATCCTTTCCAGCAGCCCGAGTTCCCTCACTACAGAGATGAAATTCATGTGCCCCCTTCCAAACCAGGTAAGATCTAGACTCTCAGGGGACCAGGCCCCGGCGGAGCCTACCTCCCTTAGAAAAGGTAGACTGGGGCTCCAACCTGTACCGCTGAGGTACAGGCCTTCCTGTTTGTGGGTTCTTGTTCTTATGGTTAAAAGACTTCTAGGCCAGAGGGTCTCTCTCTCAAAGGCCCCTGTTATTCACTTCTCTCGTCACAGGGATCTCTATGCCCAGACAGGCCTCATAAACTCTATATGTGCCTGCCAACTCACTAATCCGTCATCAGTGTCTCCTTCTTAGAACCTTCTGGAAAAGTGTTCTAGTGAGCACACTTGACTTGGAGGAAACTGCCTATTCCTATGAGGGCGCTGGGGTCTCTGCTACAGAAAACAGCTCCTTATCTCCTACTTTACAACAGTTTCCTGCTTTGGGAGGGCAACCCCCTTCCTATTTGTCCAAGTCCAGCTCAGATGCCACCTGTACCATGACGACCTTTCTTACCCTTCTGGTCAGAATCTCTCTCTCCTCAGCCCATCACTTCCAGTTTTATAGCCCTTTCCTTTTCTCTTACCCATCCTTCCTTCCTTTCCAGCTCAGGGAAGGGCTCCATCCATCTTAGGATTGATCCAGTGTTGGAATGGCACAGAGACCCTGTGTGGCCTGGTATGGGGAGGCCCTGCTCTGCTTGGTAGGGTTGATGGTGGGCCTTGGCAAAGCTAGCTAGCTACCATGGCCTCCAGGAATGCAATAATGTCCTGGGAGGATCGTGGTCTTTGATATTGTCCAGGCTCTTTCACCCATGACTGTGGCCTTGGGCTTTGCCTCTCTTATCTGTAAAACCAGGATGGCAACACCTGCCTCATAAAGTTGCTATAACATTCACATGAGCTAGTGCATTCAAAGCAGGGGCACGAGGCCCAGCACCCAATAGGTTCTTACCAGTTAGACATGTCATCCATCCCTAGCAGAGGACTTGGGGCTGAGACCCACTCCTTCCTATCAGGAACCTGCTGGGCTTTGGATGTAGTCCCTAGCTACCTGTGAGTTAAAGGCTTCATGGATGACAGCCATGAAACAGATGACCAGATGGGTTAACCCCACTCATCTCAATAGCCAAGAGCCTCTGGGCAGCCTGTACAGAAAGAACATCCTCCCTACCCCAAGCCCACACCCTGGCAGACCCAGATCCACCCAGCGTTGCCACACGGGTGGAAGTGGTGGCTGCTGTCCCAAGCCCAGCACTGTGGCGACAGCCCTGACTGGATTCGTGTACCACATCAAGGACCAGCTCCACCCTCCTCTCAGCACCCCTCCCTCCTCAAGCTTCCCTCAAGGGAACCTTCCTCCTGGAGAAGTGGGGTGGAACCTCTCTTGAGGCTGGCTAGGCCATAGCTCTCTGTGGCTACTGCTGTGTGGTAGAGAAAGTCCTGGAATCTTGACCCAGCTCTGCCAGTCAGCCTTATGGGAGCTCGAGCTTGGGTCTTGACCTCTCCAGACCTAGGTTTTTTATTCAAAGATGAGCAAAGTCAAAGGGTATTGACATTAACGGCTGCTGTGAAAGAGGAAACGGCCCAACTCATGGAAGAACTTCGAATCCTGCTGAAACCTCAGTGGTTTTCTTCTGAGGAGTGGCAGGGCATACTGGGAGAAAGATCTGGGAGCCTCGAAGAAGACATTTGCCATCTCTCACATTTTCTCTGCTTTGTGCTTCATGTCTTCATGTAACTCAGCAACATTGTGAGCTCTGAGATTTCCCCCATCTTATAGACAAGGATGCTGATAGAGAGAGTGAGCCATGTTCCAGTTGCTTCCCCATGCAATGGGGACACTGCTCCAAGAACCACTGGGATGTGGTAAGTGTCCGGCCCATTTCCTCTGTTAGATGGCACCCAGCCCCAGAAGTAGCTATGAGCTGGACGATGGCTTGTTCTGGTCTTCTCAGACCCCAACTTAGCCTGAAGATCCCTGAAGTATGCAAGAGCTCCTGGGAACAGCTCATTTAGGAAGCACAGCCCAAGAAAGATCATAGGCATGTTATTTTCTGGCTACACATTAGAGGAGAGGCTGGTGGTGTGAGCTGCCTCTCTCTGCCCAGGGCAACCTGGGGATATTCTAGAGTTTCTCTCTGCACACTGAGATCAGTAATTCTTCAGTACTCACCAAGGCACCTGAATTGAGCATCATAGCACAGAGAAGTGTCCCCAGGGCAGCAAGCTCTACTGATGAGCCTCTGATGGGAACCATCACCACCCATACAAGCTGCCAGCCCTGATCTCTGAGCTGTGCCTGGCACTCAGGCCGGGTGTTCCCACCCAGGACAGCCTGACAGCTTCCTGTGTACAGCTGCCTTCCAGCTTGCTGGCTTGTCCAGAAGGAGGCAGGCCAAACTTGGCAAAGTCACCATCTGTATCCTGTGGAACTCTGGCCCAGTACGACATAAACAGTCTCTCCATCAGCAAGAATGGAACAACCCTGACCGGTGGTTTTGGTTCTTGGCTGCACATTGGACTCATTTGGGAGACTTTGTAAAATGAACACGGTGGAGATTCAAGTTCACCTTAAAGACTGTGGTGCAGGAGACAGGAATTCAACCCTGCCCTCCCGTGAGTTGAAAATGCAGCGATGGTGGAGGAGAGCTACCTTAATGGAACACACCCATTAACCATCCTTTCCAAGCATTTGCTGCATCAATCACGGAATACAGACCTGGGTCTGAGTCTGAGTTCTTGCTTTAGGGAGCTTGTGTTGCAGTGGAGAGAAACAAAATCAATTTAAGAAAGTCATAGGGTAGTAAGTGAGATACGAACCAGGGAAGGGGCTGGATGTGTTGGCTCATACCTGGAATCCTGACACTCAGGAGCTGAGGCTCAAGGTCATTGTCCCTTAGACACCAGCCTGGGCTTCGAAGAAGAAGAAGGAGGAGGAGGAGAGAAGAAGAAGAAGAAAGAAGGAAGAAGAAAAGAAGAAGGAGAAAGAAGGAGAAAGAAGGAGGAAGAAGAAGAAGAAGAAGAAGAAGAAGAAGAAGAAGAAGAAGAAGAAGAAGAAGAAGAAGAAGAAGAAGAAGAAGAAAAGGAGAAAGGAGGAGGGGAGGAGGAGACAGAGAGAGAGAGAGAGAGAGAGAGAGAGAGAGAGAGAGAGAGAGAGAGAGAGAGAACGTGGAAGTAGTAATGGAATAGAACGATTTGGGGAGGGCATGGAAGGAGCAAGAAGCCTTCCATTCCGACTGAGGGCTGCCATTTTTATGGGGACCCAGATGAAGTGCGTGTCCAGGATGTGCAGCTGTCTGGAGCAGAGGTATCCAAGTGTTGCCTGGGCTCAAGATGCCGTCCGGGGACCTGCGAGGGGAAACTTCTGGTAATGCTGCGGCCCCGCTTGCCTTTTCCACTCTCATTGTTTCAAGAGTGTACGAGAGTTTTCCGATGTCTTGTGGTATGTGATGACATCATTGTGGGATATGCCCTTGTGTATTTTACAAAACTTTGGTAAACAGTAATGGAGATTTCCACAGGAACACACACTAACGCTCTGGGGCATTCGGCTTTTCAGAGTGCAATGGAGTCAAGGTTGAAAAGAGCTTCTCTGAGAGGGGGCCTTCTAGAAGGTTCTCCCATCAGCTTAATCCAAAGGGGAGAAGGGAGCATGGAGGCAATGGGTCAGAGGAGAGGCAGACAGCAGGTGTAGAGGTGCATGGAGGCAGGGCCACGTCCAGCACAGGGATAGCCTGTGCTCCAGTGAGGAGAGCTAAAGTAAGCAAGGGGTGGGTGTTGGGGTGAGCTAATTTCAGAGGGTCATACATTTGATAAAGAACACACAAGTAGGATCTGGAAAGATGGCTCAGTGCGTTAAGAGAGTTTGACGCTCTTACAGAGGACCAACTTTCAGTTCCCAGCACCCACATGGTGGTTCACAACCATCCATAAGTGCAGTTCCAGAGGATCTGACACCCTCTTCTGACTTCCATGGGCACCAGGAGGTGCACAGACATAGGAGGTGCACAGACATAGGCAAGAAACTCATGCACATAAAGTAACCTTTCAAAAAAGGAACACAGGAGTGGGCTGGAGAGATGGCTTAGCATGCAGAAGAGCTGACGAGGCCGGCTTGATAAACTGAGTTTGTTTCCTTGGAACCCACAAAAATCTGGATGCAAGTGGATCTCATCTGTAATCCCAGTGTGACTATTGGAGGTAGAGACCAAAAAAATTGCCTAGAAACTTGTGAGTCAACTATCCAGGAGTAGGGAACATGGCAGAAACAAGAGAGAACTTGCTTCAGTGAGGTGGAAGGCAAGAACCAATTCCAACGAGCATGCACACAGATGCACATTAAAACAATAATAACAGTAAAAACAGAGCAGCTGGTTATGGGTGGCACATGTCTTTAGTCAGCACTAGAGAGTCTGAGGCAGGAGGATCCAGAGTTCCAGGTTAACCTGGGCTACATAGGAAGACTATCTCAAACCATAACAAAAGCATACAAGAGTAGTCATGGAATAAAATCACTTAGGGAAGGGAGAAGAGGGAAGAAGAGACTGAGCTCATAGCTGGGCATCCTATGGGATGAGGCAAACTAGGATGAGGATGGTAGAGAATCCATGAAGCTGACCCAGTGATGCATGCGGTGGATGCAGTGTGGGTAGGGTGCAGTGCAGGGTGGCTCTGAATTGATGGTCAAGGTCAGAGACCTGGAAGACAACGAGCTTTAGGGTAGGTAGGAGGGGATGGAGTGAGTCTGAGTCAGGACCATGTCCCAGGTGGAGGATGTCCAGCTGGCTGCTGAATGCATGAGTCTGGAGCTCACAAGGGGAGTCAGGCTAGAGTGAGAACAAACTTGGAGAGAGATTGTGCAGCTAGAAAGCCAGCCGTGAAGCTCGATGGGAGTGTCTGACCTTTCTGATGAGGTCCAAAGTCAGGAAGAGGGTCTTGAAGCAGAAGCCAATGGGGATCCAGGGAAGAAGAAGGGTTCAGGATGGGCGGGAGGGTCTGGGTTGGAGGAGTGCTGAGGGTAAATGGAGATAAAGTGAAGGTGATAGTGTAGACGGGCATTGTGATGGGGAAGCAGATGCAGGTTGCGGTTCAGGATGGAGAAGTCAGGAATGTTCTGGAGGCAGTGGCGCCGGAGAGGTCACATATGAGAACCGATGGTTGGCGGCACAGGTGGCAAGCTTGGCTCAGCAAGAGGGGAAGGCAGGGCAGACACAGCTACAGCAAATTCAGGGGACGGCAGGCTAGAGGCAGAGCCATGTGCTCAGAGGGACCAGGATGGCATGACGGCTTGAATGCCAACAAGAAACAGAAAAGGCAGTAGACCACAGGGGACCCATCAGGAAGCCTAGGCTTGGGACTCTTCTATCCTCTCTCCATAATGAATCCAGGAAACACCAAAATACACCAGTTTCAACAGTGTTTCCCCTCAAGAGTTCTCCCTCCCATCCCCAGTGTTCTTGGCTGTCTTCTTCACTGTGGGTGGATACAGAAAGAAGAGTGGGAGGGGCTGTGCATCCCACCTTCATGTAGGGAAGCAGATGCTGAGAAAGGACCCCTGGCAATTTTTTGTTTGTTTGTTTTTGTTTTTCGAGACAGGGTTTCTCTGTGTAGCCCTGGCTGTCCTGGAACTCACTCTGTAGACCAGGCTGGCCTCGAACTCAGAAATCTGCCTGCCTCTGCCTCCTGAGTGCTGGGATTAAAAGCGTACGCCACCAGGCCCGGCCCCCTGGAAATTCTTTAAGGCAACCAGAACCAAGCTTTGACTGAGCACCAGATGATCATCTTTATGTAGACTGCCCCCTTCTTCACCCACACAGGCTGCCTCTCTCACACTGGTCCACCCAAGCTTATTGTCTCTGATGCTGCCTGCTCTCCTGCAATGGCATCCCCAAGGCACACTAGTCTCTTAGAGGACAGTACTTCCAACCTCTCCAGTGTGTCCTTTTATTCTGCACTTGCTATCTGGCAGCTGCTGGCCTCTGGCTCCAGTCTCTATCTTTCCAACTTGCTCTTGGCCAAGAAGATGGCTCTACTCCAAAAGTCCAACAGCGTTCTTATCTCTGCAGTCTCCCTAAGGTCCCAGGGCCTGCAAAAAGTCCTTGGCATGTTGTTCCAGACCCCTCCCGGGCCCACCACTTTCCCTTCAGCTCCTAACGTGCCTCAGGTCCTCTCTAAACAGGCACAGAATTCTCTCCACTGTCCCTACACCTTTGTCTCAGGGCATGTCTGCCAGGAGGTCTGAAGGGATGTCCAGAGGAACCAGAGGATGGTTAGTGTATGTGTGATGCATCTGTATGTGTGCTGCAGGGGGTATACATATGTATGTGGGTGTGAACATGTGTGTGGAAGCAAGAGGTCAACTTTGGGATCCGTTTCTTGGGATATCATCCACTTTGGTTTTTTTTTTTTTTTTTTTTTTTTTTTTTTTTTTTTTTTTTTGGTTTTTTCGAGACAGGGTTTCTCTGTGTAGCCCTGGCTGTCCTGGCACTCACTTTGTAGACCAGGCTGGCCTCGAACTCAGAAATCCGCCTGCCTCTGCCTCCCGAGTGCTGGGACTAAAGGCATGCGCCACCACGCCCGGCCACTTTGGTTTTTTGAGACAGAATTTACCACTGATCTAGAGCCCACCAAATGAGTTAGGCTGGCTGGCCCCAAGCCCCCAAGATCTGCCTGTCTTTGTTTCTCCCATGCCGAGTGTCTACCACCATGCCCAGAGCCTTAGGTCTTCATGCCTACAAGGTAAGCACTGTACAGGCTGGAACTCTCCCTTGGCCTTCTGGTCCCTTTCACGGGGCAGCTTCCTTATCAACTTCTCCACGAAGTCTTTCTTGACCGCTTAAGACAAGCCATTGTCCTCCTCTGTCTCCCCTTCCACTGTGTGCTCCAGGATAACAGCCTGTCTGACCTATGGTGTCACCTTTCCATGGTGTATACTTCTTCAGGACAGGATCTGTAGATCTGTGTGTCTATGTGTCCATAGAAGAGATCTATGTATCTGTGCCAGAAACAGAGTTTGGAGCCCTTGAGATACTAGATTGGACATTAATTTATTGAGTAAGTGAATAAATCTGCCCATCAACCCATCCATCCATCTAGCATGTATTCCTCCATCTCCATCCACAAGAGTCCCTTTAAAACCTTTTTTTTTTTTTTTTTTTTTTGCCTGTATTATACATGTATGTACCACTTTTATGCCTGGAGCTTACAGAGGCCAGAAGAGACTGTCCAATCCCCTAGAACTGCAGTTACTGCCATGTGGGTGCTGGGGATTGAACCCAGGTCCTCTGGAAGAGCAGCCAGTGCTCTTCACCACTAAGCCATCTCTCCAGCTTGGTCCCTTATTTGCAGTGTGTAACCCACTGCTTTAGCTTTCTGCTTTAGAGAGCATACTGTCTCATTTTACACAGCTTACAATGTACCCAGAAAGGAAGGCTCTACTGCACTCCTAGAGGACTTGGCCCCCATGTGGCATGTGCCCAGAGGATCACTGACAACTTTCTTCCTGGGTATCCTTGCAGAAAAGCCCTTCCTGAGGCCACATAGCAGATCCCCTGCAGACTAATTCACCAGTTGACTCTATGGGCAAGCCAGGCATAATCACCCTTAGGCCCAGGCATAAGTCTACGTTGGCTGGATGCTTATGTGGATTGCTGTGTGGAATGAAGCCTTCTCTAAGAGGCCCCTAGCTCCCCAGCCTTCGTGACAGCCCCTGCAAGTCACAGTGGTGATGCCTAGTCACATCTGCAGGTAATTTCTTGCTCCATCTGCACTGGAGTGGATCTTATTCAGATCAGAACAACACCCTCTGTCCTTGTGCCATCTCTCGGGTGGGAGGGGCCCCTGTGTCCCCTGTAAAGCATGTTGCTCTAGCTCTTCACTGGAACCTTCTGTCTCCCAGCGAGCTCTGATGGCATTTGGAGTTAGCCATGAGGTCAGCAGGCATGCTCACTACGAAGGCCTGGCCTCCAGCAGCTGGGTGCGTGCGCAAAAAGTTCTGGGCTGTGCTGCCTGACATTTGAAGTCATTTACAGGGAATAAGTTCCATGCTTGCACCCTGCTCAGCCTTTCGTAACAGCAGCCAAACTGTCCGCCCTGGACAGGACATAAATTCTGCTGCCTAGTCCCTGGGCCAGCTCTTTTGGAACTGCTTCCTTCCCGAAGCTTGCCTGGGGGGCGGGCGGGGGGGGGTCGCAGCTCTGGAAATGTTTCAGGAAACTGATGCAGTGCGGGAGAGAGTGCACAATATTAACAGATAAAGTGCAGGGGCCAGCTTCTAGGCCAGGCAAGTGCCTTTGCTCTGAATGGTAGATCTTCTCACTTCTGAGAGATGTGTGGTTCCTGCTTCTGCTTCTGTTGTTTGTATGGAAGAAAGATCCCAAATGTGCTTGACACCCCACAGGTACATAGAAGGAGCTCCTTCCCACCCACCCCCGCAGAGAGGCTGTGCACCCTTGGGCGAGGAATGCAGCCTCTCTGTATTCCAATTTCTATCTCTGAGAATTAGATCGGGGCCGTACCCATCTCGTGTGACCATTGGGGACACTATGTGACATGTTGCAGGAGCAGAGGTCTCCATGCGGTGGAGCTAACACTTGTTAGCAGAAAGCATCCTGCTTTTCTCTGTTCATACAACAGAATGCAGAGATCCTACTGTTGCCGGGCAGTAGGCTAAAAATGTAGCACAGTTAGGGATATAAGTTAGGACCATGGTCATTCATGTGGCTTTGACCTGCTGACTTAAGTTTTCTGTTCATTGTCTCATCAGTGTGTGTGTTGCTAGGAATTGAAATGCAGGCCTTTAGCATGCTAGGCAATTGCTCTACTACAAAGCATTAGACACAGTCAATTAAAAAAAATTAAAAAATTGAGACAAGGTCTAACTAAGTTACTCAGGCTGGCCTTGAACTTGCCATCTTCCTGCGGTAGCCACAGGAGCGGCTGGGATGAGAGGCATGTGCTCCCAGGCCTACCTAGCTTACCCTTTTTGTTATAAGAATTTCCAATGTCTAGGCATGGTGGCGTCTGCCTTTAATCCTCTAGCACTTGGAAGGCAGAGGCAGATGGATCCCCATGAATTAGTTCGAAGGGCATTCTGGTCTACATAGCAAGTTCCAGGATAGCCAGAGCTACATAGTAGAGAGACCCTGTCTCCAAAAAAGATGGCAGTGGAGGCTTGTTGCTACTGTCTAGCTGAGCTTACAGATGTATCTAATGAGACACAGAACCTGTGATGACCTCTAACTAGAACCTCCGAGTTCTTCTCCTGATCACCATCTTCCTTGCTTTTTCCAAGGTCAGCTGATAGGACTTTCACTTCAGGAAGTCTCTTCCTCCAGGAAATCTTCAAGAACTCCCCTCTGGTCTGGCTCAGGTGGCCTGATAGGTTTCTTCTTACAGCCATGAGGTTGAGGTTTGGGGGCTTTCTTTTTCATGACTGAAAATGGGCAGGTACTGGGTGTAGATGGCTCCCTGCCCTCCGCAGAACCTACAGGACACAGGGCACAAAATAGAAGCCCTGTAAATATGTCTCAAACATAGACTTTGGGCCCGTGGCCAGCTCTTACTGGGAAGTGCCTAACTCACCAGGACCTCACTCCTGTGGGGAGAACTTTCTGACCAATGGCTCAGACAATGGAAGAAGTTGTGTGTGTGTGTGTGTGCGTGTGTGTGCACACGCGCATGCACTGGAGGATAGCTGGCTCTGACCGTGCAAGGGACCAGAACAGCGGAGTACAGATGGCGAAGTGGAAACGGAACCAATGAATGTCAGGCTTATGTTCCTCAGGAAATGGAATGTCATTGTGGTGAGCCCGACTTGGCAAGGCAGACCTACATCTGACCCAAATCATTGAGTTCTCCAGCCAGGCAGCCAGGCCTCCCGAGCATGGCCGCTGCCAGGTGCAGGTGGAAGCCATTCAGAATCCTGGGATATCTGCTGGGCATCATAGAAGCAGTCAGGGCGGGGAGCCATCAAATTGTCACCTTCCTGGGTTTGAGAGGAGACACACTGGCCAGCTTGATTGATGTGATCCTGGAATGTGGACTAGGTCTGGCCCTGGGCAGAGCAGAAAGCAGGACTGTGTCAGGGTAGTCAAAGGCAGACCCATTGCAGATGGGCTACTGCCATTCCCACACCTCTACCCCAGTCTAGTTAGTACCACTTGCCTCTTCCTTGTAAATCTCACACTGGTCCCAGAAAGATAAAACACTGCCTGAATGAGAAGAGGACACCAGCCCAACCCTTCTTCTCACATCCTGACCCCTGAGAGAGCCATTCTGGCATCTTTGGTTGCTCTGGCACTGAAGTCCAAGTCTAGCTCCATCAGACAGTGAGAAAGTCCCCTCTGAATCCTGAGTTAGGTCACCTTCATGGAGGAAGGGAGATATGCCTGCCTCCACCGCCTGAGTACTGGGATTATAAGCGTGTGCCATTGTGTTCTGTTTACGTGGTGCTGGGGAATCAACCCCAGTGCCTCCTGCTAGGCACATACTCTGTTGACGGAGCTACATCCCCAGCCCTCACTATTGATCGTCATTATTATTTATTTATTTATTACTTATTTTATGCCTTGTATTTTGGAGAGAAGGTCAATATGTAAACCAAAAAATGGCAGAGCTACTCTGGATGGAGGGATGAATCTGGGGTCCCACCTGCTCTGCCCCCCATGCCTCTGAGCAACCCATACATACACACACAAACACACACACATGAACACACACATACACATATGCATACACACATGCACACATATACACACATGCACAGACATGTACACATAAATACATACAAACACATACACACACATGGACACACACACACATGCACACACATACACAGAGCCTGGAAGCCAGGCTGCATGACCTCTAAGGGACTTCTTGCCCTTGTTCAACAAGGGTTCCCAAGTGGTCTTAAACTGGGGGATCCAAGAGCATTGCTGTCACTTAGATGGAGCACTGGAGACATACATGTTTGGTAACAGAGATCCCAATCGGCAGCCCCAGGACACCTTGCTCAGGAACAAGGCACATCTCATGGAATAAGCTCCCTAGGAATGGTGTGTTTGGATGCATATGTTGCCCTAGGAGGGAGGGTGTCTAGAGGGAACCGACATTTTGGGGTTCAGAAGCTAGAGGCAGGTGTGGAGGGATACTCCCAGGAGAAAACCCCTTACTTGAGGTGACTCAAATCAAGTCCAACCTTGCTTTCTCCATGGGGAGCAGAAGTGGGGGGGGGGGTTGCAGACCAGGCCAGCCAGGCCTCCAGCCTCTGCTCCGGAAACCCCCCTCATTCCTCAGTGGTGCTTAATCCCTGTTAACAGCAAACTGACCTCCCGCCTCCCCCAGATCCTCACAGACCGCCTTTGAAAAATAAATAAATACGTTCTCCATTATCCCATTAGCAGCTTCACAGGTTTCTTCTCTGCTATTAGAGCGCCCCTCCAATGCAAGTGGAAACACGTGTTCCAAAGACCTTCCTCCTGCCGGCCCGCCCTGCCCGCCACAGGGCTGGGCTGCGCTCAAGGTAAGAGTGGCTGCCCATTGGTGGGAGGTGGGCTCAGAACCAGCTCAGGCCCCAACATTTGCCAACTGTAAGAGGATCCAGGAGGCTCCACATGCTGTACAAGGGGCGTGGCTTCTTTATGCTGCCCCCAGCTAAAGTTCTTTGCCATTCCGAGGCTCAAATGCTTTTATAATAAAAATAAAAATAAATACAAAAGAACTTTATAATTTAAAAGATTAAAATAGTCTATGGGAACAAGAAAGGGTCTTAAATGCACAAAGTATTTTGCCAGTGGGGTGAGGATGGGGGGGCTCATTTTGCTGGTCTCCGTATCCATCTATCCTGAAATGTAGAAAAGGATGGAACTAGGCCCTCCCCCACTGTGCTGTTCTACAGCCAGAAGTGCTGCCTCCTCTCTAGTAACAGTGCCTTCCTCTCTGCATAGTCACTGCTGTCTAACAAGATTCTAGATGCCAGCCCAGGGGCTCTTCAAGGTGATGTGTTGCCTGGCCACAGAGTAGTCTGATACCCAGTGCAGGCCCTGGCATCCAGCAGAATCTGGTAGGGATCTGGGAAGCTGTTTTTTTCCTCTCTTTCTCTCTCTGTCCCACTGTTTGGTCCCCTCTTTCTTCTTCTGCCTGTAGCACTAGACAAAGGCTACCCAAGAAAGGGTTGGTCCAGTTGTGTGTGTGTGTGGGGGGGGGACGGGACACATTTCCAACTGCCCAGTGGGCAGCAGTGACTTGGATGGGCAGGTAGGGAGGCCTCTCTGTTACTCTGAGCAGAGGCTGGGCAGTGCTAGAGTCAATCAGCCTGCCTGTGAGGTCACTCTCTGCTTTCCCATTTCTGCTGAAGGAGAGATAAATCCTATCTCAGGCCATCATGAAGGCCTTAGTCCCTAGCTCCCATTTTTCTTCCTGCCCTCTCCCTAAGACTTGCCTTCATTTATCTTACCTGTGAGCTTCTTCCTGAGTTAATCTATCCAATACCGCTATCTATAGACTGGCTGTGCAAGCCCAGACAGGTGGTCTAACTTCTCTACCTCTAGGGTTCCTTTCTTCTTCTTCTTCTTCTTCTTCTTCTTCTTCTTCTTCTTCTTCTTCTTCTTCTTCTTCTTCTTCTTCTTCTTCTTCTTCTCCTCCTCCTCCTCCTCCTCCTCCTCCTCCTTGTCCTCCTCCTCCTCCTTCTTCTTCTTCTTCTTCTTCTTCTTCTTCTTCTTCTTCTTCTTCTTCTTCTTCTTCAGATTGATTTATTTATTTTATGCATATGAGTACACCACCATTGCTCTATTCAGACACACCAGAAGAGGGCATCAGACCCCATTACAGATGGTTGTGAGCCACCATGTGGTTGCTGGGATTTGAACTTGACCTCTAGAAGAGCAGTCAGTGCTCTTAAACGCTGAGCCATCTCTCCAGCCCCTAGGTTTCCTACCTTTAAAAGTGTTGCTCTGAGGCCTTAGCAGGCAATAGATTGACAGGGAATGTGGCACTTTGTAAACTCTGCAAACAATAACTTGTTACAATTATACAATTACTCCCTCTTAATCCTGGGAACTGAGCACCAAGGGCCTAAGAGCATGGATGTGCATGGACACAGCTCCCCAGTCCTTCCTTTCCCTCCTCACTGGGTAAGAAAACTGTGGGTTCTGGCAGAGTAGAGATTCTAGACAGCTGAGAGTAATGGATGACTGTACCCAGACAGTCTTGGGGCCCACAGCCTCCCCAGGCAGACAGGAGCCAAGAACATGCTCCTGTGTTGGGAAATGATCTTGACTACCTAGGCAGTAGGTAGACTTGGCTTCAGGTTTGATGTGAGGAGTTGGAAGCATCTTTCCCAGCCTGATGCTTCTGCTTCAGGTTCATATCAGTTGATGAGCAGCTGGACTTCCTTGCCGTGGCCCCGGAAAAGCCCTCATCTCTCACCTATTACTAGCGGCTGGCTCCCCTCTTCTTGGTTCTCCCAAAAGTCATACAAGGGCGTTGACCCAGGATAGTCTTCTGCTCTGACTTGCCTCTCGCTCTCTGAGTGAGCCACCTTTGGGAACTGAGACTGGAGGCTCTCAAGAGATGCTGCACAGCCAGCTCATGCTGGTGCATGCCCTTAATCCCATTAATCCCATCACTCAGGAGGCAGAGGCAGGCAGAGTTTGAGGCCTGGTCTATAGAGCAAGTTCCAGGTCAGCCAGGGCTACAAAGAAAGACACTGTCTCAATCAATCAATCAATCAATAAAATGTGAGGGAGGGAGGGAGGGAGGGAGAGAGAGAGAGAGAGAGAGAGAGAGAGAGAGAGAGAGAGAGAGAGAGAGAGAGATGGAGAGAGATGCAGTGGAACCTGCCCTTCATCTTGCCAATGCCTTTATCTCAAGGGCCAGTGTGAACAATGCTAAGACTCGGTGAATGCTCTGGGGTTCTCTCTGACAGGGACCAACAGAGCACCTCAGCAACAGGTGCTTTGAGGGTCAGGATAGGGGTGGTCGGAGGCCTAGCCTCCTCCACGGATGGCCTCCTGGAAGACTGGCTTGGATATAGCTAGGCAGGGGGCAGTGCTGCCTGACCTCTTGTGAGTCCAGAGACTGCAGTCCTGTGATTGATTCTCCTCTCAGAGTTGGATCTCCTGGGAAAGCTTCAGGTCTGGGTAAGGGGAGGAGTCTGCAGGGCCCATATTCAGGGGCGGATTAGCCAGGAGAACTGCTCCCACCAGCAGGGAGGGGAGAGATAAAGGCTGGGAGCTGGAGAAGGGGGGCCCAACACCGAGACATTCCCTCCCCTGACCTTAGGCCCACACAGAGCCCTGTCTGTGGTGGGGGAGGGGGCCGCCCCCTTTCCCAGGGTACTGGCCTGCCTTGTAGCCCAGGACTTTCTCAGGCCCTTTATTAAATTTCTCAGGAGCTAGAGGGGAGGTTATCCCTCCCCCTTGTCCCTGAGCTCCCCTCCTTTTGTCTCCCTCCCCAGGAGGGTCTGGAAGGAGCTTTTCTCATTATTGTGGTTATTAAAAATAAATGAGAGAGACAGAGACACAGGGAGAGAGACCAAAGGAGAGAGAGGCAGGCAAGGATACAAAGAAAGACAGAAGGAGCTGGGAAGAAGGGGGCAGAGGAGGCAGATATGGAGGCATGGAAGAAACAGAGGGTATGCCTCGGAGTATGCTGGGGCTTTAAATCCTGTGGCTGCCTTGAACGCAGTACCTGGTAAGGAGTATGGCTGCATCATCAAAGTAGCAACAGCTACCTACAGCATAGAATCACTGCACCCTCTTTTGTAGTACCACTGTGAAGCACACTTGTTGCTAACATTAACTAACACTGCTGGGTGCTAAAGACTTGGCTTTGTTTATGGAGGCAAACCACCTCCATGTTAGATACACGAGAGTCAGGCAGACACAGAGAGGCAGGGAATGTGATGCGCAAAAGAATTTGGAGTCCCTGGGGATGCCTGTGACAAGATATCAGGGTCCCCGTCTCATGGAATGACTATTTCCAGGGCCCAGCTCTCCTCTTCCTTGGTCATCACCTCGCTTTTGTGGACCAATTCTTGACAATCCAATAGGGAAAGACAAACAACAAAATCCAACAAGCCATGAGAGATCACTTCTGTGGACATCTCTGTACCCTAGTTTCTTATCTTTAAAGTGCAGATGTCATCTTATTCCTGTAATCTCAGCATTTGAGATGCAGAGGCAGGAGGATTACCTTTAGTTCCAGCCCAGCTTGGGTTACAGTGTGAGAACCTGTCTCAAGAAACGGGGGTGTGGGAGAGAGGGAGTGAGAGAGGGAGTAAGAGAAAGAGGGGGAAGAGAAGAAGGAGAGAAGGAGGAGGAAGAGGAAGAGGAAGAAGATGAGGGAGAGGAAGAAGAGGAAGAAGAGGAGGAGGAGGAGGAGGAAGAGAGGTCAAAAGAGAAATCTGCTACCTCTCACATTGCTATGGGTAATACGCATCTTAACCCAGTACTAGTACCCAGGTCTTAGCTGTGCAGTTCCAGACCATCTGATTCCATTAATTTAGCAGTTTGTTTTTGAGACAGGGTCTTACTATGTGGCTCTGGTTGTTCTGGAGCTCACTATGTAGACCAGGCTGGCCTCAAACTTATTTATTTTGAGACAGGGTCTTACTAGGAAGACCCGATTGGCCCAGAACTTGCTATGTCTCCATCAGCCTAGCTTTAGATTTCACAAGAAATCTAAAAAGATTTGAAGAAGTTGAGCATGAACTTGAACTTGAACAAGGCAAACCAAAGCTGCACCAAAATTGCTATGAATTTTTGAAGAGCAAAAGGACTAATATAATTCACCTTAGTTTTTATTTTGGTTTGCTGTTTTATCTTTAATAACTTTTTAAAAAGACTTATTTTTTATTTTATGTGTCTGAGTGTTTTGCCTCCCCTATGTCTATGCACCACATATGTACCTGGTGACCCCCTGAGGCCAAAAGAGGGCTTCAGATCCTGTAGTGCTGGAGTCACAGATGGTTATGAGCCACCATGTGAATGATGAGACCCAAGCCCAGGTCCTCAGAAAGAGCAATATGTACTCTTTTTTTTTTTAAGATTTATTTATTTATTATATGTAAGTACATTGTAACTGTCTTCAGACACTCCAGAAGGAGTCAGATCTTGTGAGTCAGATCTCGTTACGGATGGTTGTGAGCCACCATGTGGTTGCTGGGATTTGAACTCTGGACCTTCGGAAGAGCAGTCGGGTGCTCTTACCCACTGAGCCATCTCACCAGCCCGCAACATGTACTCTTAATTACCAAACTATTTCTCCAGTATCCCCCTCCCTCACCCAACACACACACACACACACACTCCGAATCAGGGTCTCACGATGTAGTTCTAGATGGCTTGAAATACTAAGTAGACCAGGCTGGCCTCAAACTCACCTAGATCTACCTGCCTCTGCCTCCTTAGTGCTGAGTTTAAAGGTGTGCACCACCATACCTGGCTTGAATAGCTTCTTTTAAGGAACAAAATTCAGGGCTGGGAGAGATGGCTCAGTGGTTAAGAGCACTGGCTGCTCTTCCAGATGACCTAGATTCAATTCCCAGCACTCATATGGCAGCTCACAGCTGTCTGTAACTCCTGTTCCAGGGGATCAGACAGCCTCACACAGAGACATACATACAGTCAAATCACCAATGTACATAAAACATAAATAAATACAAAGGAGTATAATTCATTCATGAAACTTCTCAAAGTGTATGAGTTACTGATTTTTAGTGAATCCTGGAGCCATGCAACCATATCATGGTATGATTTGAAACATTCTTATCAGTGCCCAAACCCACGGGCAGTCGCTCCCATCCCGATCCCCAGGCCATTGATTCTGGGTCTGGCTTCTGTCCTCAAGCATGATGTCTGGAGGGTCAGCACATCTCATCCCTGTGCACTGCACTCTTACTGAACTTGATAGATGCATCATGTGATGTTCTTCTACCAATCAGTGGCTCTTTGGGTTGTTCTCTCGGTGCTTTAAGGCTTAAAAGAGAGCATGGGGCGTGGCTCGGTGGTGGCCCTCTTGCCTAGGATGCACAAGGCCCTCAGTTCAGTTCTTCAAATCAAGGAAGGAAACAAAAGGGTTGCATATGACACAAAGGGAAAGCCGTAAGATTAGTGTCTTATCATCTTAAATGGATTCAGGGGAGAGGATTCCTTGGTGGGCATAGTCTGGAGTGGGTAGCATCACTTTCTACCCTGAGAATCCTGCAAAGGGGTTGAGAAGGGCAGGCAGGTGAACTGGTTGGTGGAGCTCACATGCAGTAAATGAGGAGTGGGGAAGGAAGCCCAGGACTTGGCCTCAGCCTTACAGCTTCCAAACTGTTCTCCACTTAGAGTAAGAGAGAAGGCTGTGATTTAACAATGGCCTGCCCTGAGGTTTAGGGAGCATGAGGGGAAAACCGAGGGTCCCACAGACTGTCTTCTCTCAGCACCAGCTAGGACTTATAGGACACGCTGCGTCTGCTGGCCTGCGCTGGCATTAGCTCAGACGTGCCAGTGTTTTTCCCTTCCATGACATCCCACAGAGCCTCCTCATGTGGCATACTTACTATGTCCAGGGCTGGCATGGGTACCCTACTACCCTTTTATGGGCACCTGCGGGTGTAAGAGTGACATCATGAAGACTCAGAAAGGTTCAGTAACTTGCCCAAGATCCTGATGTTCCTGTGCAAATGGAAGAGCTTGCCTTCCTGCGTCTCCATCGGTTGGATTCCAAAGGCCACTCTTCCTCTTTCTCCCTCAGCTGCCCTCCCTTCCTGAGGCTGCAGTTGCACATCTGGCTCCCAAATGACCCCCCCACACACACACCAGGGGGAAAGGCAAAGCCTGTTGTAGGAAAGGGAGGTTGGGGATAGGAAGGGCAGAGGGGCCGCTGGCCTTCTTCCCCAGGCTCTGATGGGCTCAGAGGCCCTCCCTAGGGAGGCGTGGTGCCCTCTGCTCCCCTCCAGCTTCTCCTGGGAGACAATATGCTTCTCATTAGGCTGGCGTTGGATTTTGCAAACCGCAAGTCTAATTGTGAAGTTGAGATGGGGAGGGGTGTAAGTAACTGCGTATGGGGGAGCTCAGGCAGCCCCTCCTCCCTCGGTGGCTCTTGGCACCGTGCAGGCAGCTGTGCCCCCCAGCCTTCACCCACTACCAGCTTGAAGGGAAGCTTTGAGGACCAGGCTTCTAGAGAAAGCTTGCCAGAGGAAGGGGCAGGGCCAGAGACCACAGGCTCTGCTGTTTGTATCTGCTTCCTGGGGCAGACTAACCACCTATTCTTAGGCTCCTCTAGGTGCCTCTGTCTGATCACAGCTCACTGAAGACGAGATGAGTCTCTGCTCACACTAAGGTTCTGGGGATTGGACAGCCCCAGGACGGGGCACACACCCAACAGGAGGAAACCACAGGCACCGAGGGTCTGGGGTTGAGGGGCACATGCTGCATCCCGCCCGACCCAGCAGCCACAGGCTCACAGTAAAGACACTGCATAATGAGTGTGTAACTGAGTTAGGCCCACAGGAGCCTCTGAAGTCTCCAGTTTCCTCCCCACCCAGTGGGTCTGTCTGGGTAACTGGGAAGGGCTGGGATGCCGCCTTCTCAAATCCTCTCTGAGAGTCTCAGCCAGGCCCCCACAAGACAGAGGGGGCCCAGGCTGGTCAGGGTGGGACTGTCAGATCTTAGGAGTTGACATCACTTCCTATTTCCCACAAGCATGCGTGCCCTAGCCACATGGGCACACAGAGACCCACGTGAGCTCCCTGCATCAGCTACACACACTCGTGTGCGTGCACTTAAAAATGTACTCCTCCAAGCTGGGTGTGGTGGTACACGCCTGTAATCCCTGTACTCAGGATATGGAGTAAGGAGGAGCAGTAGTGCAAGGCTAGCCTAGACTACTTGACCCCTTGTCTCTAAACAAACGGACAAACAAAACTCCCCCAGACATGCAAATGTCCATATTCCCGAGGAATGCACATATGTACAAACCAAGTATGACCACCCTCTGCAAGTACTACGTGTACTATGCAATATGTACTCACATCCGCATGGATGCCCGTGTGACCAGCCTCACTGCCACAGACAGTCTTATGTGTCTTCTCGTTCCAGGACAGGGTCACATGTGGAGAATGTTGGAGTTTACTCCCTAAAAGGGACCTTAAAAGTTCACCTGTCTGTCCTATCCTATCCTGTCCCCTGCCCCCCCACTCCCCGCTCCCCCAGCCACTGTGAACACCACTCATTCATCATCACCAGCACAGACCAAGTCCGGTCCTGTTCTCTATGAATCCTCATTGGGCTCCGTCAGGTGAACCTTGGGATCACATTGGGTTTCACCACTGATGACGCCACACAAGACGCTGGAGCCTGGGGCTGTCGACGAGAGACCTATGGAGAGTGGAGAGTCAGGAGGTACACTGGCAGTTCTTGCCAGAGGGGCACAGTGGTTTGGATTAGGGAGGACATGTCACCCTGTCCAAGCTGGGAACATTTGGTCGGTTTGCTTGCTTAAACAAAAGAAGGCGGGGCAAGGGGCCCAAGTGCTTTGTTCCCATGATGCCCTCAGCAAAAAGAGGGGTCCAAGGAAACCCCAGAAAGGCTGATCTGAGCCCCTAAGCTAAAATCTCACCCACATGGGACCTGTCCTGGGATTTGAAGGGTAGAAGAGAGAGGAGGCCCAGGATAGGAGGCTGGAGTGGCTCAGTCCAGTTCTGACCCAGAACCTGTGGTCCTGGGAAATCAACTGAGACTCAATAGAACAGCCCTGCCTGTACAGGAGTCTGAGCCCTAGCTTTAAGTTCCGTGGACTCCGTTAACCTGCCCGTCATTCCTTCCAAGGCAGAGCTTTCTCCAGGCTTCTGAGGCTGCTGGGCAGCAGCATGTCTCCATGGTAACAAAGATCTGTCGTGGTCTTCACTAGGCAGTGGGATTCATCCATCCATTCATTCATTTGCCCATCATTATTCTTTTCTTCTTTTCTTTTCTCTCTCTCTCTCTCTCTCTTTCTTTTTTTCTTTCTTTTTCAAATATGGCTGACAGACTCTTACCTGAATGGTGGTTAGGGTTGATTGAGTTATGAAGTGTAAAGCTCACAGAACACACCTTGCACAAACGAATGCCACATGTGAGGTGGAAGAGTTAAGAGGCCTTCGCCAGACACAGACAGGTGTGGCAACCAATTGCCTGAGAAGAGGAAGAGGCTGCGTCTGCCCTCAGAGAGTTCAAAGTCTTGGAGGCCTTCGATGGAGTAGGTATCATCTGAGATGGGAGTGGTCACCATCTACACAGTGCCTGAGGATGGATGGAGCATAGAGTCCTAGGGGCCATGTGGAGAGGCTGGCCCCGGAGGTATTTGTATGGATGTGTGTACATAGTGACATGTGTCGCACTTGCAAAGGGTGGCTGTACTTGGTTTGTGAGGTGAGGATAACCTGCACTCACTTCACAGAGCAGCTGACACACAGCAGCTTGCTTAGGCAACCTGAATCACACAGCTATTGATCAGTGGCAAACAAAACTCTTTGTCCCTTTTCTGGCTTCAGGAGTCTCAGGGGACTCTGTCTTTGCTGCACTAAACAAAGACCCAGGCAAAGCCACCAGGCTGGGACAGACTCTTGAGAACCTCCTCCTCTGGGGTACAGCTCCTGAGATCCAGGAGATAAAAGTCTCTGCACCCCAAATTTTGGGAAGACCCTTGACCCTCCTGAGCTTTCAGAGTCAGGGCTGACTACCTCTCATATCTAGCCTAGGGAGAACCCGTCGTAGAAGACCCAGCTCACTGGAGTCTTGGCTACACACCTCCTCCCTGGGGCCCCTGGGTGCTGTATCAGACTGTCGCCGGTTCTCTGGATCCTCATCTGGCAGGGAGTTCTTTGGTTTGTGTGTGGGTCTGAGATAGGCAGCGATGAAGTGTGGGATAAGGCTCCCAGCACACTCTTATCCAAACTGGTAAACTCCAGTCTCCATATCTCTTCCAGTTCCTACCTACCCAATATCCTAGCTGCATGGACCATGTGCCTCTCTTCAGAAAACTTGATTCATGTAAGCTCCAAGGGCTAAGACTTCTGGGGACCATTACAGGGAGCCCCAAGGCCTGGCTCAGGAGGAGGCATGGCCAAGGGGTAGAGGCATGGTTTATTCTGAGACCCATGGTCTGGCCAACTATCTGCCTATGTCAGCTGAAAACTGTCTACTCCTTGGGTGTCCAGTCTCAGACCTCAGAGGAATGCTAAACCCACTGCACAGTCAGGAAAACTGAGGTTTGAGCCTGCCGGGAGAGGCCGGGAGCCGCTCTGTCTCTATACTTTCAGAGGCCAGTCTCTGTCTTTCTACTCACCCATCCTCAGGCCACTATCCACCACCAAACCCTTTCAGGGCTCCCCTGAGCCTGTCCCCAGCGACCCCCTTCCAGGGAATGTGATGAAAGGCCTATTTATTACACTTCAGCTCGGACAGTTGTTACAGATGTTTCCAATTCGTCAGCCCCCTCACACATCTGTTCCTGGTTGAAGTCAGAAGAGAAAGAAACAAGGAAAAAAGTCTCCGCACTTCTCACAGCCTCTCTCACATGCACCGGCTCCTACCTCCCCTCCCCCGCCTCTCCCAAGGACTGCAGCGACCCATGCCCGCAGGTTCCAGTCCACGCACCCACTTTTCCTGCTTCTGTTGAGCCCACCACCCCAGGGCATCTAAGCCACAGCCAGCTTGCCCACACCCTAGGCCCATATGTTCCTACACCTGTCCCTGAGCCCCGTGCATAAGCCCCCTGGGTCTCAGTGTGGAATCACAGTGCTGGAGGATGTTGCATAGGGTTCTAGGTCCAGCCGGGATGCTACATCCAGGAGGGTCATCACCTCTCCTACTTCACTGAGCTGTTTGTATCATTTAAGACCTTGTGTGGTGGTGCCTGGCCTGCTAATGAGAAGCCTATCTCTGGGCAGACTAGCAATGACCCACCCTTTCCTTTGCACAGATGCACACCATTGCACAAATTTGCTCTCGTGGAGGGGACTGGAACAGCTCCAGAGTCCCCTGGGGCCCTTGATCTCCTGTGATTCTTCACCCTTACACAGAGCACAGAGACACAGTTGCAAGATGCAAGCCATTGCACACACATGCCCTCTGGTGCGCATGCATCCGAATGCTCATACCTGCACACAGTGCCACAGCACACACTTGGGCTCGTCCCTCTGTTTGCCCACACCTTCACGCTGGAAAACCTGGTTGAAACCTGGAGAGGCATAGGAGACATGGAGTGCAGCCTACACAGCCTGCAGAAGGCAGCCAGGGATCCACAACTTTTAGGCAAGCTGGGTGCTTTGCAGGTGGGGAAGCACCTGGCTGTGTCTATTGTTACTTTATATCTAAAGGAACTTGCTCCAAAGAAAAGCTCTGGAAGAAGGGGAGGCTTTCAAGGGAATAGCAGGATGGTTGTTCAGAGAGCTTATTGATCGGCACCTCTGTCCACCAATCAGCCTCCAGATCTGGGCATGGGCAGGAAAGAAGAGCATCAATTTCATGGCCTCCTACCTCCCCGGCTCCCACCAAGCACAAGGCTTCAACATTGGCTCAGCCAGCCTACCTTAGGACTTCTCTCCAGCATGGGGTGCCCTGGGTGGGCTCAGCTAACTCCTCCATGGGGTCCCCTGGGCTACCATCACAGCTGTGATGCCCAATTCTGAGACTTGGAGATCAAGGAGAAGAGTTCCTGAGCCTGTCTCTGTTTCTCCTCATCTGTCTGGAGTCCCTGCTCTCCCACCCAGAACCTAAAGCAGTCGGGAGAGCAGGTGACTTGTCCCCATTGCAGGACAGGCTGGACCGGGAGAATCTCACTCAGCACTCAGCGAGCACTGCCCTGTGGCCTCTGTGTCTGAGGGGGAAGGAGTGTGTGCACCATATCTGCCCGGTGACTCCTCTAAGACACAAACCTCTCTCTATCCTCAGAGCCAGGGGCAGCTCTTCTTCCTACTGCTAAACTTCTCGCTGTTATATAGAGCTACTGTGTTTGGAGCTGGGTACCCACTCCCTTCCACAAGGGATATACCTGAGAGTTCTGTGAGGTACTGGGACTATAGCTGAGGGGAAGTAGGGCCCTGAGGGGAAGAGAGGAGACAGACTTCTTTCTGGCTGCTCACCTGGGAAGAGCCTATCAGGAAGGAGAGTAAGCTTTTAATGAACCCCTTCCCTGTGCATATACTAGAAGGCAAACTCTTGGGCAGACAAGATGGCTCCTCAAGTAAAGGTGCTTGCAGCCAAGTCTAACTGCTTGTTTGCTATCCACGACCCACATAGTACAAGGAGAAAACCGTCTCCTACAAGTTCCTGGCTCCTCTGATGGCCACCACTGTGGGCCAACAGACCCGTGAAATAAATAAGTGCAAAATGCAAGCTCTGCAGGGGACCAGGCTTTTCTGTCTGGTCCACTGCCATAACCCAGTTATACACATTGAAAGCTAGGCATAGTGGTGCACACCTTTAATGCCAGCACTCAGGATGCAGAGGCAGGCAGACCTTTGTGAGTTCGAGGCCATCCTGCTCTACATTCTACATGATCTTCCAAGGCTCAGAGAAGTTAGCAAGGGCACAAAGCTAGAGCTAGCCCTGTACTCGGTAGAGCTGTTTGTGCTTCTATTGTGCTTCTGAGCAGATCAAGATGATCATATCCGGTGTGTGTGTGTGTGTGTAGGATATGTTTAATGCCTTCCATGAAGTGTCACACAGTGGCTCATGCTCACACACACACAGTCTGCTGTGTCCTTGTGCCTCGGTTTACCCATGAGGGCTCCTATGTACATCCTCCATATGCAAATCTGCCTCTCCATCAGACCCAGAATTTATTTATCCTGACAGTCTCAAAGATGGACTAGACATGGGATCCAGGGTCCAGGTTACATTTGGGGCTACACAGTGCCCTAGTTGGAGCTTTCTGTATCTCTCAGGCTGGTTCTTAGGAACATAAGTGTGCGTCTTTACACTCATGCCTGGTGTGCACATGTGTGTACATATCTTAGCTAGTGCACGTGTTTAATACATGTGTGTTTGTATGTGAAACTCAGTTGCTGCTGCTTCCAGGACCCTGATCTGCCTCTTCACTAACAAGCCAGGGCCCTAGTAAGGCTGGGCAAAGAGTCTAGAAGGGTCAGCTTTCAGTGTGGTATGGGGGTCAGAGGGCAAGCTGGACTAGCCCAGGGTTGGCTTGGAGTTAAATGTTTCTTAGAGGTCAGTCTGAAATTTTAACCTAGGAGAGATACAGCATACTTAGGGTTAAATCAGAAAGCGTGTATGCACACACACACACACACACATACACACACACACGTCAACACAGACTCTCCTATGGTTAGCAGTACCCACAGACTCATACATGAGGACACTGTTGAGTCTCCTCCTAGGAGCCCCATCTGATGCCTACCTCTTCGGCCCATCCTGACCCTCCCCCACACCCCTGTCTTTGAACCTGAGCTGCCCTCCTGGACTGCACTAGGGAAGACTGACCTCAATAGGCACAGGGGTTGTTTCCCCCGGTGGGGGTGGGGATCATCCTCGATGTCAAGGGCTAGGAGCACCTGAACCTCATTAACTGTCCAGCCAGCTCCTGTGTAACTCATCTGGGGCAGGCTGGCAAAGAGGAGGGGTGGAATGAAAGCTCAGGGGCTCTGAGGGACCAAGCTACTCCTCTTGGCCTCCTGGTACCTGTGTCTCACTTGCCCCCTGGCCTACATGCAACCCCATGCCTTCTACGGTGAGGGTGACGGGCTTCTCCCAGAGATCCATCCATGCAACATCCCCACTATTGGATTGGAAACCCCATAGGCTACTCAAGGCCCCCACAAGCACCCTGATTTCCTGGCATTGACTCTTGCTGCACACCGCATCATCTCCTCCCCCTTCTTCTCCTGGTCCTCCTCCCCCCCTTCCTCCTCTTGCTCCTCCCTTTCTCACCCAACGCCTTCTCTTATTCTTTCTCTTCTTTCTAAATCAGCAGTTCTCAACCTCCCTAATTCAGCTGCCCTTTAACACAGCTCCTTGTGTTGTGGTGAACCCCCAACCATAAAACTATTTTGTTACTACTTCATAACTGTAATTTTGCTACTGTTATGAATAGTAGTATAAATAGCTAATATGCAGGATATCTGACGTTTGACTCCTAAAGGGGTCGCAACCCACAGGCTGAGAACCACTGTTCTAGGGTCTCTAATGAGATCTCCCACTGCTCTTGCCCCAGACATGGGCTTTCTCTCTCCTCTTCCCTGGGCCCTTGTGATGTCTCATCTCAGCTGACAGTCGATTCCCTGGAAGTGTTGGTCACCTGTCCACCTCAGCTCAGGCTCCTACAGACTCTTACTATAGACTTGTAGGCTCTTGTTCCTCTCAATGGAGCATCCTCTGCCCACACTTCAGGCTGTCAATTGCTTGCCTCTTTTCCCTGAGAGCTGCCAGGGCAGAAACCAATTCTGCCAATAGGTTGGGGGAGTGTTGTTTTTGTTGTTGTTGGTTTTTGTTTTTTGGTTTTGTGTGTGTGTGTGTGTGTGAAAGGAAGGTGACTATATTGGGTATCTTCTATTGCTTTTCATCCTTTTGGAGAGTATGGGGGCATTGAGACAGGGTTTCTCTGTGTAGCCCTGGTTGTCCTGGTACACTCTGTAGACCAGGCTGGACTCAAACTCAGAGTCAGGAATTCAAGGCCATTCTCTGATGCACAGCAGGCATAAGCCAGCCTGAGTATCTAAGGCTTTGTTAAAAATCAACCAAACAGCCGGGCGTGGTGGCGCACGCCTTTAATCCCAGCACTCGGGAGGCAGAGGCAGGCGGATTTCTGAGTTCGAGGCCAGCCTGGGCTACAGAGTGAGTTCCAGGACAGCCACGACTACACAGAGAAACCCTGTCTCGAAAAACCAAAAAAAAAAAAAAAAAAAAAAAAAAAAAAAAAATCAACCAAACAAAAACAAAAAACCCCAAATGATTAATTAAGAATGAAGAAGAGGGGGGCTGGAGAGATGGCTCAATGGTTAAGAACACTGACTGTTCTTCTGAAAGTCCTGAGTTCAAATCCCAGCAGCCACTTGGTGGCTCATAATCGTTCGTAATGAGATCTGACACCCTCTTCTGGAGTGTCTGAAGACAGCTACAGTGTACTTACATATAATAATAAATAAATCTTCTAAAAATAATTAAGAAGTGGCTGGGCAGGGGTGGTCTACGCCTTTAATCCTAGCACTTGGGAGGCAGGGGCAGGCAGATCTCTATGAGCTCGAAGTCAGTCTGGTCTACAGAGTGAGTTCCAGGACAGCCAAGGCTACAGAGAGAAACCCTGTCATAAAAAAACCCAAAGCGGCAGGGGAATGAAGAGGAGGAACAAGAGGATGAAGATGAGGAGGGGGGAAGGGGAGGAAGCAGCAGCTGGTGCCACCCTTCAGATTACTTATAATGCTTGACATGACATATGGGGCCACATGTTTTACTTTTAGGCAGTAGAAGAAGCAAAAGGCACAATCAGAGTCAATTCGGATGGAAGCTTTTCCGAGCATTTTCAATCTCTGACTTGTTCGTTCGGCAGACGCTCAGAATTCTAGACTACAGGGGGCAACAGCATAACACTCACTTAAGAAACGTGAACTGGAGAAAGGACTGAATGAAACACAGTCGGACAAATGGTAGAAGTGAGCCAGTGAAGGACGGCTTTGCCCCACACTCCTCGGAGTCACACTGAGTTGAGAGAGTTTAGGAGCTGAAGCTGAGAACCGGAATCGAGTTTGGATTTTTAATGTTGTTTTGGTTTTTGTTTGTTTGTTCGTTTGTTTGTTTTGCGACAGCCACATAGCCCGGGATGGTATCCAATCTTTCTGTGTGGTCGAGGATGACCTCGAACTCCTGATCCTCTCTACCTCTCAGATGCTGATGTCAGGAGTGCACCACTACACTCAGCCCAATGCTGAGTTTGAAGCCCTGTGTTGCACTGGAATCCTGGGAAAGTCAGTTTGACTGAAGGTCTGGTTCTCTTCTCTGGGAGATGACCAAGAGTTGATGAGGTGCTTCCAGAGATCATTGTCCCTTGGCCACCTCCTGTACCCACAGCCTTGGTGTCCTAGCTGTGAACCTTACAGATGAAAACAGTTGGTCCTTAGTTTTTGAGAGAAGCAAAGATTCAGTGGGGAAGCTGAACTGTCTTCATTTTGCAGAATGGAGTCTGGCTCTCTGGCTTGGCGTTCAAGGGTGCAGTCAGCTCCTCCAAGCCCCGCCTCCCCAGGTGCAGTCTGACTCTCCAAGCCCCGCCTCCCCAGGTGCAGTCAGCTCCCCCAAGCCCCGCCTCCCCATGTGCAGTCTGACTTTCCAAGCCCCGCCCCATTCCATGCTTTATCCTCCCACTGCCATGCAATTCGATTTTTCTCTTCTCTGACTTCCTCTCTCCGTCTCTAGCTCTCTGTGTCCCTGTCTCTCTCCAAGACACTAGGAAAAAGAACACTTCAGCCATGGCTGTGAAACCAACCCATTGAGAAAGTGTAACTGACAGAGCTTTCCTGCACTGCCAGATTGAGGAAACACTAGATGCAGAATTGCATAGGATGGCTCAGCAGGTTACTTGCTGGGCAAGCCTGTTGACTTGAATTCAAAACTCTGATCCCACTTAAAATCAGGAGAGAGCCAACTCCACAGAGTTATTTTCTGACCTCGTGGCACCTGCATGCACACACATACGCAATAATATAAATAAAATTCACTTAGTTTAAGAAGGAAGAAGAGAATGTATATACGAAGACCATTATTTGTTGTGGGGCCCTAAAGAAAATTAATTGGGAAGCTACGTGTGCTCAGGCCCCTGTCAGGGATCTGTAAGACAATCCGATTTGGCTGCTGCTGTTCTGAGACTCACGGTTACCCAGGGCAATGGATACATACACAAGCACTTTGTGTGATAAATAATGTGGTCTGAGGTGCACAGAAAATGACAGGCAGGGGGAGACAGTAGAAATGAATACGACCAACAACTAATTAACATCCTTTCTCTCTAACACCGGTACTCAACTTCAGTCAGGGAGGAACCACACAGAGCCCAGTAGGTTAATTACAAAATCCACAGGAAAGAACAGATGACTGGGTAGCATCAATGCGTCTGCTCCATAATCAGAGACATGCAAATTGAAGCCAGGACCACAGCTTTGCCGATCTAGTGAGCAAAGTATTTTTTTTCCTCTAATGAGAATACCCTGTGTGGATAACCTTGCCGCTCCGCTCCACTTTGTCCATCTGGCCCTCCTGACCAGGCTCCTGAGGCACACCTCCCACTGTTCTCCTGAAAATCCAGGAGCCTTAAAAATGTGGCTACAAAGCAAGAAGTCCCCAGAGCCTGGGATGGGTGACCGACTGTGCCACTTTCAGGGAGGCTGCTGGACCGATCCTGTGCGCCTCCTTGTCTGCATAAGGAGAATAGTATCAAGGCCACAGTGTCTGATGGATGGAAGGGGGAGGGCAGGTGTGGAAGTCAGGACTGCAGCAGGTACCATACAGAACGGCTTGCTCTGAATAACTATGTGTCCCTCACATCGTTTCTCTCTGGGAGTGAGCCACTGGCTCATCTAGCAGCGAGACCCTGGCAATAAACGTCAACACGATCACCTTCTAGCACCTCACCCAGAGAATCCATTAGAACAGCAAACCAAGGATCTGAACTGGCATACCGAACACTCATAAAATAGCACACGAGACAGACCTCTCCACTTGACAATTGCTGTCAAGCAGCCTAAGAGGGATGGTTCTCCCGCAGTAGGGGGCTAAAGGGAATTCTACCCCTCCTGTGTGTCTGCTAAAGACTCATAAATTGCTCTTGTAATTGGAAACTGGTTACATATAATTACATAATTGTATAAAATGTATAGTCATATGTAATTAATGTTACGAGATATAATTAACCATTAATTATGTATTGCCAGAGGGGAGTTACCAGGCAAGAGATTTTTTTTAAAGTTATTTAAATCATAATATATTTTATATGTTTTATTTGTATTTATATGTTTCAAATAATCATACTGTATCCCATAAGTGTACAGTCAAAATATTGTCTTCTAGCTAGTTCCTCGAGATTGCAACATTTGTCATAGAGAGGGAGACACAGGAAGAGGTTCAGGGAACTCATTAAAAACTTACAGGACTCACAGGCCCAGAACCGCCCCCACCCAGGCTCTCTAGCAGCGGTAAAGCACTGCTGAGCGAGAGGACCCTCTTTAGTGGATATGCCTACAAGCTGTGCAGACGGCTTCAGGGACGCAGCTGCCCCAGTCACCCATGTTCCTGTAAGTGACCTCAACACGCTCACTGGTCCACCGTACTGGACGTGGATGGAATGTTCTTTGGTTTGCTGTTGTCTTTTATAGAGTGAATAGAAATAGATTTCTCTGGGCTGGGTGTGATGGCACACACCTTTAATCCCAGAACTCAGGAGGCTTAAGCAGGTGAATCGCTACGAGTCCCAGGCCAGCCTTCTGTTCTATAGAGCAAGTTACAGGCCTGCCAGGGCTACTACACAGTGAGACCCTGTCTCAAAAACAAAAACAAAAGAAAAAAAGAAAAGAAAAAGGAAGAGACCCTCCTCAGAAAATTCACTCAACAAATAATACTATTTAATGTTATGCATGCATATGGGTATATGACATATGTATATGACACATGCACATGTGTGTGATGTATGCAGATGGGTGTGCAGGCGCCCATACCCATGTGCATGTGGAGGGTGTCAGATGATCTGCTCTATCATCATCCCTGCCTAACTCCCTTGAGTCATAGTCTCTCACTGAATCTGGATCTCACCATCTTTCAGCAGACTGGTGCCAGCAAACCCTCCTGTCTCCACCCTCACAGTGCCAGGGTTAACAGTACCAAGGCACGCCCAGCTTTCTATGTAGGGGTCCTGAAGCAGGCACAGCAAGTGTTCCTAACCACTGAACCATCTCTCCCGTCTTAGCACCATTTCTTAACACATTTGAAAAGCCATTGTAATGAGTGACCAAGGCCTATCAAGGAAAACTGGGTTCTTAAAACCAGGAGCTGCGTCTTACTCTCTCTATTTTCCTGGCACAGTGCTGGAGTCTAATCAACCATAGCGATTGATCATAGAGGAAACTATGTCAATGCGTGCTTTGTACTCTTCAGGTCAGTTGGAGCTAGACACTAAGACTGTCTCAAAAACAAAGCAAAACACACCAGAGACATGCTAATGTGTCTGAGGAGACAGATGCACACTGAAGTTCCAGGAAAGCAGACAGAGGACACGCTTGGGTGAGCGTGCCAGCTCCACCACTCTGGAACTGTCCTTATTTGCTATCCCTTCTGAGGGCATGTGCCCAGACAGCCACTCACACCCTGAGATCTCACCACCCTGCCTCCAGGTGACTTATCAGAGATTAACAAATCAGGTCATCCAGGGCCTTGAACTGTCCTTTTCTGGAACAGGCCTCAGGACCCCTGTGACAGTAGATCTCCAACAGCCCTGCCACTGGTCATAGAGTGCCGAGGCTATTTGAGGCTCTGAATGGCCATGTGCAAATAGAAGTAGGTAGTTTTCATAGAGAAAGACCAGGCGCAAGGAGAGATGTGGGAGGAGGGACTGTACACTCCTTCAGGGGACAGATGAAGCGTGGTGCAAGGAAGCAGATGCCGCCCTTCCACACACACACCTCACCCTCTTGGGTCCTTTACCCACCACAATCTTCCAACAGACCTCCTTCCCCTGGACCTAGCTTCAGAGTGCTTCTGTCCCTTGTCACCCAGTGACCTTGAACCAAAACACTAGTAACATGTCTTAAAAGACCTGGTACAACAGTGGACTTCCTTTTTTGCAGGTAATAATCGTAGCCATTATTATCTTGTTCTCAAAGTAACCTTATGAGACAGAGGGTGTTGTTAAAACCACTGGACAAAGCGGGGAAAGTGAGGTTCATTGATGCAGTGACACATAGAGCAAACCCTGAGTTCCAGTGATGGAGTGCCAGGCCAACTCCACTGTGAAGATGCCCACATTCTTAAGGGGGAGGCAGACAAGGAACAAAAGGTAATGAGAGTGCTGGGCTGCCCATCAGTGGCCAAGTGCTTGCTTAACATGTAGGAAAGCTCTGGGGTCCTCTGGGTTGCCAAACTAAACAAAATACAAGGAAACATCAAAGTCTGGGATGAAGTTCTCTAGAGAAGGAACACAAAAGAGTCTGCTAGCAATACTAGAGATGGAAGGAAGAATCTTTGAAGAGTGGGCGTCACAAGACCCCAATGTCACGGAGTAGGCTGAGTGCAAACCTGGGAGAAAAAATCAAAGTAAAAAGAAAGCCTTTAGTGGGTGGGAACAGGATTCAGATGGTAGAGCATTGCTGAGCACACACAAATGTCCATTGTCAGCACAGAGAAGGGAAGCTCTTGGGAGGTGGAGGCAGGAGGGACAGAAATTCAAGGTTATCTTTGGCTTCATAGAGTTCTAGGCTGGCCTGGGCTACATCTTAAGGAAAAAGGAGAGGGAGGAAGAGGAAGAAGAGGGGATGAAGGAAGAAGAGGGGAAAGAGAAGGAGAATTTCCATCAGGCAGCACTGGCTCTGGTGTGGTCAAGGGATAGCCAGGGAGAACATGGTGGGCAAGCAGAGGCAGGCCCCAGAGGGTTTATGAACCAGGTGGGAGCCTGGGCTTCAATTCCTAATGCAGCTGGATCCACAGGAAAGATCTGAGCAGGCTGTAGGAGGCAGCGCTGCACAGCCATCTCTACCCAAATCCCCAAATCCTGCAAGCATGTTCCTCCACATGGCAAGAGGATCTCCTAGCTGTCATTAAAGATCTCGCTGATGGGAACTGTATCTTAGATCGTCTAGCTTTGCCCAATGTTATCATAGGGGTTCTTAATAATAATAATAATAATTAATAATAATAATAAGGCTCAAGGGTCCAAGTCAGAAAAGCTGTAACAGAAGGGAGAGCAGAAGTGATGGAAGGAAGGGACCATGAGCCAAGGGATGCAGGCAGCATCTAGTGAGCACTGAGCAGCAGGAAAGCAGACCTGCTCAGGCTGGCTAAGGTGGCCTATGCCAGAACTCTGGAGACTGAGTCAGGAGGACTCCAAGTAAGGAGGGGAAATCACCGGCAGTTTGGATCCTAGGTGGAGTGTCAGCCCCCGAGTCTCTGTTGTTTCAAGGAGTCCCAAGTGTTGAGAGGCTGAAGGGGAGAAGCCTGTAGTTGACCCTTCCACCCCTCAGCACTGTGTGCATGCTCAGGCTGACTGGGGGCTGCAGGCTGCTGAGATGCCCAGGTAAGACCAGAATAGACATGCATCGCCCAGAGTGAGGAGAATCAGGCAGGTGTAACTGTGCATTCCTGTCATCACAGCGCTTGGAAAGTTGAGGCAGAAGGATAGCCATGAATTCAAGGCCAGCCTGAGATACATAGTTTCTGCCTCAAAAAGAACCCAAACTACAGCCTGGAACATAGCCCAATGGGTAAAGTGCTTGACAGACGACCGTAATGATATGAGTTTAGATCACCATCATCCATTAAAAAGTTGCATGTGACAGTGGGTACCTGTAAACCAACTCTGGGAGAGTGAGGACAGCAGGTCCTGGAGGCTCACTGGCCAGACAGTCTAGGTTCAGTGAGAGACCCAGTCCCAAAAACTAAGGTAGAGAACAATCAATCAAAGATGGTGTGAGGAACCAGCAATGGAGGAGGGGCTGGGGATCTTACAGTATGTAGTTCAGGGAAGGGGTGGAGAATGGAGAATGGGTCATGAAGAAGATACTCAAGCCAGACACAAAGAGGTGTTTCAGACAGGTATCCCCATGTTCCTTGAGCCTGGCAAGGGTCGCAGGACAGTGCAGGAATGTCACCAACAAGAAGAGGGAGGGAAGGAGAGCTGAGGTACACCCTGGAATAGGTTTTCCAGCTTCTGCCTGCAAAGGTGGAGACTCTGGGGAAGAGGTATTTAATGAAGGCACAGAGCCTCTAGGGGGCGCCACCGTGGCTTTTGGCAAGGGAGCTATGGGACAGACAGGGTTACTGAGGCTTCTGCACCATTCTTACAAGGCTTCTTGACAGGAGAGATAAGAAACCATCCTGTCCCTAAGCTGTCTTGAGTCGGTGCAGGTGCTGAGGTAGTCCCTGCTAGGAAGGAAGTGACATGCATGAAGTGTGGGGACATTTGCTAATGTGCAGCAAAGCTCCACAGACTTGGTTTGCTGATGAAATGATGACTTGGGTTTGGAGAAGGAGTCATAGGATCTGAGCATCACCTGAGTAAGCCTGCAGAACCACAGAGGCATGGACCATTCTGGCTGCCATGACAACCCGGGCCATTAAATAGCCACTGAGTCTGTCTGTGGTGCTGAGATCAGCAGGGTGAGTAAGATACAAGTCCTGTCTGTTTGGAGCCCAGACACAGCCAACGGCAGGCAGCCACAGGTCTGGCTGACATTCTGAAGCTGTGAAGTGTAGGGGAAGAAGCTGCTTCTAGAAGAATCCACAGGTGTCCATGTCGAAGCAGCAGAACCGTATCAGGGAGACTCTAAATCCTTTCATAGGCCACTTGCTTTATAGGCTGCAAATCTCTGAGCCGTTTACCTGACATCTCAGTGGCTCTACATTCACAAGGATGTGCAAGGGTCAGAAGGAGGCAGCAAGATGGCTCAGCGGGCAAAGGGGCTTGCTGCCAAGACTGAGCACCCGAGTTCCATCCTCAGGAACCATATAATATCTGGCCTCCACCAGCCTGTGGGCACCCCTCCACACACTAAATAAATAAATAAATAAATGTAAAAGAGAGGGGCAGGGGGAGGAAAAAGGAAAGAGAAAAATCTGTGGTTGGGAAAATTAGGCCATAGATTATACATTTGCAAATCAGTGTCCGGAATATATAATGCACAGGAAAAATCTCTTCCCTGTGCCTCCATTGGGTCACATGCTCTAACCCCCATCTCCTCCCACCCAGGGGTTTTCCTCCCTTTCTCACCCATCCCTGAACAACACAACCAGACTGCTCAACTCCCACAGACTTCCTCAGGCGAGAAACCTGAGCCCATGCCCAACACTGACAGCTTCGCCTTCTAGGGGCCAATGCTGAGTCTCTCTCTCTCTCTCTCTCTCTCTCTCTCTCTCTCTCTCTCTCTCTCTCTCTCTGTCTTCTCTCTCTCTCTCTGTCTCTCTCTCTGCAACAAAATAAAGCCAAACAAAAGCCCGACGCCTGGCGTGGCTGGTCAGGGAGTTATGCAAGTGTGTAAAAAAATAAAATAAAATAAACATTGCGTTTTCGGCATTTAAGGCTGTTTGATTAGGTGCAGAGCGTTAGCCAAGGGCTGATCGGACACAGGAGGCTGGGGCAGCGGGAGAGGGAAGGGCCTCTGGGAGGGGCTCCAGGGTCTCTGACCAGCTTCTATGAACTTGGGGAGGTTTCTGAGCATGAGCCCAGACTCTGGGCATTGGGGAGCCAGCACCTCCACTTCCTCAGGCTAGACACCCTGCTGCTCCTCCCTGGCCATTTGACCATCGGGACACCCCAGGGGCCACTAGATCCTTGGCATCACCACCATCTCCCATCACTCCCAGCGACCCCGTGCCCTTGGCTCAACTGTCAGGGCTCCCTCCTCCACTAAGGAGATTCCACAGCCTGTCTTCATTACTCGCCCCCACCCCCCTAGTCAGCCCATCCTCTCCGCTGGAACTGGGCAGACTGCAGTTTGAGGTTCTCTCCATCCAGTCTAAAGAGAGGGTGAAACTTAGCTGTTTGCCACCCTCAGGCAGGCGTGTGGCTCCCTCTTTCCCTGCAGGTTTAATTCAACCTCTCCTAGGTCGTTGCAGGTGTCTGGAACCCTCCCTTCCCTACTTTGTCATCTCACAAGCATTTTTTCGAGTTCCTGTCCGGAATTGGGCATCGTTCATTTCACGAAACCCTCAAAACAGATGAAAACCGGGAGGCTCAGAGAAGTTAAGTAACTTACTCCTGGCCACACAGGCGATGGATGAGGGGGCAGGGAGTGGACTGGGGGGTGTATTGTAGGATAGCCCACACTGATTCCAGTGCGAGGAGTTAATAGAAAACTTTCCTTCCCGGGGTCTTCCCAACTGGTCAGATGCTCTGAAGGTTTGATCCTGAAGGGAAGAAGGGTGTGGCTGGGCCATTACAGCCATTCTATATCTGCCCCCCTTTCCAAGATTCTGATGGAGGGCATGGGCCTTAGCAAGCATCCTGGGTTCCTGCTCCTAACCCAAGAAAAGCGGGTGCGGGTCGGGGAAAGGGAACATGAGCTCGCAGCGTTCGCCACACAGCAGACGGCGCGTCCCTAGTCCTGGTGTGCGGGAGGGGGCTACGGAGTCCCGGGCCCGGCGCTCCAGTCCGTTTTTTCTTACGGATCGGGCAGGGGGGCCGGCCGGGGGTGGCGCCGGGGGATTCCCTCCCTCGTGCGAGCCGGGGACCGGCCCCTCTCCGGGCGCGGGGCGCAGAGCCCGGGCGGCGCACTGCGGGGCCCGCGCGGGCCGCCCCAGCACCAATGCACCGGGCGGGGCGCTGGCGGCCGAGAAGGCATTGAGCAACTGGGCGGCGGGCGGAGCGCGGGGCCGACGGCAACGCGGGACTCAGTGGCCGCGCCCTCGCCCCTCCGGGCTGCCCCGCCACGGCCGCTGCGCCAGGTGAGTCCCGCGGCCCGCGTCGTCCGCCTTGGGGTCCTGGGTCCACGTCCGGGCGCAGCCAGAGCTGGGGAGGCAGCGCAGAGCCCGACCCCATCCCGTCGTCCCTCCGCACATCAGCCCGGGGCACCCCGCCCCGAGTCCCCAGCCGCGACCTTCCCGCCCCAGCCGTGCCCCCACGCATCCCAACGGCAACCCAGCTGTGACCCAACCCTGACCCACGCGACCCAGCCCCGCCTCAAGTCCCCAGCCCCAACCCACTCACCCAGCCTTGCCCATGCATCCCAGCTGCAACTCAGCTGCGACCCAGCCCCATCTGGAATCCCTAACCCCGACCCACGCGACCCACACATCCTAGAGCAGCGACCCAGTCCCGACCCACGCACCCTAGCTGCGACTCGGCTCCGACCCACGCGACCCGATCTGGTTCGCGTAAACCCGGTCCCTCCTCCCAGCCTGACGCAGTAGAAGGCCGATGCGCTGCACCATGGCCTGGAGGGGAGAGGTGTGCTGCGAGCACCCAGGGACATCAGGGTGGACAGGGCACAGGAGACCCGATCCTGCGTATTTGCAGTGCTCATGGGGATGCTGGGGACATGGGGGTGGGGGCAGTGGATCCGCTTCCCTGGCACCTGTCAGGGCCTCACAGAGAGGGAGGGAGAAGGAGGAGAGAGAGAGAGAGAGAGAGAGAGAGAGAGAGAGAGAGAGAGAGAGAGAGAGAGAGAGAGAGAGAGAGAGAGAGAGAGAATGAGAATATATATTAGAATGAATGGATAGTGAGCAGTGCAGGCACACAGAGCAGAGCTTCTCTCCGCGTTCTGGGTTTGGGGGACAGCGGGGTAGCCACATTCTCCGATCCTGACATGGCTCTGCAGTGCCCACAGGTTCCACAAGCAGGCACTCAGTGCCACCCTTGCCCCCGAAATACTTCGGCTCCTTTTGGCATCCAATTCCTAGGCCGGTTGCCGATCCTAGGGATGAGAGTGTTGGCTGATGAGAAGCTGTCGAAGTGGCTTACATTTTGGGGTCTGTATCTGACATCTGACGGAATACTAATTCATCTTAACAATGTTGTGGCAGATAAGGAGGTGAAAGTTCTTCCAGCGCCCCTGCTCAGGCAGAGTTTCCGCCCTCAGCTCCACCCTCAGCCAGCGGAACCCCTTCCTCAGTGTGGGTCCACCCTGTAGGTTCTCCCCTCCCTGACCCATGTGACCTCAGTTTGTGATCTCTGGCCATCTCGGTCTCTGGCGCCCAGATTCTTCACCCTGTGCTGGCCCATCCCCAGAGCTGTGATGATCCAATCTCCCTAACTCTCTGCAAAAGCCAGTCTCCAGGACACCCAGGCACCTAGTTCCCAAATTAGTTTTAAAATTCTCTGTCCTTAACTCCACAGGGCCGTGTTTCCCTGTAATCCTTTCTCCTTCATTTGTGATGGAGTAAATGAAGGTCTAGCCCCTGTAGGTGGGAGGAGGTGCAGAGTAAGTGGGGAGAATCTGCCCCAGCCAGCAAAGTTGTTCTCACCCCACCAGCGCCTGGGGCCTTGAATGATGCTCATTGCTCTTTCCCACGGGGTGGTGTAGTGAGCCCTCCCAAGTGAACTTGTGAGCTATAGCAATTCAACACCCAAAGTATATCGGAAATTATGGTAGAAACAAGCAAGGGTATTTAAAAGTCCACCCTCTGCTCCTGGCTCCTCTCCCTGTCCTCCCGAGTGTCAGTGTCCCCGTGAATGCCCAGGAGGGACCCAGAGTAGCTGGAGGCAAAGGGAACCTCAGAGACAGGAATCTGTGGCCCTCGGGAGCTTGGTACCACAGTCTAAGGACCTGCCCTGTGTTTAATAGTCACTCCAGCAGATTGTCGGATAGCCTGGCTATACTGGGCCGTTGTTTCAGGTCTGAGACTGCCTTCAGCTGTGGCAAATACACCTTCACTGCTCAGCTCTTTACCCACACTGCACTGCTCCTGTCTGTTGCTTGTACTCCCTGGTGTGGATGAACTATTAGCTCATTTGCTTGGTTTGAGATAAAGATACACAGTGCCTGAAAGTATTTGAGATTCTTTCCACTCCAGGGGGAAGTCAGCGAGCGCCCCCTGGACCAATGAAACTCACATCTGTCCCTCCTCTCCATGCCAAGCAGAGACAGGTTTCCTGAAGACCTTGGTGGGGGTTGGGAAGAAGTTCTCATTGGTAGGGACTCCAGGGACTTGGTGAGTGTGGCAGGGGCAGGCCAGGGGCGAAGCTGGGAGGATGGGAAAGGAGTGGGCTAGGAGTTGCCTGCCATCGGCTGGGCTGCTCAGCCCTTGGTCTTGAAGTACCTTGTGCCCTTTTGTGGGCACCAAGAGTACGGAGACAGCTGGGAGAGCTTTCCTGAGTGGTGGACCCCACAGAATGAAGCCAAAGTCAAAGACATAGACTTGATCCCAGACTTGTTTGAGGCAGTGTTTGCAGGCACAAGACTGGTGGGCCGGAGCTGCCCAATCCTAGCATCCTATCTGACACAGGCTTTCCTGAGAGGTGACAGCTTCAGGACTAGGGCCACCAAACCACAGAGACATGCAAATGTGGCAACTGCACGCCAGGGCTCTGCATTTAGCATGCTACCCTGATGATTCAGGGGATGTTAAATTCCTTTATCCGGGGCCATAGGAATGTCAATGCACAGTGAAACTTCATTCATGAAAAATGTAACTACCTTAACTGAAATCCCACTAGTGCCCACCCTGTTCTGAGCACACGGTGGATGGGCTCACCTAAACTGGATCTAAACCAGACTCTTGTAGATTAGAAAATGGGCTTGAAGCTTCTAGGCCAGTAATCCAAAGTAACACAGCTAATTCACCAACAGGGTTGGCCTTGCAAGCCTGGCAGCCTGACTCTGAAGTCTGTACCCATGACCATCAAGGGGCCACATTCAGCCCCCTCACCCCATCCCACCCCACCCCACCCTGACTCTGTTGGGGCTGAGGACTCTAGTTTGGTACACTTGGTTGGATATCCATGGTTATAGGGGCTGGGGTGTGACATAGGGGCGGTGGGGGATGGCGCACAGGCAATGGCAGCTGTGGGGCACCAGGGGTGGTGGGGGCATCTCCGCTGGCTCCAGCTCCAGCACCAGGTGGGATCCATCAGGCTCATGTAAACACTTCTCACAGGCAGCTTAACCACTTGAGTGTGTCTGGCCTTCAAAGCCAGGGGGAGAGGCCGAGGAGGGAGGAGGGAGGTACGGAACTCCCTCAGGGGGTAATGATTTATCTCCAGTGCAGGTGGGCTCTGCTGGGGCCTCTTTGCGAGGCCAGGGGGTGGACCGGGCACAGAGGAGCTGAACGGGAGAGGGGAGGGGGCTGGAGGCTCCATACTGAGTATCTCGGATTTCTCATTAGTAAGCCAAAACAACTCAGAACCAATCCGGGTTTCATAGGTGAAGAGCCCGAGGTTCAAGGAGGCCAATGACAACTAACCCGTGTGCACAGCCTCGCCCCCCCGCCGCCCCCATCCCCGGGGGAACAGGTCAAACTCTCACCCTGTGAGCCTAAGTGGGTGCGCCGGTGCACTCTCTCGGCGGGCGTGGGGGAGAGACTGCTCTGAGTGCGTGACCCTGTCAGTGGGAACGAAGCTCTCTCTCCTGCTCCTTCCTTAACCCTGAAGCTCAGATGCCCAACTTCTTAGACACTGCGGCAGGCAGGGACGGGTGCCCCTGCCCCCATCACCCTGGCCGCTGGGTCCAGAGCACAAGCTCTCTCAGGGCTGGGGGATTATCGCCATTCTCTGCGTCTCTAGCCAGGACAGGCAGTTGCTGCTATTTGTATCCCCTCACAAAAGCCAGGCCCGCCAGGCCTGCTGTGTCAGAGTTTCTGTGGCTGGAGGGGAACCCTCACTTCCTTTTCTCCCTCCAACCCCAGAGGGCCATGCAGAGTCTGCCTGCTTGTTAGAGGCCCCTGCTCTAACTTCTGGACTGGGACAGGTGAAAGGCACATGGGTGACTCAGCACTGGGAAGAGAAAGCTGAGGAGTCACTCATAAGAGGACAAAGAGCTCCTTTACAGATGTCAGGATATTCTAGCAGCATGAGGTCTGTAGGGTAGACTTAAAGAAGGACTTCCAATATTAGAACTAACCAATATTAGGACCAGGATAGCTGGTTCCTATTATTGAGAAATCACCGGGGACAAATAGATTTAATTTGGGTAACCATTGTGATCCAGTTACTCAGGTAGCTGGCCCCAGTATTAGGATGCAAGTTGCTTGGAGACAGGAAGATGAGATTTCTTCTTCAGGGGTGCCTGGTAGGGGATGTGCAGCAGTGTCCAGACTTCCTGAGTTCTACAAAGTCCAGGGCAGGGAAACCCAGAGGACAAGGACATGTAAATTAGGGGCTCTGGGGCACTATGGATTTAACCCTTCTCTCTCCTTGCCCACAGGTCTATCTTGGGGGTGGTTCTCTGCTGGCGTGAGAAGACTTCTCATGTGACCCTCTGAGGTGGATTCAAGCAGGACAGGACCTCCCTTTGGACCAATGGAGAAGCCGGCTCCAAACCCCCTCAGATCCCAGCTGAGGTTATGGTGGATCCGGGCCTGGCTCTCCTGCCACTGACCCAGCCTCAGAGCCTTTTAGCAAGAGACCACCCCTCCTGCCAGGGGCCCGGGGCTGGCCAGTGACTATGCGGCTTGGGCTGTGCGTGGTGGCCCTGGTTCTGAGCTGGACACACATCACTGTGGGCAGCCGGGGGATCAAGGGCAAGAGACAGAGGCGGAGTGAGTACCTGTGGGATTGAGCTGCTGAGGGCCTTGGTATGGGCGGGACAGGAGAGCCTCTGGTGGCTTCCTTCTGTGATGGCTGTTGCGTTTGTCCCTGCTTTGTGAGCACTGTGGATTATCCGGTGGGCAGTTTCATTTGTTGAGATGTACTGGTCTGTCGACCCCTCCTTATTGACCTTCCTTCCTCTTTTAGACTCTGCTTTCTGGCTCAACGCCTCTCTAGGAGGCCCTCTGACCCAACATCAGTTCTGCAGGGTATCCATGGTGATGCTTCCTAGGGGTGGAGAGAGTCCCTACCCTGCATGCCCTATTCCCCAATCCCAGACTCAGGCATTCAGGGCACCTCTCTGGACTGCAAGCCTTTGGACACAGGCTCTGCACATTGGGGCAGGAGGCACCCAGCTCTCCTTGCTTGATGTCAGACAGGAGCAGCACAGAAGAGAAGGGGAGGTAGCTTTCTCCAGTAACGTAAATCAGGCCCCATGGGATTCCCCGAGCTGAAGCCAGCACACCCTTCTGAGTGGCAGTGACCTTACTGTGTAAGGCTCACCGTAAGATTTCTGAGCATAAGAAATGCCTGTAGCCCTGGCTCAAGAAGCTGGGACAGAGCTGCCGTGACTCCGATGCCAAAGTTGGTCGGACTACAGTGAGACCTTCTGTTTTAAAAACCAAAACAAGGAAAAAAAGAAAGAAAGAAAGAAAGAAAGAAAGAAAGAAAGAAAGAACGAATGAACAAGATGGAGAGATGGCTCAGTGGTTAAAAGTGTGTTCTGTTCCACAGAGGACCTTGATCCAGTTTCCCAGTATCCATGATGGGCAGCTCACAACCACCTGTAATTCCAGTGACAGGATGTGACACCTCTGAATTCTGTGCATGTGCACACATACACACACACACACTTATTAAATATTTGTTAATATTTGTAATAAATATATAAGCATTTATATATTTATATGATAAATATATAAGTATATAATGTATAATAAATACATAAATCTCTATAATATATAAATGCTTATAATTAAAAATAAATATTTTATAAAAGAGAGGGAAGAATAGCAAATCCAGTTTTCTTTTTTTTTTTAAGGTTTATTTATTTATTATATGTAAGTACACTGTAGCTGTCTTCAGACACTCCAGAAGAGGGAGTCAGATCTCGTGACAGATGGTTGTGAGCCACCATATGGTTGCTGGGATTTGAACTCCAGACCTTGGGAAGAGCAGTTGCGTGCTCTTACCCACTGAGCCATCTCACCAGCCCCAGTTTTCTTTTCTTTCTCTTTTGTCTCCCTTCTGTTCATTTGAGACACAGTCTTGCTAGATAGCCCTCGTTGGCTCAGAATTTCCTGTGTAGGCCACCAATTTGCAGCAATCCTCCTGCCTCAGTCTCCCTAATAGTTTGCAGTCATTCTTCATGGAGCTCAGTGAGCCCAGTGCCCATTAAAACAGCCTGCTAAAATTCAGAATTACCGCATCAGCCTCCTGGCCTGTCCCAGGCATCCCGTACCCTCTGCTCAGCAGCTGCAGTAATGGGGGCACTGTGTACTGGGAGTGGTCAGTATATGCTAGTGACCCTGCCAGAGAGCTGGGTGGGGGCCTCTCCCTTCCAAGGCCTTGTCCCTCTTTCCACATCCCCCATCAAGGGCTGTCATGCAGGCAGGAAGTCTTTCCAAAGTCTCGCCCAATTCCCCCTTGCTTCACTTTTCTCATGGGACTGATGCCCGCAAGTCAGAGGAGGCTGAGTGAGGGCCAAGACTCTCCACAGGAGCGACTCAGCGGGGACTGGGAGGTTTGAGGGTTGGCGAAGTCAGAAAAACCCCAGCTTAAGAAACAGTTAGGGAAGGTGAGGTTCCAGCAGCAGCAGCAGCAGCAGCAGCAGCAGCAGCAGCAGCAGCAGCAGCAGCAGCAAGGCCTTCGGACTCCTCCTCATGCCTCTGTTGTGGCTGGTGTTTTGGACTCTATGGGCCAGATGTGGTTTAGTGATTTATAACCAGTTGCCTCCATTTCCGAAATGGGGAGCCAGAGAGAGAGAGACAGACATCAGGACGTTGAGGCACAGAGAGGGGCCAACCTTACTCATGTGACAGGCATGACAATCCTGCTCACCCACAGAAGGTCACATGCTCATGGACACAGGTGGACATAAGTAAGACCCGGGTTCATGTCAGTGGAATTGACAAACGAGCACTGAAGTGGGATTTAGTAGAGCTGGCTTCTCTCCATGGCTACCAAACATATTCGATATGCTTGATTTTGAACTAGCTACATCCGATGCCCGGGCAGTGTGTATTACTGACTGATGTCAGAGTCTAGGTCAGACATGGCAAGAGTCAGTGCTGTGGGGGTCACCAGGCATGATGGTATGTGCTATCAGTTGGGTCTTGTTGCATGGTGATCCTGAAATACCCCTGTGAGGTGATCATGTCACTGCATAGGAGCACAGCCAGATGTCTGGGGGATGATGGATGGAGATAGGGGTACACTGCGGGCTTGGTGGTGGTGCTGGGGGAGGGGTTGGACCAGGGCCTCAGGCATGCACACATATAAACGTATAAACGTTATAGACGTATAAACATTATATGTATCTATACAGTTAAAAATGGTGCACGTGTGTGCATGTGTGTTCATGGGCGGGGGGTCTTGTGACACAACTTATGGATGTGGAGGCCTGAGGACAACCTTTAGAGGACAGTCCCTGCCTTTCCCCCTTGTCAGACAGGGTCAGGATCTTTCCTATGCTCTAAGCCGAGCTAACTGGCCTGTGAACATCAGAATTTCCATTCCCCATTGGTGTGCTGGGACTGTAGATGTTTTAGATACAGGTCAGCTTTCACTTGGATTCTGGGGACCCAATGTCATGTGATCAAGCTTGTGTGGCAAGCACTTTTGTATGGTGCACTGCCTCTCCAGCTTATTTCTTTCTTTCTCTCTCTCTCTCTCTCTCTCTCTCTCTTCCTCCTCTCCCCCCTCCTCCTTTTTTTGGTTTTTGGTTTTTTGGAGACATGGTTTCTCTCTTTAACAGTCCAGCCTATCCTAGAACTCACTGTGTAGATCAGGCTGGCCTTAAGCTCACAAAGATTCACCTGTCTCTACCTCTCAAGTGCTGAGATTAAAGGTGTGTACCACCATGCCTAGCCTTTTTTTCTATCTATCTTTCTTTTTCTTTCCTTTTAAAAAAAGATTTATTTATTTTATGTTTGGGAGTACACTGTCGCTGTACAGATGGGTGTGAGCCACCATGTGGTTGCTGGTATTTGAACTCAGGACCTTCGGAAGAGCAGGCAGTGCTCTTACCTGCTGAGCCATCTCTCCAGCCCTCTTTCCTTTTTAAAGCAACTTTTGTAAAACATAAAGTCCCTTTCAGGCTTCAGTTTGCAAGGACAATTTTGTGATATGGTTTCTGGGTATCGTGGGGGAAGGGAAGAGGAAGGCTGGAGTCTGTGTGGAAGGGCACTGGGAGGAGCCTCTGGCTCTTGCCTGTCTGTCATCCTCTCCAGTGTGTCAGTCAACAACCACTCAGGAGAATCAATCCTTTGGTGATTTGAACTTGGAAGTGTCTGATTTTGAGGTCTGAGAGATGGTCTTCCCCCATGGAGTGGGAGAGTCAAAAAAGAAAACATTCCCATTGGCCTGGGACAGGTGTTCTCGCATGCGTGCACGCACACATACACACACACATACACACACACACATACACACACACATACATACACACACATACACACACACATACACACATATACATACACACACACATACACACACACACTCATTGTAGACCATCTCCTTCCCTCTCTCTTGCCTCACTCTCTCTCAGGTCCCTGCGTCTCACACCCTTCACCCCCAGCCCTTATATCTAGTACACCTTTCCCCAGTTTCTTAGCCCTCCTCATTCTAGAACCCGCTACTCAGTCCTGCCCTGGTTGCAGAAAGCCCTTCTTCCCTCCCTGAGCCCATCCCACCCTGTCTCTGGCACTTGTATCCCTCCCATTGTCCATGTTCCTGTCCCTCTCCCCTCTGTCAGCCCCTTTTCACTCCTGGAAAACTACAATCCAGGGTATAGTCATGGTGGTGCAAGTCTGTAATCGTAACTCTTGAGAGGTTGAGGCAGGAGTAATGAGTACTGTTGATTGTTGTGAGTTAAAGGCTAGCTTGGGCTACAAAGTGAGCCTAACCTGGACTACATGCCCCTCCCATGGTGGGCTCTGTTCAATAAGAAGCCAGCACCCATCAGGACAGAACCCCCACTCATCGGGATGAAGCCCCACACCATTGTCTCTGTATCGGTTGCCTAGACCTGTACCCACACTGTGGAGCCCCTGCTGAGGAGGGCACAGAGGTCTACTGGTAATGCTCTTTCTCCCCACTGGGAAAGGAGTCTTCCCTTGAGCTGTGGCTACTGAGAGGCCACTGAGAAGCTGCCATGGGAGATCTGGGTTAGCCTTGGAATGGAAGGGCGGGAGCATGCTGAAGGGCAGCTGGCCCTTGTGACATACAGTGAGTGAGGGTCTGTACTGTGCTTCCTCTTTCTTTTTTAAAGATGTATTTATTTATTTAATGTATACATGAGTACACAGTCACTCTCATCAGACACAGTTGGTTGTGAACCACCATGTGGTTGCTAGGAATTGAACTCAGGACCTCTGGAAGAGCAGTCAGTGCTCTTAACCACTGAACCAACTCTATAGCCCCTAAGGGGTACTGTGCTTCCTCTTGTGTTGGACTCCCAACCCCCCTGGGCTCAATGAGCATGCCACAGACAGACACACTCTGGCCCAGGGAATCCAGCATTTGACCCCATTCCCAAGGTGAGCCCCTGTTGCCTTTTCCTGTTTTCTTTCCTCAAGGCTCATCCTCTACCATCTCCTTGTTCTCTTCCCACCACCACACCTCAGCTGTTCCAGGTCTGGCGTTCAGCCACAAGCACTACCCTGAGTCCCAAGGACTCCCTCATTGCCCTAGTTCTCCTCAGTTCCTACTTGTGGCCCATCCCTGCACTCAGTGAGTCCTCACCAGCATCTATGCCTACATCACACTCTCTTTGAGACTCCACAACACACCCTGCCCTCAGCCCTACACTAGATAGCTCCACCTCTTGTGAGTCCCAATCCTTCCCTCGGCTCCCACTTAGAAACAAGACCGACTCTGCCCTCCCAAGCCCTTTCTAGTGGGAGGAGGAGACATCTCAGTGGAAATGAGGACATGAGGTTGTATCTACCATGACCAATTCAGATGCTGGAGAGAGGAGACCACAGGAAAGACCTCATCCAGATTTACAGGGAGGTGATCTGGGAGGACTGCCTGGAGGAGAAAGGTGGTTCTAAGCCTTTGGAGACTGCATGGTGTTCTAGGCTAAAGGGTTAACTTAGAGGAAGCCGTAGAAGATTAAAGAGTGGTATGTTTTGGGAAATGATTACTACTTAGGGTTGTGTTAAGGGAGGAGCGGGGTGGGATTAGCTCAGGGAAACTTTTGGAGCCACTGGGAAGGAGGTCTTACTTTTAGATGTGATACAATGTTTCAGGCAGGGGTCAAGGATCACCACAGGTTTGCTTGTAGAGAGATGCCTGGTAAAGGGGCTCTTGGGAAAGTGATGTGGTCTTAGAAGAACTGTGAGCTGGAAGCTGTATTTCACAGAGGGGCTTGGCTGAGCCACCTGGCAAGGTTGTCATAGCAACAACAGTCCTCTTCCTGCCTGTCCTGAGCATAGGTACCTGGGCCTCACACAGGATAGGCAAGCCTCTACTGCCACAACTAGAGCTTGAATGGCTTTTACATAGGGTTGACAGGGGCCAGAGATAGGAGCAGCAATGATGGAGGCGCAGCCTTGCCTATGTGGCCAGAAAAGGGGACTTGAGGATCTGGAGGGGTGGCTCAGCAGTGAAGAGCAGGGGTTGCATTAGCAGAGGACCTGGGTTCGATTCCTAGCATCTATGTAAGTTCACAACCATTTGCAACTCAAGTTTCAGGGACCCAAGACCCTCTTCTGGCCTCCTCCAGCACCAGGCATACACATGGCACACAGGCATACATGCAGGCAAAACATCCATACCCAGAACTTTTAAAAAAAAATGTGCCTGGGAAGCAAATGGTTCCAGAGCAGAGGCAGAAGGCAGGAGGCTGGGGGGTAAGGTGTGTGGGGGTGTAAATGGGAAAGACTGGTGTCCTTTCTAAGCTTCCCCCACCCAACCCCCCAAGCCTGAGCCTCTCCCCCAGGCAGCCCTAGGCCCAGGCACCACAGAGAGCAGCAGGAGGTAGAGGATCAGGTCCCTTTCCTTGCCAGTTCGACAAAACCTTGTTGAACTCCAGGCACACGACCCTTCCGGTCCCTAGCCAGCTGGCTAGGGGTGAGTACTCTGTGCCACTCCCCTGTAACTCTCTGTCACCGGGCCAATCCTGCTTCCATACTGCTGGCCAGACCTTTGTCTCTATACCCTGGCAGTCAGCTCCCAGCAGCCCTGGGAACCTGTTAGCCATGCAGTGAATGTCTGGGGAAGGAACTTCAGCTTCTCTTTTGCTTTTGTCTTCTTCTTTTTCATTTCTTTTTCTTTTTGAGACAGTCTCAAATAGTCCAGGCTGCTGAGAAAGACCTTCTATTTCTGATCCTCCTGCCTCCACCTCTCCAGGGTTGGAACTGCAGACTTGCAGAACCACATTGGATTGGTGTAATTCTGAGGATGGAGCCCAGGCTTCCTGCATGCTAGGGAAACATTGGACCCACTGAGTTACAGCCCTAACCCCTCCTCTATTGTATCCTCTATGCATCCACCAAATGCCCATCCCCTTCCTTGGATCCTCCATTCAAGATCATATTCCCATGTTTGAGACAATCCTGCCTCTGTGGAGCCCCCTCCCACAGTTGTGGGTACCCCTCCCACTCTCAAGTCTCCCGAAGCTGAGAGTTGGTTGGGGGACTCCTGTTCTATCCTTGGTTCACCAAGCTGACCCCTGCCCATCATTGAGTCCCTACATCTGAGCTTTCAAACCTTTGAGGGCCCCATAGCCCTCATGTCAGCTTCTGGACCCTCCTCAAACCCAGCCAATCCCGCCACCTGATCTCTGAATCCTGACTCTCTTGTCTCTTCAGGTCTTCTTCACTCCATCAATTTCTCTGCCTCTGAATGCCTCTGAGTCTTGGCATTCCATCCTACCCACCCCACACTTCGCTTTCTTCCTCTCCCCCATTTCTTTGAGACAAAGTCTCTGCACCTCAAGATGGAGCTCAGGGCAGTCCTCCTGAGTGCTGACTGCTCTCTTCCCCTTGCTTCTGGAAGCTTTCTCTTCTGCTCAGTCCCCAGCTCTGTTGTTGTTGTTGTTGTGTATGTTTGTTTGGTTAGGTTTTTTTGAGACAGTGTTTCTTTGTATAGCCCTGGCTGTTCTAGAACTTGCTCTGTAGACCAGACAGGCCACAAACTCAGAGATCTTCCTGCCTCTGCCTCCTGAGTGCTGGGATTAAAGGCGTAGTCCATGTGGATTTCCCACCTTTTAATTTGGTTCCTCGCCCCCCCCTCCCAGCTTGCACCTCCCCAAGATCCTCCTCTACCTCTTCCTAACCTCCTTCTCACTCTCTGCTTCTCTGTGGGGGACAGGGACCGCTGGGGGCGTCATCCTACTAGCCGCTGCTCCTCCACAGCCACTCTTCCGGAAAGCAACAGTGTTACTTCTCTTTATTGTTACTCTGTTGCTTATGTGCCTCCCATACTGAAACCACTCCCAGTGGGGCTACCAATCACACCTGCTCCTTATTCTTGTCGTTCAGGCATTGGGCTTGTTGGTACCTCCTCTTCCAATGAGTGCTCTCTTCTCATGGCTCCTGTGATACAGGATGCTTTTCAGAACACTTCCTGGTCTCTCAGTTTGGATTCATCAAGGCTAACCTCTTCCTTTTCTGTCTTTCTCTTGGATGTCTAGCTCTCTTCCCAGTCTCCAGACCAATGGTTCTCAACCTCCCTGATGCTGCAACACTTTAATACACATCCTGTTGTGATGACCCCCCCACCATAAAATTATGTTGTCGCTACTTCATAACTGTCATTTTGCTATTGTTATGAATTGTAATATGAATATCTGCTATCCAGGATGTTTGCTCAGCAACCCTGAGATTGAGAGCCCCTGGTGCTGTAACCCACTGGCTGTTCACGCACGTGCTTGTCTTTTTGTGTGCATGTGGGGGTGGGTTGTTTTGATTGGTGTTTGGGTTTCTTTGAGGCAGGGTCTCCTGTAGCCTAGCTGAGGTTAGATTAGAACTTGCTGCATAGCCAAAAACTGGCCTTGAACTCCAGATTCTCCTGCCGCTACCTCCCAAGTGCTGGGATTATAGTCCTGCAACACCGTGCCCAGTGTCCCACTCTGCCTTGGATGGCTGTCTCCACAGTCAATCTACTGATAAATTGTGTCTCCTGAGCTCCAGTCCCACAGGCTCCACTGCCTGGTGGCCCCCTTTCCTGAGTGTCTCACAGGGATTGCCCTCTCAGCATGACTAAGCTCCTTCTCACGTTCCCACCCAAGCCCATTCTTCTCCTGGGATTTCTGACCCAGTGAAGGGTCAGCGATTACCCTGATACACAAGTTCATTGTCTTGCTGAGTGGTGGTGGCACACATCTTTAATCCTAGCCTTTGGGAGGCAGAGGCAGGCAGATTTCTGAGTTCGAGGCCAGCCTGGTCTACAGAATGAGTTTCAGGACAGCCAAGGCTATACAGAGAAACCCTGTCTCGAAAAACAAAAGAAAAAACAAAACAAAACAAAACAAAAAAATCAAAAGCAAATTCATTGTCTCAAAGCCACCTTAACTTGTGTTTTGTCCTTCATACCACAACCTAGGACCTGGTATCGGGATCTGCCCCCTGCAGATCTCAGCTCTGTTTGCCTCTTCCCTGGCTCTCCATCCTGCCCCAGCTCACTGCTGTTTGAAGCTGGTTCTCACTATGCCAGCCTCAGATTGCAAATCCTCCTGCCTTGGCTTCCAGAGAGGTGTGTGATGCCTCCGCCTTCCTTTCTAGAGAGTTTTTTGACCTGGGTATATTCCGGTTTTCTTCTCTGCCACCTCTTTAAAAGCCCATTGAGGGAACCTTCTAAAGTGAAGGCCCAACTATGGCTCCCATCAGCCTTTCTCCTGCCTTTGAGCTAGAGTCTTTATGCCTCCTATAGAGTTGAGGTCCTTCTGGATCTGGCCTTGCTTCTCTTCTGGCTGCTGGTGTTGCCATCTTCCCTCCATTCCTCCTCCGCTGACTCTGGGTGTACCACACTTCCTTAGCCAATACCAATGTCAACAGAGAAAAAGGTAGCATGGCTGGTGGAGTGGACATTGAACACAGGGGCTCTGAGGAAGTCTATGCAAATCTGTTTGTCTGTTTGTTTTGAGACAAGGTTTCTCTGTGCAGCCATGGCTGTCCTGGAACTTACTCTGTACACCAGGTTGGCCTCCAACTCAGAGATCCACCTGCCTCTGCCTGCTGAGTGCTAAGACTGAAGGTGTTCGTCATGACTTCATGACACAAATCTGTTCTTAACAGAGAGGCCAAGCAGAGAGACTGAATATTGAAATCTTGCTATCAAGAGCTGACCCATATTATATAGGCCCAGAATCCCAATACTTGGGAGGTTGAGACAGGAGGCTTGAAAAATGCAAGGCTAACCTGGACTAAAGGGCAAGTCCAAGGCTAACCTGGACAATTTAGTGAGCTTCTATCTCAAGTAAAAAGAAGGTTGGGGATGTGGCTCAGTGGTAATGGGCTTACCAACACCGGAAGGTCAGTACCGTCCCTCAGTGCTGAAAGCAAAAACAAAAGAAAAATAGGACTGAAACCACATAAAGCTACAGGAGGGACACCCGGGCCATCTCAGCCATTGATGCTAAGGCAAAGTCACATAAAGCTACAGGAGGGACACCCGGGCCATCTCAGCCATTCATGCTAAGGCAAAGTCACAGGGTAAGCACTCAAGTCTGAAACAAACTGGAGTCAAATGTCCGTGATTCAAAAAACCTCCCACGAAACGAAAGCAGCTCCTAAACGCTACACTGACCGCACACGCTTGGCGCGCAGAGTCAAGCCCTAAAGACCCCGCAGAGCTGCCGTGTAGCTGCCCCTGCAGTGAGCAGGCCAGGCAAAACGCAAACAATGTTCAATTTTGCCAACGCGGTACTGCTGACTCCATGCGAACAAGTTTCACATTAAAGAAGTCACTGAGCCATGCTCGTGGCTCCCATGCTCCCCCAATCAGCCTCTATTTGCCTCTCGTAGGCTGCATTCCCCATGCCTGGAACACTGACTGACTGAGGCATCATGGTCCAGTCATTTAACCTCTTCATGTCCTCATCTGTAAAAAGGACAATGGATATGGACAGTGGGAGGGGTATGATGGTTCACATCCGTCATCCTAGCACTTGGAAGGCAGAGGTAGAGGATTGTTTCAAGTTCAAGGGAGCCTGGGCTACATAGCAGTTCTGGGATAGCTTGGGCACCGCCCCCCACCCCCATCTCAAAAGGGAAAGGACAAAGCTGAGGATCTAGCTTGGTTAGTAGAGGGCTTCCCTGGCATGTGCAAAGCACTGTGTTCAGTTTCTAGAGCCTTGTAAAATTGGATGTGGTGGCACAAGCCTGGCATCCCAGTACTCAGGAGGAAGAAGCTGGAGTTCAAGACTAGCCTTGGCCATGTAGGGAGTCTGAAGAGAGCTTGGGCTACATGAGCAAACATGTCACAAAGAAACAAACAAAAGCAAGTGGTCTGCAGCCTAAATGTCTGGGAAGTGCATCTTTCTTTTCTCGTTCCCTCCCAAGAAGTCACTGCACAGGTCTGTGTTCAGGGTTGCAAAAGGCCCAGCAGGGAAGGATTCTGTTGAAGTAGTGATGTCTGCTATCCCAGGTCACTGGAGTCTGTGGCCAGAGGACCATGAGTTTGGGGCCAGCCCGGGCTACATAGTGAACCTTTGCTCAAAATACAAACAAAATGCTGGGCATGGTGGTGCACACCTTTACTTCTAGCACTGGGAAGCAGCAGTAGATGGATGTCTATGAGTTCAAGGCCAGTATAGTCATATACAAGTCCTGGGATAGTCAGGTCTCATAGTATAGACCCTGAATCAAAAAGACCAAGATAAGAGCGGGGTTAATCCCAGCACTCCAGAGGCAGATGCAGGTGGGTCTTAGAGTTCAAAGCCAGCTTGCTCTACAGAGCAAATTCCAGGACAGCCAGGGCTGTACAGAGAAATCCTGTCCTGAAAAACAAAAACAAAAACAAAACCAACTCCTCCTTCCCCTTAATAAGAAAGACTTAAAATATAGTAAAATTTAAAAATAGTGAAAATTTAAAAGCAGAGGCAGCAAGATGGCACTAGCAGACCCGATGATCATAATTTGATCCCTGAGAAGCACAGGCACTTGCTTCATAGCCTGATGGCTGGCGTTTGATCCTCAGAACCCATTTAGAGGTAGAAGGTTGTCCTCTGATTGCCACACAAGTATAGTGGCATAGACGTGCATACCGCCCCCTCACCTACCCTACCCCACCCACCCACCCACAACTACTACCACTACCACTACTGCTATAGTAATAATACTATTACTACTGGTACTACTAGTAATATTATTAGTAATATATTGCTGCTATTATTATTATTACTAGCTGAAAAACAAATGGTCGGGGGAGGATGGCTCAGTGGCTTGCTCTACAAGCATGGGGACTTGGGTTTGAATCCGCAGGACCCACAAAAAACAAAACCCAGGCACTGCTGTGCATATCTGTAGCTCTGTCCCTCTGGGACAGAGATGGGCAGACCGTGAGCACTCAGTGGTCATCGAGCCTAGCCAAAATATCCAACTTCAGGGCAAATGAGAGACTCTGTCTCAAAGCCACGGAGCAGAGAGTGATGGGGGAGTACAGTCAGGGTCCTTCTCTGGCCTCCATATACACGAGTGTGGGGTGTACCCCTGCACACTCACATGCACACACCATACTACACATAAATCAGATAGACAAGCAATCTGTTTGAGGTTCATTTCACACACTGATTTCAGGTCTCATAGATGTCGATAACCTTTCCCTCAAATCCTCCTGTTAGCATCTAAAAGAATACTGTGCAGAGGTCAAGGTCTCTCGAAGGGAAACTCTGCCCACGGTACTGAAGTTCCTTAGTGTGATGCAGAGAGAAGATACCTTATCTCTTACCATTCCCTCCCCCACATGATCTGCACAGCCCTTTGCTCCGCTCATGTCTTGTTCCTCTCAGTACTCCCAATTCTACTCAATAGAAGACATATTTCTACTGATCCTCAAAGAAGGGGCCCATGGCTCCTCTCTTGAGTCCTTTCTCTTCTCTTTCCTCCTCTCCCTTCTCCTTCCATTTCCTCCTCCTCCTCCTCCTCCTCCTCCTCCTCTTCCTTCTCCTCTCTCTCTCTCTCTCTCTCTCTCTCTCTCTCTCTCTCTCTCTCTCTCTCTCTCTCTCTCTCTTGTTTTATCCTTTTTTTTAAAAAAAAGACAATATCTTGCTTTATTGCCCTAGTCTGACCTCCAACTCATAACCCTCCTGCCTCATCTACCAGAATGCTGGGATTACATGCATAAGCCACCATGCTGGCCTTCCCCCGACCCTTGAGTCTGGTGTTGCTGGCTGGGGACCACCAGAGCTCACATATGGATGGGTGCCTGCCCCATAGAAGGCCAGTCCTTCTGCAGAGAGGCTCAGCTCATTTGATGCCTAACCCCTGAGTTCACACACATGGCACATGGAAGGTGATGGGTGAGCGCGGGTTGAACAGTTAGTGAAGGCTCAGAGTGAGACCTGTGGAGCATCACACTGCCTTCAAAGACAACCCTGGACCAGCATGTCTCAACCTCAGCATCACAGACATTTTAGACCATGTCATTCTTTTTGTCCAGGGTTGGTCCACACACTGGAGAATGCTCAAGGGCTTCTCCATTTTTTATTTTGTTTTCAAGACAGGATTTCTCCATGTAGCCCTGGCTGTTCTGGAACTGTAGACCAGGCTGGCCTCAAACTCAGAGATCCACTTGCCTCTGCCTCCTGAGTGCTAGGATCAAAAGCATGCATTACCACCACCCAACTATCAAAGACTTCTCTTATTTCTACTCTCTTGGTGCCAGTAGCCACTCACTTCTCTGGTTGTAATGATCAAAAAAGTCCTTAGGGACTGGAGAGATGGCTCAGCAGTTTAGAGCACTTGTTGCTCTTGCAGAAGACCTGCATTCAGTTCCCAGCACCCACATGGTGGCTCACAACAGTCCGGGACCCTCCAGGCCTCCAGACATGCCCATGGTACACACATATATACAAGCAGACAAAACACTTACACACATAAAGTAAAAATTAAATCTTTTAAAACACGTCCTTAGGGTTGGAGATTTAACTCTGTGGAGAGCTTACCTCGCTTGAGTAAGGCCCTGGGTTTGGTCCCCAAACCACATAGACCAGATGCAGTGGCACCTGCTTGGGATCCCAGTACTCGGGAAGTGAAGGCGGGAGGGCAGAGTTTCAATGACATCTTCTGACTACAAGAGACCCAGTCCTTAAGAAAGAAAAAGAAAGGTGGTCAAACATCTCTAAGGAAGCAAAGTCCCTCAAGTTTAGACCTTTATTTTAGGCATAGGCTATTGTAATTGTCTTTCAGTCTTTCTCCTTGGATCATTTAACCCAGGGTCCCTCTTGGTCTTTAAACTTTACCAGCAATTGAGAACCTACATTGGGTACCTTAGGCTGAAGTTTCCTCCTCTTGGAGAGATTCAGGATAAGTTAAAAGGATGTACTAACTTTCATCTCTGGGGATAAAGAACAAGTCGATAGCCTCAGGGTGAGCTGGAGCCAGGAAGTTGGGGGCACAGATCTAGACATCGACACTAGGGGCTCCTGGGCTTGTGCCTAAGGCGGCCTTGCACACAGCTGTTCGCCTAGCCCCACCTTCTAAGATGCACATTCCCTTTGTGCAATGAAGCCCCAAAAGGATCATATCCCATCCTTGAGGGAGCCTGGCAATATGGGGTTTCCTCGCCAGCCACCTTTTCATCCTTTCTCTACCCTGCAGTCAGTGCTGAGGGGAGCCAAGCCTGTGCCAAGGGCTGTGAGCTCTGTTCGGAAGTCAACGGTTGCCTCAAGTGCTCGCCCAAGCTCTTCATTCTGTTGGAGAGGAACGACATCCGCCAGGTGGGCGTCTGCCTGCCGTCCTGCCCGCCTGGATACTTTGATGCCCGCAACCCCGACATGAACAAATGCATCAGTGAGTGTGTGGGGGCAGGGGCTGGAGAGGCCCCAGACCCTGGAGGATGGTGCTTTGGCCAGTGAGGAGTGTTGAGCAGGCATAGGAAAGGGGTGGGGCTCTTGATTCAAATATACAACTAACTGCCCGGCAGACACCTTCCCATAATCCCACAGTGTACAAACCAGAACCTCATCCTCCTCTCTCTATATCTGCACCTACTTCTGTTTCCGCGGTCACTCTGAGTGTTGCAACTCATTTGTCAAGCCAGAGACCCAAAAACTAGTCTCTCACTGTGCTGCCTAACCCACTCACTAAGCACAACCCCTCCCCCATTGTCAGCTCCCAACACCTGTCGCCCACCCCATTTCCATAGCCGGTTCTTCTGTCTTCCAGCCCACCCTCTGCACCACAGACACCAGGATGCTTCTGAGACCCACAACTCCTGCTGCTTAGTCACCCCATGTCAGCTCTTCCCTGGCTTCGGGGAAGTCCCTGTCTGGCCATTGTGCTCTCTTACAACTCCCCTTGGCTTCTGGCTCTGTTTTTTCACCCCAGGCACAGTTCTATGTGTTGTAAGGCACATGCTATCCTGTCTCCATCCCATCTCTGTGACATTCTGGGGGACATCCAGTAAATTGGTACACGTAACCCGTCCCAGTGTTTCCTTTCTTAGCTCAGTGCCTCGAACTGCAGAAGTCATTTCCAGATCTCGGATCACTGAGTCTCATGAAAGCCTTTGGAGGGAGGCTGGGCAGAAGGGACCTTAGGTTCTTAGAGCTGATAACTTAGAAGTGATGGGGGAGGGGGAGGGGGAGGGGGCGAATACCTGGCAGTCACCTAAGTCTTCTGAGTTCTGATCTCAGCTTGGCTACCAACTCATTGTATGATCTTGAGTGAATCTCAGCCTCCTGACAGCTCATCTTTAAGTTGGAAGTGCTAGCTTTTCCCCCTCTGGTTGTTGGGAGACACACCTATAAACCTCTTGGTGTCTGGCACTCGATAAATGGTAGTTGCTATTGTTATTTTGGTTCTTACTGTACCGGCAACCAAACCTAGGCGGCTAAGCATCTTGGGCAAGGTGGGGGGAGGGGTGGGCAGAAGGGAAGAATTAGGAGGGGAGGCAAAGTTGAAACTAAGCCACTGGGACAAAGGTAGAGCAGGAGGCAGGTGGGTAGCTCGGTAAGGTGAGGTGGGCCCTGGAGTGGCCCTCTTGATCTTCAGGACACTGGGGGGAAGGAGGGATTCGTGGATGTGTCAGAGTCTGGCTAGACTGGAAGCTGGAGCTTCGGGTGCCCGAGACTGGGAGGAAGCCAGTACCACCCAGTCTGGAAAGGGAGATGGTGGAAGGCCTGTCTGTTCCCAGCCAAGCCCCGTTCTGCCCACCTCCCGCAAAGGAGGGAGCTGGCAAGAGGAGGGAGGGAGGGACCCTGGAGTCCAATCCAGGGCTTCCTGGAACTTGGATTTGCCCAGGGAGAGGAATTTGCCCTGGGATGGTGCCCACTCTTCTGAGTGTATTGTCTCTGCTCTGGGCAAGAGGAGACCCAGTACTGGGGTGCTGTGGGTGCCCAGTAATATGGGAAGGGGTGCCACACTAGTGCTGCCTGGGGGCTCATTCTCCCATTCAGTTCCACTCTTTTTTAGGAGGGCTCTGGAATGCTGAAACAGTCCTGTCTGTCTGTCTGTCTGTCTGTCTGTCTGTCTGTCCCAAGCTCAGAAGGCTCTCTTCTCCCCTGAAAACTTTGGACCTCCTATTGAGTCCCAAGATCTGAGACCATTTGGGTTCTGCTGGGTTGTTGCTGGCAAGAATCCCAGCCAGTACTCAGGAGTGGCTACTTAGATGCCCCTCCAATGTGAAAGATTCCTCTGTCAGAATCCCAACCTAGATCAAGATCCTGACCTCTTTGAGTGGGTGTGAGTGGTGGGCTCTGGGACTGGGGACAAAAGAATGTGCCCGTCCTGGCCCGGGCCAGACTGTGTTCTACTTCTGTCCTCAGAATGCAAGATCGAGCACTGTGAGGCCTGCTTCAGCCACAACTTCTGCACCAAGTGTCAGGAGGGCTTGTACTTGCACAAGGGTCGCTGTTATCCAGCCTGCCCTGAGGGCTCTACAGCCGCTAACAGCACCATGGAGTGCGGCAGTCCTGGTAAGGCTGGAGGCAGAGGGCCCAGAGCAGAGAGGATGGTAGAAGTCTGGCCACAGGGGAGGGGGGCGGGGGGGGACACAAGGGCTGGACACAACTACATTCTCCTTCTGGAACAACCTTTTGGGGTTCTTTCCCCGTGGTTCTCTGCCTCTGGGCTAAGGAGCTCAGACTTGAGGTCTGAACTGAGGCTGGGTCGGTAAGGGCACTCACGGGCAAGAGGGGTGGCTCCTCTGTCTCTTGCTTCCCTCCCTCCTACCTCACCTCTTATTAGCACAATGTGAAATGAGCGAGTGGTCCCCGTGGGGGCCCTGCTCCAAGAAGAGGAAGCTGTGCGGTTTCCGGAAGGGATCAGAAGAGCGGACACGCAGAGTGCTCCATGCTCCCGGGGGAGACCACACCACCTGCTCCGACACCAAAGAGACCCGCAAGTGTACCGTGCGCAGGACGCCTTGTCCAGAGGGTGAGCTGCAGCCTCTGCATCCCAGGGACCAGTTACATCCATGTCCCATGCTGTGCAAGCTGAGAGCATATCCTGGCTCAGGAGAGTGCCCTGGGATGCTGTGTGGCAGGATTTAGTAACAGCTGAAGGCATGATCCTTGTAGCTGTCCCATTTCTTGAGGGTGCTCATTTTAGGAGGGTCCTCAGAGAGCAGAGGGGTCACCTAAGCCCCAGAAACTTGGACCCAATCAGATAAAGCCACAGAGCCTGCAGTTGGCAACAAAGTAGATGCTGCCCACTTTGCCTGATCTCAGAGGTGGCTGATGAGTGGCAGGGAGTGGAAGTGGGGACTGTCCCATTTGTCCTGAACAGCTAGGAAATGCTCTAGGGTCTTTAGGGTACAAGGGCTGAAGAGAAGGAGGCTGACTGGTGTGCACTGAGGAGTGGGGTGGACTCATGCTGTAAGGTCCCCTGAAGAGGCTGCAGTCTGAGGAGGCACTGAGGTGACTTCCTGTTGCCTTCTTACCCTGTTTCCTTGCCGTGGCCTTCTGAGGAGCCCTGGGCACACAGAGTGTCTGTATATCCTTTGTTGATTTTCCTCCACTATCCAACTGTTGCAGGGCAGAAGAGGAGGAAGGGGGGCCAGGGCCGGAGGGAGAATGCCAACAGGCATCCGGCCAGGAAGAACAGCAAGGAGCCGGGCTCCAACTCACGGAGACACAAAGGGCAGCAGCAGCAGCCACAGCCAGGGACAGCAGGGCCACTCACATCAGTAGGACCCACCTGGGCGCAGTGACCGGTCTCCAGATAGCTGTGGAAGAGTACAGTGCTGTACTGTATAATGAGAACTTTCCAGAACTGGAGCATCTGGGAGAGTCCACACATACCCCATCCACCCACCCATCCATCTATCCATCCATCCATGCACACATATGGCCACATCTGAAAACATCAACACACACACACACACACACACATTCTTGAGGTCACTGAAGACACTTCCATTCTGTGGCCCAGCTGTATATTCAGTCTTTAATGCTCTTGGAAGACATATCTGAGAGAACCTTTCTCAGCATCTGAAACTAAGGAATTGAACCTTCTGGAGGAACTTCTGGGACAGCATCTGCCAGATGGACGGCAGATTGGAGCCAACGCTGGAGCAGCTGCCGAGAGGGAGAGAGAGAGAGAGAGGGGGAAAGCACTCTCCTGGCCTGAGAGGCACTCCCAGCTGTGAGACTTGATCGTCGGAGATGAGAATCATTACACATCCGTGGTACACGTCACGGCTGACCTGACTTGGAAACTGCTTAAAGGTTTATTTCAAATTAAAAGAGAGAAAAACAAACCCCGGTGCTCCATTCGTTTACAGGGTGTGAGGTTTGGTGGGTACATAGGGGCGCTAGGAAGGGCTGGGGAGACCCAATTTTTAAAACTCCCTAATAGCCTCTGAGGGGAACAAACTTTTTTTAAGAGCTTGAAACATTGATGAGAATGTGTGTGTGCCTGTGTGTGAGTTTATGTGCATCACATGCATGCAGGTACCCAACAGAAGCCAAAGTTACAGGAGTTTTTGACCTACTGAGGTTGGAGCCGGTCCTCAGTAAAAGCTGCAAGTGCTCTTAGTCGCTGAGCCATCCCTCCAGTCTCATCTGCATTCCTGTACATCAGAATGTGGTCTGCGGGCTAGCCACAGCAGACCTTGTGGGCAAGGAGGTTGTTGGGAAAGAGACTCAGGTGCCATCCCAGACATAGTGTACCACAACACGTGCATTAACCAGGCTCCAGTTAGTGGGCATAGGCATCCTAGTCAAGACGCCCTCCCTCCTGCTATTCCTCAGAAGTCCAGGCCAGCTCTGTGGGAGGACTACCATCTGGGAGATCAGGGTCTGCATACCAAAGGGTACCCCTAGGGGGAAGGACAGAGTAGGCTCTGTGACTGTTGTCAGGCTGTCAGACCATTGGGGAGCATCCTGGCCAGAGGTGCTGCGGTGGCTGCAGTGACTTCATGTGGCACTCCGGCATCTGTTGGCATCAGTGCAGGTCAGGCTCTGGGCTCAGAGGTTGGTTTCTACAGAGAGACAGACTCAGCCTGCTCTGACAGCGCTCAAATCATGATGGGAGAGATAGATGTTCATCAAAAGAAGGTGCAAGCAAGACCCCAAGTGCAAATAGAGGGAGGCGAGGGCAGGCAGATTCTGGTACATACAAGGAGTGTGTAAACGTGAAAAAACAAACCACCTAAACCCTGATGAGACCAAATCAGACTTCATCCTCCCAGGGTGGCTCCTCAGAATGGGAGATTTGAGATCAGCTCTAAAGAACAAGTAGAAGGACTTAAGATCAATATTAAAGTCTTGTGCCAGCAAGAGGGCTCAGCCAGTGAAGGAGCTTGCCACCAAGACAAAACGACCTGGGTAGGATCTGGTGGAAAGAGAGAAGTGACTCTCTGGAAAGTTATCCTCTGACCTCTATATGCTTGAGGAGACACACACACACACACACACACACACACACACAGTCCACAATGAGTAAATAGATAATGTAATTTTTAAAAATCTTCAATTAAAAAAAAAAAAGGGGGCTGGTGAGATGGCTCAGCGGTTAAGAGCGCCGACTGCTCTTCCAAAGGTCCTGAGTTCAAACCCCAGCAACCACATGGTGGCTCACAACCATCCGTAACGAAATCTGATGCCCTCTTCTGGAGTGTCTGAAGACAGCTACAGTGTACTTACATATAATAAATAAATAAATAAATAAATAAATAAATAAATAAATAAATATTTAAAAAAAATAAAAAATTATAAAAAAAAAAAGGTTAAAGTCCTTAAGGGTTAAGGAAGACAGAACAAGATTTAGTTATGAAGCCAGCCACCTGGGGCTGAGGGTCACTTGTTGATCACCTGCCTAGCGTGCTTAAGATCACAAGTATAATACTCAGAACCACAAAAGTAAATAAACAAGGATAAGCCAAGCCCTTCGTGGTGTTCACACCTGCAATCCCAGCACTTGGGAGTCAGGCAGGAGGATAGTGAGTTCAAGGCCATCCTGAACAACATAGTAGGAATGAGGCCAGGTTGGGCTGCCTAAGACCTTGTTTCAAAAAAGCAAGCAAGCAAGCAACCAACCAACCAAACAAACAAACAAAAAGCAAGCTAGGGGCTGGAGTGATACAGTTAAAAATGTATGCTACACCGGGTAGTGGTGGTGCACGCCTTTAATCCCAGCACTTGGGAGGCAGAGGCAGGTGGATTTCTGAGTTTGAGGCCAGCTTGGTCTACAGAGTAAGTTCTAGGACAGCCCAGGTTACACAGAGAAAACCTGTCTCAAAACCATAAATAAATAAATAAATAAATAAATAAATAAATAAATAATGTATGCTGCTCTAATAAGAGTTTGGTTCCTAGCATCTAAGTCTGGTGGTCCACAATTACATGTAACTCCCTCTCCCACTCTTCTCACCTTTTCAGGCACCTAAACACAGGTGTACACACTCACACACACACACACACACACACACACACACACACACACACACTACTTTTAAAAGCAAGCTGTCACACTAAGGAAAGTGTGTGAGATATTATCACAGAAGACATCTTGCCTTTGAGTCTCTGGTCAGGGGTTCTAGGGGGAGCTGCTTGGAAGGATGTCAGCTCGCAGCTTCCAGGGTAGCTTTGACTTCTGGGTGGCCTGCTTTTCAGAGGCAGTGGCTGCTGTTGCCTGTACATCGGATGTTCTGAGTTTGTTCCTGCCTATGAAGGAGGCATTGATCCATTGTGGCCAGGAGGGCATGGCAGAGCAGGGCTGTTCATTCAGAGGTTCCAGGAAACAGAGTGGCCGCACCAAGGAAAGGCAGTGTCAGAGCAGTGTGTCCAGGAGAAATCTAAGAGCCATGTGGGATTTCAAAGTGCCTAGCCCACAACATACCTAGCCCAGTATCTGTTACCTAAGCAAATATAGGCAAAATACGGTCTGTTCAGTGTGTCACCAACATAAAGAATTAGAGAAATCCTTCACATTTTAACTAATTCTGTGTCTATTTTTGCACATACAGCATAATATCCTTCAGATGCTAAAATTTTTATCAGAAAATTAAGTTGAACTTAGACTTCATGAACATCAAGATTGATTGAATAAGAGATTTGCATACTCAATTTTAAAAAAGAATCTCTAATAATTAAATTGAATAGTTTTAAGGTTTGAATTTCCTCAATCAGCAATAAAAGTTCAATTTTTTTCCATATCCCAGTGCATATATATACATACATATATATATATATATATACATATATGTTGGTTTTTCGAGACAGGGCTTCTCTGTGTAGCCCTGGCTGTCCTGGAACTCACTCTGTAGACCAGGCTGGCCTCGAACTCAGAAATCCACCTGCCTCTGCCTCCCAAGTGCTGGGATTAAAGGCGTGCACCACCATGCCCGGCACCTATATATTTTTAAAAGATTTTATTATTATATGTAGGCACACTGTAGCTGTCTTTAGACATACCAGAAGAGGGTGTCATATCTTACTACGGAAGATTGTGAGCCACCATGTGGTTGCTGGGATTTGAACTCAGGACCTTTGGAAGAGCAGTCAGTGATCTTACCTGCTAAGCCATCTCACCACCACCACCCACCCAGTGCCTATATTTAAAGCACTCAATAGCCTCATGGCCAGTGGTCATTGCCATGGACAAGACCATTCTGGTTTTGTTGTTATTGTTGTTGCCATTTTAGGCAAATTCTTTCTCTACATAGCCCTGAATGTCCTGAAACTCACTCTGTAGACCAGGCTTGCCTCAGACTCAGACCTGCCTCTGCTTCCTAAGTGCTGGGATCAAAGGTGTGCACCACCACGGCATCATCAACACAGTTTCATAAAGTGGACAGTATAATCTGATGCCCTGTGGCAGAAAGGAGGTTGGTGCCCAAGGAACCAGAAAGAAACCAGGGTGGCCGGAAGGCCAGGAGTACAAGTGATGAGAAGCGACTCTGGGAAGATTCCCGGGGCTGGGCCTTAGTTCTCAAGCCCAAGTCACAAGCAAGAGACTGCGTGACTGTACCTGCATTTTACAAAGCTTGTGTCACCTACTGTGTGACTAGAGAGGCTCAGGAGCTGTTGCAGTCATCTAGGAGAGAGAGAGAGAGAGAGAGAGAGAGAGAGAGAGAGAGAGAGAGAGAGAGAGGTGCAAAGTCAAAGGCATTTGGAGAATAAATTAAGCAAAGCAAGCACTAGATATGGGGAGATGGGAAGGAGAGCACAGAGAGTGGTGTCAATGTCTGGCTAAAACACCCAGACCCGAATGGTGCCGTGTGCTGAGAGGAAAGCCTGTGAGGAAGAGCAGTGTTAAAGCCGGGAGGAGAAACAGACATCTGAGTCTGAAGTGGAAGCAGATACTACCTCACCAAAACCCAGGTCCTGTGCAGTTCTGGCTAGAGAAGATCACTGAGGCTGTGTGTAGGTTTGGAAGAAGCGAAGTAAAAATGGATTGCAGGGTGAAGAAGGGGCTTGGGACCTGGCTCTGTGGCTCTGAAGATCAGGCTGAGGAGGACCCTTTGACAAAGGAGCTGGAAAAGGGTAGGCAGAAGGAAACAGAAGGACAGCAGTGTCCAGAACCTACAAGAGGGAGAGCTGAGAGGACCCAAAGCTACAGGGAGACCAAGGAAAAATAGGGATGGGGATGTGTAGGGACTTGAACACGGCTGACCTGCTTAGCCAGGGCTGTTGGAAGAGCAGAAGAAAGGAACCCACTTTTTTGCTAGCCTTCTTCTGGATCTCCAGCTAGCAAAAGGGGAGGGATATACCACAGGAATGTGACGTAGCTCCAGAAAGACTTTTTGTTTGTTGTTCGTTTTTGAGACAGGCTCTCACTACATAAGCCTTACTTATATAGGAACTCACTGTGCATACAGACCACAAGGACCTGGAACTCACAGAGATCCCCCTGCCTCTGCCTTCTGAGTGCTGGGATTAAAGGTGTGCACTACCCCATCCCGGATTTTTTTTTTAATGGAAAAAACTAGAACATATTTAAAACCTTCTGTAAAAGGAGAGAGAGAGAGACAGACACAGAGAGAGAGAGACAGACAGACAGAGGTGCAAAGTCAAAGGCATTTGGAGAATAAAGTGTTTGGTGATGCACTGGATATGGGGAGATGTAATAGGCTTAGGAGAGAGATGTATTCTGGAACCGGCAGAGGGAAATCTAGATATGAAGAAGCCGGCAAACAAGGAAGCTACGACCCAGGTCTGTGCTCCAGGTCTGTGCTCCCGCTTCCCTGCAGGTCCTGCTTCACCCAGACCTGCCATCTCTTTCCTGCTGGTCGCGATTGGGAACCTGGGTTGGTATGGCTGGTGCCAGGCTGTCCACGGCAGGCTAGAATTTCTCCCTTTGTGTGTCTTGTGTCCTTTCCCCGTCCTTGGCAATCTTTCCTTACTGGTCAGTTTTCCACTGATGTGTTTGTCTCACTGTTTCTCTTTCCTGTCTCTTAGGTCCTTTTTGTGGTCGTGGTTGTTGTGGTGGTTGTTTTTGTTGTGGTTGTGGTATTGCTGTGGTGGTTGTTTTTTGTTGTTGTTATTGTTGTGGTGGTGGTGATGGTTGTTGTTGTGGTTGTGGTGGTGGTGGTAGTTCTTGTTGTTACCCTGTCTTTCTGTGCCCCCATCCTAGTCTCTACTCGTTATGTGACAGTTTTCCCTGGTCTACCTCTCTCCTAAATCAATCCTTAATCTCAATATGACTTGGCTGTGTCTAACAGGCATCATTCCATCTCCCAGATCCCTCAGTGATTCCAAGCGTGGCCATTAGCCTGCAATCATGGCCTCACCCAGGAACTTGTGAAAAGCACAGAGTCTCAGACCACACGTATGTGCGGAGAATTCAAATCCACCTTGTAACAGGATGCCCCTGGGGAGTTCAAGCACATCCACCACACTGACATAAGCTCTCCTTTAAAACCACAGCCAAGCAAGACCCAGAATAAGAGGGTCTCCTAAATGCCTGCATCACCCTGCTGATGCTCTGGGCTCAGCTTCTCTTTAACACCTCCTCCATCCCCTCACTTCTAGAAGCCACCTCTGGGATCTGAGCAACTTGGGGAGGGAGTCTCTGGCTCCAGGAAGTCTTGAGTATGCAGAGGCTTCCTCATCTGCAGGTTGACTGGTCAGGGGTCATTCTTGTCCTGGCATCTTGTGAATGCCTGAATGCCACCCTAACACATTGTGAATACAATGAGCCCTAGGCCTGTTCTTGTGTCTCCGAGCTGGATGGTGATGTGGGTTTAAAAGTGAGGAATGGGTTATCTGCTCACAGTCCTAAAACACCCACTTGTGGCTGGAATCCTAGAGGAGCCTACAACCACGGGTGGTCCTGAAGAGGTACTTGGTGCTTTGGAAGGCATAAAGCAAGTGCGGGAGGAGGCCATATATCTGTGTCAAGATGCCTCTCCCTGCTCCAGGGTTAGATGGTGAAAACACATAGTTCTATGTCTTTATTTGCCTGCATAGTTTGGAAAATGTTAGCTCTCCTCTATGGGGTCACGCACTTAACCTAGACTGACACATTTCTGGCTGTCTTTCCCACCTCCAGCTCTGGTATATTTTCCCATCCCATTGTTTGGGGTGATGAGGTTATGCGTTTTCTGGATTTTTTTTAAGTGGGGATTTCCCCCCTCTCTTCTGGTTTGTTAGGTTTGGTCTAAGAGGACTGGGAGAGAATTCAGAGCCAGGGCCAGCACTAAGGCCCTGCTCCACATCCTTAACCCAGGGCCAGGCCCCGAGGTGTTGGCTTTTTGCCTCAGGACCCTCCGGCTATGGGTCTGATGTGCAGTGGAAACCTTCATGGTGGTAGAGAATGGGGAAATGGGCTTCAAGAACAGGTTCTATCTGGCAAGATGAAATAAATTCATTGGAAAGAGCAGGAGCATGCTCTGTTGTAGGTGGAGGTGACAAGAACAAAAGCCCTATTCTAAGGAGGAGGTGATCTGAAGACAGATCACCTTGAGGGATGCTGAGAGGCAGTCAGTCTTGAAGGATGCTGAGGTGTACACCAGGGCTGGGTGCACCTGCTTTGCTGCGGCCTACCTCCTGGCTCTTCCAAAGAAAGAACCAACAGAGGGAAGAATAAACATTTGCAGGGGTGTGGTAGAGCCCCTCACTGTGGAGTCAGTGACCTGTTCTGTCTGGAATGAGTTCTGCATTGGTGGGATGCAGGAGAGTTAGCATCATGACCTCCAGCAGGCATTGCCTACCAGGTTGGTGCCTGACCATAGGGACTCTGGCCCATGGCTGGAGAAGGTAGCTTGGGTTAATGCCCTACAGCTTTCCAGAACTTAAGTAGGAAATTGCGAAACAGGGCTGCTACGTTCTGAAAGAGAAAGTATGTGAAAAATGGTTCCTCCCTCGCCTGCCCTCCTCGGGGCTTGGTGCAGGGAGGTGGGTGAGATGGATTCCTGGCTGGGTCCACTCCTGTGTGGGAAAGAGGGCAAGAGCCAGCTCCCAGGCAGCTGCCAGCCTTTGATTATTGATTATTGATGGTGTGGTACATTTTCCGCATCCCATTGAACCTGGTCCACTGACAAGGGCAGCTTCTTCCTCCAGCTGAGTTTGGTTGGTTTCTAGTGGCTCCCTCTCAATCTCATATGGACCATGGCTGTTGACTGAGTATTTGGAATGTCTTCAGGTTGAGCCAGGCCTGTCCATAAAATGGGAAGCATTTGGCGGTTCCATTGCCTCTGGCTTCCAGTCTTGGCCCTAGCCTGGCTGTCTTCTTCAAGGAGCTGGGTGGGCCTCCTGCCAGCATGCTTCCCTGGGAAACATCGAAGTGAGTTAAAGTCAACAATGAGTTCATCTCCAAAAAGAGTAAGCCAGCAGCCCCAGGGTATGGAGACAGGAGGAGGCTGAGCAGAAACGGGGGACAGAAAATGGGATGGGTAGTACTGAGGCGGCCACGGCAGATCTAAGTCTGGCAGTGGAGGTGGTGTGGCCCACGAGACAGCAGAATCACTTTCTGATACCAGCCCTGGAAGGCAGACTTGGCAAAAGTGGTGATGATGAGGGTGTCACATTCCCAGAGACCATTCGAAGTGTTCTCCTAAGGACTGGGGGCTGGCGCGAGGCAGAGGAAAAGAAGAAGGCTAAAGTGATGGGTCAGTGAGTGGTGGCCCAACTGTCCTCAGACCTGCCTGGGGGGTGAGGTGCACCCCAGGATAGACATGTGGGCAGGGGCAATGCTGTGCCACCATGCCATCTTGAGTGTTGCGACAGAGGGTGATGTGACATCAAGGCCAAGGGCAGAGCATCTTCGAGATTGTTACAAAATCTGACGTTTGTGTACATGCCAGGAGCATGTGTGTGCAGATGTACATGTAGGGGTGTGTGTGTGTGTGTGAGTGTGTGTGTGTGTGTGTGTGTGTGTGTGTGTGTGTGTGTGTGTGTGTGTAGACTAGAAAACAACCTTGGTTTCAATCCTCAGGAGCTAATTACCCTGAGTTTTCAGTTTCTTCCCTGGCCTGAAGCTCACTAAATAAGCTAAGCTACCCAGAAGGCTCCAGAGATCTGCCTCTCTCAGCCTCCCCAGTGTTGGTTATTACAAGCGCATGCCACCATGCCCAGAATTTTATATGGGTTCTGATGGCCCACTTCCAGTCCTCATCCTTGCAAGGTAAGCATTTCACTGACCCAGCTATGTCCCGGCTTGGACCCTGACATCTTTATTCACTAGACTTGTCTCTGAGGGCCCTACATGAGGATTCGGATTCCTGACTGTGGCATGGCCTGCTTCTGACTGCTCTTCCTGAAGGGCACTGGACTGATCAGGACTCAAGTGGCCGGGCTCACTGTAGCGCTCAGAAGTCCCCAGTGGGGACACTGGAAACAGCTGAAGCTGGAGCCACTTGCTCTCCGTGGGCTCTGGAGTAGGAGCCCAACTCACTCCAACAGCTTAAGAGCTGTGTTCCTAGTAGAGGAGGGTGTCCACGCCTCCCTGCCTGATAAAAACTGCTTGTGCCAGGTTGAAATACACAGAACAAATCTGGCCCAGACCTCCGCTATGCCCTCGAGGCTCGGAGACTCTGGCAACGGCTGCCTTGAATATCCACTTGGCCTCTCTCCCAAGGGCAGGCCCGTTGCCGATACACTGTGCTTGATTTCTCCCCTGCCCTCGCATTCATTCTCCCAAGATATTTTATTGTAAGAGGTATTTGCCTACCACGCATATTTACAATTCTTTCCCTGCCACCAAACCAACAAAGTGTCCACAGACATCGAGTCTCGCTCTCTCACAAACACATTCTCGCCTATTCCCATGGCTTGCCCTTCTCCTGTTTCCACCAGTTCGTTCTCTTTTCTCAAACGTGCTTCGTCCTCTGATCCTTCTGCACCCTCTCCATGCCGGCTGAGTTGGGCTTCTCTGCTCTTCTGGAGAGCCGTAAGTGTCCTGTGCACCACAAGCCTTAGTCTGCTTTATGTCATTTTTAAAGTGTGCTCTTTTTTTCTTTTTTTTTTTTAAAGATTTATTTATTTATTATATGTAAGTACACTGTAGCTGTCTTCAGACTCTCCAGAAGAGGGTGCCAGATCTCGTTGTGGGTGGTTGTGAGCCACCATGTGGTTGCTGGGATTTGAACTCTGGACCTTCGGAAGAGCAGTCGGGTGCTCTTACCCACTGAGCCATCTCACCAGCCCCTAAAGTGTGCTCTTGAAAGTTCTTCAGGTTATGGTGATGACTTACTTTGCCCATTTGTCCTCTGGATATTCAACCGATGACATCTGCCTTCTGCTATCACCGACTAAATAGTGGATAGATGGAAAAGAGATCATTAATGAGAAGGTTCCATTTGCTTTTTTTTTTTTCCTCTTGTGTATGTAGTACATACAGGCGTTCACACACATGTGTGAACGTGTGTGTGGAAGGTGAAGGTCAGCCTTGGATGTCATTGCTCAGGAGCCATCTGCTTGTTTTTGAAGACAAGACCTCATTGGCGTGCCACTTGCTAATTAAGCTAGGCTGGCTGGCCAGTGAGCCCCTAGGTACTCATGTGTCCCCACCTTCCCAGGGCTGGTGTCACAAGCATGTGCTACCACACCCAGATTTTTCACGTAGGTTCTGGGGATTGAACTTGGGTCCTTATGTTTGCAAGGCAAGTACTTTATTGACTGAACTACCTGTCTGGGACAGAACCATTTTGGTTTGTTCTTTCCTTTTATCACCTGTCACTGGAGATGATAATTGCGGATGCTTCTGACTCCTCTTTCGTCTAGGAGTAAGGGGGGGGGAGGTAGGGTGAGTACTGAACACCATTGGAAAACTGGGCCCCAACACCCCAACTCTCCAGGGGTGCTGTTTGCTGCTCCCGTCTCCTGTCCCATCTTCTCTTCTCATTATTCATTGGTGCCCAGTACTGTTGGGTTGTTTTGTTTTGTTTTGTCAACTTGACTGACACAAGCTAGAGTTATCTGAGAACAGGAACTCCAGTTGAGAATATGTCTCCATCAGACTGGCCTACAGGTAGGTCTGTGGGGGCATTCTCTTGATTAATGGCTGACAAGGGAGGGTCCGGTCCACTGTGGGTGATGCCACCCCTGGGCAGGTTGTCCGGGGGTATATAAGAAAGTAGGCTGAGCAAGCCATGGAGACAAGGGCAATAGGCCACATTCCACCATAGCCTTTGCTTCAGTTCTGGCCTCCAGATTCCTGCCCTGTTTGAGTTCCTGCCTTGATTTCCCTCACTGACGGGATGGGAACAGGACATAGAAGCCAGATAAACTCTTTCCTTCCCAAGCTGGTTTTGGTCATAGCAACAGAAAGCAAATTAAGACAGGGACCATCATGTGTCAATATGTTGTACAGTAATATGTTTCTGCCCCGTGCACATCTGTAGCCAGTCCACTGCTTCTTAACACAGAACAAATTGTCATCCTGTGTAGAGCACTCCTGCCCTCTGCATTGCTGTGGACTGTTCTTCCATTTTCAACTTATCACACTCTCTAGTTGAATGTCCCCTCCTGATATCAGTGCTTGAGCCCCTTCCGTCTGGTGAGATTGGCTTGGGGTGGCAATCTCAGATACCTGCTCTCATTTTTCATGGCATGGACACCTTCACTGGAAAGATAGTCAACGTACCTAAAACCCAAAGGACTTTATGTAAGATATGTGGCAAGCATCAGCCTCAGAGCATGACCTAGTGTAAGAAGAGCAAGGATTAGGGAGTCCTTGCATACCCAAGGAAGTGGCTCTATCATTGGAAGCAGAATGGCTGTCGTGGTCAAACAAGGCCAATTTTCTAAAAGAAAACCCAAACCACAAGATGACAATGCCCAGGCTGAGTGTGTCAAGCTTGACTGCAGATCTGAGAGGTTGCAGCCCTTAACAAGTGTGAATGTTTTAAGTTGGGAAGAAACAAGAAGAGAAAGGGCCATGTGATCCAGTTCTAAAATTTGTGTTGTCTGAGAGGAAAGTATTGAAGCAATAAAAGAATTACTTGTTAGAAAATAAAATTATCATTAGTCATGAAGGAAAGAAAGGAAGAAAGAAAGAGAGAAAGAAAGAAAGAAACAGAGAAACAGAGATAGGGAGGAAGAGAGAGAGGAAGAGAGAGAGAGGGAGGGAGAGAGAGAGAGAGAGGAAGGGGGAGAGGAGAGAGAGAGAGAGAGAGGGAGGGAGGGAGGGAGGGAGGGAAGGAGAGAGAGAGAGAGACAGAGAGAGACAGAGACAGAGACAGAAAGAGAAGTGCTTGAGGTATTCACTGCTTGCCTTCCCTGCCCAGCTCTCCTGAGGATATCCATGCAACTGGAAACTTAAGTCCAGTTACCATTTATATGATGCTTACACCTGCTCACCCTTGGCCATGCAATGCTTCACTTGACCCTCAGCTCAGCCTGTGAACTGGACTACCATCATTATCCCTGTTTTATAGATGAGTAAACTGAGGCACGGTGGGTGGAAAGGATGTAACCAAAGGACACAGCAGTAAGTGGGAAGGTTGGGATCGGAGCTCAGTTAGCTTGGCCCTGCTATTGTCTGGCTGAAGATAGTGAAATGTGTTTGCGAAGCCTGTTTCCCCCATATGCATGTGTCAGTATCCAACTTGTTCAGAGTCTTACTCATTCACAGGAAGAGGGCTTCCATGGGTTGAATTATGTGTCCTCATAAACAATGCCCACCGTTCACAGATCCTTCTATCAGCCTCCACCTCTCCACTCAAGCCCATCTGTATCCGTGGCTCGTGATTGCTCAAGATGGGCTCACCATGGCTGTAGCTGGCAGTATGTGTCCCAGAAGCTACGTTGGCCTGAAGACCCCGTGTACCAGGACCAGGTTAGATAAGCCAGTCTTTCCCTGAATGCTTTGACTCAGCGTCACCAAAGTCAGTCTCGGAGAATCCAGGATTTTTTAAGTTGCTTCTTGAAGTCCTCTTCTTTTCTGAGATCAGAAGTGGGAAACCCTGGGACGTGTTGGGGTGTGGGGAGAGCTTACATACTTCATAGACCCTATTTGGCCTCTAGACAGCCTCTCTGCCTCTCCCTATGAAAACTAAACCTCTGCAAAGAGCCCTCTGCTGGCCCACTAAAGCATCAGCTACACTCAGATGTACAGGGGGTTCCTGGTTTGAATTTCCAGAGCCTGCAGGGATCGGGAAGGATGTGGGGTGGGGGTGGGGGGTGGGGGTCAGGAGGTATTCCATATTGGAATGGCGACCGCTCTCAAAGAACAATAGCATCTGCATCTTCTGTCCGTGCCATGCCTAGTCAGCTCAGAGAATGCACATCAGTGTGTCCTTGGATAGGGATGTGGGCAAGTGATCCTGTAAAGGGCCAAGGAGTAAAAATATTTCTAGGCTCTGTGGACCATATGTTGTCTGTTGCGGCAATTCCTCTCCCCCTTGTAGTGCCAGAGCAGCCAAAGGCCATATGTAAACAAATGGAGTGGCTCTGTTCCAGTAAAACTTTATTTATGAACCCTGAAATTTGAATTTCATATCACTTTCATGCGTCATAAAACGTTATTTTTGTTTTGACTTTTTCAACCATTTAAGAAACTAAAATCCATTCTTAGCTTTAGGGCCATATAAAAATAGGCAGTGGGTGGGATTTGGCCAGTGGGTTGTAAGTCTGCCTACTCCTGTGCTGGGAAATAGGCTAACTGACTTGGTTCTTCTTCTTTTGTTTTAATGGGCACCGATGGTGTGGGAGGGGAGACTCTTGGGACAGAGTGGAGAGGCACCCTAGGGTCACAGACAGCTCTCAACCCTTCACATTTATTAAAAGTGACTAGAAAGTTCCTCTACCCTCGTTTGTAGGATGTGTTAGGAGGACAGTTTTGTTTTTTTTCTAAAGATGAAAGACCGGTCATATTCTAATCAGGACTCTTAAAGGTTATACAAGGGCTGGGAATATTGGAGCAGCCTTTAATTCCAGCACTTGGGAGGCAAAGGCAGATGGATCTCTGTGAGTTCAAGGCCAGCCTGATCTACATAGAAATTCTAGGACAGCCAGAGCTACATAAGTGTAACCCTATCTTTAAAAAAGTTTTTTACACAAAGGCTGGGGAAGGAAATGACTCCAGAGAGATAAAGCCTTCATTGCAATAGCAAGGGCCTCAGGGTTCAGAGCCCCAGAACCCTCTTAAAAGCCAGGCAGACATGGTATCCTTTAATAATTCCAGCACTTAGAAGGTGGAGATGAGACCTCTTGAACAAGCTGGCTAGCTGCATCATTTTGGTGAGCTCTGGGTTCAGTGGAGAGACCCTGACTCAATATGTAAGGTAGATAATGTAGGAAATAAGATGCACGGGGAGGAGGAAGAGGAGGAGGAGGAAGAAGAAGGGGAGGAGGAGGAAGAGGAGGAGGAGGAAGAGGAGGAAGAGGAGGAGGAAGAGGAGGAGGTGCCTACTCCTAAATCGTGGAGAAGATTCTTATGGTAGATGTAAGAGAAAAAGCATGCAGAAGATTCCAGGCTGAACATGGCTGGCAGTCCAAACCAAACCATGAAGCTGGGGGGTGGGGAGTGGGTGTTGGCGGGTGGCAGTGGTGGTGAGGGAGACCCAGGCTAAGAGGCCAGAGCCAGGTGTAGCCAAAATAACTGAGTTAAATAGGGATCAGGCTCCAGGCAGGGAAATGGTAACAGGGCCCCAGGAAGAAGAAGGTTTATGGTAACGGGTGGGGTGGGAAGTGTAGGGGGGGGAGCCACAGGTACTGAGGGATGCCGGAAGAGCTGGCACCTCAATTAGCCATTTGCCCTGGGTTCCTGAGACCTGACAGAAAATGATCAAGAAAAATCCCTAATGTCAGTCAGATGCTTGTGCGGCGGTGTACATTGGCACCCACCCCTACACAGACATACATCCCACCCCATCCCACACAGTGCATATATATGGAAGTACTTGAAAACTTGCGCAAATAAGGACTGGGCCACTTTTTCATTGGCTGCTTGAGAAGTTAGTTGCCTTGACTTTTCTTCTACACATCAACATAAATTTCTGCTTCACACTTAAGGTTTTGCCTCCAGTCTAGACCAGACCAGACATGTGAGCAAGAAGGATGGAGGAGGCCACGGAAAACCTTAGTATCTTCTTAGGGAGACACTGCCCTAAGGGTAAGACTGGCCATCTGAGAGAGTTCCCCGGGGACACGAGGGTTTTAAGGGTTGATTTCTCAGACTCTTCAGTGTGACAGAATTCTTCTGGAGACAAGCCAAGGGACCTGGTGAACATTTTTTTTTAAAGTGTTTTTCTAAGGAAAAAGGGGGAGGCGGGCAGAGGAGGGGGAGAATTACACAAAGATTTAGTCTAACAGCTTAAAAATCAAAAGGGTCACTGGACAGATAGATATCAAATATAATAAGAAACACACTGACCCTGGAGAGATGACTTAATATGGGCCTCCAGTCTCCTTGAAGCTTAATAAGTATCTACAGTTTGGAATTGGACTTCCAATTCCCACATCTGAGGATGCAGCCAGTGTCTTGGAGTTATCTAAGCCAGGCCAAAAATGAAAGGCTGTTAACAGTACCTCAGAAGGGCACGTCGCAGGTTGTTTATAAGCAGCTGGAGACTACAGGGACCCAGCAATAGGACGGAGCAAAAGATCTCTGTTTGTTATTCCAAAGTTTAATCTAGGGACCTTTCTGAAGACCTTTTTTTTTTCATAATTTTTTATTAATTCTTTGTGAGTTTCACATCGTGTAACCCCCCCCCCCAAATTCCCACTCATTTCCCAGTCCTTCCATATCTGCCCTCAACTCATTTAACCTCCCTCCACATAAAAAAAAATAAAGAATAAAAACAAACAATCTCACCATGGAAGCTTCGGTGTGTCACAGTGTGTCACACAGTTTTTTTCGCCTAAACACCTTCACTTGCAAATGTTCATTTCAGTGAGTCACTGGTCTGGTTCGAGGCCTCTGGCGTCTGCTACACTCGCAATACTGGATCCTCACCAGGACTCTTCTTGGATATCCTGCCGTTGCCCTGCGTCATGGAGCTCTTGCAGCTTTGGTTCTGCAGGACATTTCCCTTCAAACGCTCCAACAGCTCACAGGTGGGAGTGGATGGGATGGGCCAGCTCAAAGCCTTAGATCTGGGCCTGGGTTGTAGCTGAGTTGGTCAGCCTGCCAGCTCTCCTGCACCCACGCCACCAGGGGCTAGCTCTCCCTAGCTGTATGGGTTAGGGGCAAGGTCAGCTCAACACTGCTCTAGGACACCGGTGGCAGCCCAGATCACCGGCATCTGCTTGGCCTTTGCTGGTAGCACATCAACACAAACCTCTGCTGTAACAGAGCCACAGACCCAGACATGACCCGTGGGCGGCAGCACAGCGGTAGTGGGTGGGGCCTCTGGGTGTCTCTTGAAGACCTTCTAACCCTGACATTTGAGCAATGCCAAGAGAGAAGTATCTCTGTCACTTTAAGGAGCCACCCTGTCAGCTTGCGGTGTCCTTATCTAAAAACTTACTGGATGCTCTGAATTGGAACTAGAGGCAGGGTCGGGAGGGGTACTTGGTGCTCTTGCAGAAGCCGGGATTGGCTCCCAGCAGCCACATCTGGCAGCTCACAACCATCTGCAACTGCAGTTTCAGGGAACCTGATGCTCTCTTCTCTTCTCCACGGGAACTGCATGCACAGGATACCTATGTGCAGCAAAATACTCATACACAGAAATAAACTAAACCTTTAAAAAAAATAAAGACACGGAGGATGATTTGACCAGTGAACCCCTAATTTAACACACCCTGCTCTTACACTTCTTGGTTAACTGTTCAGTGTGTGTACAATGGAGTTTTGTGTGTTTGTTTCCTACAGATAAAACAAAGCAACGAATGGGTGAGGCAGTGTGAAGACTCCTTTTGGCTTAGCACTTCCAGCTTTGGTCCGTGGACTGTTTCACATCCAGTGGCAGTCGCTCTAGATTCAGCTTTGTTTGTTTGTGTGTTAGAGCAGAGTCTTCTGTATGCCAGGCTAGCCTCCAGCTGGACTTGTAGCTAAGAATTACCTTGAACTTTTGCTTCTCTCGAGTGTGAGATCACAGGCAATGAGTACCTTGTTGGGTTTTCTGTACCGTTGGGAGTGGACGCTGGGGCTTTGCACATGCTCAGCAGACACTACTCTCTGAGCTACGTCTCCAGTTCTCTCTCCATTTGTTTGCTTGCTTGCTTGAAAATAAGGTTCCTTTCTTATCTTCTGGCTGGCTATGAATTCACAGCAATCTTCCTGCTTCAGCCTTCTGACTTCTGGGATTCTAGACCTGCAGCACCTGGCTCATCTGAGGGTGCAACTTCCCCCAGCAGCTGCTGTCATCGAGAGACCTAAAGGGACTGAGCGAGGAGTCTCTGTGGCAGCTCAATTGTGAGGTACAAGCCGACAAGCTGGCACTAATTAAGAGCTAATGGCCTTACAGTGGAGCATTGCCAATGGATAAGGATTCTGGGCTGTAGAGTAAACACAGACCCTTGGGGCAGAGCCAAGACAGATTTTCAGAGGACACTAGCACCCACTCCAGCCTTTCCACCTCAGCTTTGCTGGAGAAAACGACAGGATGCAAGACTGCTAAAGAAGAAACCCGGTCTTGCTGGGCTGGCTTCTGGTCAGGTTATCAGGGAGCCACAAGGTAACTTTCAGGGGAGGGTTTGCTTTTCAGAGCTAAAACTTCTGTGCAGGGGTTGCAGATGTGAGTCTGTCGACAGAGTGCTTGACTGGCAGTCCCAAGTCCTGGTTTTGATCCCCAGCATGGCATAAACCAGGCATGGTACATAGTATGCCTCTAATCCCAAAGCATCGGGGGTGGGCACGGTAGAGGCATGAGAACCAGAAACTCTGGGTCAGACTGGAGAGATATGGCTCAGTGGTTAAGAGCACTGACTTCTCTTCCAAAGGTCCTGAATTCAATTCCCAGCAACCACATGGTGTCTCACAACCATCTGTAATGGGATCCGATGCCCTCTTCTGGTGTGCCTGAAGAGAGCAACAGTGTATTCACATATATAAGATAAATAAATCTGAAGAAGAAAGGAAGAAGAAGAAGAAGAAGAAGAAGAAGAAGAAGAAGAAGAAGAAGAAGAAGAAGAAGAAGAAGAAGAAGAAGTAGTAGTAGTAGTAGTTCGGGTCATCCTTAGCTCCATGCCTAGGCTAGATGAGATCCAGTATCAACAAAACAATAACAACAAAAAGAGGAAAACATCCCAATATACAAGAGTCACTAGGGTAGCTAGAAATATTGCTTTAGTAGTAGAGTGTTTAGGGCTGGAGAGATGGCTCAGTGGTTAAGAGCACTGACTGCTCTTCCGGAGTTCCTGAGTTCAAATCCCAGCAACCACATGGTGGCTCACAGCCATCTGTAATGAGATCCAATGCCCTCTTCTGGTGTGTCTGAAGACAGCTACAGTGTACTTACATATAATAAATAAATAAATAAATAATAATAAAGTAGTAGAGTGTTTAACAAGCATGGATAAGGCCCTATGCTATGTGCAATCCCTGGTATCATTCGGGGTAGTGGGACATGGCTGTGTAGCTCAGTGGTAGACACTTGCCTAGCATGCTGACGGCCCCAGTTTGACCCTAGTGCTGGAGGGGAAAATAGATCATTAAAAGGTAGGTTATTAGCCGGGCGTGGTGGCACACGCCTTTAATCCCAGCACTCGGGAGGCAGATGCAGTTGGATTTCTAAGTTCAAGGCCAGCCTGGTCTACAGAGTGAGTCCCAGGACAGCCAAGTCTACACAGAAAAACCCTGTGTGGAAAAAATAAACAAACAAAAAAGGTAGGTTATTTTTTACATTTGAGCCCCTACCTTTAATCAAGTGGGAGCTGGGGAGAGGTTTAAGAGGCTGCATTTTTAAACCCCCCCCCCCCAGTGATTTTGATGCCAGTGGTCCTCAGACCACTCTGAAAAATGTCTTCCTTAGAAGCATCTGCTTTTACCCACCGGACATCAATGACAAGATGAAAGTGAGGCCAGGCTTCTCTGCTGCCTGTGAGAACAGCAGCATACAGCCAAGGCTTGTTTCAGAAAAGAGGCATGGTCTCTGAGGGATTCTCCCCATCCATCGAGACCCGTGGCTACAAGCCAGAGGATTGCAGAGGATGATGTGCTAATCCAGGTCTGCAGAGAGAGAGAGAGAGAGAGAGAGAGAGAGAGAGAGAGAGAGAGAGAGAGCAAGCATTGCTTCTGCACGCTATGGACTGAGTCTGCAATGTGTTCATGTACCATAAACTGGAGGAACCACCCTGCAAGCTTTCAGGTCGTTAAATCCTTCTCTGTTGTATATGGTCTATGAGTATGGCAGAATGTATGGAGAACTGTGTTCCTGCGGGTGTCTTGTCTCCTCTAGTTGCCTGGCATTAAGGAGAAAAAAAAATGAGTGAAATATAGTCACTGTATTATAACTGTGGGAAGTGGGATAGATGAAGCGCAAGGGTAACATGAGTGTAACTGGCCTCTTTCAGGCACTTCATCTGCTGGTAGGACAGAGGATGGTTGTCAGGCTCAGCAAATGCTGTTTGAAGGGTTGATAGGTCAGGCTGTAAAAGTAGATGGGAAATTTGTACAGTGAACATAAGCAGGGTAGGTGAGTAGGAGAGAAACAACCCACCATATCCTCTGGGAAAATAAAACTCTTTGGCAAGACTTCATAACAGCCTGATTCAAAATTTCATAATGAAATTATGTCTCTGATCAAAGCCTGCATGAGCTCATGAGCTGATTTTTGCCATTCGTGTTTATTCTGGTTTGCACCAAGTTGAAGCATCAGAAACACATTAATCTAATCTTCTTTCTGGGAGGAGGCTCTTGTACCCTCATTTGGGGATCAAAGGGATGGAGGATTGCAAGGAGGGACCATCTTTAGCTCCTCACTGAATGTGCACTTTTGATTGGTTCTTTGAGTCCCCTTAGGCACATATGAGGGGTAGAGCCTTCCTAGCAGAGTTGAGTCTCCTGACACTTGCCCTTGAGGCAAGAAAAGCAAAGTTTAAGAAGGGAAAGAGACTCCCATCTCTCCTCTGGGACACAGTCTGCTTTTGCTCTAGAAAGAATATTTCGGGGTTTGTTTGTTTTAGACTCAGAGAAACGCTCAGCTGTACCTCTTTCAACTGGAGTGCTTCACCACAGGTTTTCTTTTTACAAAATGAACTCAGATCTAATGGCCCCACACTTCTTATGGATCTTACCCAACCAGCACTTTTCTGGTCCTTCTCGAAGGCACACAGATAGGCACTCCTGTCAACTCAAGTCCCAACAGAAAAGACACTTGGTTGAAATCTGGAAAACAGAATTCCCTGGGTCTCATGAGGCTCTTTAGACAAGAGGTACTCCCCCACCCCCACCTCTGTCCTTATTCATACAAGAAAGATTTAGTAAGGCCTTATTTTATGTCAGATGCCTGTTCAAAGTGTTTTTAATTTTTAAGCCCAGGGACCTTACATACTTAACTGCACCTTTGTGACAGTCTCTCTCTCTCTCTCTCTCTCTCTCTCTCTCTCTCTCTCTCTCTCAAGATAATGTCTCAGAGGGCTGTGGTGGCACACTGCCACAATGGAGGTGGCACACACTTTAATCCCAGCACTCTGGAGGCCAGCATGGACTACAGAGTGAGTTCCAGGGCAGCTAGGGCTACAAAGAGGAACCCTATCTCAAAAAGCAAGCAAACAAACAAACAAACAAAAAGGTAATGTCTTTTTCTACAGTTTGGCTTGTATCTCCCTATATAGCCAAGGCTAGACTAGCCTTGAACTCACGGCAGATAGTCTATCCTCAAATGCTGAGGTTAGAGGCTCATGCCAACACACTCAGCTTTGTTACGTTCTGGGGACGGAGGTGAATAACGTACCTGATTTCCATTTTCCTAAGCTTATGGTCTAGACCCAGGAAAGCAGCCAATGCTCTTGTGAACAGAGTCATTTCTGGTAGTGGTCTGTGCCGTGAAGTGAGGTGGAATGGAATAACAGGAAGAGAGTGGCTGACTTAAATCAGTAACTCAGCAAATACTTCTGCCAAAGGAGCTGCTGCCAGATAGATCAAGAGCATGTAGTTCCATTTAAAAACAAGTGAACAGTGAAAAACAATCTTTTGGTGTAGGGTCTCTCTATGTAGCTCAAGCTGGATTTGAACTTGTGACAATCCTCCTGCCTTAGCCTCTCAAGTATATCATGTTTCCTTAGATTCTTTAAGTTATCCTAAACCATGATTGGAATATAAGCTAGAAAGTGTGTTTATTTATTTTTAACCTGAAATTCAAATTTCACTGTCCTGTATTTTTTTTCTTGATGTTCTCCTCCCCCTCCCCTGCCCCCTCCCCCTCCTCCTGATCCTCCCCCTCCTCCTGATCCTACTCCTACTCCTCCACCTTCTTGGTGACAAGTCTTGCTATATAATGTGGACAGGCCTGGAACTCCTTCCTCTGCCTTTTGAGCATTGGTATTATAGGTGTGCGTCACCATGCTGACGAATTTGCTAGTGTTTGCAATCCTATGGATAGATGATATTTGAGCAGGAACTGACCAGAAAGAACCAGCGATGCCGATTCAGGGAATGTGTGATCAGACAGAGCAACATTCAGTATAAATGTCAGAAGAGGGAGAGAGGTCAGAGGAACAGAGCCAGATCACAAGTTTTGTAGAGATTGGAAGGAGTTTGAATCTGTCTCTCTTTGCGATAATAAACCATTGGAGAATTTAAAATCAATCTCTCTCTCTCTCTCTCTCTCTCTTTCTTTCAAGATGAGGCTTGAATCCAAAGTCTGTTGTTACTAAAAACTGCTCTACTCCAGCCTAAAATTTAAAGGCAGGTATGACCTGTTCTGGTATTTGCCCACTCTTGCTGGAACACTTTTAGAAAGGTTCAGAGGGCAAATTCCCATCAGTTCATGCACTGGCCCGAGAACAGGCTTCGCTTCTCTCTTTTTCTCTTTCTCTTTCTCACTAAGAACCCAGGACTGCCCGGTGCCCTGGACGTTGCTATGGAAGGGACGCTTGACGGTTGCTAGACCCGGGGGAGGCGGGAGCAGGACAGAGGCGGAGCCGGGTCAGCCTTAGGCAAGCACCGCGCGCTCTCAGGAAGTCGCGTAGCGCGAACGGAAGTGACGTCGCGCGTGTTCAGGGTCCAACGTGCTTCACATAGGACGCTTTCCCGGCTGGGAAGTTCTGAAGTGGTTTACCTCGCAAGTAGCAGAGCGGTTTCGGTACTGTCGTCAGGATGGTGAAGCCCAAGTACAAAGGACGGAGCACCATCAACCGCTCGGCGGCCAGCACCAACCCAGGTACGGCGGACCGGGCGGGATCAGACCGCGGGAGCCGTTGGGGACGGAAGAAGGCCCGGGCCGGGCCTGGGCCGGCGGACCCGAGGTCTAGGCACCTGCTCTAAAGTTGGGGGATGAGTCACGCCAGCCTCTGGCAGCCCCGAGGCCTCTCAGGAGGAGATGTAGAGAAAGGCAAGTTAAAAGTGGACTAGGGTCCTGGAGCCCTGGCACATGCCTGTCATCCCAGCACTTAGGAAGCTGAGGCAGGGGGATCACGAGTTAGTGGCTATCTGGACTACAGGGTACAGACTCTGAAGACACAGAGTGGAGTAGGTTGGCCCAGGTGGCATTTTACCCTTAACCATAGCATTCGTGCCACCTTAGCTTTGACCGTGGAATCAGACCAGGCCTAGGCAACACTTCAGGTAAATATAGTGATATCAGTAGAGGTGGTTTTGAGATACAAGAAATTCCCATCTGCAGGGCGAACAAAACAGCTTTCGAGGAGTCCCTCCCACTTTGATTTAGCTACTAAAACTGTGTTTAAATATGGGTTAGGCATAGAGGGGCTTGGTGACGCATCCCTGTAGTTCCCAACACTGGGACGGCAGAACAGACAGATCTCTTGTGAATTCGAGGCCAGCCTGATCTACATAGTGAGACTGTCTCAAACTGGTGGGAGAAAAATTAGGTATACTCTCGTCTCCGTAAGGCTGCAAGGATAGCTGACTTCAGTATCTCCTTGTAATTTGCATAATTAGGGTTTTAGTTAGATTTAAAAAAAAAAATGATGAAAGCACTCAGAGACTGGAGAGAACATGGGGAGAATAAGAGCTCACTCACACTGCTGTTGCCGGAGGACCAGAGTTCAATTCTAGTTCAATCAGCTCTCAACTACCTGGAAGTTCAACTCCAAGGGGAATCTGATACCTCTGGCTTTCAAGGCAGCTATCCACATATATCCGTATAATGTTTAAAAGGCCCTCAAGCACACTGTGTATGTAGCAGTACTAAAGGAGAACATGCAGGAAAGTTGCTGCGTTATTTTGCGATCTTTCATAACTGTATTGAGTCACATGATACCATGCATTTGGAAGATACACTTGGATGTTTCTAAGCAGGGATTATCAACAGCCAAAAAATGTACACGGAAACCTTGAGGGTTGATAGGAAGAGGGACTCAGGAAAAGGATACATAGCCAGATGTGTGTGGGCAGACTTCTCAGAGCCCTCCAGGGGTTTAGTTTGATTTTGGGTTCTCTCTTAAAATTTAGAATGGGAGGGGCTGGAGAGATGGCTCAGGGGTTAAGAGCGCTGGCTGCTCTTGGAGGGAACCTGCTGTGATTCCCAGCACCCATGATACAGACGACTATCTATCTGTAACTACAGTTCCAAGAGATCTGCCACCCCCTTCTGGCCTTCACTGACACACTTTGGTGCACAGACATGTGGGCAGGATATGGTACATACATATGTACATATGAAGTATAAATAAATAAAATTATTAAAAATTTAGGACAAGAGAATTAGTTATGAATTCGTAAAGAGGGTTTCTAGATATGCTGCTTCTAACCTCAGAAGCTGTGGGAATCAGTCCTATAAGCCATGATTTGTGTGAAATTTAACCCAACTTTTAGAACCCATCATCATCTCTTGAAAGTTAAGACAGGTGGTGGCTCACACCTTTAATCCCAGTACCTGGGAGGTAGTGACAGGTGGATCTCGGTGAGTTTGAGGCCAGCCTGGTATACAGAGGGAGTTCCAGGACAGCCAGGGCTACACGGAGAAACCCTATCTTGAAAAACCAAACAAAAAAAGACTAAAAATATTTCCTTTTAAAAAATATTTACTTACTTTATATTTGAATTTCGCCTACATAATATGTACACTCTGTTTGCTCCTATAGATGGTTGTGAGCCACCTTGTAGGTGCTGGGAACTAAACCCAGGTCCTCTGCAAAAATAGCAAGTTCTCTTAACTGTTAAACCATCTCTCTGGCCTAGTCCTTTAATTTATTTTTAGATAGGGTCTCAGTGTGTTGCCTCTGACTCACCATTTGGCCAAGGATATCTTCTAGCTTTTTTTTTTTTTTTAAGATTTATTTTATATATATGAGTACACTGTAGCTGTCTTCAGACACACCAAAAGAGGACATCGGATCCCATTACAGATGATTGCAAGCCACCATGTGGTTGTTGGGAATTGAACTCAGGACGTCTGGAAGAGCAGTCAGTGCTCTTAATCACTGAGCCATCTCTCTAGCCCCTGTTTTCTAACTTCTAATCCTTGCTTCTAGTGCTGGAATTAGTAGCTGTGCCACAGTGGCTGGTTTGTGCAGCACTAGGGATCACACCCAGGGCTCTGGAGTGCTAGGCAAGCATTCTGCCCATTTAACTTCATCGCTATTGTGGGCATAGTGGTGGTTACACAGACTTTTTAAAGATGGATATTGATTTTATGTAACCAATGTAGATTATGACTAAGGATTAAAAATTAAATGGCAGCCAGACATGGTGATGCACACATATTCCCTTTTTTTTTAGAGAAATAAAAGCACCAGAAGTCTAAAAATTCAGTTTGTATAAAGACTGAATGAGAACCTTAATGTTTGATATTCCAAAGTCCCTTTTACCACAGATACTGTCTTCATTCTGGAGCAAGACAAGTTAAATGAGAAGAATAACATTCCTATATGTCAAAATCTTGAGTTACGAGTTGTCTAGATGAATGTGCCCAAGCGTGCTCTACAGTTGTCATGTGGGGCTCTTTATGCTGCTGCTCAGGATGGTCCTTGAAGTCCTTATTTAAGGGTTCAGAAGCCAGGCAGTGGTGGTGCACACCTTTAATCCCAGCACTTGGGAGGCAGAGGCAGGAGGACTTCTGAGTTGGAGGTCAGCCAGGGCTACACAGAAAAACCCTGTCTACCAAAAAAAAAAAAAAAAAAAAGAATCAGAGCTGTGCATGATGGCACATACCTTTTATCGCAGCACCCAGGAGCCAGAGGCAGGTAGATCTCTTGATATTGAAGTCAGCCTGCTCTACAAAGTGAGTTCTAGAACAGCCAGGACTACACAGAGAAACCTTGTCTTGAAAAACCAAAAAGGAGAGAGAGGTGGAGAAATATGAGGGGGATAGGGTGGGGTCTGTAGTACACTAATTTAATTCCTCATGTCAAGACATAAGAGGCAGGCTAATCTATATGAGTTTAAGACCAGCTGGGGCTACATAGTGAGACCCTGCCTCAAACCTCACAGTAAAAAGGACAGATGGTCTGGAGAGTGCATGCTAACTCCAGGATGTTTTTTTAAAGATTCACTCTGTGTAGTTCCTCGTCCCGCGGCCACCCCACCCCCCCAAACTCTTTTTTATTCAGTTTTGCCAATTTTGCAACTATTTTTTAAGATTCAAAAAATTTATTTTATATGTATTTGTGTTTACATGCATGTATATATGTGCACCACTGTATGTACCTGGTGTCTACAGAAGCAAGAAAAGGATGTTAGATTCCCTGGAACTGAGTTACAATTAATTGTCAACTGTCACATGAGTACTGGGAATCGAACCCAGCTCCTTTGTAAAAACAATCAGTGCTCTTAACCAGCGCCTATTTTTTGCTTCTTTTTGTTATTGTATTTGGTTTTTTGTGTTTTTTATTCCATTCTATTTCTTTGTTAAACTGAGACCTAGATCAGTGTCCTTTGTAGTTGAGAGCACAGAATGTATCAAATGCCTGTGTTAACATTGTGACTCTGCCGGTTAATAGCCATATAGGGCATAACATAGCTCTTTATGTGACTGTTGTGTGGCTTGAAATCGGTAGTGGGAACATGGTGCTGATGCCAGAAACAAGACTGGTGAGGTAATACCCTGCTGTCAGATACAGTTCTATTGGAAGTTCAGAGGTGGAACTCAGCTTTGGCATAGCACATTGCTCATAGTCATTTATTAGAGCAGCATATGGAGAGAGTAGACATTCTTGGGTAAGGTTAGCTTGGCTAGTTGGGTAAGCACTTGGTTGGCACATTTTAAACAATGACTATATTTAACAGTTACTGGATATCAAAAGGCTTATTATTCATTTCTAGATCGAGTACAGGGAGCTGGAGGCCAAAACATGAGGGATCGGGGCACAATTCGACGCCTGAATATGTACAGGCAAAAGGAGCGCAGGTGAGCATTGGGTACAGCCAGCCTTCCCTTTCCCTCATGCCCTGGATTTAAAACTGAGACCTGTTAAGGCTCGTTCCCACCATCTCCTAGGAGTGTTGCTGTGAGGATATAGTTAATATGGTTAAAGTCATGGGTAGTAGATGGCGAAACGGTGATTGTTTCCTAACACTTCCTGGCAAGTGGCCATCCTGTTCTTCATACACTGATTTCCAGCAGTGTAGTGTCAGATCCCAGCTAAATACCCATCAGCCACAAGTACAAAGTGTGTAAGACTACTTACGAAAACTGCCAGGAAACTTGGCTGTTAGGGCAAACACAGATCACAGCGTTGTGGCACTAGGATGCTCATCCCAGCCCGGCATTCTGCTGAGGCAGCCTCCACTCCAGGGACTTGCTGAGAGTGGCATTTTGCTAGCTGGTCTTAATTTGTTTGGTAATTAGATTCATTTCTTTTGAAAGCTGTGTGTAAGACACAGTCAGTAACCTAGCCTGCCTCAGTCGCCCGCTTTGCAGTTTGTTTTAGAATTTTGAGTTCCAGGATAAATCATCCTCTACTTAAAATTCATTTAAACCAGCCTTTAAATAATTACCAAAAAAACTCAAGTATGTGATTTTTTTTTTTTTAAAGAAAACAAACAGTAAATGGATTTTTAAACATCAGCATTGTTACTCATCTAGCAGAAATCATTACGTGCTCTGTTGCAAGAGGTTAAACGGCTTTTGGACAATCTGTTTCAAATGTAGAAGGACTTTTTGTTTACTGAAGTCTGTATTTCATGATCATTTTAAATCCCCCCAAAGTCCTTTTGATGGAAAGCATGTCTGTGAGCCAGACTGTGCTCTTGCTGCCTCGCTTCTGTCCTCAACCCAAATCTGTTATTTCCTCAACTTAGGAACAGTCGTGGTAAAGTGATTAAGCCACTGCAGTATCAGTCAACTGTGGCTTCTGGCACAGTGGCCCGAGTGGAGCCGAATATTAAATGGTTTGGTAAGTATCCTCCTGTGATGTTGAGTGGAAAAGACTCAGATGTTGAAACATCCACAAGAAGGTTCTGGTTCATGAGCCTGCCACTGCTTAGGAAAAGGCACTGAAGAGTTCCTGCATGGACACCGTGCCTTTGGAAGAGAGCTAGCTCATTTTAGCTCATTCTTAGTTGGACGTGAGCCCACGTGAGCACAGAGGCCGTTAGGTCCCTGCTCATGGAAACATCTACCAACCATGGGCTGTTCATCTCTTTGTTTCTAGTTGGCTGGGGAGATGGCTATATACGAAGTGGCCTTGCGGATGCTCTGGTCCCTTTACCTAGTGGCAGATGGATGTCCTTATTAGTTGTTGCAGGAGTGGAAAGAGTCTGTCCAGTCTCAGGAGTCTGGGTCTTCTTTGGGAACACTGCTTTCTGCTGTAATGTTTAGATAGTCACTGTTTGGCATCTGACCTCTGTGCTAAGTGCAAGTGGCCCCTGCCTGTCACTGTATCTAATGCCTTTTGATGGGCTGCCCCTGAGAACTGAAACAGAAAGAGAATCAAAATTCTGTTCAAGGACAGAACGGGGGGAGGTGGGGGGAAAGTGCTTGTCTGTATGTGCAAAGTGCTAGGGTCTGGAAAAGGAGATAAATGTCGATGTGTCTGTGTGTCAGAGAAGACTGTGGAGGGATTATTTACCATGGAGCTGGGTATTTAGAATCAAGTTGTATATGTGGCTAGAGGCAAGTTATTAAGTCTCTGTCCTTTAATTTCTTAATTTCTAAAATTGAAATAAGAATGGCAGTATCTCAAGATGGTTGTGGTGGAGGCAATCCTATAATCCTAACACATGAGAGTTGGAGGTAGGAGAATCAGAAGTTTAAGGCTAGCCTGGATGACTTGAAATTCTGTTTCAAAAAAAAAAAAAAAAAAAAAAAAAACCAACCAACAAACAAAAAACCGAGAATTGGTATGGAGGCTCGATGGTGAAGATATTTACCCGAAAGCCTCACAACCTAGGTTCTGTCTCTGGACCCTACAGAATAGAAGGCAGAAAGGGGATAACAACCCCTGCAGGCTGTCCTCTGATCTCCACCCAGGTACTATGGTGCCCCGCCACAAATAAATGTAAAAAGAAGACCATGTAACTGCTTAGCATAGTCCCTGGCAAGTAGTGAGTGTTGGGCACTTGACCCTTGTGTCTGCATCTGCTGTTGTTGACTTGAATGCTATGTTCAGCATCAAAGGCCTGGCGTTCTCAGCGCTGTTGCCTTATTGGATGTGTCCTGGATACTTTACCGGTCCCTTCAAGCCCTCTTAACTCTGAGGTTTGGGGTTCTTTCTCTGTGTGAACTGGTCAGCTGTGATTGGCTCCAGGTTTCTTTGCCAGGACTGGCAGGAACATTTGTCAAATCTCAGTTCCATTCAGTGATGTTTAATTTTTGCTTTCATCCAGTCAGGAAGTTGGGCTCTGAAAACTGTTGAAACCCATTATGTGTCTTAGTGGTGGGCGAATTCCCAGTGTGTGAGTGCGAGAGGCATGTTTCCCCGCTTTTCTCAAGTTTGCCAACTTTTCTAAGGAGTGATGAATGTGTAGGCTCTGGGGGCTTGAGAATGGAGACTTGCCTTCTTCCCCTGTCAGAGAGTGCACGCAGAGGCAAAACCAATCTCTGTATTAACTGGCATGTTCTCTATCTGTGAAACAGGAAATACTCGTGTGATCAAGCAGGCATCATTACAAAAATTTCAAGAGGAAATGGATAAAGTTATGAAGGATCCATACAAAGTTGTCATGAAACAAAGCAAATTACCGATGTCTCTTCTGCACGATCGAATCCAGCCTCATGTAAGACAAAGTGCCACGTCAGTGCTGTGGTTTTTAGGGCCAACTCTGGGCAGATAGATAGCGGCTTTAGTTTGGCTTTGGCTTTTGTAAGCAGCACTGAGGGTTTTATGAGCTTTAGGTGTTCTCCTTTGTCACCCTTACTGTGAATTGAGTTTGGCCCAGGAGGTGCAGTACTGTGTGGATCCAAACGAGGCTTTGCAGGGAGGCCTGAATTTCTGTCTTCACTCATCCCTCCTTTTTGCTTAGTTATGGTTCTCCATGAACCTTAACTTCCTTGCCATAAAAGAGAATGCACTTGCCTCTTTTCATGTTTGGATACAGCTGAAGCACCTGGAACGCTTGGTCTAGTAAGCGTGCAACACAGCGTGGTGTGTGTGTGTGTGTGTGTGTGTGTGTGTGCGCGCGTGCGCGTGTGTGCATGTGCGCACACGCATGCCTGTGCATGTCCATGCATTCGTGTCTTCACATGTACAAGTGGAGGCCAGAGGACAACCTCGACTGTCATTCTTCAGGACTATCTACCTTTTCTTTCTTTCTTTTTTTTTCTTTTCTGAGACAGGTTCTCTCACTGGCCTAGAACTTAACTAAGTTGGCAGACTGGCTAGGAAGAGCCTGGGATTGTCAGTGCTAGTTCGTCATCTCGGAGAGATGTAGAATGAAGGCTGAGATGGAAGGAGTCCTTCAGTGTTTTGTGAACTCCTTGGAGGTTTTTTTCAGGTACAGGGAAGGGTACTCTTGCGATTGTTGGTTGTTGGAGTTGTATAGTACAGTAAGGGCTGACTCTGGCCCGAGCAGAAGGAGTTCACACGGAACAAAGAAGTGGCTTAATGTTTGCCTGCACATTTTAAACTTGCATTGAATAATAATTCCCAGAAACCCAGCCAGTGCACATGCTTGAGTGCCAGTGTGAGGAGGGGAGGGAAACATTGACATGCATACAAGGATTAAGCAGTTCAAAGAGAAGTGTTTACTTACAGAACAGAATCAAAAGCCAAGCTGCCTATTGCCTCAGGTTTTGTCAATTATGTTGTGTTTTATGATGGACTTGAAGAATGGCACCTATTAGTGAGTGACTGTTTCCTTTCAGGAAAACAGATGAGTGTAATTCATGAACCACAGACAAGTTGCTCATTTCCCTTGTTCTCTTTGTCTCTTCTCCCTAAAGCCATCTTCTAACCAACTATTGAATCCATTTCTGGGAAGAACAGAGGTTCTATTGTGGATTTATTGCTTTGTTGCTTGCTCCAGTTGTTCGTTGCAGATATCTGATGTGTGAAATGAAGGAACCTTCAGTTTCAGGAGTCAGCTTGTATTTTGATGGAGGAAAATACTCAGAATAATTGGTGGGCTTTCTGCCTTGGCTTTGGAAACCCTTTCTATTTTAATCCAGTGGCTGTAGCATGGTATGGACTCTAGTTCTAAAATGCTTCTACACAGGGGAGTCAAATCAGATCTATTCTAACTTTCATACGTTCAGTTCTGTGTGTTAGATGTGTTTCTGTAGGAATGGAGTAAAAATAGTATAACTTTGCATGTGCACTTTAATTGTGCAGTATTACAGTAAGTAAGCTGATTAGTTCAAAACCATAGGTTATAAGATTTTTTTAAGGTTTGACTTTTTTTTTTTTTTTTTTGGTTTTTTCGAGACAGGGTTTCTCTGTGTAGACCTGGCTGTCCTGTGGAACTCACTCTGTAGACCAAGCTGGCCTCGAACTCAGAAATCCGCCTGCCTCTGCCTCCCAAGTGCTGGGATTAAAGGCATGGGACACCATGCCCGGCTCAAGGTTTGATTTTTAATTTGTGTGCGTGTGCGTGTGTGTGTGTGTGTGTGAGTGAGTGTGTGAGTGCGTTCGAGTGCCCTTGGAAGCTAGAGGTATCAGATCCCCTGGTTTAGATGTGTTACAGGCAGTGGTGAGACAAGTGATCAAGTGATGTGAGTGTGGAAATTGAACTCGGGTCCTCTGGAAGAGCAAAATGTGTCCTTGATTGTTGAGCTATCTCTCCAGCCCAGTTATAAGATTTCTGAGGATAATATTTGCTCACACTGTTTGTATAATTGATATGGTTGTGTGTTACTTGTCTCCACCACCATCTGCTGGGATACAGACTAACACCACTGCATCTGTTTGTGTAGTTTTTTTGTTTTTTGTTTTTGTTTTTTTTTTTTTTTACATGGCTTCCAGGGATTAAGCTGGGATTTACCCACTGAGCCATCTCTACAGCCCAGTCATACTTAATTTTTACTCACTGACTTCAGAACCCATTGCCACAGAAAATGCAGTTTTCCTTGTGGACAGACGTTCCCTCAGTTAGAAGCTAGCAAGAGAATATAAGCCACAAGCTCAGGGAGTCCAGGTCAGTGAGGCCCCCTCAGGAGGATCAGTGATGTTTGGAAGCCATGGGGCTGATCCATCACTCATGAGCTCCCCAGCCGGGGTTTACCCAGGGCCCTGTGCTAAGGGAGGAAGGTGTGTGTGTTGTGTTTGTTTTAAAGGAGAGTCTCTGCAGCCTTTAACATTCTGTTACGTGGTAGATCCTAACTCCACTTTGACTTTTATCCTGCTTCAAGAATTCCTATGCCTGTAACTCCTTCACAGCGCATCAAGTTCTAGTTAGGATCAGGTTCCTTTTATCACATCTAACCTATTATTTTGGACTTTTGCTAGATGTTTTTCATCTGAAGTGTTTCCATGTGCATTTAATAAAAATGTTACCTAAATTAGGGAAAATGTTATCTGAAACTAAAATGCATCTTATAAAACAAGCAATTCCTTTTAGCCATGAGAGAAATTAATTTCCAAGAAAAAGTTGGCATTTACAGTTGGTTTAAAAAAGAAAAAAACACACACACATTTTGACTGATTGTCCTTGACAAAACCTGTGAATTTGGCGAATTTTATGCACTTGTTTGAAAGCTCCAAAAAAGGGTCAGAAAAGATCAGTTAATTTTCATCATTGTAGCATTGATTATATGTGACTGGAGTCTATGATGGGTGAAGGAAAGCAGAGTTTGGCAAGTCTCACATGGCTGTTCTTACTCGGTGTCTGTGTTACCTTTACATACTGCAGGGAAGCTCACAGCCTTTCAGAATAGAAGAAGCCCTTGTGCAATATAAACACGCATTACAGATTTGAAACTTCATTGAGTCTGTGCTCTTGTGGGTTTTGGTGTGGTTTGAGCTTTTTAGTTTACTTTGGCTCAGTGTTTTTCTTTCCTGAGTCTTACCTGCACTTCTCCTTTGTCTTTAGAACGCAAAAGTCCACATTCTTGATACTGAAAGCTTTGAAAGTACATTTGGCCCAAAGTCACAGAGAAAGCGGCCAAACTTGTTTGCAAGTGATATGCAGTCCCTTCTAGAAAACGCTGAAATGTCTACTGAGAGCTATGACCAGGGCAAGGACCGTGATTTGGTGATGGAGGACACTGGTGTAAGGTACGTTTGAGGCTCTCATCTTTGCTGCTGTGCTACAGAATGTTTCCCTTATGCTGTGGGTATAGGATTGCACACACAGCTAGTTTCTTCTTCCCTCAGACTAGAGGCATCAATGCACTAGAGGCCAGACCAAAAATACTTCTGCAAGGCTTCATCACCACACACCCCTCTTGGTTACCAAGAAAAAGGAATTATGTTTTCTTCCTTATGTCAGTGGTGTGCACTGTTATTCCTAAATTGGAAATTGACACTTTGTCTTCCTGGGTCTCTAGACCACTTCAGTTTATAGTTGATCTTTTTCTGAACCTCCAATGATAATATGAAAAGTGATGAACCTGCATAAAGGTCATGGGGTTGGTTTGCTTGTTCAAATTCGTGTTTTATTTTGTGTATGCATATTTGTGGTAGATGAGTGGTCAGAGGAGTTGATTCCCTTCTCCTCCCACGTGGGTCCTGGGGACCTGACTTAGGTTGTCAGGTTGGAACAAGTGTGTTACTCACTAAGCCGTCTTGCCAGCCCTTTGTTTATTTTTAAGTTAGCGCACAGAGTAATGAGTTTCTTTGCGGTGTTTTCATATGCATATGTTTTCATATCTATGCATACTTTGTGTGATGAGTTGTTTTTATTTTCACTTTATATTTGTTTGGGAGAGAAAAGATCGTTAGTTTTCTTCATTCTTGTGGGGATCCATAAAGTAAAGATTACAAATTGCCGAAAGGGGTTCCCCTGCCCTGCCTCTCTTTTGTGAAATAGGGTCTTGCTATTTGGCTCTGGCTAGCCTGGAACTCGGGTCCTCTGGAGGAGCAGTAAGCCCTCTTAACTGGTGAGCCATGCTCAGCTCCCTACTTGCCAACCCCTTTTGTTTTTGATCCAGGGTCTCACTGTGTGTAACCCTGGTTGGCCTGAGACTCACAGAGCTCTCTGCCTCTGCTTCCTTAGATCAGGAACTAAAGGCGTGCACTGACACACCCGGCAGTGTCCTTCCCTTTAAGGCCCTCCATTGTGCACATGTACCACATCAGCTTGATCTGCTGTTGGAGCTTTGCTTCAGTGACTTTGCAGAGTCACCTGAATATCCTTCCCTTTGATATGTTTTGGGTTTTTTTTTTTTGTTTTGGTTTGGTTTTTGGTTTTTCGAGACAGGGTTGTTCTGTGTAGCCCTGGCTGTCCTGGAACTCACTCTGTAGACCAGGCTGGTCTCAAACTCAGAAATCCACCTGCCTCTGCCTCCCAAGTGCTGGGATTAAAGGCGTGTGCCATCACGCCCGGCTGTTTTCATTTTTGAGACAGAGTCTTATTGTGTAGTCCTTGTAGGCCTGGAACTTAACTGTGTAGACCAGGCTGCTAAGTCACAGAGCTCTGTCTACCAGCTCTTGAGCTGAGGTTACAGGCGTGAACCACCACCATTGCCTTTTCTTCTTGATAGTGCTTCAGTTGCTCATTTCTGCTCCTTTCTCACTTAGAAATGAAGCTCAAGAAGAGATATATAAAAAAGGGCAGTCAAAAAGAATATGGGGAGAACTCTACAAGGTAAGGCTCGTGGTGCTCACTGAGGAGCAGGCACAGTGGCTGCCCGACTGAAGCCCTTGGGTGAAGTAATGCTTTACTGCTTCCCTCATTCTCTTTTCCTCCATGAAGGAGCTGTGATGTGCACACTACTGCTGTGCTGGAAAGGAAGAGCATTTGTGTTCTATTGCCTGTCAGTCCTCTGTACACTGCCCCTTAGGATGTACCCCGCATGGTTAGTGCTGCCTAAGGAGGTGTAAGTTATTGCCAGGCATGGTGGTGCATGCCTTTAATGCAGCACTCAGGAGACAGAGACAGGCAGATCTTTGTGAGTTGCAGGACAGTCAGGGCTATAACACAGAGAAACCTGTCTCAAAAACCCAAAGGGAGGTGTGGGGGGATTGTAAGTAGTTACTTAGGCTAACTATCTCGGTCTAGGAAGGGTTAATACCTTAGCCAGCCTGCCTAACTCTGTGGGGAAGGAAAGAAAGGCTTTGTGTGTACTCCTGAGTGCTGACCCAGTGCTTTTGAACTGACTGTCTGGGGGCTGAGGGGATAATATAAAAAGCTCCAAGCACTCCATGTGATTAACCATAATAGGAGACTAGGACCATAAGAGTAAACTAGGCAAATTTAATTTTCTGTAAACTACACAAACCCATACACAATACCTGGTACTTGTGAATCAGATGGGCTTGATCTAAGCCAGCTTTCCTATTTGAAATTTGACAAGTTTTGAAAATTCTTGAACAGCTTTTGAATTCTGATGAGTGGACATTGAGAATGGATGCTGTTTACTCCCCTTGCAGACTGTTTGCAGTTGCTTCCAAATAGGATTTTATCCCTTTGGGCTCCCATAAATGTCCCCTAAATTTTGTATGCACTGTAGCCAACTGTTTCTGCCTCTTTGGATTTGCAGGTGATAGACTCATCAGATGTTGTCGTTCAAGTCCTTGACGCTAGAGATCCGATGGGCACTCGTTCCCCCCACATCGAAGCTTACTTGAAAAAGGAAAAACCCTGGAAACATCTCATTTTTGTACTCAATAAGTGTGACCTTGTTCCAACTTGGGCAACCGTAAGTTCAGCTCGTGACCCTAAACCCACTGTGGAGGCCAGCAGGGCAAGCCATTCACTAGCACATCAGTACATAGATTCTAAACAACAGGCCATTGAAGTGTCACCCTCTGGGGGTTGCCCTTACTGACCTTACTGACAGAGAGCTAGCACATGCACTGGCGCTGGGCAGAGCCACCTTCCGTCTTCTGGCGGGGGCAGCTGCAGGCTTTTGTGTCCCCCCAGTGGAGGCAGTTGCCAGTCACTGACTACTTCCCCATTGTGTTCCATTAATTGCATTTAGTAGTTGGGACAGTTTTTGGAACATTGTTTTGCAGTCAGTTGTTAAACAAAAGACAAAGCACTAACTGTCATACTTGAAAAAGCATCTCAAAGAATTATAGCTGCTGTTTCCCTAGGGCAGTGCTGTATTTGAAGCCATGCAGTAATTCCACCTCTGATTCTTCTGAACATGTAAACAAACAGCTATAATTTACCAGCGTGTTTTCTCCTCCCCTTAGAAACGATGGGTTGCTGTGCTCTCCCAGGACTACCCAACGCTGGCTTTCCATGCGAGCCTCACCAATGCCTTTGGGAAGGGAGCATTCATTCAGCTTCTGCGGCAGTTTGGGAAGGTAGGGAGGCTGCTTCTGCTAGCGTGCTGTAGCTGAGCTTACCACCACTCAGGGGCTGGCGTGCGTGTCCGAAGTTGCTAACATTGGGTCAGTACCTCGGAGGTAGAGGCAGGAGGACCAAAAGTTTAAGCCGGAATGGGCTACATAATGAAATCTGTCTCACAACAATTGTTTTGTTCACTTCTCAGTGTTTTCTAGAGGTATAAAAACCCGCAGGCGCTCTGGATCAGGAAGGGTCTGAAGCATTTTCTCATCACATTACCTGTTCTGCCATATCACTAGCACCAGGTGGTTCATTCAGCCTTTGTCACAGGATAGCTGCCCAGCCCATCACTTCAGGGACATTCTGAATGTCCCAGAGTCTTCTCTTCTGCCTGGCTCTAACAAAGTCACACTTCCCGTCACACCCTTCCTCCTTTCCCAGAAGCAGTACTTTTGACTCTTGGCCATCACTTCTGTTATTTCAATACTGTGTGCTGTTGGTACAAACTGATGATTTATTTCTTGATTCCCCCAACTCTTTCCCGTATTTTTACATACTTATTAAATGTTTCCTGCTTTAAAATTTTAGGGTTAGTTTGGGGGGGGGGGTTCTATTTTTTTTCTCTCTTTTTTTTTTTTTTTTTTTTTGGTTTTTCGAGACACGGTTTCTTTGTGTAGCCCTGGCTGTCCTGGAACTCACTCTGTAGACCAGGCTGGCCTCGAACTCAGAGATCCGCCTGCCTCTGCCTCCCAAGTGCTGAGATTAAAGGTGTGGGCCACCACCCCCGGCCTTTTTTTTTTTTTTTTTTTTTAATTTAGACATTGAACCCAGAGCCTTTAAACATGCTTTTAAGCACTTGTCAGTACTAAGCTATGACTTAGTGCGTGTGGCTCTCACGCACGCTCTCTCTCTTCCCCTCTTGAACTCATTGTTTTATGGAAAAGGGTTTCATTTTGTGTTTTGAGAACAGATGGAACTGTGATGCAGGGTAGCTCCATAGTCACTGTGTAGCTGGGGCTGGCGTTGAATTTGCAACAGCCATCCTGCCTCAGGCTCCTGTAGCCTCCTGATGCTGGGTGCCGTGAGGTTACTTGCGTCCATCTTCCCCACACACATCTCTCACTCACTCTGCTTCTCTGTACTATGGACAACAGTGTCAGGCCGAGTGTCACTTGGCGTTCACAGTCTTCTGACTGAAGTGCCGTTGAGAGCAGTGTACTCAGGTGCTCTCGTGCTCCTCTCTGGTACAGGGGTTTGTTTCAGAGACAAGACTCCTCTCCCCCAAATCACTTTAGCTCAAGAGATTGAAACTGCCCTGGGCAACAGAGAACTGATATCAAATTGAAAGCAAAAGTACCCACAACTCTGATAGACTCTTGGTGTCTTTTTGGTGTGGGGCCTGCTAGCAGTGGTGGATCTCACTGAAGGGGGTAGTGTTAATTAGGGACACAGGCATTTTCTTTGGGTTTGTCGTTGTCTCCAGAAGAGACTCTTCCAGTTTCTAGAGTTAGCTCTGGGAGCACTTGGGGAGCAGGGTGTAGAGGAATGGTCTCACTGCCTTGTGTTTAGACTTGGTTGGGACTTGAACACTTGCCTTTTGCTGTGCTCCAGCCATGTTCAGACACACATGTCTCCAGTGGGCACCTCTTAGGCTCCTTCCCTAAAGATGTCTCTACTGTGGCTGGTGATACACTGTGATGAGGAGATGGACAAGCTGCCTCTTCCTGATCTACATGCTGTTAACCTAGAGCAGAGATGCTTTACGTGGGTGCCTGAGGTCACGGCTCACTCCTGACATGAAAATACACTGCATCTCCTGGACTGTGAGGCAGGCTTGTGTTGAGGATGTGTTAAATGCTCTGTGCTATAGTAGTCCTTCCATTAGCCAAATAACACAGTCTGACTGACCAAAGGGAACTATGGCCGAGTATATATGATAGATACTCTTTTCTTTCCTCTTTTTTTTTCCACAGTTGCACACAGACAAGAAACAAATCAGTGTTGGGTTCATTGGCTATCCAAATGTAGGCAAGAGCTCTGTGATTAATACATTACGATCAAAGAAAGTTTGCAATGTGGCCCCCATTGCTGGAGAAACAAAGGTGTGTATGAGTTCTACTCTATGTTGTTTTTTTTTTTTTAAGATTTATTTATTTATTATATGTAAGTACACTGTAGCTGTCTTCAGACACTCCAGAAGAGGGCGCCAGGTCTCGTTGCGGATGGTTGTGAGCCACCATGTGGTTGCTGGGATTTGAACTCTGGACCTTTGGAGGAGCAGTCGGGTGCTCTTACCCACTGAGCCATCTCACCAGCCCCCTACTCTATGTTTTATTTCTATGAAGACTTGACTGTTTAAGATACGGAGATCTCCCCTCTCTTCTTCCCTTCCTCCTGTCCCCTTCCTTTCTTTAACAGTACTGGGGATCAAACCCAGGCCACACACATGCTAGGCAAGTGTTCTGCAGTGGACATGGTACCTGGTCCCTGTCCCCCTCTCAGGATTGGTGCACCCTGTATGCTAATAGTTGACTGGGGTGTGATTTGATTATGGCCTACATTTAAGTCCTTTGTAAATTGCCCCTGTACTCTTTTTTTTTTATTTTTAAAGATTGTTCATTTTTATTTTACATGTATAATTGTTTGGCCTGCATATATGTTCACTGTGTATGTATCTGTTGCTAACTGAGGTCAGAAACAGACACCAGATCCCCTAGAACTAGAAATATTGACTGTTGTGAGCTGCCATTGACTGTTGTGGATGCTGGGAACTGAACCTGGGTCCTCTACAAGAACAGCAAGTACTGTAAACCACAGAACCACCCCCGTATCTCTTAACTCCAGCCTTTTGCTTTAATAAAACCAACCCAAGAATATTTGGTGTCTGGGTTAAGAAGGAAAGAAAACGTGCTGGGCGTGGTGGCGCAGGCCTTTAATCCCACTACTCAGGAGGCAGAGGCAGGTGGATTTCTGAGTTCGAGGCCAGCCTGGTCTACAAAGTGAGTTCCAGGACAGCCAGGGCTATACAGAGAAACCCTGTCTCGAAAAAAAAAACCAAAACAAAAACAAAAATGGAAAGACACCCGGTGAAAACGTGGTCTTTAGATAGCTTCTATTATTTAGAAGCAGCAGCCATCACAAAGAGTTTTGGGAACAGCATTGTTCTGCCTTGTGACAAAGAAGCTGGCATCTCTGGGTTTCTGAATGTTTTCAAGACTTGAACAGGTTCACTGTGGTGGCTTTGCACAATACCAACTAGAAATCCTGCCTCTGCCTTATTCTTGGACTCTCAGTGATGGAACTCTAGTTTGTGCTTGGAGGTTGTCGTACTTGGCTTAAGTAAAGGATAGACTATGGCCTGATTATTCAGCAGGTTGCTTTTCTTTGGCCTTCCCTTCTCTCCTTTCTAGCTTAATATGACAATGTCACAGATCAGTGAAGTTTAGCTCCCAGTATTTGACTTTGACAAACTTAGAATTTTCTGTCTGCAGGTCTGGCAGTATATTACCTTGATGCGTCGTATATTCCTGATTGACTGCCCTGGTGTGGTTTACCCATCTGAGGACTCAGAGACTGACATTGTGCTCAAAGGAGTGGTGGGTATTTGTCCTTAACAATCCTGTTTTCCTTTGTGGGGATCCCTAAGAGCCTTTGCCATTCCTTGTTGAGAAGGCAGCCTGGGGTCAGCCTGTCTAAGCAGATGCAGAAACATGATGCTGAACAGAGCAGCCTCCTTTCCACTCAGCCTACCTCAGGAGGTTGAGGGGCTGTGGGCATATCTGGTCAGTGTCATCCCACAGCAGTGTGCAGTAACCACATGGGATCCGAAGGGAAGCGGGGCTTGTTTATGCTTAGTGATAATTCATCTCATGGGTTTATGGATTGAGTCATCTTGGAACCCAGTCATTTCCTCCCTTGTTTCTGAATATGACTGAAAACTTAAATGATTCCCCCTAACCATAACCATGCTTCTAGCATAAGTCCTCTGCATATTTCCCCCGTCCTTCTGAAATTCTTGGATTGCTTTTTGTGTTCTGGGTTCTGGGAGTAGCAGGCATCTTAACCGTTCCTGCCAGTGAGTGACACAGAGCATTCCAAGTTCAAACTGACTGTGGAGGCCGCACACAGCCTGTGGTAAAGCAGGATTAGAGTTGAGCTCTGGGCTCTGGCTGTGGTGAGCTTTCAGGGGTGTTCCTTGCTCCTGCCAAACTATCACAGACACAGCAAAGCCCTAGTCACCTTGTGATACGGAAATCCATTTCACTTTATTACAAATCACTGAATTTTCCTGTCTATGCAAAAGAATTGAACACAGCATTTCTATAATTCTCTAGGTTCAAGTTGAAAAAATTAAAGCTCCTCAAGACCACATTGGTGCTGTCCTTGAACGAGCAAAGCCAGAGTATATCAGCAAGACATACAAGATTGAGTCCTGGGAGAGTGCGGAGGACTTTCTTGAGAAGTTAGCTCTCCGCACTGGGAAGTTACTGAAGGTGAGCCAGCGCCTTGGGGGTTGGCACTGGGATGCACGGACCTGCCATTGTGAGAGCAGTGGGAACTGTGTCAGCTGGATGTTAAGGAGCAGAGTGACTAAAGTGGCCCTCACTCATCCAGAAGAGCTTTTGCTCTGTGGGTTTAACTGGGAACCTGTCCTGTCTTTTTAGGGTGGAGAGCCTGACCTGCTGACTGTGAGCAAGATGGTTCTCAATGACTGGCAGAGAGGCCGAATCCCTTTCTTTGTCAAGCCGCCCAACGCAGAGCTACCGACCGATTCCCAGGTAAGAAGAGGGTGAGCACTGAGCACAGGTCCTGGAAAATGGGCTCAAGTGACCCCAGTGTGGTGTGACTCAGGGTTGTTTCCTTTGTGGAACGTCTTCATTTTTGGTACATGTGTGTCATCCATTGCATAGACTTGCTGAAGAGCATTAGAGACAAATGAGCAGAGGAAGGCAGAACTGTGAGAGTAGGTACCAGTTGTGGGGCAAGGAGGAGGAGAAGAAATTAATATTTGTTAAATTTCTGTCTTCTGTGGGAGCAGAGGTGTTGCCAAAGTTCATTCATGAAGAAACCTTTTTTCAGACCAACCACAGCCACAGAGAACAGACTGGTAAATAGGAATCCTTGCTTTAAAGAGAACTGGGAGCTCAGGCAGAGCGGAGTTGATAACATTCTGGTCAGGAGGTGTTGGGCTTAGGGACTGAGCTGGGACACAGACAGGAAGCTGCCTACTGCCCCATAGCTTTTACCCTGATGGTGGCTTGGCCAAAGTCTCAGTCTTTACACATGACTTACCTGTTTCTAGGGTCCTTTTCAGAATTCAGCGGGTCTCTGGAAGTGATGGCTTTGGGTTTTGTTTCTGTATTCCATCATTGGGATCCTTATAGCTCTGGTCTTCTCCTGGAAATACCTCTTAACTAAAGCAAGATGGCTCCATTTGGGTATCTTTCTCCAGCATTAGAAACTTAGCATGCTGTCAGGTGGCAGTGGGGCACACACCTAAAGCCGAGGCACACCAGCCAAGGCCACACAGAGAAACTTTGTCTTAGGGGAAAAAAAAGTCTTAGTGTTCCTGAGATTGACATTATCTGGCTTTCTTCCCCCTTCTCTCAAAACCACAACCAACCAAGTACAGCAGTTCCCCTGTCTCTCTGCTCTGTGAGTGGTATCATTCATTCACTCATTAATCCATTCATTTAGCAACCAGAGTGGAGCTCCTAGCCCTCTGGGGCAGAGGGGCCACCATGAAAAGCAGGCAGGTCCCTACCCTGATATACTTAGATTCTAGTGGGGTGTGGAGGTCGGTCGGGTGTGTAAGTGCAAGTACCTGTGTGTAGTGGATGTCAGATATGTGTAGTGGATGTCCACTCTACTTCTACAGGTCTCTGACTCTAGTGAAATTCTGATTTTAACTTCTGAAAGTAGTGGAGACCCCACAAATCATGGACTTGAGCCTCACAGCCTGCTTCCCTTAGCATTACAGTTACACTCCGCTACAAAGTCAAGGCTCTGGGATGTGATTGGCTAGAAGAGAAACTCAGCAAAGTACTGTGATCTGTGATTACCAGGTCATCACAAAGGCACGGTCAGGCAGCTCAATGGAAGCCCTGCCTAGGCAAGGTAGAGAACAGACAGCTGCAGAGGAAATATCTTCTGTCTGTGTGGATATGGCCTATCACTTTGGCACGTAATAGCAGGTGGGGCATCCTGTAGGCAAAAGGATTCTGGGATAGTGCCTGGCATGGGAGATTCACCCAGGAAGATGTCAGGAGACAGATGCATGGTATCTGAGCATACCAGCCATATGACAAAATGTAGATTGGAGTTATTTGAAGTTTTGATCTTGTCAGAGAAGAGCCTAATTATATGACCAAAGTATTTGTAAATATATTTTGAGTCTGAGTCTTATTTCTGGGAGCATGGGGCTGGGAGGAAGAATCAGACAGCTACTTCCATTCTGGCACTGGGTAGGCTTATCAGGATCTTCACCATCCTAGAAAAGTGTTTCTTTTTTCTTTTTTTGTTTTTTCGGGACTGGGTTTCTCTGTGTAGCCCTGGCTGTCCTGGAGCTCACTTTGTAGACCAGGCTGGCCTTGAACTCAGAAATCTGCCTGCCTCTGCCTCCCAAGTGCAGGGATTAAAGGTGTGCCCCACCACTGCCCGGCTGAGAAGTGTTTCTTTATGTAGGTGAATCAGTGGCTATAGATGATTCAGCTAGTTTCTGGCCCCTCTTCTTTCCCCAAAGGTTGGAGGTGAAACTGAGTGTTGCCTGAATCTTTCAAGTGAGCAGATCCTATCTGAAGTCAACTAGGTTCCCCACCTACAGCACATTATTCCTTATGTATATGGGAAGACAACACATCCCTCAGGAGTGTCCAGAGGATTTAGGCCCTCAGTGCCAAGAACGTATGTTTATTATGCTTGTATATATCTGAGTTCATGGAATTGAGGGTACTGTGAGCAGTCCACCAGGATAAGGGGTTGAAGGAGTCAGAGGAGGACTTGTGAGTGGAAGTTGGGGAAGGCTTCTTCTTCTTCTTTTTTTTTTGGTTAAAGATTTATTTATTGTTATAAATAAGTACACTGTAGCTGTCTTCAGACACAGCAGAAGAGGGTGTCAAATCTCATTATGGGTGGTTGTGAGCCACCATGTGGTTGCTGGGATTTGAACTCAGGACCTTTGGAAGAGCAGTCAGTGCTCTTACCCACTAAGCCATCTCGCCAGCCCTGGGGAAGGCTTCTGAGGACCCGGTACCTCCACAGAGATCTAACTCTTAAGCACAGTTAGCCTTATTCAGGGTTTCTCCTTTTTATCTTTTTTTTTTTTTTGGTTCATTCTCCTTTTCTTGTTGATGAAGTAGTAATTTCTTGAAGATCAGAAAACTAGAAATCGCTAGTGGTGATGGCTCATATCTTTAATCCCAGCACTTGGAAGGCAGAGTCAGGTAGATTTCTGAGTTTGAAGCCAGCCTGGTCTATAGAGCGAAATCTGGGACAGCCAATGCTACACAGAGAAACCCTATCTTCAAAGAAAAAAGAAATCTAGAAATCACTACAAAACATACAAACTTAAAATTAGTATGTGTATGCCCGTGTGCGTATGCTTGTGTACACACAAACATGTACCATGGTACACACACGTGAGAATCTGAGAACAACTTTGGGAAGTTGGTTCTTGCCTTTCACCATGTGAATTCTGGGGGTTGAACTCAGGTTGTCAGATTGGGCAACAAGTGCCTTTACATGCTGAGCCAATTTGCCAACTCAAAAATATATAAACTTTTATTCAGTTTCCTGCATTTTATGGACTCTGGATTTGTTTAGCAGTTTACTCAGCCACTCTCCACTTTGGAGAGTCATTACGTGAGTTTGGGTCACAGGGATAAAATGGTCCATATGTGAAATGTCGAAAGCTTGGCACATGCTGAGTTTGCATGGATACCTAAAATAGGCCAGTCATCTCAGTGTTTCTAGACTCTGAACTCTGGCCTCACCACATCTCTCCTTATACTTCCTGGTCCTCCGTTAGACTCGCTTCCAATTTCTTGGATTTGTGTCTTCTATTTTTTTAATGTGCCTCCTCTGCCCCCTTTTTGCTGATACCCAAAGTGGAGGACACCACTGTCTTGGTTTCATTGGGTCAGTCCCCGTCCTCCTAAACCACAGCTCTGTCCTTTATGAAGGATCAAAAGATCCTCTATAGCGCTGGCTGCTGGGGAGAGTTCCATTGGCTTAGACCCGAAAGGAGGACTGCTTATCTGAGAGCCAGTAGCAGTTGAAGCGGGGTTCTCCTTTTTTGATTCCATTTTCCCCTTCTCCTACATCTTTTGGTCCTCATTAGCTTCCACCATCCTCACCATTGGAAGTTCCCACAGAAACAACACGGAACAACCCAGAAGAAGAGACCATAGAAACAGAAGTTGAAAGGTCAGACTCTATCACTGAAAAGGAGCCAGAAGTAGACTGTTCTCAGGATAGAAACTCAGAGATGATGCAACAGATCCTCGCACGAGTTCGCCAGAACTTTGGCAAAATCAACGTGGGGCCTCAGTTTTCTGCGGATGACCTGGTGCCTGTGGAGATATCAGACTTGGAAGATCTGGAAAGCTCTGCGGAAGAGGAAGAACAGGAGCAGGAACAGCCAGGAGAGGATGCTGAGGAAGAGTGTTCCCCAGACACTCAGGAGGAGCCAGTGGGAAATGACACCAAAGCCGTGCTCAGAGCCCTGGATGAGAAGATTGCCAAGTACCAGAGGTTTCTAAATAAAGCCAAAGCTAAAAAGTTCTCTGCCGTCAGGTAATACTCTCTCCTCCTTACTAATTAGCTTACTTGTTCTGTTCTCACTTGCCATGAGCACTGGCTTTGCCATTAGGGTTTGGTTTGTTTTTAAAAAATTTTATTTATTTTTATATATATGATGAGTACACTGTTGCTGTCTTCAGACACCCCAGAAGAGGGCATCAGATCCCATTACAGATGGTTGTGAGCCACCATGTAGTTGCCAGGAATTGAACTCAGGACCTCTGGAAGAGCAGTCAGTGCTCTTAACCACTGAGCCGTCTCACCAGCCTGGTATTAGGGTTTTAAGGTACTTAGGACAGAAGCTAGGGCCTGTGCAAGTGCTCCACCACCCAGCTCCAGTCCCAGTCTGAGCACGGAGTTAGGAATGGCTGCTTTAAAGAAAAGTCTGTGCATTGTTCACCTTTCGACACCTGAAGTACATGGAGCTTGGTAACCTAGTGTTCTGTAACAGCTGGGCATTGGCTGCATCACCCAGCAGTTACCACAAACGTGGTGGAATTTCCTTTTCTTTCCGAGTGTCACACCTCTCCAGATTGGCCTTTTCAGAGCAGCTGTGACTTTGCTTTTATTTTTCAGAATATCCAAGGACTTAAGTGAAAAGGTTTTTGCAAAATACAAAGAAGAGAAGAAAACATCTGCAGAAGTCAGTGATGCAGGTGAGATCAATTCTTTGAACCATTTAAATGTGATTTGTAGCTTTGGGATAATTTCCTCCATACAGGCAGGTATTTAGCATCTGGTTCCACATTCTGCTTACCATGCAAATTGAGCTCTCCACTTGAGAGTTTTTACATTTTTTTTAAAGATACAGTTGATGGTTTAGGAGGACTGCTTGACAAAGGTGCACATGAATAGCTTCAGAGTCAGACAGGAGGTCTGTCTTGGTTACTTTTCTATTGCTCTTTATGTAGTACATGACCAAACAAGCAGCAGTGGACTGGGGATTTTTAGCCTCAAGAGCCCAGCTCTAGGACACATCTCCTTTCCAAGCAGTTCCATCAATTGGGGACCAAGTGTTCAAACATTCTGAGCTTATGGTGGCTGTTTTCATTTAAATCACTACAGATACTTCATAAAGTTTCTACATGATAGTTTCTACATGATGCAAGTTGAACCCCACAATGACCATGACTGCTTGTAACCCTGCATCTCCTGCCTCCTTACACAGGGCTTGTTCCTACAGTAGTCTTCCAGATTTTGAAATGCTGTTTGTATTGTTAATCTTCTCTGTTTTGTGTATCATAAAGCACCCACCAAAAAGGCAAGGAAGTGGGATGCACAGATGGAAGAAGAACCTTCAAATAAGACTAAGAGGATGCTGACGTGTAAGGAAGTAAGTATTCTGCCTCTTTTAATGAGATGTGGGCACAAAAGGTAGTGTACTGGTGCATGCCCACCATGCTCTTCTCTTAGGTCTAGTCAGGGAGGTAGAGGCAGGCAGAGTCTGTGAACTTGAGGCTGCCTGGTTTACACAGTGAACGAGTCCTGGACAGCCAGGGCTGCATAGTGAGACCCTGTATGGGGGGTGGGGGGGAGAAATCAAAAGAGCAGTAGAAGTCCATTTTGAGATTTGTTTGTTTGTTTTTCATTAGCTTTGTATGTGTGTGTGCTCAGGCATTTCATGACATGGTGAGCACCTGGAGCTCAAAGGACAGCTTGTTGGTGGGTCCCGGGAATGGAGTTTCTAAGCCACTTTTGTCTATTTAGTCTTTGTTTTTTTGTTTTTTTTTTTAACCTTTTTTTTTTTTTTTTATTATATGTAAGTACACTGTAGCTGTCTTCAGACACTCCAGAAGAGGGCGCCAGATCTCATTGCGGATGGTTGTGAGCCGCCATGTGGTTGCTGGGATTTGAACTCTGGACCTTCGGAAGAGCAGTCGGGTGCTCTTACCCACTGAGCCATCTCACCAGCCCCTTAGTCTTTGTTTTTGAGGCAGGGTCTTGGTATGCAGGCCCTGGTTATCGTCAGACTCAGGCAGTCTCCTATCTCTTAGTACCTCGAGTGGTGGGATTGCAGGTGTAAGCTATCATACCCAGCCACAAGTTGCAGTTCCCAGGACCTGTTCTTTCTGAAACCAGAATTTGGAGCTGGGAATCCTAGGAACCTCATGTGTTAGGGATCTAATGGAAGCCAATTAACTCGGGTCAGGAAGTGGCCACAGAATGAAGGTCCTTGAGTCTAAGTCTTAGGTCTCAGGCGTTCTAGGTTATCACCTTCACACTGTGTCCTGTTGGCCTGAAGAACTGGAAGAGTTTCTGTGGCTTCAGGAGCTGAAGTAGAGCAGAGCTGGGAGGGACAGCTTTGGAAAGGAGCTGAACAGGGCTGAAGCAGCCCCGCCGGGGAGAGGGATGAGGGCCAGGCCAGGGAGGGTCTGCTGCTGCTCTTCAGGTCTGAGGTGGACACTCCCCCAGCTCTGCTTCCATGGCTGTGGGAGCCGCACAGGCAGGGCAGGGGTGACTGTCAGTGTGTGACTGGTTTCCTTTGTGTTGTGTGTTTGCAGCGGAGAAGAGCAGCACGGCAGCAGCAATCCAAAAAAGTTGGTGTGCGCTACTACGAGACACACAACGTGAAAAACAGGAACAGGAACAAAAAGAAGACGAGCGACTCAGAGGGACAGAAACACAGACGCAACAAGTTCAGACAGAAGCAGTAACTGCTAGAAAGCTGTTTATTAAATTATACAAAAATATGCCATTAGGAACTGTGTTCACTTTCTTGTGCCCAGTTGGCATCTGTAAGGCACAGCACACTTGGGAAGCTTAGTGGTGAGGACGCACCCTAGTTCTGTGGCAACAGGAAGTCCTCAGCCCCAGAGTTTTTTAAACACTTGGCCTGGCCCTTAGTTCCTCCAGCATGTGAGCCTCTTGTGTGTGTCTACAGACATGCGTGTTCCTCTTACACTGCTGAGTAGCCCTGGGCTAGGCGTCTACAAGGTTATAAAGCACAGGTACTTCAGAGACAGCAGGCAAGGTTTGGAGGCACCAGTGCTCCTAGGGACTGATGCTTTCCTGCACTGCCCACGGAGCCTGTGGCACGACGGGAACATGGTTTCACCGACAGGTTGTGCTAATGGAGGCCTAGTTCCTCAGGATACTGGGTGAGGGTCCAAGATTTGACTTGTAGAATAAGATCGGAGTATTGGGATACAGTAACTGGGAACAGCCGTTGGGGCTCATAGGCCTTGCAGTTAAGCTTAGACTGAGATGGAGGTCAGAGCTGCAGTCTTCAGGATCTACAAATTTGCCTTCAGTCCATAATTCATCTACATGTGAAATGTAGGTACCTCCTTAGCTATTCATTTATTGCTATCTAGAGAGAGTGGAGTCAGGCTTTGCTATCCAGCAGAAGGTATTCAAATGGTGTGGGGAGGACCTGGGCGCAGACAGCTCTCAAGACACTGGGACTTTTGTACCTCTCAGTGAGCATGGCTTTGACTCTGCTGTTGTGGAGCTCCTCGTGGAGCTGGGAGCACTAAGGACAGGGTGGTGCTGACTCAGCGGGTGGGACTGAGACACTGTCGTCCAAAACCAAGCTCCGAGACGAGGTGCAGAAGCTTACGTTAGAGAGGTGGCATGGAAGGGTGGGCCAGAGAAGCCCAGGCTACAAGGCGAGCTGGAAACTGAACTTGATGCAAAGGTGGTCTCTGGGGGAAACACTTGCTCCCTAAGTTAGTGAGATGACAAAGCCCCAGGCCAATTTGAGCTGCACATGGACACAGGGTTCTCCCACCTTCCATTGCCTAGCCAGGAGCCTGGCTTAGGTGTTTCATGACTCTGGGACAACAGTTGTAACAATGACATGAGTGGTGACCGGGGAGGGGATGGCTTGTTCGCTCTGGAAACTGGCTTTTATTACAATGGGCTTATGGGGCAAGAGGCCTGCTGAGACCCATGTGGAAATGATCACTTCTTTGGTGCGATAATGCCTTCCAGTTGGGCCTGAAACACAAGAACAAAACTCCATTAACGTTTGCATCTTGCACCTTAACATGTAGCTAAGCCTAGGAGGCCTAGCCCACAGGCTTCGAGCATCCCCTCTTCTGACCCAGCTCCACATTTTCTACATTAGCTGGATTCAGGCTTGGCATGGTTTTGTTACATGATCCGAAACCAGAGCTGATCTGGTTTCCATAATATAATAGCTCAGTGTATTATAGCCCAGAAAGGAAAATGGAATAAAAGTTGTTGAAATAGTGGTTTTCCATAGCTCCTACTTCAAGCCTGAGTATGTCCACTAAGTTAAACATTTGGCTCTCTGGGTTAGTACATGGAGCTCTGCTGGAACCAGAAGTCTTAGAAAACAGCAAATTATCAGCCACTGTGACAACTTGACATTCAATTAGAGGAAATTGCTACCAGCAGTAGAGAAAGCTAGGACACTGGGGGGGTTATTTACTTACTTCCTCTAGCAGCCAGCACAGTGATTTACATGGTGATATGTGGACAAGACCCTTAAGGTCTATCCTGGCAACTGAAAACACTGTTTTCTTTGTAGTGCAGCTTTGAGCCCATAAAAGAACTTGCTTGTAAAGAATCCTTTGCGGGCTGGTGAGATGGCTCAGTGGGTAAGAGCACCCGACTGCTCTTCCGAAGGTCCAGAGTTCAAATCCCAGCAACCACATGGTGGCTCACAACCATCCGCAACGAGATCTGGCGCCCTCTTCTGGAATGTCTGAAGACAGCTACAGTGTACTTACATATAATAAATAAATAAATCTTTAAAAAAAAAAAAAAGAATCCTTTGCCCTGGGGATTCCAGGGCTGCCCTTGGATGTTAAAGGATGCTAAGGTATTCAGCTTTACTCTTGTTGGAATGAAGAAACCAGCTTTGGAGTCTGCTGAGTGGATCAACGGGTTACATTGCCTGGGGAAGCCTCTAGCTTTGCTTCTGATAGACTCTCCAGCAACTATCAGAATCTCTCCTCCTCTGCTAATGGCTCATGCAAAACCTTCCTTATCTCGAGCTCAAGAACTTTGGCTTCGAGTGAGGAAGGGAAGAGGGAGGTACCATATTTAGAAAGTGATGCTCAACCCTCAACAAGCCTTGGTAAGCTGCACTGTAGGGCACAAGCCCTGTAGCTTCTGCTCAGCCTATCTGTGGTGGCCTATAATTGTTTATAAGCATTGTCCTGTAGCTTTTCATCCTATCAGTTGGGAGGCAGAGGCAGATGGATCTTTTGAGTTCAGGGTCAGCCTGGTCTACAGTTCCAGGACAGCCAGGGCTACACAGAGAAACCCTGTCTCAAAGGGGCATGGGGAGTTGCCCTGTGATAAGCAGTGGTACTTGTCTGGGGCTCAGCCTCTGCAGCCTGTAATCCCCTCTTTCCCATCTGGTCCTCTCCCAGTACCTCAGTTGGGCTGAGGAAAACCACCTATAGCTGGGTTCCTCTGGCATTCACCTAGGGAGCTTCCCACACACACTTCCTCTCAAAAGCCTTCTCTGCCGCCACAGTGCATCAAGATGCAAGGGTTCGGGGGAGGGGTGGCGGATAACGTTCCTGTTGGAGCCTGCCGAGAACACCTGGTCCATGGAGGAAGACTCCCATGACCAGCTTGAGGGGACAGACACTGTCGCATCCTCTCTGGTTATGATATCTTTTTCCCCAGAGGAAAATAGATTGGCAGGCATGAGATGGCATCACAGTGGAGAGGCAGGCTGAGGTACTTTTTATTGAGAATAGGCTTCCTTCACAACTAAAGGCATAAAGAATGTAGAAAAGGAGCCACACCCTACCCTGGTCAGCCTCCCTTACTCCTTGGCAGTACAAGTGGGCCAACATTTAAAAGCCACGGGCACAGACTTGTAATCACCACTACAGGAATGGCAGCAGAATTTCAAGTTCAAGGCCTCCCTGAGTTAGAGCGAGTTCAAGGAAAGTCAGGGACACTTGGGTCCTGTTTTCAACTGAAAACTAAAAGGAGGGCTGGAAAGATGGCTGAGCAGGTAAGAGTACCTCATGGCTCTTGCAGAAGATCTGGGTTTGTTTCCTAGCACTCATGAGGTAGCTTACAACCATCCAGCAGTTCCAGGGGATACAACAAGCACAGCGTGTGAGCAGCAGGCAAAACATTTGTATAGATTAAAAAAAAAAAAAAGCCTAAAAACTCTTTAAAAGAAAAGTGAAGGGGGGTGGGGGTGGGGGTGGGGGGGCATGATGGCACTTGGCTGTAATCCCAGAGGCTAAGAAGTAAGAATGTAAGCTACATGAGACCCTATCTCCAAAAATCTAAACAAGAAAAGGCAAAAGGAGGGCTGGAGATAGAGTTTAGGGGGATAACATCTGCCAAATGTTCTCCACGACATTGAATCTCCACTACTTCAAACAAGTCACCGGTGGGAAGCACTCTAGGTCTGGCCCCGTAGGCGGGAGCCTGGCCCTGGGCCCCTTTTACCTTCAGTTGCTGATTGGTCCGTTTCAGGAACTGGATCTCCTCGTTGTGCTTCTTCTCCTCCACCTGCCGCCTCTCGCTCTCCCGCTTCTCGGTGGCCTCGCATTTCGCCTTCTGTTCGTTCACTTGCCTCTCCAAGTCCCTCTTTTCCGTCTCCAATTCTGTAATCTGAAGATAGAATGGCCATCATCCTGGGACATCCCCAAGTGGATGAGCATTGTAAGAGCCTGGGTGAGGTAACTTGGGACAGGACAGTCCGACCTAAGGCAATGCCAGGGTGTGCACTGCCACCCAGTGGGAAGTCAGTGACTGACATGGAGTGTCCTTAGACAAGACCACTCCTCACTGGGGCCTTGCAGTATTAGTGTGGAGGACACCTCAGGGCCAGAATTCAGGGTTACAATGACAACTGCAGGCCTTGAGATTTACAGAAGCATCTGGGAGCCATGGGAACACCGTCACCCCACTCACTTTCCTCTCCATGTCTGACTTCCCCTGTTCGGCCTGCAGTGCCTTCCTCATGCCAAATGCCACGCTGCTCTCATACAGAGTCTGGTAGGCAGCGATGGTCATGTGGATCTCGTCCCGGACACGCAGCAACAGCAGCCCTCTCTCTGCGCAATTGATGGTGACCTCCCGGATCAGTTCATCTTCCAATATGCACACAGGGGGATAAAAGTCATTGGTGAGAGGGCATGCACTTTGTCTGTAGCAAGTCACCTTTGCTTGGGAAGGACTTGGGACATGTTCTCAGAGGCGTGGGTCTGTGGCAATGACAGCTGGTGAAGGTAGGACACCCTACACCCATGTAAAAAGGCAGGCGCAGTGGCACGCGGATGTAACCCTAGCCCTGGGGAGGTGGAGACAAAGTTCCCTAGAGCTTGCTCATCAGCTAGTCTTGCTAAATCAGTGAGCTCCAGGTTCAGTGAAAGACCGGGTCTCAAAAAATAAGGTAGAGGGGCTGGAGAGATGACTCAGCAGTAAAGATTAGTGGCTGCTTTTCCAGAAAATCCATGGTTGGCAGCTAACAACCGGCTGTAACTTCAGCTCCTCAGTATTCAATATGCATTTTGGGTCTCCTCAAAACTGCACAGATGTCATACACAGGTAAAAAACACCCACGCGTATAAGGTTTTTGTTTTTTGTTTTTGTTTTTTTCTTTGTGTGTGTGTGTGTGTCTCAGAAGAAGAAATAGAGAATGATAGAGAAAGAGGCTTGACATTGACTTCTGGTCTCCACACTCGTGCACACATGTTCAAGCAGACAGCACACACCAAAACCAAATATATGGTTTACAGGAAGGCACTATGAGACGGTGCTTTCCGTGACCCAGAGAACAGGCCACACAACCACTCCTCTTAGAAGAAGCACGTCATGAAGTGAGCTTGGCATGGAGAGGGAGACAAGAACCTCAGGTTTGTTTGTGGTAAATTGGTCCCCTTGCTTCCATGTTCAGGCACAAAGTAGATAGAGGACGAACTGGTATTCTCAAATGGTGGTGTTTAATAGTACTGCTGTTAAGTCGGGGAGTGGCGGCGCACGCCTTTAATCCCAGCACTCGGGAGGCAGAGGCAGACGGATCTCTGAGTTCGAGGCCAGCCTGGTCTACAGAGTGAGTTCCAGGACAGCCAGGGCTACACTGAGCATCCCTGTTTGGTTTTTTTTTTTTTTTTTTTTTTTTTTTTTTTTTTTGGTTTTTTCAAGACAGGGTTTCTCTGTGTAGCCCTGGCTGTCCTGGCACTCACTCTGTAGACCAGGCTGGCCTCGAACTCAGAAATCCGCCTGCCTCTGCCTCCCGAGTGCTGGGATTAAAGGCGTGCGCCACCACGCCCGGCTTTTTTTTGGTTTTTTTTTTTTTTTTTGGCATCCCTGTTTGGGAGGTTGGGGGTGGGGGCTGCTGTTGGCATGTTTGGGACTAAGAACAGCAGGGTCAAGAACTTGCTTCTCCCCCTTTATAAGTCTTCAAACTGGAGGGCAAACCACACTCATACTGAGCAGGCTAAAGCCACCTTGCTGGATCTGAAGCTGCCTGAGAGATTGGGAGAGTTTGCAGTTGGGAGCCCATAGCATTAGGGCAGACATCGGTACGCAGTGGGCACATCTTCAATTCTCATGCCGTCCAACTACCAACCACAGCAGCATTTTTCTGGAGTGTGGACTGAGTATTATTGGATAGACATAGAGGTCATTCTTAATTTTCTGATTAAAATATTAGCACATTGGACTGGAGAGCCAGCTCCATGTTTAAGAGCACTGGCTAGTTTTCCAGAGGGACCAGACTTTGGTTCCTAGCATCCATGTCTATGGTAGTTCACAATTGCCTGTAACTCCACCTCTAGGGTATCCAATGCCCTCTTCTGTCCTCCATGAGCATCTGCATACACAGAGCATGTGTGCATACACACACACACACACACACACACACACACACACATTAAGAATAAAATAAATGGCTGGGTAGTGGTGATGCATGCCTTTAATCCCAGCACTCGGGAGGCAGAGGCAGGCAGATTTCTGAGTTCCAGGCCAGCCTGGTCTACAGAGTGAGTTCCAGGACAGCCAGGGCTACACAGAGAAACCCTGTCTCAAAAAAAAAAATGGTGTTAAAATATATTTTATTTTTGAGGTTTATAAAAATTATATCATTTTTCTTCCTCCAACGTCTCCCATGTACACCTCCCCCCAGTGTTTCAAATTCATAGACTCTGTTGTTGTTGTTGGTGGTGGTGGTGGTGGTCTGTGTGTGTGTTTAGTAAAGATTTTGGTTTCTTAAAAAAAAAACCACAGAAATTTTATAAGAAGATATTTTTGATCTAATTCCAGGTGTGGGGTATGGGGTTGCTTCGAGTTGTTCACAGCAGCTGACTATGATTTGCCTCGTGCTCTAGCAGAGGCGAGGGTTTGTCAGCTGCAGGTAGTTTCTGTGACCGTGTGACATTTGGAATTCTGGGAACTTTTCATACATGCTAGGGCCCCAAGATTCGGGGGTGAAGGTGGGTTGTTGGTTGTTTGTTGTTGGTTGTTATTCAGTAGTTGTGCACAAAAAAGAAACAACGAGAAGAGGAAACTAGATATCCTGTGAGAAGATCCTACTTGCTCTAAGGAACTCCATGCCTCTACTCAGCAAGAAGTACTCTAATGATAATGTCACCCCCTTTCCTTTCTATCTTTCTTCCTCTCCTATCTAGTGTTAGGGGGTTGAAAGAGTGGAAGGGTGGGGAGAAGGGAGGAAGAAAAAGAACCCACAAAGTAGCAAAGAACTGGCTACATGTGTTAGTTCGTGTGTGTGTGTGTGTGTGTGTGTGTGTGTGTGCGTGTGTGTGTGTGTGTGTGTGTATGAATTTATAGATTTCTTGCTCAGTCCATATTATGTTAGTTGTGTGTATAAGTTTCCAGGGATGTTCATTTGACATTGAAAAATAAGTTAAAAAAATAATGCCAAGCCTGGAGAGATGGCTCAGCGATTAAGAGCTGGCTGCTCGGGGGCTGGCGAGATGGCTCAGTGGGTAAGAGCACCCGACTGCTTTTCCGAAGGTCCAGAGTTCAAATCCCAGCAACCACATGGTGGCTCACAACCATCTGTACTAAGATCTGACGCCCTCTTCTGGTGCATCTGAAGACAGCTACAGTGTACTTACATATAATAAATAAAAAAAAAAAAAAAAAAAAAAAAGAGCTGGCTGCTCTTCTGGAGGTCTTGAGTTCAATTCCCAGCAACCACATGGTGGCTCACAACCATCTGTAATGTTATCTGATGCCCTCTTCTGGTATGTCTGAAGACAGCTATAGCATATTCATATACATTAAATAAATAAATAAATAAAGGATATTTAAAAATGTAATACCAGGAGTAATGACACACACCTTTTTTTTTTTTTTTTTTTTTTTTTGGTTTTTCGAGACAGGGTTTCTTTGTGTAGCCCTGGCTGTGCTGGAATTCACTGTGTAGATCAGGCTGGCCTCGAACTCAGAAATCCGCCTGCCTCTGCCTCCCAAGTGCTGGGATTAAAGGCATGCGCCACCCATGTACCTAGTACTCAGGAAGCAGAGGCAGGCAGATCTCTGTGAGGCCAGGCCAGCCAGGACTAGATATTGAGACCCTGTCTTTAAAAAGTATTAGCATAGACTTATTATGGAAATCTTTGGATAAAAAAAAAAGAGCCGGGCAGTGGTGGCGCACGCCTTTAATCCCAGCACTCTGGAGGCAGAGGCAGGCGGATTTCTGAGTTCGAGGCCAGCCTGGTCTACAAAGTGAGTTCCAGGACAGCCAGGGCTACACAGAGAAACCCTGTCTCGAAAAACCAAAAAAAAAAACAAAAACCAAAAAAACAAAAAAGCCAAAAACCAAAAAAAAAACAAAGACTCAAAGTTAAAAGTCTTTTTTTTAGAGGTAGCCTTGGCTAGCCTGGAAATCACTATGTAAATCAGACTGACCTCGAGCCAGAGAGATCTACCTCTCCCTGTCTCTACCTCCCGAGGGCCTGTATTAAAGGCATATACCACCATATCAGGCTAAAATAGAGTTCTTACCTTACTCCAAAAACCTATCAAAGGGAGGGAGCAATGAGATGGCTCAGTGGGTAAAAGCACTTGCCACCAAGCCTGATGGCCTGAGCCACTCCCTAGCATCCATCTGGCAGAAGGAGAAAATCGATTCTTGTAAGTTGTGATGATTTCTGAAGGGGTGGGGGTGGTTGGCTTGGGGTAACCAGAGTTTGGTTTTGTGCTAGAAGGAGGCAGAGAGTGTGTGGTGCTCACTCCACCAAGGCTACTCACCAAAACACTGGGAGTAGAGTTCCCTGCGCACAGGGCAGATGCCTGTCTCCCTGGCCTGCCTCTGCTGCAGCTTCAGGTCCAGCTGCTCCTGGAGATGCACCACATCCATTCTGGTGCTGGGTGTGCTGGACACCTGCTGGATCCATAGCTGTGTGTCTTCCACCCACTCCCTGTGACATAGATACAAGTCACCGAATCTGAGCAGAGGGCCCTTGGAACTCTGCCTGAGCAGGAGCAGGGGGTGAGCATGGGCAGCATCACCATCATGCCACCCCCACTTCCTACTCTTTCCCAAGCCACGCCCACTCTGCAGCCTCCACAGGACACCTACCTTAACATTGGGTAGATGGACAGTCTCTGTTCTCCACAAGACTACAACCCTCTGTTCCAGGTCATACCTGCCTAGCGTGTTGAGGACAGATGTGTAGTCATGCTGCTTGATTCGAATAGAAGATGCAATGGGAATTCCCCACACTGGCTTATGGTGGCGACATAGAACACCATAAACCTCATGCAAGCCACTAGGAAGCATTTGTGTGTGTTGGGAGTATGGAAGTTCTGAAAGTGCTGTGTTTGCAATGGCTGCCCATAGTGAATTCTGTGCTGGAGGAACAGCTGAATTCTGCAATGACAGACTTGTGGGCAGAATATGTGGTCTAGAAGACCCATATGTTAAAGCAGACATCTAAAGTCACGAGAGTGTTCAGAATGTGGAGGGCATGGATTTAGAGGGTACCTGCCTGGCTGCAAGCATACAACTATACTGAGACCCCATGAACTCCAGAAAGCTGAGAGGAAACCCAAGGTAGGGCACAGGGAGACACCTATGTTCTTGACCAAGAGCTTAGACCTTCCCCTAGTCACTGTGGGCTCCCCACCACCACCTCTCTCTCTACCTTGGAGGCAGGATGGCATTTAAGATTTCTTCTGCCTGTTTGGTAGGATCTGGGACACAGGAAGTTGAGGGCAGCTTGGCCTTGGGTGGCTGTGGGCTTGTACTAGAGGGTCCAGGCTGCTGGATGTTGACTTTCAGTGGCCGAGCCTAAGAAGAGACAGGTTGATCAGTCTACTACCTCCAGATTTTCCTAGGTCTCTTGTACAGCCGTCCCCATTTCCAGCCTATTTCCCTCATCTGTGATCTTAAAGGAAATATGAGTTGGAGATATCCCACGAGGGGGATATCTGGCTCTGACTCTGTGTTTGAACTGGTGTTTCTAGAATGAGTGGTCAGGCCTCTATTCTGACTCTCTAGACGAAGGTAAGTCACTACCAGACCTCTTCTTGGACTTGACTACCACAAGCCCCATCTTTTCCATGTGACTTTTCTCATCTTAAATTTGTCCTCTAAGGTCATAGCTAGACTTCTTGTTCTCTTCTCCCAACCTCCATCCCTGTCCCAATTCCCTTGGCTGTCAGCCCCAGCAATCTGTCCCCTGAAATTCCAGAGATTCTCAAAGCTGGGATATCTTTTCCCCATGGGAGTTTGTAGGATCTCGCGTCCCCTGAGACCCCTGTTCATACCGTGGGGCTCCGTTTCTCTGTATTCCGGCTCACCAACACCGGGGTGTCATATTTGAGCAGAGAGTCTGCTGGGGGTATCATGGTGGCAGTAGGGGTAACAACTCCTTAGCGGCCCCTGTGGAGTCTTGTTTGCGATCACCATGGAAACCCCTCCTCTCCTAGCCCCATGGACGGGGCGGGGCCTCTGAGGAAGGCGGTGCCGGCCGCGTGCAAGTTTTGTTCTACTGTGCTTTCTCCACAAGCACTAAGTTTCTTAGTAAAGAAGACTGGAGCCCTAGCGTTAGGTCTGTTTCGGTTTGTGATGAAATGAACAGACCACCTTTGCTTAAAACGGAAGTCATCTAGTGACTCTATAGAGTATTTGGCGACGGTTGGCATTTGGAAGCCAGAGGCTGGCGGATCTTTGTGGATTCCAGGACAGCTAAGGCTGTACAGAGACACTATTTCAAGAAACAAAAAAGAGTTTCACATTGTTGAGTGTCTGTGTTTCGTAACTACTAATAACGCGCAAGGAACAGAGCTGGGTTAGCTTTCCCATAGAAGGTTTTTTCTTTTTTCAAAAAAAAAAAAAAAAAAGCTGGGCGATGGTACCACACACCTTAATGACAGCATTTGGGAGGCAGAGTTCAAGGTCAGCCTGGTTACAGAGTGACTTCTAGAACAGCCAGGGTACACTGAAAACCTGACTCCGGTGGGGGGGAAATTGTCATATATATTAAGGTTCTGGGGACTAATCCAGGGCTTCGTACACGCGAGGCAAACGCTCGCTCTGTGACTAAGCTACAATCTCAGCCTTCCCTCCCTTTTTAACTCTGATTTCTATTTGGCGGTGCTGAGGATGAATTCAGAGCTTTGAGCTCTATCCGAGCTACAACTTTTTCAGATTTTGAGACAGTTTCACTAAATTGCCAAGGCTGGCCTCGAAATTACTGTGATCCTCCTGCCTCAGCCTCCCGGGGGTTGGCCATGCCTTTTCAGTACTCCAGTCACACCTTCCAGCAGCGGGGACCCCATGGCCACTCGCGCCAGCGTCCCCAGCGTCTGAACTCAAACACCTGGGGCCCCGCCCACGGGGGGGGGGGCGACACCGTGAGGGCTTCTGGGATAACGCGCTGCCCGGAAGCGGAAGTGCAAAGCTGTCCGTCACTTCCTACGGCTCAAGTGGCTCAACGGACCCTGCAAGTGACTCTCGGTCGGGCCGCAGGATGAAGGCGGGCAAAAGCGAGCGGGAGCGGAGCGGTCGGCGGCGACACCGGTCAGGCGACGCTCTGACGACCGTGGTGGTGAAACAGGAGCGTCTGAGCCCCGAACCCGTCGCGCACCGCCGGCCCGACGCTCCAGCCGCTAGCCTGTCCCCGCCCGCTGCCGAGCCTGGCCACTCGGGTCACCGCGGGAGCCGAGCCCGGTAAGCGAGCCGGTGATTGGGCGGAGGACGGGATGGCGCGGGGGCCGGTGGTGCGAGCGGCTCCGGAGTGCAGTGCACCTGTTGAGTTGAAATGAGATTCCCCCGCCTGCCCGCGAGTGGACGGTGCGAGTGGCTTCTCCCCTCGTCTGCCTACAAAGACACGTTGGGTCTTGGCGACTTCTTGGCAGCACTCATTCGCCAATGCCTCCATGTAGCATTGATTTACTGAGTGCGGTAGGGTGGGTTAAAGATCAATAGAGGTACTGGGCCACAAGGCAAAGAAGAGAGATGCTTTTTCCTTGGCGAAGTTGAGCAGGCTCTAACTTGGAGAAGGAAAACAACAAAGAGATAATTTCAGTCAGTCAGTATTAAAGACAGATTAAAACGGCAATGTGGTAGCGAGAGGCTGGGTAGAAAAAAGAGAGGGCTTGTACAGAGGTGCTCCTTAACGGAGACCTGGCTGGTAGGATTGATCCATTCTCTTGAGTCAAGAGTCTTTTAACGCCGTGCGGTGGTGCTGCACGCCTTTAATCCCAGCACTCGGGAGGCAGAGGCAGGCGGATTTCTGAGTTCGAGTCCAGCCTGGTCTACAAAGTGAGTTCCAGGACAGCCAGGGCTATAAAGAGAAATCCTGTCTCGGGAAAAAAACAAAACAAAAAACAAACAAAAACAAAGGTCTTTTAACAAAGACTCCAGGAAGGACCAACCCAGTGTGGTCGGGCATGCTTGTAACCCAGCAGTGGAGATGCGGAGACAGGAGGTTCCTGAGTGTATACACATAAACACAGCGAGTGCACAATTATGACAGAAAAATATATACATAGAACCTGAGTTGGAATTCTGTTTTAGAAGTTGAACAACAGCAGCAACAACAACAGCAACAAAAACAAAACAAAACAAAAAAAACCAAAACAGCCAGCATATCTGGAATTGAGAGATGGAGCAGCATTTGTAGGCTGGTAGGAAGGATGTGGGATGGAGGACAGGGCAGGGCCCTGAGACCTGCCAAGGGATTGATTTTGGTTGTTGGAGAAGGGAGTTGTGTTAGGAAAAAAACAGGCTGGATTGGCTTCCTGGATAGTAGTGCCAATTAGTAGGGTGACACATCCGGAGAAGAAAGGCTTCTGAGGCTTCGGGCTTGGAGAATGAGGTTGTCTAGGTGAGAAGGCTTAGCAGGCAATTGTGTATGTGGTTGGGAGAAATGTTTATGGAAAGTGAAGGCCTGCTGTGGCTACTGATCTCACAGATGTGTTGTGTTTAGTAGGTGAGCCTGATACTGGAAGCTAACTTACTTTCGGGAAGGAACTTTGAGGTAAAAATCCTGTGTACCATTCTCTGTAAAGGTCCCCAGCCAAGAAGAAAAGCAAGTCGTCTGGGAGAAGAAGCAAGTCTCCACGGACCAAGAGAAGTCGGAGTCCCCACTACTCCATGGTCAGAGTGAAGCAGGTGAGTGAGTGAGTGAGTGAGCGGGCAGGCAGGGACCACGGGCGGAAAGCTCCAGCCCAGAGCTGTTGCTGAACCCCAAGAGGTTGGCAGCCACGTGTGGACATGCTTCCTTGTCACTGCAGTGGGCTTTTCTAAAAATGGGATATGTATCTGGGGCTGTTTTTCCTGAAATTTTAACGTTTGGAGACAATTGTTGATTTGATTCTGATAATTCTTGTCAGAAGTAATACGGAAAGATGTACATATCCATGTTTCTCTCAATGGCAACTTCTTGCACAGCTGGACAGTGTCGTCGTCAGGACACAGACGTTTCACCACCATCAGGATGCCTCATGATGTCTGGTGCTTCTCCGCCTTTATCCTTCCTTACCTCCTGGCTGGCCGCTTCTTGCTTTCTCTTGTTTCTGGATGCACATTTAATTTAAGCCCAGGGTCTTTAGGTTAGAAGATTGTTCTTGGTGCTGTTGAAACCAGCATAGATGGGTCATGTTGGGCCTGTGAGTGCCCATGTGCTGTAGGACCAGTTTTTCTTTTTCTTTTTCTTTTTTTTCTTTTTTTCTTTTTTCTTTTTTTCTGAGACAGGGTTTTTCTGTGTAGCCCTGGCTGTCCTGGAACTTACTTTGTAGACCAGGCTGGACTCGAACTCAGAAATCCGCCTGCCTCTGCTCCCGAGTGCTGGGATTAAAGGCGTGTGCCACCACGCCCAGCTATTACCAGTTTTTCAAAGGACATTGGCTGTCTCCATTGGATTATTTTTACTCCCACATTAAAACTCAGTCAGTTATATGTCTATCCTGCCAATACCATGCAGACTCGATTACCACACTTCCATAGTAAGTCTCAAACTGAATGCCCTCTTTGCTGCATATGAGCTGCCGTGTGGGTGCTAGGAATTGAACCCAGGTCCTCTGGAAAAAGTAGCCAATGCTCTCAACTGTTGATCCATCTCTCCACACCACCCTCCTCTTTTTTTCTTTTTTTCCTTTTAGCTGTTCTAGTTCTTTTGTCTCCATCTCTATGTAAATGTTCGAGAGAGTGTGTGTGTGTGATAAAAATCTTTTAAAAATATTTTTTCTGCATATTTATGAGTGCTTTCCCCGCCGCCCCTGCATGTATGTGTATGTCTGGTGCCCACAGGGTCCAGAAAAGAGTACCAGAGTCTCCAGAACTTGAGTTAAGGCTGGCTGCAAGCCACCTCATGGGAGCTAGGAACTGAGCCAGCTCCTCTGGAAGAACAGAAAGTGCTCTAACTGCTGAGTTACCTTCTAGATTCCCTAGTGACATCTCGAAAGAGGCAGGTGTCGTGGTGCGTGCATGTAATTCTACACTGAGGCAGGAGGATCACAAGTTCAATACTGGTTTTAAACAATTAACTGAGAAACTGTCTCAAAAGTAGAAAGAGCTAGGGATAAATTTAGAAGTTGAGTATTTCCAGCCCTGAATCCTAGTCCCATTACCATTACATATGTATGCATATTAATGCAATATTAGCCTTAAAAGGAAGAAGATTCTGACACATGCTACAAAATGTCTGAACCCTGATGACTTGCTTAATAAACTGGGAAAAATTGCATGATTTCATATTTTTGTAGTTGAGACGGGGTATCTCCTGCTAATTAGCCCCTGGTTGGCCTGAAACTTGCTTGGTAGCACGGGCAGGCCTAGAACTCTTAATGATTCTCCTGCCTCAGCCTTCTGAGTGCTGATATTAAAGGTATACCATCAACTGAACTTCACCAGCAGTGTGTGTGTGTGTCTGTCTGTCTGTCTGTCTGTTCCTTTGGAGACAGGTTCTTGTTCTCACTCTCTCTCTAACCCCTAGAGATCCACCTACCTCTGACTATTGAGGCTGGGATTAGAGGTGTGCAGTCCTTCCTCTCCTGACAGGAATTGCTAATCTGAGAAGATTCCCATTTCCTTTAGCATTGGTGCTCTGGTTATTAGAAGAAATGTCTTCAGGGTTGGTTAAGTGTAGGTTTCTTCTGGAAACTGCTGCTGCCATGCTTTGCCCTTGGAGCTATCGCAGTACAACTGGTCTCTCATTGGTCTGTTGTTGTTCTTTCCAAACAGGTTTCTCTGTGTAGCCTCGGCTGCTCTAGAACTCTTTGTACACCAGGCTAGCCTCTGCCTCTGCCTCCTGAGTGCTGGGATTAACAAACGGTGTGTGCCACTGATCTATTGACTCTGTATTGCTGTTTTCTTTTTTTTTTTTTTTTTTGGTTTTTTCGAGACAGGGTTTCTCTGTATAGTCCTGGCTGTCCTGGAACTCACTTTGTAGACCAGGCTGGCCTCGAACTCAGAAATCCGCCTGCCTCTGCCTCCCGAGTGCTGGGATTAAAGGCGTGCGCCACCACGCCCGGCTATGTATTGCTGTTTTCTGCCAGGTTGATTTTCAGTATGTGTGTCCATTTTGTCAGAAGTTTAGGAACTGCTAAGTAGTACCTTCCTGTAGGTTTCTTGAGGCGTTCATGCTTCTTAGGTTTATCCATAGATGTTTGAATCATCTCTGTAATTGCTGGACTGAAGCTTTTGAAATTATTTCAATTTCCTTTTGGCCTATGAGGAAGTTAACTTTTCCCTTTACATATCTTAAATGCGACTGTTCTGTTTTCTACACCTGCTGCCCTGTGAGTTTGCCTGCAGGTGACTGAGAGGTTTGTCTCCTTGTTTTGAGGGATCTGGATGTGGACTTGAGGAAGAGTGTGGGATATGGAGTCTAACTGGCCCTTCAGGGGAAAGAACCACACTGATAGCCTTGTGTGGATAGGAATTTGTTCTGAGTACCAGAATCCAGGTCACAGATGTGTTGTTGTTTGAAACTATTTTGCCTATGTGGGTGTTTTGCCTGCATGCCTGTCTGTACACCACATAGCTGTAGTGCCCGCATTTGCCATAAGAGGGCGTTGGATCCTTTTGGAACTGTAGTTGTAGATGGCTGTGAACAGCTTTGTGGGTGCTGAGAACTAAACATGGGTCATCTGGAACAGCAGTCAGTGCTTTTAATTGCTGAGCCATCTCTCCAGCTCCTGCAGCTTGTTCACAGAGTGGGTGCCATCTTTCCTTTACTGAATCCCATCTGAATTTCAGGAACGTGAGGACCACCCTCGGAGAGGACGAGAGGATCGGCAGCACCGGGAACCATCAGAACAGGAGCACAGGAGAGCTCGGAACAGTGAGCGAGATCGGCACCGGGGCCATTCCCGCCAAGGGAGGAGCTCTGATGAGAGGCCCGTCAGTGGACAGGATCGGGATAGAGACAGCCAGAACCTGCAGGCCCAGGAAGAAGAGAGGGACTTTCATAATGCCAGGCGCCGGGAGCACCGCCAGCAGAATGAAAGTGCTGGCAGTGAGGCTCAGGAGGTGATCCCTCGCCCTGCTGGGAACAGAAACAAAGAGGTGCCCGTTAAAGAGAAACCAAGCTTTGAACTTTCTGGGGCACTTCTTGAGGACACCAATACCTTCCGGGGCGTGGTTATTAAATACAGTGAGCCCCCAGAAGCCCGGATCCCCAAAAAACGGTGGCGCCTCTACCCCTTTAAAAATGATGAGGTACTTCCAGTCATGTACATCCATCGGCAGAGTGCATACCTTCTGGGTAGACATCGACGCATCGCAGACATTCCCATCGATCATCCCTCTTGCTCAAAGCAACATGCAGTCTTCCAGTACCGGTAGGTAGACCAGAGGGAGAACTGGCAAGGGAGATGGGTGAGTGTCTCACTTAATATTCCTAAGGCTGGCTGTCTGTGTGGAAATGCTACTGAGCCCATTATCCCTTGTATCTAATGAGCCGGACTGAAGGAGTACTGTACGTCTTAACAACCTGTGATCTTTGAACATTTGTATGAGGGGCTGAACTTGGTGTCAGAAATCCAGATATTAGTTCTCCCACTGCATGGTGGCACAGGCCTGTAATCCGGGCTCTCGGGAGGCTAAGCAGGATTGGTAGTATATCCTCTAGGTGTAGGTTATATACCATGGCCCCACCTATAAATAGATAGATAGATAGATAGATAGATAGATAGATAGATAGATAGATAGATAGATAGATGAAAGGAAGAAAAAGAAAAGATTCCTGCCATGGTCTTGACCTGTTTCCACCTGCCCCTAGGGCTTTATGAGGATCAAATAGAAATAAAAGCCAGAGTCAGAATGCCAGATATACGCTAGCTGAACCTGCTGCTTGGGAATACATCTTTACCGTTTGGTACTTACCCCGTGAGGAAAGCAGGGCCAGTGGTACCATCCTCCTTCAACAGGTGAGAAACCACGGCTCACCCAGGCCCTGTGCAGTAAGCCATCTTCAGAGCACAACTGTCCACATCTAGTCCTTGGCTCTCAAGTCTTAATTCTGTTTTTCCCTCATTTGGGCTGGTGCTAAAATACATAAAATACAACATTGGAGAAAGTCTATGTGTAACCATAGCAAGAAGCCTTGAGTTCTGCACTGGGGCCTTACGGCCCTCCATTCCCAGCCTCAGCCTCAGCCTACCTTTCTCCTAGGTTATGTAAAGTGCTCTGAATTTCCCCATCAGGGCAGTACTTCCCCGTGACATTCCAGAATTTTCATTTGAATCCTCTTCAAGCCACGACATTGCCATCTAGATCTGTAGCATAGAGCTTTAGAAAAGAAGACAGGTGGTCTCAAGTAGGACACTCACATGCTTCTCTCCTTGGTCTCTCCTAGGCTTGTGGAGTACACCCGTGCTGACGGCACAGTTGGTCGGAGGGTGAAGCCCTACATTATCGACCTTGGCTCAGGCAATGGAACATTCTTGAACAACAAGCGTATTGAGCCACAGAGATACTATGAACTGAAAGAAAAAGACGTACTTAAATTTGGGTTCAGTAGCAGAGAATATGTCTTGCTTCATGAGTCTTCAGACACCTCTGAACTTGACAGGAAGGAAGATGAAGATGACGAAGAGGAAGAAATGGTATCTGACAGCTAGCAGCTGAGAGGCAGCCTCCACTGTTAGAAACCTTCCCTACCGGACGCTGTGCTGGTCACTCCAGCGCCTCTTCTTGCCTTAAGTCTTTTCTCTGTTGCTGCCCAGCCTATGTTGCAGTATGAGAACTGTCACTTCATGTTTTCTTGAACTTGGCACAGCAGCTGCCTGCCTGTGGGCCCTTGTTTTCTGAACAGTCTCACCAATTACAGCGTGTCGAGCCTGGTCAAAGCGTGTGGCTGTGGTGGGCACCTTCAGAACTGCTGCATAGCAGACTGCCCTTGGAAAGGGGATGGTGGCTTCTTCTCTTTGTACAGTTTCCTATTTATATAGCTGTTGAGCTTTGTGGACCAGGAGTTTTGTTTTGGGGACAAATCCTAGAGTAGAGAATCTTAGTCAGCTTTGGTTGTTACCAAAACAGCCTCCAGCCTATACCAAAGCTTTGACCCGATTCAGCTCTTGAGTCATAGAAGTTGATTTTGCACTTCGTTTTGGGGGTGACAGTTTACCATGTGACTTCTCTATTGGCTGTCTTCGATAAACAGACACTGTGCGATGTCTGTGTGACAAGACTGTGTAGGGAGGTCGTGGCTTCTACCAACAGGAGCTGCTGTCATACCGTGCACTGGGCTGTAGATCTGCACCCTGAGGATTCCTGATTTCTTCATGAAGCAGACATCATAGTTTGATATCTGGTCTTTTTCTTTAGCTTTGAATTTTTATTCAAATGTTACCTCTCTTCTCCCTTTGAGAAACACACCACACTGACTTTGTAGGAGGGGCCTTGCTGTGGCCTAGGGACGTGTGTATGTGTCTAAAGGAGGTTGTGTAGCTTCCACACTTCCACTTCATCTTTGACCATGTGTTCATATTTTCCTCCCACGGGTGGAAAGTAAGAGACAGCCTAGTGTCTGAACTTCTCACCTGGGGTCTGTGAGTAGAAAGATACTCCTTACTGACAGTCTGTGTGCTTCAGAGCTATGTGCTGGGTTTCATATGTCAGTGTTTTGTGATATAAATAATACCACATGATAGGCAAAGGCCTGTCTGCATTTGGAGAGCAGGTTTTCATTTATATGTATTTTTGAGATTAAAAAAATAAAATTTGTAAATATAGCCTCATTTTAGAGGGTATTACTTTTCTCACATAAATGTCTTGTTCATAGGTGTGTTTGCTTCTAACGGGATCTTTGTAAACTGTTTTGAGGTAAAAGTAGTGTGTGTGTGTGTAGAGAATTATAGGGAGAGGCCTGAAGTACTGAGGACAGAAATGGCTTATCTCAGCAAGGAGGGCGTGGGGCATGAGCTGTCAGGGAAGGATTTGTGTCAGTGCTCTGCATTTGGTGACCACTCTGTCCCCGGGTAGAGATGATGGCACTCGTCCTGGGCTGCTCTTAACTTCCTCCTGGGCTGGGATTTAGGATGCTGTGGAGTAGACTGTCTTGTTTGTACAGTCAAGGTCTCACTTGTTCTCAGGGCTAGAGGCTGGCTAACGCAGGAAGGTCAGCTCAGGAACGTGTTAGGAAGAGACACAGTCCCTATGGTGTGCAGGGTCAGCTCAGGAATGTGTTAGGAAGAAAAGCACAGTGTATCTTGGATATTTTTCTCAATTCAGACACCATTTTCTGCCCGAGAATCCACAATAACCTGCTACCCTACTTCAGTGCCTTCTTTCCCAGGGATAGTTTGTGGATTTGCTTTCTCAATGAGCACTGTGCAAGGTGACCACTTTACCTACATTTTTTTGTAAAGAGGTTCCAGGAACCAGAAGTGGCGACTCATGCCTATAACCATGAGATTGGAGAGGCTGAATTCTGCAAGAGGATTGGTGCAGATGTTAGGGCGTGTGAAATGTGAGACAGCCTGGTCTACCTAGGAAAACTTTAATCTCAACGGAAATGTCCCAATTGTTCTGATAGCAAACATTTGCCTTAGTGGAGTGCTGGCATCCCAGGTTAAGAGCTTCATGTTAAGTCATGCAAGATGTCTTTTCTTAGAGACTTGTTCATCTTAACTATTTGCAAGGTCTTAACTGTCTTTCTCCACCTGACGTACAGCTGTGTGTGAAACAGCTCTCTGCCGCTGAGCATCCACACCAACTTCTTGTGCTCCCAAGTTCTGCAGATGTGGGCCAAAGAGATGGCTCAGCTAGTAGAGGTGCTTGTCATCAGCCCCAGTGACCTGCATTTGATCCCCCAAAACCCTCATGGTGTAAGGACAAATCAACTCCCACAAGCTGTCCTCAGACCTCCACATCTGGGTGGGCACGCAAGATAAATTGTGTGAAAGTCCTCCCTGGTCCTCTCACCTCCGTTGTTTCCTATTCTGACATCACAGATAGCTCACTGGATGCAAATGCTGATGGCCATCCCAGATACTTGTATTGTGTTTGGGGGCTGTGTGGACAAGAGGAAAATGAGCTGAGATAGTGGTATCTGAAACCGTACTGTAGGGAGATCGGTCTGGAATTCATCTTGTGGTCCAGTCTATACTCAAACTACTGGTTGTCCTGTCTCAGCAAGTTTCTGCCTGTCCCCTAACATCCTCAGGTCTTCACTGTGGTCTTCCAGCATCAATCTGAGCACCCAGAGTAGTTGGCCCTAAAAACCATCATCGTTAACCAGGTCCTGCACTTTATGCCCAAACACCTGGGATCCTATGAATGCCAGCACTGCTTGCTGCTGCACAATGACAGCTACCTGGCCCATACCCAAGGAAGAATACTGACCAACTTGGTCCTGCCGGTTGTCAAGGAGGTTTGAACCCTAGGTGGAGGTGATATTTAGAAAGATTGACCAATAGGGCTACAATGTGATTAGGCAAAGGGATGTGGAAATGGATCAGCAGAGTTTGCTGTTCTGGGTCAGCTATCCTGAGACCACAGAGAACATGTCCCACAACTGCTTCATGTTCACCTAGGAGCAGAGAAAGGACGGCAGACCATAGAGCCAAGCCCTAAGAGACCACAGTTTGGCCAGGAGATTGGCAAGGCTGAAAACAAGTCCTAAACCCACTGCAGACTTCAAGACTAAGCAGTTTGTTTTCCAGTTTGACCTACAGGTGGAGACGCTCCATCCTTCTCCACCCATGTCAAGCACTCCCCACTGTTTATGAACTACTGGTTGCCTTGTTCTCAAACCCCCATCCCACCCTGTCCAGTAGCCTTTTCCTGCCCTTTCTGCATCTTCTCTTACCCCCCGAGCCTCCCCAAATGCTGTCACTCCCAGGTCCACCTCGCAGTACCAGAGATCCCCCCCATCAAATGCAGGAGTCTACCCACCAGCCCCAGATGTGTACCCCCTCTCATCAGCAGGGATTCACTCCCAGGCTCCAGTACACCCTACTTGCTTTTGAAGTCTACTCTCATGCCCCAGGGGTCTTTCTGCCTGCCCCGGGATTCCATCTGCAGCTGCTAGGGATACACTGCCAGTCTGTTGGGGTTCGCCCCTTGCTTCCCAGGGAGTATCCAACTCCATGTCTCCTGGGCTAAGGCCTCCACCTCCATCTGAGGGTCCTGGAAACATTCTCCCCCAGCAGTCCTGACTATATGCCACCTTTTTATTTTTTAATTAATTTATTTTTTGGTTTTTCCAGACAGGGTTTCTCTGTGTAGCCCTGGCTGGCCTCGAACTCAGAAATTCTCCTGCCTCTGCCTCCCAAGTGCTGGGATTAAAGGTGTGCGCCACCACGCCTGGCAATGCCACCTTTTTCTATGGCCGGTCCTTAGAAAGTTTGATTTTGTCCTGAGCCCATTGAACAGCCCCTCCCTTGTGCAAGGGTGATTGAAAATGGCTGATAGTTTAGCAGTAGAGTGCTTGCCTGGCTTACGTGCAGTTTCTAGCACTGAAGACTTGTAGAAGAAAATGGCGGGAAGACAGCTGGGTGTCCTACTCATGTCTTTATTAGTAGTACTCGAGTGGCAGAGGCAGGCCAATTTGTGACTGAGGAGAGCAGTTTGGTCTACACAAGGAGTTTAAAGCTAGCCAGGGCTACAGAGTAAAGACCCTGTCTGAAATAAAAATTTCAAAAAAAATATAGTTTAGAAAGTGAGAGTTAACAGTCGGGCGTGGTGGCGCACGCTTTTAATCCCAGCACTCGGGAGGCAGAGGCAGGCGGATTTCTGAGTTCGAGGCCAGCCTGGTCTACAAAGTGAGCTCCAGGACAACCAGAGCTATAAAGAGAAACCCTGTCTCGAAAAAAACCAAAAAAAAAAAAAAAAAAAAAAAAAAAGAAAGTGAGAGTTGAGGCCACTTACTGAAAAGCTAGAGTGACTCTCAGTTGAACACAGCACAGTATTTGTTTTATCCCTGTGAGTCAGGACACAGCCACACTCTGCAGATGTTCCAGGAATGATGGGTGACCTCTGAGGAGCAGAGATGGACTTTGAACTGTAGGAGAGGGCCCTGGACCAGTTGGGACAATTGAGGAAGCAGTGGGGTTGCAGAGGCTATATTATAGACTATGCTCTGAAGTCCCATAGTGCTGAGTGGCAATGAGGTCACACAGTCACCTGCAGAGCATGACAGAGTGGAGGAGGCAAAAGACTTGAGTCATGAGAGTCAGAAATCTTAGTGGGTGGGACAAAGACAGGCTCAGGCAAACCCTTGTCTCAATAATATAGTAGTACAGCCGGACAGTGGTGGCGCACACCTTTAATCACAGCACTTGGAAGGCAGAGGCAGGCAGAGTTCTGAGTTCTGATTTCTTCAGTTCAGCCTGGGTTTCAGGACAGCCAGGGATACACAGAGAAACCCTCTCTTGAAAAACCAAAAAAAGCCGGGCGTTGGTGGCGCACGCCTTTAATCCCAGCACTCGGGAGGCAGAGGCAGGCGGATTTCTGAGTTCGAGGCCAGCCTGGTCTACAGAGTGAGTTCCAGGACAGCCAGGGCTACACAGAGAAACCCTGTCTCGAAAAACCAAAAAAAAAAAAAAAAGAAAAACCAAAAAAAAAAAAAATAGATATAGATAGATAGATATAGATAGATAGATAGTACAATAAGGTAACAGTACAGTGCTTGCTTTACTGCTGTGAACGACACCATCACCAAGGCCACTTTTTTTTAAAAGACATTTATTTATGTAAGTACACTGTCGCTGTCTTCAGACGCACCAGAAGAGGGCATCAAATCTCATTACAGATGGATGTGAGCCACCATGTGGTTGCTGGGATTTGAACTCAGGAACTCCAGAAGAGCAGTCAGTGCTCTTAACCACTGAGCCATCTCTCCGGCTCCAAGGAAACTCTTACAAGGACAGCATTTAATTGGGGCTGTCTTACAGGTTTAGAGATTCAGTCCATTATCATCAAGGTGGGAGGGAGCATGGCAGCATCTAGGCAGGCTTGGTGCAGGAGGAGCTGAGAGTTCTACATCTTCATCCAATGGCTGCTAGTGGAAGACTGATTTCCAGGCAGCTAGGATGAGGGTCTTAGGCCCATGCCCACAGTGACACACCTACTCTAACAAAGACACACCTCCTAATAGTGCCACTCCCTGGGCCAAGCATATAAAAACCATCACATTCCACTCCCTGGCCCCCATAGGCCTGTTCAAACACATGAGTCTATGGAGGCCATATCTAGGCATAGCGTAATAAAAAAGTACATTTAGTCCAACTTACAAAAGACCTCATAGCAGTCTCAACAGTGTTAAAAGTTCAAAGTTTAGAGTCTCTTCTGAAATTCATTCAATCACTTAACTGTAATCCCCAAAGCAAGACAGGAAACCAGCTGGACAAACTCCAAACTCTGCATCTCCATGATGTAAAAGATCTGATGTCAAAGCAGTCTTCAGATCTCCAACTCCTTTTTCATCTTTGTTGATTGCAACAAACTGCTTTCTCCTGGACTGGTTCCACTCTCTGTTAGCAGCTTTCCTCAGTAGATAATCCACGGCTCTGGCATCTTGAACATCTTGGGGTCTCCAAGGCAACTTCAATATTACAGCTTCTTGTTTCAATGTCTGGGATCCACCCATGATCATCTGGACTCCTCCAAAGGGCTGGCGTCACTTCTCCAGCTCTGTCCTCTGTAGCACTCTAAGCTGAGGTTGATGTCACTGCCTTTGCTGTTCTTGGTGATCATCCCATGGTACTGGCATATCCAATACGCTGGGGTCTTCCACTGCTACTAGGCTTCACCAATAGCCTTTTTCATAGGCTCTCTTCATGGTGCCAAGTCTCAAATCCTTTGCATGACCCATTCGGTCCTAGGCTATCAACTGCAATTGAGGCTTCACCTTCACTAATGGCCTACCATGGTTTCTCACAGTGCCAAGGCTCAGTTGTTCTTGATGACCTCTTCATGTGTCTACAAAACCAGTACCACCTGGGTGACTCTTAAAAATTACCCAGTACAGCTACAGCATGAGGTGGCTATCTCTGGAACATAGTTTCTTTGTGCTCTCAGAAAACACTTCCCAGAAGATTTCACCTCACCGATGCTGATCGCTTCTTAATCACCACTAACCAGTATCAATTGTCCCAGTAACACTTTTTATTCTGGACTCTAAAGCCAGAGCCATGTGGCCAAAGCTGCCAAGTTCTGCTGAGGCTGAACATGGCCCCCTTGTTCTAGTACATTATCACCAGCTTTCTGTTTTCCAACTCCTTCACTACACTGGTTATAGACACTTTAGCTGTCCTGGAACTTGCTCTGTAGACTGACTTTGAACTCAGAGATCTGCATGCCTGGCTCCTAAACACTGGGATTAAAGGTGTTGTCCACCAATCTTGGATTCCAATTTTCTTCACCTAGAACTTGCTCTGTTCTAGGCTGGCTGGTCTTGAACTCAGATATTTGCTTGTCTTTACCTCCTGGGATTAAGGCTTGTACTCTGGTGCCTGGATCTAAATTTTGCTGGATGAATCTTGCCCCAAGGGCACTACTCCCTTGAATTCAATTTAATATCCTTCAACACAGAATTCAGTTCTATTTCACTTCCTAGTGCCCCTTTAATACTCAAACCACATATTTTATGTTTTTCCTTTCTAAGCTTGCTAGGCTTATCGAAAATGCTCTTCATGAGAAAAAAAAATCTACTTTATTTTATTTATGTGAGTACACTGTAGTTGTCTTCAGACACACCAGAAGGGGGCAGCAGATCTTATTACAGATGGCTGTGAGCCACCATGTGGTTGCTGGGAATTGAACCCAGGACCTTTGGAAGAGCAATCAGTGCTCTTAACCGCTGAGCCATCTCTCCCTCTTCATGAGGCTTAGCCAGAGAGCAAAGTCTCTGCTGGGCTTTTATGAGACTTCCTTTGTCAATGCGACTAATCTGAATCTCTTCACCTCAGCCTCAGGCAGACTCTTCAGACAAGGGCAAAAAGTAGCTACATTCTTTTTTTTTTTTTTTTTTTTTGGTTTTTCGAGACAGGGTTTCTCTGTCCTGGAACTCACTTTGTAGACCTGGCTGGCCTCGAACTCAGAAATCCACCTGCCTCTGCTGGGATTAAAGGCATGCGCCACCATGCCCGGCTGCCACATTCTTAAATACCACAAAAAGCAGGCTCTAGGCCCCATATTGAAATTCTCCACTGAAACCTCTTGGACCAGGTCCAAATAATTCAAATCACTCTCAGTAACAAAGTCTTCCATATTCCTACTAGGATGGCCCATTAAGCCCCATTTAAAGCATTCCACTGCTTTCCCAATCCCAAGTCCCCAAATCCACATTCTTCCAAATAAAAGCATGGTCAGGCCTATCACAGCAATACCCCACTCCCAGTAACAACTTCTGTCTTAGTTCGGGTTTTACTGCTATGAACAGACACCATGACCAAGGCAAGTCTTATAAAAACAACATTTAATTGGGGCTGGCTTACAGGTTCAGAGGTTCAGTCCATAATCATCAAGGTGGGAGCATGGCTGCATCTACACAGGCATGGTGCAGGCAGAGCTGAGAGTTCTACATCTTCATCTGAAGGCTGCTAGTGGAAGACTGATTTCCAGGCAGCGAGGATGAGGGTCTTAAGTCCATGCTCACAGTGACACACCTATTCCAACAAGGCCACACCTCCTAATAGTGCCATTCTCTGGGTCAAACGTATAGAAACCATCACAAGCACTTTCTAAGAAAATAAAATTCGAAGTGCTTTAAACATGTACTCCTTATACCACAACTCCCTATGCCCAGCTAAGCAGGATTTGACTTTTGCAAATGAGAGAGCTGAGGCACAAACCAGTGGAAGTCACACAACACGTATGTGTGTGTTTTATCCCCAGGTGTATCTGTATATCCTGTGTAAGCCTGGTACCTGTGAGACCAGACTACGATGCTGGACACACTGGTTAGAGACACTTCGTGAACCAGCATGTGGGTGGCTGGCAATTTAATGCAGTTCCTCTGTAAGAAGCACAAGCATTTTTAACTGATGAACCCTCTTTCCGTGTTCTTTTTAATTAAAAAGGTTAATTTTGGGTGTTTGGGTGTTTTGCCTGCATATCTGTCTGCATCTCATGTATCCCTGGCACCCTGGGAGGCTAGAGAGGGAGTCGGGTCCCCTGCCCTGTAGTGACACAAAATTGTGAGTCACTGTGTGGGTCCTGAGAATTGAACCTGAGTCCCCTGGAAGAGCAGCCAGTTCTCTTTAACTTCTAACCTACCTCTCAAAGGCGCCATCTGTGGTTTTCAGTTTTCTGCCCTGCTGCTGAGAATCAAACTGTAAAAACTTAAAACCTCGGGCTCAGCAGTTCAGAACACTGACTTCTTCCAGAGGTCCTAAGTTCAATTCCCAGCAACCACAAGGTGGCTCACAACCATCTTAATGGGATCCGATGCCCTCATCTGGTGTGTCTGAAGACAGTGTATATACATACATAAAATCAACAAATAAATCTTGAAAAAAAAATTCAAAACCTCTAACTCAGTCCCAGAGGAGCATGTGTACAGACATATATGTAGGCAAAACACCCATACACATGAAAGTTAATAAATATTTAAAATAAGGAAAACTGCCAAGGAGGTCAGGTGCGACGGATTGGCAGGTAAAGCACTCACTGTGAATGAAGCCGGAGGCGTGTAATCGACAGAACCCAGCTGGTAGAAGGAACCAATTGACCCCTGCAAATTGGCCAGTCCTTCACACCTGTGCCCGGGCGTGCTAAGCACTGAACGCAAGTAAGTGTTAGAAAGTACAACCCAGGAAAAGGAGGAAGAGAAGCATGTATAGAGAGGTGTCCACTGAATTCAGCAATGCACAAAAAGAAACAAGATGGCCAAGAAATTTATTCCTGACATTCAAAGCCGCTACATCTGAAAGTCAATCCACGTTCTCCACCATGTTATATTAAAGAGGGGCTGGAGCAATGGCTACGCTGGCAGGAGACACAGGTTGCATTCCCAGCCCCGACATGCTGGCCGACAACTGTGACTCCAGCTCTCTCTCTGGCTTCCACTGGTACCATGGTACAGACACTTGCAGACAAAACAGAAAAGAAAAAGTCTGAAGAAAGGATATATATATATATATTTAAAAAGCTAAGGATGGCTGGGCATGGTAGTGCACGCCTTTAATCCCAGCACTTGGGAGGCAGAGGCAGGTGGATTTCTGAGGTCAAGGCCAGCCTGGTCTACAAAGTGAGTTCCAGGACAGCCAGGGCTACACAGAGAAACCCTGTCTCGAAAAAAAAAAAAAAAAAAAAAAAAAAGCTAAGGATGCTGAGCCACAAAGGCGACATGTTTACCATGACCACCACCCTAAGACTTAGGGGCCATTTCAGATGGCCAGAGCCAGGGGTCGGGGAGGAATGAGGTGAGCAGTGCCTTCTCCACATGGACAGGGCTGCTGTATTCAGGAGCCCAGCAGCTGTAGCTGCTTACAAAAGACTGGCCTAAGATCAAGCCAGTCATCTTTGCAGCATGTAGGAGAGAGAGGTGCCCAAGCCTCTATCCCTAGCTAAGAAGCTATCAACAGTGGGTGACTCCTGTGGGAGAAGAGTCAGCTTTAAGGTGTGGGCCCTGGTAGGTTGATCATATTCCAATGGATGATCTCACACCTCTAAGTATATGGGCACCTCAAATTGGGACTCGGTCATTAAAACGGGGCAGGGGGAAAAGCTGGAGAGAGGATGAATCAGAGCTCTCCCCCAGGACCCTGATTCAATCTCCAGCACCCACATGGCAGCTCACAGCTGTTCCTCCAGTCCCAGGAGGATCTGATGTCTTCTGGTCTTCTTGGGAATTGCATGCATATGGTACACAGACATACATGCAGGCAAAACACTCACATACATAAAAAGAAAATTTCCAAGGTCTGATTGTTATTTTTTTGAGCCTAGGCTAGCCTCAAATTCTCTGTGTAGTTGAGGCTCGTCTTGGTTTTTTTCCCCCTCAAAACAGCTGTCCTTTCTGTCTTCGAGCCCCCTGAGTGCTGAGAATAAAGACATGTACCACCATGCCTGGCCCTGGGAGCTTCTTCTGTGGGCCAGGCTGGCAGGAAAGGAAGAGATAGATGCCAGACTCAAATTCAGGGATTTGTGCAAGCATAGGCTTAGGCAGATATTTTACCAACTGAGTTTCATCTACAGCCTTGACTTTCCTTTTTGGGGGGTGGTGGTGGTGGTCTTATATAGTCTTACTGGCCCAAATACTATGCAGTACCTTGACCTTCCTGCTTCTTTTATCTCGGCCTCTCGGGTGCTAGAATTATAGGCATGTACTACTGGAGAGGAACATGAGATTAGTGGAGAGGTTTGTGAGAGAGAACATTAGGAAAGAGGAGTTGCAGAAAATTGAGATTTTTCTCATACCTGTTGAACATCTAGGGCATAGAAACTCAAGGACATCCACCCATGGGGCAAAGAACGCCGCCTAAACTACGGAGCACTGAGAATGCAGAGGTGGGCTCAGGGTGTACCTGTAGAGTGCTTGCTTCGTCTGTCCTGAGTTCCATCCCCAGCACCTATTAACAGCGGGCATGCTCAATACATGGAATCCCAGCAGTGGGAAGGCAGAGGCAGGACGATAAACTCACGGTCTGTTTCTGTTCAATACCAGCCCGGACACAGTTCTGGATCTGAAGATAAAAGCTAATTCTTTCATAATCCTTCCCCTCCCGCAAACCACGTACAACCGGAGATCTGCTTGCCTGTGCTAAACCCAGGAAGATGTTGGTTTGGGGATCTTCTCTGCAACCCGGAACGGTGGGCGGAACCTTGCTCAGGTTTTCCACCTGCAGTTGGGTGGTGTGGCAAGGATCTCGTCTGCGGGGAGACATATGGAATATTCAACAAGCCTATGCTGCAGCTGGGTTCTCGATGTAGTGAATGTCTGTGGGTGTCTGTTAAGCTCAGAGGCCCACAGTGGAGCAGCAAGGTCTGTCCCACATGTACAAGCGCCACTCCGCGCCAGCTTTCGCGCGCTGAGCCGGCCAGCTTCCCCGGAAGCCGCGCGCGCAGGCGCGGTGTGGGGTGGTTCGCGCCCCCTGGCGGCCAGCGGCGACAGTGTGCAGGGTCCGCCTACTGGTCGCGCGCCGCCGCCTCCGCCGCCGCTTGAGCCCAACATGGCGATGCACAACAAGACGGCGCCGCCGCAGATCCCAGACACCCGGCGGGAGCTGGCCGAGCTGGTTAAGCGGAAGCAGGAGCTGGCGGTGAGTGGCCGAGGCCTGGACGCCGTCCCCGCTTGGCCTCGCAGGCAGCTCCGGAGGCGAGGACGGCGGGCAGCCAGGGTCTGGGCGCTCTGGGCGGCCGGGCGCGGCGCGGTTCCCTGCGGCGGCGCGGTTCCCGGCCTGCGCTCAGTGGGGCGGGGCGGGGCGGTGAGGGCGCGGGAAGGGCGAGAGGCAGGAGGCGGGGACGACGCTCAGGTCGGGTTAGCGGGTGGGAAGGAAGCGGCTAGACCCCGGCCTGGAGAAGATGCACGATGGATTCCATGGGCGGCGCGTTTCAATGGCCGGGGAATGTGGTGTATTTGAGGATGCCAAGGAACGGGGCTGGCGGCAGACACAGGACGCAGCCTAGGGAATTTGGATTGGTGACGCGCACCAGGAGCCGCCGGCACCCTGCTGACTGCCCTCCAGGCTCCCGCCTTTTACAGCGAGCATCCGGGAGGCAAAGCTCACCTGAAGCTGCCCTTCCAGGTTTCCATAGCAACCGGCATCCACTGCGGGCGGCCCTTCCAGAGCTAGCAGGGAGGAAGCAGTTGATGTAGAAGAGATGCTTTTGAAAAGCTGTTCACCCTTCCTGCTGCTGGTAGCAACACATTTAGTGAGTGAGAATGGAGACAGCTCACGATCTGTCTCATCCCTGCTCATGACAGCTAGGTTTTGCCTCTGAAGTAGATGCAAAATCTTGCATATGTGTGCATTTTCTGAGGATAGACTATACATTTCATTTTATTTATAAAGGGGTCCATCGCCCCTACACTTCCACAGAAATGGTTCATTGTGGGTAAGCTTGACATTACAAGTCTATGACAGGATTTCAGTTTGCTTAATGCTTGTTTTTCCCTGTCCCTGTCTTCATCACCTAGGAAACACTTGCAAACTTGGAGAGACAGATCTATGCTTTTGAAGGAAGCTACCTGGAAGACACTCAGATGTATGGCAATATTATCCGTGGCTGGGATCGGTATTTGACCAATCAAAAGTGAGTGTCAGAATCTAGTAGTATTAGCTGGGCAGTGGTGGTGCACGCCTTTCATCCCAGCACTTGGGAGGCAGAGGCAGGTGGATTTCTGAGTTCGAGGTCAGCCTGGTCTACAGAGTAAGTTTCAGGACAGCCAGGGCTATACAGAGAAACCCTTGTCTGGAAGAAAAAAAAAAAATCTAATAGTATCTCTCCATTTTATCCTCTACTACTATTTTAGCTGCAGGATTTTTGTTTTGTTTAAAAACATGGTCTTACAATGTAGCCCTGGTTGGCCTGGAACTCACTAAGTAGAGCAGGCTGGCCTCGGATTCACAGGTCACATAGCTCTTTCTCCCTCTGACTTCTGACTGATAGATTTAAAGGTATGGACTGTCATGTCCAGCTTGGGACATTTGCTTTTGGCATTTACTCTACAAGGAGATGGTAGAGCCGTAGTGTGGAAGGAGGTCTATGCTTGAACTTGAACTCTGACTGTCTCACGGAGAAACCTTGGGAAAGCCAGTATTTGTGATGAAAGAAAATAGGGCCCATGGTGCAGGGGTGTGTGGGTGTAAATGAAGAACAGCATGTGACTGAACTGTCTTCCACATTTTCATCAGCCACGCTGTGCAGTTACGATCTTTGTTCCACCTCCAAGCTCATTGTACCACTGTCGGCTCAGTAATGCGATTGTATAAAAATGCCTACGCTTGGGAGGATTTTTCAAATCTGTCGAAAAACTGAGATGAGAATGTGCATGACCAGTTAGTGTTTTTCCCATGTATTCATGAGTTGCTAACTCACTGTGGGTGCATGCTCTCTCCGACGTATGAAAACATCTCTTCGTGCTTAAGAACCTTTTGTTTGTAAATAATTTACAGATTGGGATAGAAAGCTGCACAAACAATAGACATGGCTTGTGTGCTCTTATGTAGTTTTCTCTGACGGTTATGTTTTACGTAACTATAGAACATCATCAAAATCAGAAAACCAAGATTGGCTGTGTGTGTGTGTGTGTGTGTATGGCATTTTATCGTATGTGTATAACTACAGGATGTGAAACCAGGCCCAGGAGACATTGCTCGGTGAGTAAAGGCGCTTGGTGTACAAGCCTGATGACCGGAGCTCAGTTCCCAGAACCTGTGTTAAAAGGCACAACTGGCAACAGGAGAGATGGCTCAGCAGTTAAGAGCACACACGGCTCTGGCAGAGGACAGGAGTTTGACTCCCAGCACCCCTGTTAGGTGCCTATAGCCCCAGGGGATTAGAACTTTCAGGACACGCCCCCTCCCCCCCCCCCATTTAACACACATGTGTAAATGCACATTTGGAATTTTAGCATATGTGGTAGGATTTGGGGACAGGAGAATCGCTCACTTGGGAAGTTTGCAGGCCAGCCTGAACTATGCAGTGCCGTCCGAATAACCAGATCGCCTCTGTCTCAACAAGGTAGAAAGCAAGGGCCACTGGTGGAAAGCTGCCCTCTGATGAGTGTGTGTATAAAGATGCAGACCCATTCCGCCATCACAGGATCTCCTCCCTGCTCCTCCTCTGTGGTTACATTTCTCTTTGCCCGTGCTTTCTCTCCCTGCTTTCTCTCCCTGCTAACCATTGAAGAGTTAGACGCTTACACCACAAATCTTTGCCTCTAAATATATTATCCTGAGAAGCTGCATGTAACTCAGATGCTTATAGCTTAAACATTAACACGGATTCCTTCAGATTCCCTTGGTTGGCCCCACAATGCTTTGCTACTCTTTTTTCATCCTGGATCCAGTGGCTTTCGGCAGTTATGTCTTGTTAATATTTTGTTGTTGTTTGTTTGTTTGTTTGGAGACAGGGTTTCTCTGTGTAGACCAGGCTGGCTTCTGACTCACAGAGATCCACATGGCTCTGCCTCCTGAGTGCTGGGACTGCAGGTGGATGCCCTGGTGGCCTGCAGGCTCCTGCTTTTAGGGCTTTGTTCTTTGACCATTGCTGCAGGGGCTACAGATCAGGGCACTGAGCATGCTGGGCAAGTGCTCTGCCGCTGAGCTGAACCCCCAGTCTGAGTCTCAGGTTGTGACCCTCTGGTTCTGTACCTCTGTCTTATTGGGTGACACGATGTTGGGTGGTCCTATGATAGCTCTGCTGTAAAAGTTCATTTCATTTCTTTTTTTTTTTTTTTTAAGAATTATTTATTTTATGTATGCGAGTACACTGTAGCTGTCTTCAGACACACCAGAAGAAGGCATCAGACTCCATTACAGATGGTTGTGAGCCACCATGTGGTTGCTGGGATTTGAACTCAGGACCTTCACAAGAGCAGTCGGTGCTCTTAACCGCTGAGCCATCTCTCCGGCCCAGGTTCATTTCTTCATATTGGCTAGACAGTTTAGTGAGTACAGGTGCCTGTGCACAAGCCTGACCACCAGAGCTCTACTCTGCCTCCTCTGTGCTGGGATTAAAGGCACGCACCTCCCCACACAGCTGTACTCACTTAAACAGTTTTATTTATTTTATGTATATAGGTATTGTGCCTGTGTGTGTGTCTGTGTACCACGTGTGGCCTAGTGTCCTTGGAGGCCAGAGGATAACATCTGATCCCTTGGGACTGGAGTTACAGACAATTGTAAGCCTCCATGTAGGTGCTGAGAACCAAACCTGGGTCCTCTGCAAGAGCAGCCAGTGCTTTTAACTGCTGAGCCATCTCTCCAGCCCCCATTTTATTTTATTTTTTCATAGTCCTATTTTGATTGAAAATTTTTCTTGCTTGTCAGAGTGGCACACATTTTAATCCTGGCACTCGGGAGATAGAGGCTGATATACTTCTATATGAGTTTAAGGTCTGGTCTGCATATATAATTCTAGGCCAGCCTCAAGACTACATAGTGAGATCCTGTCTCAAAACAACAACAACAACGAAAAAAGTCATTTATCATACGTGTATGTATAATGTGTATTGGGGTATGTGTGTGCCACCGGGTGACTCAGAGGACAGCTTTGTGGATTGGTCCTTTCTTTCACCTTTACCTGGGCTGAGGGTTGAATTGGGATTGTCCAACTCATTACCCTCTTGTCAGCCCCTGCACTAGTCCCTTTTGACAGTAAGCATTATCGTAAATGCACACTAACACAGTGGGGAGCAGGACTGGGTTGGGCAGGCCAGGCTACCATTTACATGATAGTGCTGCTTGGTGTCCTCATGCCAGGCAAGACATAGCTGTGTCCCTGGGGCTCCCACACACAATCAAAGAAATACACTTGACAGTGCTTACAAAGCATCTAAAACCATCTCACCTCCTAGAGTGGGAGGCATCACCGTTTGTAGGCATTTGACATAAAGTTACGGGCATCAGAGGCATTCCTGCGTTTGAACGTGGTTAGAAGAAGAATGGCCAGATGGCTCAGCAGGTAAAGGTGCTTTTGATGAAGCTGGACCACCCGAGTTCATTTGCTGGAGGTAGCAGGAGAGAACTCACTCCACAAGTGTCCTATAGCGCACACTTGTCCTCCCTCCACATCAGACACAAACACAGTGATAACCTATAAGATACAAAAATCTATAACAACAACAACAAAATTGTTCTGTTTTTAGGAACTCCAATAGCAAAAACGACCGGAGGAACCGGAAGTTCAAGGAGGCCGAGCGGCTCTTCAGCAAGTCCTCAGTCACGTCGGCTGCTGTAAGTGGCAGTGGTGGAGGGTGTGTCTGGCTGTGGCCCTCTATTGAGGGGAGTGGACTTCCCCTTCCTCTCTGTGTGGGTTGGTGTCTTGGGGACTATGGTCTCTTGTCTGGTAACCAGTGACTTCTCTTTTAGGCAGTAAGTGCCTTGGCAGGGGTTCAGGACCAGCTCATCGAAAAGAGTGAGTCTGCTTTTACCTTGTTTGTCAGTTTATCCTGAAGCAGCCAGGGGCCCTGAGTGAACTCTGGTTTACCCAGCCAGGTCCCTGAGGACTATGGCTTCTATGTTTCTCTTGCATCTAGAAGTTGGGGGACTTTTGGACATCCTCATGCCTGTTGCTGTTGTTGTTATTGTTTTGGAGGTGGGGGTCTTGCTGTCTGTCTGTCTGGCTATGTAGCACATGCTTGCCTTGGCTTCACCCTTGCTGGGATTTGAAGGTGAGGACCATGTACTGCCTTCCTGCTGCTCCCATCCAGGGAAGTGTGGCTGCAGAGAATGAAAGACCCTAAGCTCTGAAACTGCTAGAGCCGGCCAGAGGTTCCTAGGAATTTTGTTTGAGGTAGTCCCTTCTCATGTATGCCGACCTGGAACCCACTGATAGCCGAGGCTGGCCTTGGCCTCCTAATCCCCTTACCACTGCTGTCTGAGTGCTAGGATCATAGGCACGTGTCGTCTTCCGCTAGGAGAATGTTTCCAATAATCACTCATTTTGATCAGAAAGATGGCTCGGCGGTTAAGAGTGCTTCCTGACCTCCCGGAGGACCAGGGTTAACACATCCTAGCACCCATGTGGTGGTTCACAACAGCCTATAACTCCAGGCTCAGGGGATTGGTTGCCCTGTTCTGGCTTCTGAGGACACCTCGTGGCAGGCACACAAACATAAATAATAAAAAAAAATCCATAGGGCTAGATGTGGCACCTTAAAACCCAGCACTTAGGGAAGTAGAGGCAGGCTGGTCTCTTCAGTTTAAGGCCAGCCAGGGCTACAATGTGAGACCCTGTCTTAGTTACTTTTCTATTGCTGTGTTAAGACATTGAATCCACCGGTGGCTGTGGTGCACACCTTTAATCCCAGCACTTGGGAGGCAGAGGCAGGCGGATTTCTGAGTTCGAGGCCAGCCTGGTCTACAAAGTGAGTTCCAGGACAGCCAGGGCTACACAGAGAAACCCTGTCTTGAAAAACCAAAAAAAAAAAAAAAAAGACATTGAATGTAAGCAACTTCTAGAAGAACGAGTTTATTAGGGTTTACAGTTTCAGAAGGTTAGAGTCATGGTGGGGAGCATGGCGGGAGGCAGGCAGTCATGGAGCTAGAGCTGTTGCTGAGAGCTCACATCTTAAGACGGAATCACAGGTGGCGGGGGTTGGGGGGAGGAAAAGAGGGTCAGAGAGACAAAGATATCGACCCTGGAGATTAGAGGTAGAGAATTGGGAATGGCTTCCATACCCTCCAAACCCGACCCTAGTGACCCAGCTCCTCCAACAAGGCCACACCTCCTAATCCTTCCCAAGCAGTTCCACCAACTGAGGACCAAATGTTCACATTTGAACCTATGAAGGCCATTCTCACCCAAACCACCACAGGCCCTGTCTCCAAACAGAGTAACAGCAACTCATTTAGTAGGAGATTTCAGATACAGCTGATAAATCCCCAGTGCTCAACTTGAGGAAGTCTAAGGCTGTGCCTCTGTACTCTTAGGCATGGAAGGGAGAGTAGATACGGTTTATCCACACAGATCGTTTCTGTGTGGGAGCCGTGTCTATTAAAATAAAAAAAAGAGCCACTGCGTGTCTGCTGCTGCGCATTTGCAGTGTGCTCCTGTGTTGAGGTAAGGGCCGGGCTTTGGCAGGGATCTGAGGACAGGGGGTTTTGGTGGCTTGGACCTGAGTCCCTCGGTGGCATCATCAGTATCTGTCGATTTCTGTCCCAGCTCTTAGTCCTGCCTGTGCCAGAGTCATTCTCACGGAGTCAGATCCCAGCTGTTGTTCAGGTGGGATTGTCCTGTGTCCTTGAGAAGTTTTCTGTTCAGCTCCGTGCTGTGGTGCTCCGGGTTTTCCCTTTTCTGGAACCTTTCTTGATGTCTCTTGCCACCTCTATGATTGATTACCTCATCAGACACTATAAATCTTTTTAAAAAAAAAATTTTTTTTTTTGTTTTGTTTTTTTTTTGATTTTTCGAGACAGGGTTTCTCTGTGCAGCCCTGGCTGTCCTGGAACTCACTCTCTAGACCAGGCTGGCCTCGAACTCAGAAATTCGCCTGCCTCTGCCTCCCAAGTGCTGGGATTAAAGGCGTGTGCCACCACCACCCGGCAAAAATTCTTTTTTTTTTTTTAATTTGAGATAGGTTCTTACTTTGTAGTCCAGGCTGGCCTTGAACTTAGACAGTAAAGATTTTCTAAGGTTTATATTGTCTGGCCACTCTTAGGCATCTCCGCCGAGCGCGGAGCCACCTGCCTAGACTGCGTGGTTGGTGTTGCCTGGGTTTTGGTATGGACCAGGTTATTTTGACTGAATAGTCATACTTTGAAACATGTCTCTGCTGTTTTGTGTTTATTTTTATGTTTGTGTGCATTTTCTGGGTGTATGCATATGTATCCAATGTCCAATGCCTGCAAAGTCCAGCAGAGTGCCTCGGACCTCCTGGAACTGAAGTTACTAAGGATTGCTGAGCCACCACTGCTGCTGCTGGGAACCAAACCCTGGTCCTCTGGAGGAGCAGCCAGTGCCCTTCACCACTGAGCCACCTTTGTCCCTTTGTCCCTCTGTTTTGCAAGAGGGTGTTGGCGGATGCTTCTCATCACTGCTGACAGTTAACCTCCTTCAGGATTGGTTTTCCTTCCACACCAAGTTGGGTTTTATTTGAGTCACCATCTCACTGGGTAACGATGGTTGGCTTGGAGCTCAGAGACCTCACCCGCCTCCACCAATGCCTCCACCAACGCCTCCACCTCCGCAATGCTGCAGGTGCTGGGAGGGCAGGCATGAGCCAACACACCTGGCTGTGGCTTTGCGTTTACATAGCTGCTATGATACCGGGGCCTAAACCTAGATTTGTGCATGTGCTAGCCCAGCGCTCTACCTCTGAGCCACTCACAGGAACATGGTGAGAGATTATTCATGGGAGCGTGGGCAACTTACCAGTGGCTTCTCCATTGAAGAAAATGTCCCTTAGTGCCTTATAGGTCAGGGAGGCCTGGGGACTTGTGAGTCGGTCAGATCCACAAGGAAGTGGTGACAGACCTACTGTTGCTCCTGTAATCATAGCTGCCAAGACTGAGTTCAAGGCCATGTCATGCCCAGAAGGCAGGGAGGGTTTTTTGTCCCTCTGCCCCTTTCTCCTGTAAGAACATCCTTCCTGCCCCGGCTCTCTGTCCTCTGGAGAGGGTGATACAGATGTCCCAGTCAGGGCTGAGCACTGGTGGTCACTGCTGCCCAGCACTGTGAACGGTTGTGAGTCACCATTGGCTAAAGCTGCCAGTCAGTGGGCATAAATTCAAACCTAGAAGGCAGTTTCCCAGGTTCCTTAGCAAATCCACAGCAATGGCTTCACCTCAAGGGCCTGTGACCTCCCCCAGCACAGGCTCTCTCTCAACCAGGGTCACAGGAGCTCCTATGAGTGGGCTCCACATTCAGCCAGTGAATGGTCATGCCAGTTGTGTGCTGGTCGTGCCTAGCATGTTAGTGGTGTGCAGAGCTGAGTGAGACTGCAGATGGCCTCTTCCCAGCTGCCAGCAGAGTACCTTACGGTAGCGGGAGGTAACCAAAGCCAGGAAGCTTCCAGCTCACTTGTTATGACCAAAACCCACGGGCTTTCAGTGGGATTGTTTGTTTGTTTGTTATTTTTGTTTTTCAAGACAGGGTTTCTCTGTGTAGCCCTGGCTGTCCTGGAACTCACTCTGTAGACCAGGCTGGCCTCAAACTCAGAAATCCACTGCTTCTGCCTCCCAAGTGCTGGAATTAAAGGCATGCGCCACCACTGTGCAGCTGTTTTTAAATTTTCATTAATATCATTTTATTTTTGAGACAGGGTCATGCTATGTAACATAGTCCAGGCTGTTCTTGCACTCAGGGTGATTCTCTTGTTTCAGCCCCACAAATACTGGGGACTGCAGGTGAACTACCTTGTTCCTCTGAAATTTTAATTTTCTTTCCTTTTTTTTTTCTTTTTTTTAAGAAAAGGCCTTTCTATGTAGCTCTGGATAGCTAGAACTCTGTAAGTAGACCAGGTTATCCTCAGACTCATAGGGGTGCCTCCTTCCTTTGCTTCCCAAGTGCTGGGGTCGAAAGTGTGTGTCACCATGCCTGGCTGATCCTGAAGTATTTTTTTCCCCCACTAAGTAGAATTTAGTAAAAGTTGTGTATCAGATTCTGTGTATCTGGGTTCCCTTTGATTTTTTTTTTCTCTTTTTGTTTTTTGTTTGTTTGTTTTAAGACAGGGTTTCTTTTGTAACCCTGGCTGTCCTGGAACTCACTCTGTAGACGAGGCTGGCCTTGAACTCACAAAGATCTGCCTGCCTCTGCCTCCTGAGCACAGGGATCCAAAGGTGTGCGCCGCCACCACCACCCAGCTCCTCTTTCAGTTTTTAACATTAGTTTCTCGATTGATTGTCGTATGTAGCCACACTCGTGTGACATGGTACATGTGGGGCAGTTTGTGGGAGTTGGTCTCTCCTTTCACGGTGGGGCCCAGGGATGAACTCAGGTCACCAGGCTTCGCCTCAGGAGCCTCTGCCTGTAAGAGCCATCAGGAGGGCCCTCTGCTTGGACATCTACAAAGCGGATGCGAGACTCAGGGGTCCCTGGGAGCCATGATTGTGTCCCACGAGGAGCTGTGCGCTTGGGCCTCACTCCTCTGTGGTTGATGCTTGTGGGCTCCAGGAATGAAGAGGCAGAAGTTCGCTACCTGTCTTCTTTAATTTTTGAGGATTTCTGAGTTTTCTACTTTGAGTATTTTATTTTCAAACCACTCGCAAAAAATTTCCTCTCCACATGCGTTATTTCTCCTTCCTTTGGCTTCATGTTTGCCCAGTGAGAAAGATGGTAGATTTGCGAGACCCTTAGAGAGGAATTTCATGGAAGTTGTGAAGTGTCAGACATTTTAGTGAAATGAATCAGGTGAAAGAGAAAGCAGACAGGCAGATTTTCTCCTCGCAGTCTTGGCAGGGCATGCAGGGGCTGCTGCGTGTTCTGAGGTGTCCAGCAGAGCGACTCTGCTCCCGTGCTCCGTGTGGTTTGTCCTCCATCCCTCTGGGAGACCAGCCTACCATCAGACACTGCCTTTAGTCACCCTTCCTTTTCTTTACTGTGTAGACTTCCTGGACTTTGCTCTAAAGAAAAGTTGCTTATTTTTCTGTCAGTGAGAAACAAGCTCTCTCATCGTCTTCAGTGCAGCTCTGTCAGGGGACTGGTTGACTCGAAGTTGGGCAGCCCTTGAGTTTCCATGAGCTAAGAAAGAAAATTCTCGTTTTGTATTTTTTTTTAAGATTTATTTATTATATGTATATAAGTATACTGTCACTATCTTCAGACACTCCTGAAGAGGGTGTCAGATCCCATTACAGATGGTTGTGAGCCACCATGTGGTTGCTGGGAATTGAACTCAGGACCTCTGGAAGAGCAGTCAGTGCTCTTAACCAATGAGCCATCTCTCCGCCCCCCTTGTTTTGTATTTTAATAGCTTCTAGTCCTCACTGTTCCTCGTCTGTCAGATGTGTCACGAATAGTCTAGTAATTCTGCAGCACAAGGTGGCTCGGGCTGGGACTGGTTCTGTGGCAGAGCATTTGCCTAGCATGTGTGAGACCTAGAGTTTGACCCCTGGCACTGTGTGCTAACAGCTAAGACCAAGTTCTTAGGAGAGCCCGCCTCCCTTTTAACTTTTTCTTTCTTTTGAGCATTTTGAGACAGGGTCTCAGCCCAGGCTGGCCTCAGATTCACTGTGTAACCAAGAAAGGCCTTGAACTTGCTTCTTATCCTCCTGAATGCTAGCCTGGCTCACGTGGTGCTGGGGATTGAACCCAGGGCTTTGAGCACAGTGGGTGAGCAGTTTACTGAGCTACATCCCCAGCCAGCTCTCATGGCTCTTGATGGCCCTATTAGTCTTCTGGGAGGAGAGTTGCTGCCTTGGATATCGCTTTATCAGAGAGGAGACCTAGGTGAGTTCTCTCTTTGTGGGCTTTGAGTAGTTGGCCATGGAGTGAGCCTATAGAGCGTGACCGCTGTCTGTCTGTCTGTCTGTCTGTCATTCCCGCAGCAGAGACTGCAGATGGATAGATGGGAGATGCTTTTGCTTCCTGGTCTTTTCAGAATTGGAGTTGAGGCAGGTTGCCTTTCTCTCCTCTCTCAGATTCCAGGCTTCCAGTGCCTCATGACTCAGTCTTTCCCTCTCCTCTCACTCTGCCGCGGTCCAAGGCTGTGGTCTCCTGCTCTGCTCTGCTCTCCTCTCCTCTCCTGGCAGTGTTCCCAGCTTTGACTTTAGAAAAGATCTTTAACATCAATATTTAATACATGCTGTCTATTAGCAACGGGATCTATTAATACAATTGAAACCACACTGTAGCCAAAGCAGGCCTTGAACTTGTAAACCTCCTGCCTCTGAGAACCTGGGATTTCAGGCCTAACTAGGCCCTTGTGTTATACACTCTGGTCCAGTTTAAGGAAAGAGCTTTGACTCATCCATGTGTGAGGCCACACTGTGTGTATTACGTGTGGGCCTGGACTGCGCTCTGTTGGTTGGAGTCAGTCCCCCCCACCTATGTCTGCATCATGGATATTGTTCTGTGGTAAGCAGCCACAGCGTTGGGTCCAGGAATCCAGGCGTGGCTTGTCCCCTTCACTGCCCCAATTTCAGTTCTCTTGCAAATGATATTTTGAGTAAGGGTTCCTCTTCTCCCATCTCCTCACCAGCATTTGTTGTCCATTACTTTTTAGAGACAGGGTCTCACTGTGTAGCCCTGGCTGTCCTGGACTCAGAGACATCACCTGATTTTGCCCCTGGTATTAAAGGCTTGTTCCACAGGATAACTGTCTTGTTTGCTTGGGATTGACCATTTATGTTGGAGTGAGGTGAAATCTCTTTGCATTTCTTTGATAGCAAGGAAACTGACTGTTTCAAGTATGTTTCAGCAGGCCATTTGTATTCCCCCCCCCCCAAGGTTTCTCTGCATAACTCTGGCTATCCTTACTAGACTAGATAGACCAGGCTGGCCTCGAGCTC